>NC_089509.1:11010681-11641818 GCF_036850995.1 Saccopteryx leptura | reverse complement strand
TCTGTACACCGGGTTCTGCCCCTTTGGCATGCTCAGGTAGAGGTTTGCAGTTGATAAGTCTCTATGGCAATGTCATGTATTGTGCTTTAGTCTCGTTGGCAGTCGAGGCTCATTAGCTTTTATAGGCTCCGACAGTGAGAGAGTCCGTGTTCCTGGAGCCTTTCTCCTAGTCTTTCCTTCCTCAATTAGTAGCCTGATAATCCAGCTATGGGGTTGCTGCTGCCTCTGCCTGGATAGTAAGAGGCTCAAAGAGCTGGCAACTCTCCACTCTATTTCCACTCAGCACAGGGCTCTGGGTAAGGCTCAGTCAGTCAGAGCTGCTAGCATAATCAGGCGGGCTTTCCGCCCACTCAAAGACCTCTGGTTCTGCCACTCTGTCCGGTAACACAGGCGGGCGCCCACTTCCGGGGCGCTTGGAGGAAACTCTCGCTCAGTATCTGTGCACGCAGACCAGGATATCCGGCCAGCAGTCTCACGCTCTGAGTGAAACCCCCAACCGCATGGAAAAGTTGCAGCGTTGGTATTGCCTCTCGCTCCATCCTTGTGCGCGGCTTTTGCACAATCTCGGGCGGCCCGAGATTCCGCTTTGGCCCACACAAAGGTCCCTGACTCTGCCCCTCTGTGCGATAACATGGGCACGCACTGCCGAGGTACTCGGAAGAATCTCTCACTCAGTATCTGCATGCGCAGACCAGAATATGAGGCCCACCGCGTTTCCCTCTGAGTGAAACCCCCACCAGCACGGAAAATTTCCACCGTTGGAATTAGTTCTCGCTCTCTCCCATGTGCGGCTTTCCCAGGGCACTGGGGCTGCCCAGAGATTCTGCTTTTGGCCCACAGAAAGGCCTCTGACTTTGCCTCTCTGTGGGGTAACACGGAAATCCACTCCCGGGGCTTAGGAAGAAATCTCTCGGCCACTAACTGCGCACCGACCAGGAGATCGGGTAAAATGGCTGCCCCGCTTGTCTTTCTTTCTTTGGGTTTGGCGCGAGTGTTAGCTTGTATTGCCCGGGTTGCCACAGGATCAGTTTTTCCTCGGCTTGGATCTCCGTGCCACAGCCTGGTTCGGCCGTTTGTGCCGCAGCCTGGATCTATTCACCCCCTTTGCCCGCTTCAGTTTCTATATTCACAGTTACCAGAGAAAGCCGCCCTGTTTAGGTTAGTGAGGAAGGCAGAGCATTTCTTACTCCTTAATTCCTTCGGGGTTTGGTTATATATTTAGCCAATTTTTCACTCTACCATACCTTCGGGTGTATTGCGAAGCATCTGGAGGCTCCAAGTATAGGTTTTTCTGTTTCTGGTTGAAGATCTTGTTGAGTTTTGGGGGAGATTTATCGGTATCACTTCCTACCCCGCCATTACTCTGATGTCATCTCCCGCTCCTTGGTTTTTGAGAGCTGTTCTTGCAGTTCAGAGTTGGTTTTTCATGCTGATTTTTCCTAAATTGATTTGTATTCCAGTTTGGTGGTGAGAGCTCGGCGTCTGTGTGTCTGCCTACTCTGCTGCCATCTTTTCCTTCTTCTTTAATTTTTTGAATCTTGTTTTGTGCCCTAACATGTGGTTTATCCTAGAGAATGTACTATTAGCTCTTGCAAAGAATGTATATTCTGCTGCTTAGGGTGAAATGTTCTGAAGATATCTGTTAAATTCAGTTGACCTAGTGTGTCCTTTAAGTCTGCTGTTTCTTTTTAAATTTTCTTTCTTGAGAATCTATCCAGTGATGTTAGTGGTGTATTGAAATACCTTACTATTATAGTATTACTGTTGATCTAGCCCTTTATGTCCATCAAAATCTGCTTTATATATTTAGGTGCTCCTATATTAAGTGCTTGGATATATATAGTGGTTATATCTTCCTGAGAGCTTGCTCCTTTTATCATTAGGTAGTGACTTTCTTTATCCTTTACTACAGCTTTTGTTTTAAAGTCTATTTTGTCAGATATAAGTGCTGGTATCCCTGCTTTTTTTCAGTTTTCATTTGCATGAAATATTTTTTTCCATTTCTTTACTTTCTGTCTTTGTGTATCTTTTGTTTTCAAATGATCTCTTGTAAACAGCATATGTACATGTTCTCTTTTCTTATCAATGCAGCTACCCTATGTCTTTTGATTGGAGCATTTAATCCATTTACATTTAAGGTTATTGTTGATTTGTAGTTGTTTATTGCCATTTTATTCTTTATTTCTACATTCCTCTTTTACTAGATATTATCCTTCTTTTTCTGTTTATAGCAGGCCCCTTAACATTTCTTGAAACATTGGTTTGGTTGTAATAAATTTCTTGAGTTTTTTTTTGTTTGAGAAGCTTTTAATTTCTCTTTCAATTTTAAATAATAGTCTTGCTGGATTGAGAAGTCTTGGTTGTAGGCTCTTGTTTTGCATTACTTTGAATATTTCTTACCATTCCCTTATCATCACTAATGTTTATGTTTCTGTTGAGAAACCAGATGTCATCTTTCTCTCTTAATTTTTGTATTTTAATTAAGATGTGTCTTGGTGTAGGCCTCTTTGGGTTCATCCTTAATAGGACTTTCTGTGCTTCTTGAACTTATGTGACTTTTTTCTTCATCAATTTAGGGAAGTTTTTAGTTATTATTTCTTCAGTCAGGTTCTCTATCTTTTTTTCTTTCTCTTCTCTTTCAGAAACCCTTATTTTGCAGATGTTCTTTCTCTTCATGTTGTCACAGAACTCTCTTAGAGTTTCCTTGGACTTTTTGAGCCTATTTTCTTTTTGCTGCTCTGGTTTAATGCTTTTGTTTATCTTGTCCTCTAAATTGCTGACTCAATCCTCAGCTTCATCCATCCTGCTTTTAATTCCTTCTGGTGTGGTATTGATTTCTGATTTTGGAATTGTCATTTCTGACTGGTTCTTTTTTATGATTTTAATGTCTTTTTTAATGCTTCTTATTTCTTTGTTTAGGTGCTCATTATGTTTATCCATTGTTGCTCTAAGATCTTTGGGCATCCTAGCAATCATTATTTTAAACTCTGCATCTGGTAATTTGGTTTTTTCCATCTCATTCAAATTTTTTTTCTGGGGATTTCTCTTGTTGATTCATTTGGGTTGCATTTCTCTGCATTCCCATTTTGCTGTGTATAGACTCCTCCTTTGGATGAGATGTTTGTGTAGCTCACTGAGTCAAGGTTGGTATTTTTTGCCTTCAATTTTCAGTTATGTTGTTTCTAGATCTTCTTGGGTTGGCATCAGCTGTTATTTGTAATCTCCTGTAGGCTACTTGTCTGCTGTCACTGTTCTTTTTGCTATTTGTATTGGCATCTTCTATATCTTAACTGGGTCAGATGTGAAAAGCCCCTCCTTATAATGTCACTGTAACAAGTGTTGTTAGGTCCTGAATTTATGATCTCCATATCTGGCCTCTGTATGTGCCCTCCCTGGACCTTCTTGGCCAGAGCCTGGGGCACACCAGTGGGGGTTGCTGCCTATGACTGGTCCTTATCTATCTTTTTGGAGCAACAGTCAATCCTGATCCTGTGGCTGCTTCTGATGAGCCCAGGTGCCATTATTAATATCAATTTAAGCTGGCTTTTATCTAATTTTGGACTGGAGGATGTTCATTTAAATTTTCAGGTTCCACTGAGATCTGCTTTCTGCTGCCTCTTATTGGTGGTACTTGTTGGGCTCAGTACTATAAATCAGGGGTTAGGTAAGGTATTGAATGTGCCTTGCCCTTTAGACTCAGGTGTTGTTCTATCCAGCTTTCTTTTTTATTTTATTTTATTTTACATTTTTCTTCTTTTTTAGTCCTCAGAAGATTGTGGCCACAGGAGTCCAATGGGTGTGGCCTCTGTGTTCCTGAGGTGTGATCTGTCTACAGGTCTGACACCACTGCTGCCACGGGTGTTCAGACACAGGCATTGCTGGCATGCACCCACCACTACAGTCACTTGCCTTCATGGCTGTGACTGTGAGCATACACCCAGGCCTCTACCATTGCCAGCCCTGGCTTTTGCCCCGCCCTTGTGGGTGGAACTACATTTGTACATCCTGCACAAGCTTCAGCTGGTTCTTGTCTTCTGCCCTGCCCCTGCTGGTGGGACAACACACACTCTCCGGGAATGTAAGCCTTGGTTGGCCCCTCGGTCTCTGTCCCAACCCTGCCAGCAGTACTGCATTTATGCACCTGAGATGCAAGCCTTGGCCGGCTCTTTGTCCTCTGCCTAACCCCCACAGGTTGGACTGAGTTTGCCTACCCAGGCCACAAGCCTCAGCTGGCTCCCTGACTTCCGTCTCACCCCTGCGGGTGGGCTGCAAGTCTTGGCCAGTTTCCTGGCTTCTGCCTCTTTCTCATGGGCAGAATTGTGCTGGCACATTGGGGCCGCAAGCCTTGGCTGGTTCCCGGCCTCCGCCTCACCTGTGTGCGGAACTGCAGGTGGGACCATTCTTGTGCGCCAGGCCTGCAGCCACTTTCACACACCCTGTCTGCAGCTGCTGGCATCCCAGCTTCTGCCCTGGCAGATGAGACTGTGCTCCCATGTCCTGCTGCCGCTCACCCTCTGTCAAGCACTCAGTGGTGTGTGGATTGCAATGTAGCTCAGACCTCACCACTCAATCCTGTATCCCTGATGGCTCCCTGCTTCTAAATGACTCTTTGCTCTGACTGGAGCAGGAGAGCTTCCATTTGGCTGGAGACCTACTTCCCTTTGCTTGTATTGCTGGTTCCAGGAAAAATATTCACTTTAGATTTGGGGAGTGACTCAGCGCAGGGGTTAGGGTGGCTGTCTCTCAAAGTGTTTCTCTCTGTGCCTCATAGATTACACTCTCTTCCTGCTACTCTGGTCCTCTCAGCTCTCCTCATCCTCCAGAGCCCTGGGTGAGTGGTTGTGAAAGAGGTTTTCTGCACGGTCCCTTTAAGAAGAATCCTGGGTCTGAGAAATCTGTTTCTTTCTCATAAACAGTATCCTGGCTTGTTTTGCAGCTAAATACTGTCTGTACACCTCTCCTAGGCTCCAGGGATGCAGGCTGGGGCTTCGGTCCTAGGGCCCAGGCCCCTCCCTTCTCCAGGAAACCCCCACCCTCCAGGTGGTCCCTCCAGGCTACCACACACTCCCAGGAGCTGGGCAGCCCTCTCCACATTTCCACTTTTCCTACCAGTCTCACTGTGGCTTCTTCAGTGATCTTTGTTTATAGATTCTTCTTGGTTTAGTCCAAAGTTGGTTTTTCCAGATAATTGTTCTTAAAATTAAGTTGTAATCCACTTTGGTTCTTGAAGGTGGAAGTTGGAACGTCTGCCTACTCCATCACCATCTTGCTGCTCCCATCTTTTATCTTATTTACAATTTCATAATGTGTCACAGATAGGGAAATATTCTCCCTGAAGCCTACATGTTTTTTTCTTCTAAACTTTTTTTTTCTATTGCCAAACAGCTATAATTTTCATAAAATAATTGAAACCAAAATAAAGATTCTGTACTATTTCTACAAAACATTTGACTTTACCCATAAAATTTTGAAGCACATTGCTTCCACGAAATTCCTTATATTAGGTCAGAAATATTCCTTAACCTTGCTTATTCATACTGATAACTTGATGAACATAAAAGTCATTTTAAACATCTCTGTTCATATTGGCCTTATTATCTATACATACACTGTTCTTTTGAAGGCCTAAAAAACACTATAATAAGATTCTTTAAAAAAAAGTCTCCATTTGCTTTCAAAAATTGACAAAACTGTTCATTCTTTTTTCACTAAATAGTTATAATTTCTTTCAATTCTTTATCTATAATATAGGTAGAATCTGGTCATCCACTTAGATCTGGTGAAAGGCCCCATTTCTCTTTGCTCCTAAAAATCTAGATGGGTGCAAGGTATGCTCAGAGATTTGAAATATAAAGAAAGAAGAAACGATTAATAAAGTTATTGAATGTAGATTATATACCTACTCCATTATGATTTAATGATTAGGAAATAAAAAGATGTATTTCAAATTATCTGCCAACTGATATCTACTTTGTATTTCTTAATCTTTCATTTATTGCTTTTTAAAAAAGAATGTATTAGTTAAATTGAAGTCTGGCAAGTCATTGACCAAAATTGTGTTACTGAATTCCTGATATTCTTATTTTGTTTGCTTTTACAAACTCTTACTATTGTAATAATTCACTTGAGAAAGAAATTCGTATGGCATAAGATCCAGAACTATCTATCTATTTACATAAATTGATAAATTAAAAAGTGTAAATTCAAAGTTGAAGGCTATGTCAATCATTTTACTTTATGAGATTTTCTTAAAATAATTCAGTTTTAGAAGAAATATATGTTTAAAAAAATGAATTAGGCCAACCTGGAGAATGTCACTTCCAGTTCATGATAGGTTTATCATAGTCATTTTTTTTGTATTTTCTAGAATATTAGTATTGACAAATTAGATATGCATATCATAATTACATAGATATTTTCCTCCCCACAGAATTCTCAGTGTTCTGCTTTGGTCATTGGTAAAATTTAGGTATTCTTAGTGTAGTCATTAGCTACATAACTACATTGAAAAGGAATCTATGAAATGACCAGCACAGATCTGACCAATAAAGCACCACTTTGACCACAGCAATAATGAGAATGAGATTATGGGATACATTTTCCACTTTGAGGGAGGGAACTGACGGGAGAGCTAGATTCTGTGATAGGTACACTAAGAACATAGAACTGGCTTTGCTAAAAACTCCTAGTTTTGAGGTCTGGTTCTTAAAAACTTAATGATTTCACTATATATACAGATGGTCAGCTCACTTCACACCTTCTTTCATAGGCTGAAGGGAATGTGAATGGCACTAGTTTCCTCTCATTTGCAGTCTGTCCCTGACCTGCTATTTTCCAGTGGCTTCTTTTCATACTCAAACTTGCCTTCATTGTTCATTTTTATCTGACTGTGTACTTCGTCCAGTGATTTGTCAGCACTTTCAGAAGGCTCCTCCACCGATTTGATGACATGGACTCAGAATGAGGTCCAAGTATGAGCCCCTAGAGGTCTGCCCTTATTCTCATGCAAACCTTTTAAAAAAAATAAAAAGTAAAGGGAAGAGGAAAGTAAAGGTAGAATGAAAACCTGCTTTTCCAGAGAGTTAACATTTATCCTCAGTTAGAACCTATAGTTCGAACAGGTCCCTTTCTGCAAACTTTGTTGATTTATTTGTCTTCTAAGATGCAATGCCTTTGCTGTGGCCCAATTAATCTCTCAGGGAGTGATGAGTGTCCTCTTATTTTATGGCGTTGCTCTCTCTCTTTGACAGTTTTACTGTCCACAAGAACTTTAGTTTGTTTTCACCTTTACTAGCTTACCTCACTCTCAGTTTTTGCTCTGAGCTCCTCTTGGATGAAGTTATTGTTTTGGATATTTTACTAGAATACTTTCCTATGGTTGCCTATAAAATTCTCTCTTCCTTTGGAAATAATACAAGACAGAAAAAATGTAGAGAAATTATGAATGTCCCCATGATTTTGGAGATCACATACCTGAACAAACTGGATAGGTAAATATTCCCATTTTGTAAAACCTAAAATTCAGAGATGTTACATAGCTTACTCAAAAGAGTTCCAAAGTTAGATAGGTATCTTAAGTACAATTTGAAACTAAGTTTGAATATTAAGCCTGTGGCTTATCCCATTGATTTTAAGTTCTGCTTAAATTCTAGAAGATCATCTCACTCATGGCTGATACTTGGGATTGAGAGCAAAAGCAATAAGGGTTTTGTTATCATTGCCCCAGCTTTGGCTAAGACTGGTTCTACACTTGAGTAGATCAGCCTACAAGTTCTAATTTGATAGCAAAAGCATCAAGGTACCTTGGTACCATACCTTCCTCACCTGCCCCCCCACTTATTTAGACACAGGCAGCTGACTCTATTCTACCCGTATGTATGGGCTGTGCCCCAGGCTAGGCTGAATCAGTCATAATATCCCCTCTCTGGCTATGAAATCGGGCTAATTAGAATTCTCCTCTGGGATATTTTCTGCTAGTCATGGAAATACTTCTTCTCTTGTATCTTGGGTCATGGAATTCCAAACTGGCTTATGGCAAAAGCCCATTAGCTTTAAAAGTAATGTATACCATTCTAAAAACAATTAAGGCAACATGAAGGAAACATAGCTGCCAATTTGTTGTGGGAATGCAGTAGAGGTGAAAAAATATCAAGAGTAAGGAGGAGACAAAGAGAACCCTAGGAGAGGAAGAAAAAGAACAAATGAGCTGATTCCCTGGATACAGTCATACTTGAAGCTCTATTCTTTTACTTTTTTGATAATATGAGCCAAAACTAATCTTTTTTTTCTAAAGTAATTCTGTTTGGTTTCTGATATGATATTTTTCTGCACCTAAGTACCCCTAATATACAAACTATCTCAAGTTAATTATTCCATGATATTTTTATTCTTATCATCAATCAATTCTGGTTAAGGTGCTGAAAGCTAAGATAAAGTGCAAAAATGTGTTAAATCACTTGAAAGGGTCAAACATGAGTTCACCATGATGATAGCCTGCCTCTATAGCATACTCGTATAAAAACTCTTATCTTATTATATGGCACCAGAGCATGACAGAAACTCTGCTGGCAATTTGTGTCATCTGTGTTACATTATCCTTTAATCTCTCCTTGTATAAAATGACAGAAATTGTACTAAATTAACTCTACAGTCATCCCTGTCTTAAAAATCCTATTACTCTCTAAAAATGAATGCTGTTTAGATTAGCTTCAGTCACTTAACAAAGTTTCCGATATCTTCAAAAAGGAGTGGTATGAGGAATAGGAGAAGATTGTAGGGACTGTACTAAACCATAGGTTGGTACCACCCTGCTAAGCAGACTGTCTAACTTCCATGCTATAGGGAAGATAACATAGTGTATCACAGGAAGGGGAGGACCTCGGAACTGGAGATGCAGGAACTCTTGATGGAAACATGCCGTGTGGATGCTAGTGTGTGATATCTTTAAAGCTCTGGGGTTCTGGAGTTGGAGTAAGCATAAGGACTGTTGGGTTCATATGTTTCAGCTTGCTTATGTAAGGTAGATATGATTTTGTAATTTTCCTTGACACTTTTCTGTTAGGGCAACTGGTTTTCACCCAATGACCGATCACAAGTTGTGTTTTCTCAGATACAAAAACTTACATAATTCTCCTTTGCATAATAAATTCATGAAAATATATTCTCATCCCCTTGGGCTAATCATATTTTAAGAAAATAGTATACACATGTACAATTGTTTTGACATTACATCATATTCTATCAAATATTTTCATTCTTACAGCAGAACACACCCTAAAATTACTCAATGTAACCTTCGCATATGAGATTTTTTCAAACCTCTGCTTCTGTGCTCAGACTTGTGAGAAGCTGAGCTTTGGTTTTCTGTAGCCTTTTGACTCTCCCAGATATAAGCCTCTCTGATTTTCAAAGTCAAATGTTATGGAGTTCCTCTTCCTAGGGCAAGTCACCCATACAGGAACTCAGACCCTTTTGCTCTTCATGGAGGAACCTCTGATGTTGTGAAATCCCTCCCACTTGTGAGTCACCACAAAAAGAATGGGAGTCAGGGTGGTTCCTGACTAGATTGAGTCTCTGCCCCTCTTATCCATATCAATGTAGCTTTTTATTTATATTCATAATTGCACAAAATCTGTTCTAACAGTGTTCAGATCCTTTTCAGAGATAGTGGTTCTATATATAGTTGTAGTTTTGGTGTCAGGATCATCCTATGCCACCATGGTGAACCTGAAGCCAGGACCTTATTTTTGAATGCCAGTTTAGCTTGTCCATGAAGTGCTGTTCCTTGTGCTTGGTACACTTTTCTCACAACAAACAGGTCTCCCTGCCTAGTCACTGCCCCTACCCCATCAAGATCTGTTGATCTATTTGTTTAGAAACTTTCAACTATATAATATAATACTACTATAGTTATCACACTGTATAGTACATCCCTTGACTTGTTGTATAACTGGAAGTTTGTATCTTTAACCCCCTTCACACATCTCATCTACTCCATCACCATTTCTGGCAACCACCAATATGTTCTCTGTACTTATATTCTTTTTTTTTTTTTATTTATTTTTTTTTTTTTTTCTGAAGTTGAAAATGGGGAGGCAGTCAGACAGACTCCTGCATGTGCCCAACCGGGATCCATCTGGCATGCCCACCAGGGGGCAATGCTCTGCCCATCTGAGGCATTGCTCTGTTGCGACCAGAGCCATTCTAGCGCCTGAGGCAGAGGCCACAGAGCCATCCTCATTCCCCGGGCCAACTTTGCTCTAATGGAGTCTTGGCTGTGGGAGGGGAAGAGAGAGACAGAGAGGAAGGATAGGGGGAGGGGTGAAGAAGCAGATGAGCACTTCTCCTGTGTGCCCTGGCTGGAATCGAACCAGGGACTCCTGCACGCCAGGCCGACACTCTACCACTGAGCCAACCAGCCAGGGCTGTACTTATATTCTTAAATTATTTCCTAGATTTTAGAGACAGTATTATCAGCAAAGCATTAAGTATTCAGTCTGGTGTTTCTTCTGATTTACTTTTAACTTAAATATTCTCTCATTTTCTAGGAAACTCAGAGAGCCACAAAAGCTCAGGATAACTCTGCTTTCTCGGTATTGGTCTGGTTCTAATTATTAGAGTGCATTGGTCATTGATCTCTCCACTTTAGGAAAGAAAGAGAGATAATTGCACCAAAAAAGCTATTACTCTGATTTAATAGAATGGGAAATTGGTGAAAGTCTTAAAAGTTGGATTGGTTATCATGTAAAAGGGATGATTAATATAAGTCCTAAGCAATCTTATGTTATGGTTTAACCTAAGTAAGCACAGAAACAGGAAACCAATGACACTGTAGCCAAGAAAATTTGAAGCTTGATATTTACATACACTTATAATAGCAAGAGTGATTAATTCTGAATCAGACAATTGCTATAATTATAACACTTCAAATTTTAGTAATTATTACAAAACTACTGTTATATTTTCCTTGTGCCTCTATTTTCAGGACAATTTCATGGAAATTCTTATATAATTGTAACCATAAACTCATGAAATGTGTGTTTCCCCCATTTTAGTGGTTTAACTGGCTTTCCTAATGCAATAAAGATTTGAATTCAAATTTGAATTCTGGTCTCAAATCCAATTAAAAGTTGGGGGGACTTTGGAGAGATGGTAGCCTGAACTCATGCTGGCATCTCTCCAATTACAATCAACACAGCTGAGTTCCTTAGCTCTTTAGCACCTGGGGCATGCAAGGTAGCTGCCCTAAGCCCCTGCTACTCTGTCGCAAGGAGGCCAGAAACAAAGTCTTCCTCTGGTAGTTTGTGACCAATGCAGAATCTTAGATCCCACTCCAATCTAGGGCTCATAATCTGCATTAATGCAATGTCTCCACGAATTTTAATTTGCAAATTAAAGTTTTAGAATCTGACTCTACGCAGTAAAACAGGATACAGGTATCGAGGAGCCTGAGGATAGCATCAGAGTGTCACAGGAAAAGGCAGAGAAGTTGCTCATCCTGAGAAATGCTCGATTTTGGAGATTCTTGAGATGGGGGAGCTCCCAAGAGGCTGAAGAAAAGGTAAAAGTTGAACTGATTTTTATTTTCTTTAAGTTTAAAGAGCTTGAAATGACATAGCTGAGACAAACTTGGATTTTAACAGCTGTAGCCCTCAGCTGGCCTACAGACTTGGGAACCACGGTATCATCTAGCACTTGTGAAGCTGCCTCCGCTTATGCTACTCCAACAGCTGGACAGGAGCCCCAGTGCAGAACAAAATAAAAGAATATGCCTAAGAGTCCTTCTGGCCCTCCACTAAACAGAGCCCGCACCCAGATACACTCAAAACAGGTTCTGGTGATGGAAAATGATTTGACTTTGGGTAATGGGCACACAACACAATCAACTCTTCAAATGGTATAGAAATATTTTCCTGAAACCTATGTACTTTTATTAATCAATGTCACTCCATTAAATTTAATTTTGTAAATAAAATTCTTTAAAAATATTTTGAATGAAATAGAAATGCTGTGTCAGAAACCATGTTAGACATATCAAGAAGAAAATGACAAATGAGACAAAAATTAAATTTTTTTAAAAGCATTCTAATGCATTTTTTAAAAATTATACCTTTTTAAAAATATATAAAATATAAACATTTGAATGCATTCAGAATGGGTTAACTAATTTCTACAGAAACCAAAACTTTGGTAAGACCAAAAATCTGACATCTTCCTCATTAGATGGATCAGCCCTTCTTACCACTTTGTCTCATGTGCTAGTGATTCTCTGTCAACATTATCCTGTTTGTAATTTTTGTAAAAAAAAATCTCTGAATGTTTCTGTTGTGGAATTTGTCATATATTTGTCACTCAATCATTCTCCACATATGTGCTAGAACCTAGTGAGATCTTTCCACATTGACATATGTAATTATAATAAAGACATTCCTTGGTGATTCTAACTCACATGACATTTTCTTTATAACCTTCCTATTACTCTCAGTGTGTTTGTGTGTTTTCAAAATCTCCTTTCCCATCGAGAGCAGAAGAGCAAACCAGCCTGTGAAGTAAGCCTACAAAAAGCACTTGATCTATCCCTATCTGATCTTCACTAAAGGCAAAATCTGATAATCATAATTAAAATAAATGAGTGACCAAACTTGACTTAATGTGTTCCCCTTCCTGTTGAAGTAAATTCATTTTAACAGATGTTAGTAATTTAACCTAAAACCATTCCTAAAAATTCAGCACAACGTGCCTGACCAGGTGATGGCACAGTGGATAGAGCATCAGACTGGGATGCGGAGGACTCAGGTTCGAGACCCTGAGGTCGCCAGCTTGAACGTGGGCTCATCTGGTTTGAGGCAAAGCTCACCAGCTTGGACCCAAGGTCGCTGGCTTGAGCAAGAGGTTACTCAGTCTGCTGTAGCCCCACGGTCAAGGCACATATGAGAAAGCAATCAATGAATAACTAAGGTGTTGCAACAAAAAACTAATGGTTGATGCTTGTTATCTCTCTCTGTTCCTGTCTGTCTGTCCCTGCCTATCCCTCTCTCTGACTCTCTCTTTGTTTCTATAAAAAAAAAAAAAGATTCAGCACAACATAAGGTCAGTGGAGGAAATATTTATCTTTTGTTTCTCTTTCTATATACAGTGGAAGTGATTTCTTTCGCACGTAGAGTCGACTCTGACAAGCAAGCTCTTTTGATTTATTTCATATGAAACTTGTATCCAACTAAGTGACTCTGTGCTTAATGTATCTGATAAATTCCCAATTAAAAAAATCATGATAATTAGGGAATTAACAAGCTGGGTAAAAAGCAATCGTCTCACAATATTTAGAAGTTTTATTATAATGTTCTAATATTTTCTGCTAACCATGTGTTAATTGTGGAGAAAATCATAGATCATAATTAAACACAACTTTTGGAATGACATGATTTAAACCAAACATTATTTTTAAAATGAATCAATAATGTGTCAATGTTTCTTATAAAATATAAAAATAAATGTAAAATTCCAATTTTTTATAATTTAAAAATGATTTTCTCTTTTTCTAATTAGCATTAAGATTCACATTTCTCTACATGTTATTTTGAATGAGAACTTTAAAATAACTCAATATATAAGAATTTTTTTCCATTCTTTTACTTCAATGGTTTCTTCTGAAGCTTCAGTGTCTGTTACTGCAAGGTCATTGATACTAACTTTTTGACTTATAAAACCATGAAACACTATAGATTTAAATCCATTTCCAATACAGTCTGTTTTCCTAGTCATTCTTCTTCATGATCTCTGCAATATTGGATCTGAAATGCCCTGTCTTATGACAGAGAAAAGAGGAGTTTGGGGAAATGTGAATGGTACCTTCTGAATGCAAAATTCTGGGTGACAGGATTTTGTCTCTGTGAATATCACTACCCCAGGCAAATGGAGAGAAGAACGAGGCTCAAACCCTCTTTACTATCTGTCTAACTAAACTTCTCTACCTGTTTCTAAAGCATGACAAACTATGAGAAGGTGCAAAGAACCATAAGAAAGAGAAAGAATAAAAGTGGAATTCATCCAAATTACTCATAAAAAATCTATTCTGGATATTGTATGAGTACCTGAATACTCATACGTTTAAAGGGCATTTGAACTGTGAAATGAGTAAAAAAAAAAAACTTCCCACAAGAAGAGAAATAGAGTTAGAATAAGAGTATTTTTCCCTCCTATACTTTTTTTCCACCTTAGAAAATCAAAAGTGAACTACCTTCCCTCTGAGATTAACTTCTAGAAAAACCTCACAGGATAAGCAAGAATTTATATTGCCTGACTGGTAGTGGCACAGTGGATAGAACATTGACCTGAGATGCTGAGGTCCCAGGTTTGAAACCCTAAGGTCGCTGGCTTAAAGGTCAAGGTCACAGGCTTGAGCAAGGGGTCACTGGCTGAGCTGAAGTCCCCCGGTCAAGGCACATATGAGAAATAATTAATGAACAACTAACGTGCCACAACTATGAGTTGATGCTTCTCATCTCCCTCCCTTCCTGTCTCTCTCTGTTTTTCTATCTCCTGTCTCTTTTCTCACCTTCTCACTAAAAAAAAAAAAAAAAGAATTCATGTAAAATGTTATTTCACTTAAGTATTCAAAATTGTACAATACCTGTACGATTACAATATTTGTAGTTGATAATATTTTTAAAAAGCTGAAAATATTGCTAAATTTATAACTTATTTTTATTGTTCTATTTATATGGAATGTACTTCTCTATACACCAGTCTGGTCTTGAGGTCTTTGAGAAGTACAAGAAGTTAAGTGAATATTTCCACAAAGCTACATTAGAGATAATATAATGTTAGGGTTTTCTACATGTCACCCAGACCCCAAACCTCAGGCTACCCATTCTTCCTGCACATCCCTCATCTAAAAATCCATGTACAGGCTAGGAGGCTGGAGGATGTTTAGCACTGAAGATAATCCTGTGGGATCTGGTGTTTAGGTGGAGAGGGGAAACAATTGGCTAGTGTACCTGGGAACACATACATCCAGGAATTAGAACAAGTAGAATAAAAAATAAACCTGTAAAAGGCACCAGAAATGTTCTACTGCATTTATAAAATAAAATTATTTCAGCAGAAAGGGAGTCTAGACCAGGGAGATAAGGTTTGCATGACTCAGTATTCCCCTACACTTGATTGAGGATCAGAATTACCTAGAAGTGTAGCTTCAAGTTGCTAGTACTCTTCTTAGAAATTGTGTCTCAGGAAATTTGGGTTAAAACTAAAAAATTCTTATATATATATATATATATATATATATACACACACACACACACACACACACACACACAGACACACACACATATAGTGATTATAGTGAGATATATATACATATAGTGATATATATATAGTTATATTATATATATATTGTTGTTGTTGTTTATATTTTTTATTTATTGTTTGACTAATACACCAGGAAAGTGTTATATTCAGACAAGTTTTTAAATCACTACTCCACTGGTGAAAGGAAAAGCCCCACCAATAGTAATATATAGAATGGAACAAACACTTATTCATTCCTATTTTGTGCAAGGTTGTGCTAAGTTTTTTAGTTTTCTTCCGTAAATAATATCCCCCTTTACAGAGGAAGCAACTGAGCCACAGAGACAGTAAATCAGCTCAAGGTGTCACAACGAGAAATCAGCAGACCAGAAACTTGTACTCTCTTCTTTAGTCTACCTTATTTTGTTTTCTAGACAGAACAGATTATGCCATCATTAATTGCTTTCATAAAATAAAAGAAGGATACTATTAGGTATAAGTAATTTTCCTTTAAGTTTTGCAACTTTTAGCTCCATGAACACATCTATGTTGTAAATTGAAAATCCTTGTAGCCTTTGAATGACACTCAGCGATATTGAATATCAGCGGAAAGGTCTCATTGTGTATATTGAAAATCCCATCATCCGTTTCCATGCTGAGCTGAAGCAGTGTGATTTTCTTGCTGGCAGGCCATTTATCACTCCCTTCCAGCCATCAATAATTGATTAGGGAGATTGGATTCAGCACAATGCAGATCAGCTCATTTCATCAACAGGGAGTGCAGCTTGTGTCAAAATGTGGTAACCCTTGAATCTCTCTGCTTACTCATCTCTGGGGAGTGTCACTTATTCCCTTCCTACCAGAAGAGAAAGAAAAAAAGAAATGGGCAGAAGAAAAAATAACTATTTAGTTTTCTGTATGTCAATGCCCTTAAAATAACTTGCTCCTCACTGTTTGTGTTTCTTGCCCTTACCTAGCAACAACGAAGAAAAAGGATGCTGTATATTAAGAATTCAACCCCACAAGATTTTTAACGCAAAGCCTCCAAGCCATCTCCTATATTTCCCGGAAGGAGATGCAGAATCTCACTTAACCTGGTTCTTTCTCTGTTCAGGAACTGCCATCCTTCTCTCTCTCCCCCAGTTTCTATCTCCACATAGCCCCTGTTGCAGAGCAGCACTATCTCACCAGCTTTTATGTTGACCTTAATGATAAGTGCACAAGCCATTTGGTTTAAAGCATCACAGCGAAACAAACAGGAAGTAAAAGCAATAAACTTGAGTGGGCTACAATTATTATGAACCTTTAACAGTTCCTTTCTGGGATGCTTCAGGTTTTCTGGTCCTGATTTGTTTCTTTAAAAAGTAGAGCATCAGCCAGGGATACAGAGGACCCAGGTTCAAAACCCTGAGGTCACCAGCTTGAGTGCAGGGTTGCCAGCTTGAGCATGTGATCATAGACATGACCCCATGTCGCTGGCTTGAGCCCAAAGGTCGCTGGCTTGAAGACCAAGGTCACTGGCTTGAACAAGGGGTCACTAGCTTGGCTAGACCCCCCCTCCCGGCAAGGCACATGTAAGAAAACAATCAGTGAACAACTAAGGTGCTGCAACTATGAGTTGATGCTTCTCATCTCTCTCCCTTCCCGTCTCTCTCTCTCTCTCTCTCTCTCTCTCTCTCTCTCTCTCTTTCTCTCTCACGCACACACACACACACACACACACACACACACACGTACACACAACTAAAAAAAATTTTGATCCTTGTTTTCTGGTGCTTCTCAGGCACAAATATCTGAGATTCAATTGACATGAAGAATATGGACCTCTCCTCTGTCTCAAGTGTCAATCTGCTGTCTGAGGCATCTGTGTCAAGACTAGCAGAAAAAGCAATGAGAATAACTAATACTGAGGGTTTAAAATGTGCCAGACTAAGTTTTTTGAATGAAATAACTGCTGAATTCCTCATGGTAGTCCTAGGAGATAGGTTCTTAAAAAAAACTCTAAGTTTCAAATGATTCAACTAAAGCAACTCAGTAATATCCAGAATACGAACAAGGTGGATGTGCACCTAAAACCTGCTCTCCCTCACACTACTAGGCATTTCTTCTACTGCATCTCTGACCGTTGCCTCACCCATTCTAGTGGACCTGTTCCCATATTGCGAGATTATCTCTCAGGATTTTTTTTTTCACTTGCCAAGTTTCCTATGATTTTATTAAGACAAAAGTCCTTGACATTGATTATAAAGTAAGGTAGATTTTCTTTTCGCAGAGACTTAACTTTACCCCATACATCTGTGAGTGTGATGGTTGGCATTAGTTGGTATATGGCTGGGCTGGTGGCTCCTTGAAAATAAAATTTTTGCCCTCCTCACCTTACCTAGCCCTCTAGCTTTCCTTTTTTTCATGACAAGAGTGACCTAGAGGAGCAAAGACAGTCACTACCTGAACCAGCATCAACCAAATTAGAGCATAGCTAGCTGTCTGCCTTCAGTATTATTTTCTCCCTGTCTCAGCAAAAAAAGCTGTGTGTACATCTAATTATAAAAGAAAAACTTACCTGCTTTTAGAATATGCACCTTTAGAGAAATGAACAAACATTTTAACACAAAGATTGCCTAAGGCATTTTAAATAATTTCTTTTACTCACCTACAAGAGAATAGACATTATATTATTACTTCCATTTTTGTTCATTTTTGCTTTTATATGACCAAAGGCCTAAGACACCCCTTGGTGCTCTCCTGTAACTCCAATAATGTTAGCAGAAAACATAAGCCTATTTCCAAGAAGTAAGGATAACACTTACCCTTGAACAATTTTGCAGGTGAATATCTTTCCTACTTTTCTTCCCTAAAAATATGTATGTGTATATATAAAAATAAAGCCAAATAACTAATACTGCATGTTGAAGGAGTCAGACTTTCCTCCTAACTTTACTATAACATAAACCTCAAAAACATTTGTTTCTTATATTTTTAAGGAAAGAAGAAAGCATTCAGTGTTAGAAACATAGCATTGCACATCTGAAAACAAGAACAACAAATAAAAAGTTAACTTTGTATCTTTTCATTTGAAAGGATGAACTGTATCTAAAAAATTCATATAAAATGTAGTGAGATAAGTCAGAATAATTTCATGTACAGGTTAATTTATGAGCAAAATATAAATGTCAAACAAATTATACCAATAACAAAGACAGGTGATCCTAGGAAAGTCAAATGGGAAAGTAGATGAAGCTTATTTGTGATATTGTTCAAGAAACATGATTGAGCACTCAATTAACAAGCTCCCAATATGTATTGGAACTCATAGGAGAAACTAAGGTTATAGAAATAAATGATACATCACTTCTTCTGAAGGGGTTCATAAATATGTAAGGGAGAAAGACAAAATATATATATAAAAAATTACAGTGGTATATGATGGATAAAATACAGGGGTGTATACAGAATATACATCACAATCTCTAACTTAATCTAAAGAGAGAAGGAAAAATTTTGTAAGAGGAGGCACTTGAGAAGCTGTTTTATCAGAAAGGAAGTGTATAAATAAAAAGAATATAGGTAGAAAGCATTCTAGACAGAAAGAATGGTATATACATGAAACCAAAGCATGCAGCAGTAGAGTACATTTGAAGAGAACTTTATTATTTGTAGTTAAACATAAACTTACCATACAATCCAGCAATCACACACTTAGCTATTTACTCAACTTGTTTTGAAACTTGCACACAAATACTTACAGTAGCTTTATTCACAATCACCAAAAACTGGGAGAAACCAAGATGCCTTTCAATAAGCAAACAGACTGTGCCCATCCATCCATGAGCTGGCTTACCACTTAGAAATAAAATGAAACAGACTATTAATTTACTCAAGGACATGGATGTACGAAAGAAATCAGATCACAAAAGATTCATATTGTATGTTTCAATTCATACAACAATCTGGAAAAATCAAAAATTTAAGGATAGAAAGTTTTTAATGGTTTGAAGAAGAGTACAGAGGATCTTAAAGTGATGAAAAAAATCTGGATGGTATGTTAGTGAAGGATATATGATTTATCAAAACTATAGAACTTTATAGTACAAAGAATGAACCTAAATGAATGCAAATTAGAAAAAAAAATCTACTGGGAAGTAACAAGTCAACCAAGATGGAATGTAAGCTGTGACAAAAGAGTCTCTGACATAACCTCATTAAAAGTGGTGATAGAAAAAGTTTCTGACTAAAGTAACTTTGGAAAAGAGTGCTTTGACTGGAAATTGTAAGACTCAAGAGACAATGATGGATGTGCTCATAAACACTGTATTCTAGTTTGGAAAGTTGCATCTCATAGGGGTATGAGTTAAAAATTCTGAAATTGCTTTGTGAATGTACTAGAGTAGAACAAATAAGTAAATAAAAGGGAGTTGTGTTTCTCACTGTTGGAGACTGAAGTTACAGATGAGCAAGGAAAAAGGAATAGAATAAGACTCAACAACATCACTGTGGACTAATGTTTAGATACATATTACAGATACAGAATGATAGATATAATTATAGATATAATATGTATGCACAGGTGGGTATACATATATATATTTCCTTGTTCTAGCCATTGAGAGAATCTAGAAGCAGTAACATCCAAGTAGCAATGAACATGCCCAATAGACAGACCTTGATTTCTAATACTATTTTCTAGTAAAGGTTTGGATGGTTTAAAGTAGGGGCAGGAATATATAAGGTGCTCCTGGGCATCTTATAGTGCCAGAGAGTCAAGAAGTGATCAAAAATACGAGGACATGGTGGCCAACCTGGAAGAACTTCCAATAGCCAAAGCTGGAATAATTTGAGGACAAGAAAAATGACACAGTATTATATTGTAACCCAATATTAAATAAACATCTAATATAAATAGATGATTTAATAAAATAAATAAATAGGGGGTAGGAGACACAAATCTTACATACAGAGAAATTCTAAGTGGAGTACTCTTTCCAAATACATTTAGCTTTAAAGCATATAAAATAACCGGATGAAAACAAGGAGGAAGCTGGGAGTGGGTGGAGCTGGAACTGCTGAGGTGGTGCGGGCACCAGAGCGCATATACTTCCTGCCTGAGGCTGTGATGAGCAGGTCTTCCTAGCAGGGGATCTCAATCATCACAGTAACGGTCTACCTGTGAGAAGGTCCAAGTACTGCTCAGAACAGAAAATTCAGTCAACAGGAGTAGCAGACTGAGCAAAAAGAGATCTCAAATAGGTCTGAGGAAGGGAACCGCAGACAAAGAGAACAGGTTAATACTTTAAGTAGGTTTTAAAAAGGCTTTGCATGCATTCACCTCACAAGAATTTGTTATGTACCCTGTACACATGTCAGGGTTATTTTAAGAAGTTTGGTAAATTAACAAGACTTTTATTAAAAGACAAAAGTCTCTTCTCTAAATAGAGCTCACATTCATTGTAGTGGAATGACAGAGATAATATAGAAGTAAATAAAAGTAACAACTTCTGGTTTTAAAACAATATAAAGGAATTATTAGAGTACTATTTGAGATGAAACTTAATGCATAAGTCCTAGGCACTCATCCAATAAAGAAGACAAAAAGCACCCGTAAAGGGGACAAAAAGCATGCAGTTTGTCGTGTTCCACATTTTAGGCAGAGACATAAAATAATCTCATATAACACAATAAACATTATTTAATTATATCTTCAAAATAATAAGTGTTATATTTACTTACATTTTATAGATTAGGAAATTCAGTGTTAGCTATACTTGTACACTGCTTGCTGTGGGCTGAATTGTGCAGCCATGAAATCCATATGTTGAAGCCCTAACTCTACACCTTAGAATCTGAGCGTATTTAGATATAGGGCCTTTAAAAAGTAAGTTAAAATGAGGCCAGTGGGGTGTGCCCTAATCCAATCTGAATGCTGTCTTATTATAATAAGAGAAAATTTGGACATGCAAAGAGGCATCAGGGAGGAGGTTGTACAAATGGAAGATAATGTGTAGGCATACCAAGAAGACAGCCATCAGCAAGCCAAGAAGAGAAGCCTCAGAAAAAAACCAATCTGCCAACAACTTAATTTTGGGCTTCCAGCCTCCATAACTATGAGAAATAAATTCCTGTGTTTAAGCCACCAAGTCTGTGGAACTTTGTAATAGCAGCCTTAACAAACTAACATATTCTTTTTTTTTTTTTTTAATTAATTTATTTATTTATTCATTTTAGAGAGGAGAGGGAGAGACAGAGAGAGAGAAGGGGGAGGAGCTGGAAGCATCAACTCCCGTATGTGCCTTGACCAGGCAAGCCCAGGGTTTTGAACCGGTGACCTCAGCATTTCCAGGTCGATGCTTTATCCACTGCTCCACCACAGGTCAGGCTAACATATTCTTTAAGATGGTGATACAGAAACTAAAATCCTACTTGCTGTGATTATAATTACTATGTGTATAGCACCTCCTTAAAAGATATTTCTGAACTTGTTTTAAGAAAGCCCAAAGAGAATTCATGTTCTTTCAAGAGTGTGTCAGAGGCAAATAAACATCAGACATAGGAAACCACACATTCAGGAACTAAAGCTCTAATGGTAGAACATCAGTGAGTCTGTATGACCCAATCACAGTAACGGTTTGATATTTTTGGAACAATACAGGTGAGAAATAAATTAATTAATTACTACATCTGGAGTCATATTTCTTGGCTATAAATCCAGGTTACCCTACTTAATAGATGTATTATTTTGGGTAATTTGTCTAAGTTTTCTTATTTTCTCATCGGTAAAATGGAGGTAAAAATAATTCCATCCCATGAGTGGGTGTTACATTTATGAACAAATTCAATGTAATTACAATGGTACTTGATTCATTGTAAGCACTCAATAAATATTAGCTAGTATTGTTTATAAAATAACAACCTGCACCTATTGATAGAATCAAGAATGGGAATGTAGGTTGTTGTCTTGTTTTACTCACTTCTGTATGTGCAAGACCTAGTAATTCATTAAGAAGTGGTTGTAGAATGAACCCTACCTAAACTTCATGAGATACCAATGGGAAAGCACATTTTTTAAAATGAGGCTTAAAAATCATAAGAGGCTAAGAAAGAAGATTAGTTCAGTAGTTTCTCGTATGGTGTCATTGCTATGTTTTACTTCCCTTTATCCAAAATCCCACCCAAAGCCACCAAATGGAGGGATACTGCCTGTGGTGTTGGTTTGTCTAGCTGTGTGCATGGAGTCATTTGCAAGGGTTGTCCCTCATTGCATCCCAGGCACCAAATTCTTCTCTTGTGACCTGCTTTTTCTGGGAAATGAGAAACAAAGCAGTGCAGATTTGCTACCAACTCTTCTATACACAGTAATCTATTCAGGCAAAGAATGCCATTCTCTCCAACAAGATTAGCCTCTGCAAGTATAAAAACCTTTCGGGAACAAGCTGAGCACCCCATGGGGGCAAATATAACCCCACCTCTTAGGTGGTGGCCCTATCTAAAGGGACAGAAAAATAAAGTTTTTGAGACACAAGGGACACACCAGTTAATTGCTAGAAGCCTAAGAGCAGGCTCGTGGTTGAGCCATTTTTTTTAAAAATAAATTTTTATTAATGTTAATGGGATGACATTAATAAATCAGGGTACATATATTCAAAGAAAACATGTCTAGGTTATCTTGTCATTAAATTATGTTGCATACCCCTCGCCCAGAGTCAGATTGTCCTCCGTCACCCTCTATCTAGTTTTCTCTGTGCCCCTCCCCCTCCCCCTAGCTCTCTCCCTCCCTCCCTCCTGCGTCCTCCCTCCCCCCACCCCTGGTAACCACCACACTCTTGTCCATGACTCTTAGTTGTTAAGCCATTTGAGATCTGACAAGTGTTTCATAAAGGTGATCAGGCTCTGTGTGTAAAAAAAAACGTGATCACCTTGGAAAAGTGTGGCTGCGGAAAATGTTCCTTTTCTCTGATGATTAACAGGTTATTATTTATCTTTTCTGTGATTATCCTTGAATATGTGACACAGATTCTTTGTTACCAAAGAGAAACACTGTTTTTGCATTCCAGTGAGAACATAAGAAGGGTTTAATTACTATCCACCACATCTGTTTATTTGAGACTTCTTATGAATAATCATGTAGACCAACATATCCAGATGGCCAGGCTTGCTTGTCATTTCTGCCTTTCCTGCCTTTCTCACGATTAAAGACATTTTATTTTATATCCAGAAAAGTCACCTATTGAAACACAATTGGGATGTGGCTCCAAATACTGGAGATGATATAGAAAAGGGGATCCTAGTAACAGGAGAGCACACAGTGCCCATGCAGATCACTTGGTGAACATTCGCCGCACTCTAGAAGTTTGTCACTGGATAATTAAATAGACTTCTTGCCTTTGTGAAAAGTCATATCTCTGGCACAAACTGGAAACTTTATTTACCTGTGTATCAGAGGTAGGAGAGCTCTGACTTAGATGATATGCAATGATATCTGATGAGAAGTAGTTATTAGGTTGCTTGCTCTGTTAAGACTCAACCACGAAAGTTATAAAACTATCACTAATTCCTATTGGTACAGAAAAAACATATAGCACACTCTTTTCTATATAATACACAAGCCAAGGCCCATTATTGGGTGCTTTCTAAAGGAAAGATGGAAGGGATTGCTGGTGATTAAACAGAGTCAGGAAGGCCCTGGCCGGCTAGCTCAGTGGTAGATCATTGGCCCAGTGTGTGGAAGTCTGGGGTTCAATTCCCAGCCAGGGCACACAAGAGAAGCACCCCTCTGCTTCTCCACCCCTTCCCCTCTCCTTTGTCTCTATCTCTCTCTTCTCCCACAGCCAAGGCTCCACTGGAGCAAAGTTGGCCTGGGCACTGAGGACGGCTCCATGGCCTCCACCCCAGGTGCTAGAATGGCTCTGGTTGCAATGGATCAACACCCCAGACGGGCACAGCATCGTCCCCTGGTGGGCATGCTGGATGGATCCCAGTTGGGTGCATATGGAAGTCTGTCTCTGTATCCCCACCTCTCAATTCAGAAAAATACAGGAAAAGAAATGTAAACTTAGCAGGAAATATTGTCTTTCTCTGTGTCCTAGAGATTCTCAAGAAAGCCCCCAAATTTTATAATTGGTTCAAAGTTTTATAGTAATTTGTTCAATTATTTTTGTTGTTTTTGCTTTTACAAAAAGTCCTGCAAAATGTCAGCTCTGTGGCTCTCACTTGGGAAAGACTGCCTTACATACCTGAGCTCACTTCTGAAGATCCCTAAGACATGTTTTTCTCTATGGTGGTGCATTTGAAACTCCATTTGTTTAGAACTGAGTCTGTTTCTTTGGATGACCATTCTGCTTTCCAAACCAATCACAGGGCAGAGGGCATCAAGCCAACTGCAGCCACCCAATGATCTTAGAGAATTAGCTTCCCTTCTATCTGGAGAGGTTATTTTTATGGCTTCCAAAGTAATAAAGTGCCCTCTTCTCAATGCAGCACCACCAATAACAGTTCCTTTCTACATAGACTAAAGGTTAACAACTGGACTTGGGCAGATTTATAAGGCAGGTTATTATATCCTAAAAATAAGAGGGTGTTACTAATTCCCTTTCCTTTGCTTTATTAAATTGACAGCTTCCTGGGCTCCACGGAGTTTTGTGAGACAAATAACCTCAAATAAACCACATGGCAGAAGGAAGCTTGGAGGTAACTCTGCTCTCTCTGTGACCTATCACTGTTCACTGCAAAGGGACAGCTACAAAAAATACACCAGTTACCACATAGTGCTTCTAAGAGTATGCAGTAAACTTAAAGTGTCAACCTCAAAAGAATTGGTAGTTGGGTAGACAATGGAATACTCTCCTCTTGGCCATCCCCCACATTCATTCCACTCTTCTGGGACCATGTATAATCATGGTCTGTTTTCATCTTGTGTCCAGCCCATAATGATCAAATCAACATGGAACTCTTCATCTCTTTTTTTACACCTTAGGAGAGATGACAGACACAAAAATAATGCTACATTCTACAGGTGGATGCTGAAAGCCACCATTTCTTCCACTATTGTGTCAGTCTTGCTTAGACTTTAAGATCTGAGGTTTCTACTGGTTCAGTGGAGGAGTTTGAATCCATGTCAAGTAAGAAATAGCCTGAATGATACACTGTTTTGAATTTTGAAGAGGTCTTTTGTGCCCAAATTTTTACTGTATGTCCCTGAGCTACCTGAAATACCTAGGTTTACTATTAATTTTAAGAAACATTTTTTAAAAATTAAGATAGAATAACTATTATTAAGGTAATTTCAATAATATAACCTACATAATAGAGTAATTCATGGTCATCTGATAATGATTTGCAGCCTTTGCTACACCTAGTATTTGATTCTGGGATTTATCAAAGATACAAGACATTACATTAATCTAGTTCAAGATTCCAAACAGACTCTGGAGGAAAACACACATCACGCTGCTAAAATGAGCTCATCCTCTTGAGATGTCCATCACATCCTCTGCATTCCATTGTGGCGTCAGGATCATGTTGTAATGTGGATATCACGGTGCTTTATTGGGCCAGGTGTGTTTGTAAGGCACGGCAGTGTGAGTCGTGGTTAAGGGGAGAGATCATGTAAGACTGCCTGCATTTATTTCTGGCTCTTCCCTGAATAAGCATGAGCATCAACTTCTCTGAGTTTCAGTTTGCTTATCTGTTAAATGAGTTAAAATGTTAAAAAAAATTAATGTTAAGAAGAAATAACAGCATATCTTATTTCATATGTTTGGTAAGAGGACCTCATAAGTTAATAAGTTTAAAGAGCATAAACCTAACTGTCAATAAATACTCATTCCTTGGCATTTATCCCTAATTTAATTCTTGAAAAACCCTGCTGAAGTAGGTATTGTGGTGCCCTATTCATAAAGATATAGAAATTCAGGCAGGTTGTCACTTTCCAAGAGTCACATAGTTCAATAAGCTGAGTTTCAAATCCATTTTCTGTAACTCCAAAAACCCAGCTCAATTCACAACACTTCACTATATCCATTTAAATTCTATGACACTTAGTGGCTGGACTACTTCTTCTTTCTAACTCTATTTTAGGGACATTAACAACAATTTCATAAATGAATAAATGGTCACACAGAATCCAGAAACCATACATAGTTAGTGATACCGTATCATCAATTAGAAGAGTTACCTAAGAACTGAGGAGTTTGACTATATACAGTTGACCCTTGAACAACATAGGTTTAAACCAAACAGCTCCAATTATATGCAGATTTTTTCAAAAAGTACAGAAAAAGTATGTTGTCCTCTAATAATTTTCCTAACATTTTATTTTCTCTAGCTCCTTTTTTATAAATACAACTTATATTAATCAACTGTATGTATCAATAAGTCTTCTGGTCAACAGTAGCCTATTAATAGAGTTAACCCTCCACATCCTTGGTTTCCCTGCAGATCAACAATACTGCTTTTGATCTGCAGTTGGTTGAATCTGCAGATACAAAAAGCTGACTATGCTTAAGTTTTGGGAAGTCACAACTTATATGAGGATTTTGACTACATGGCAGGATTGGGGTCCCTAACTTCCATATTGTTCAAGGGTCAACTCTGCATCAAAGTGCTTTCATCATGATAGCTGCACAGCCCTTGCTTCTTTTATACCTACCAGTGGGCACATGAAAATGCCTTTCTTAGTTCTCCTATTTCAGGGCACAAGCTTTCGCATTTTTCCATCATCACATTTTTACTGAAGCTGGGCTTCCCATTTTTCTGTTCCTATGAGATGTTAGACTCCTTTGGTGGTGACCTGGGCTCAAGAACATTCCAGTTGCCTTTCCTAACTTTCATCATTGACTTAAATTGCTTCTACACAACTTTCCTTCGTGTCCCTCCACTAATCCTGTTTTCCTTCCCTAACTTCCTTCCTTCCTTCCTTCCTTCCTTCCTTCCTTCCTTCCTTCCTTCCTTCCTTCCTTCCTTCCTTCTTCCCTTCCTTTCTTTTCCCTCCCTTTCTCCTTCCTCCTTCCCTCCCTCCCACCTCTCCTCCCTCCCTTCTTTCCTCCCTTCCTTCCATCACCCTCCTTCATTTTGTCTCTTCTTCAAAAAGGATCAGACGTGTATCATGGTTTGCCAGTTCCCTCAGGCTCCCCCAGTATCAGGTTTAATTTATTTCAAAAGAATTTCCCCAATTCATTTTTTTGTCTATTTAATTCCATTTTGAAATCTGCTTTTCAGGGGTTCTGGATGAATACACTGATAAACCTTATAATAAGTTACAAGATAATTACTTATTATCTTAATTCTAACTGTTATTCTCCTCTTAACATCTAGATAGCCATTAGTTTATTTTTTTAAGGGCACATCTATCTGAAAGGGCAATTATCATATTGCACATACATTTTCAATGCCAGTAATACAATTTACAGTTAAAGTGAAAAAGAAAAAAAATTTTTAAAAAGATACATAAAGAGTGTCTACTATGTACCAGGAAATAGTGCTCTGATAGGCCATTTTATTTTAATTCCAGAGAAATCTTGTGATTCAGGTTTGTATATGAGATTAAAAAGTATAAGCATCATATGAGTAATCTAAAAATCAGAGAGAAAGAAGAACTCAAAATTCCAACCCTGATTTTTTAGTCTTGTGCTCATTTTTGTACAACATAAAGACACTGAAATACAGTGCATTTTAGATATATTTTCATATATACCTGAATGTAACAAACAGTGAGATATCCACATAAATATGCATGTATACACACACACAAACAGAGTTGAAGGATAATATGACTATAAACATATGCATGTATGTATATAAACATATGGGTAGACATAGACATGAATATGCAAGCACAGATTCTGCATCGAGAGTTTTTTTGTGTGTCAGACAGGGTTTGATTTATTCAAAGCCATGGACCATATTACTATCAGTATCTTTTGTTACAAAGACCTACTAAATTAAGATTTAACATGTAAAAGGCTAAAGATGTCAATGAAGACAAAGTATCAATAATTCCTAGTGGGGCTCTCATCTATATTTGAGCTCCACTCAATTCTGCTAATGCCATTGGATGTGTGAGGTAGGAGTGGATCAGGTGCCCATGAGCAACACAAGAAACCAATAGCTCACCATAGAAAATCAACTTTTTCCTTTTGGGTCTTGTCAAAATCTATTCCAGTCTCTGTCAATGCAACCAGGCTTATAGTAGCAAATAGATTAGATCATCCAATAATTCTAGAAAAAAAAAAACAGATATTTTCTTTCATTAATACCTCAATTTGTGAACTCTTCTATGTACAATTGTGAAGAAGGTATCATTGGTGTGAATAACAATTTCCCTTGTACTTACTGCAAGCTCACTATATATTAAAATCAGTACTAAGATCTTTGAATTCATTAACCTCTTGTTTCATAGTCTGTACAAATCCTATTGCTAGTAGGTACTTGCTCCTGAAGCTGTCTTTCTCCAATATGTAGTTCACAAACACCTTCCTCTGAGGTACTGACACCTGTCACTGACATCTCTATTTTTGAGAACCTGCTTTAATTCCATCTCCATTCTTAATTATCATCAGTGACTCTCTTCTTCACTCAGTCCCATTATTTTTATAATATTCTTGGTGGGCATAAATGCCCTGAACCCCTAAGGGAATCTGTCATCCAACTTTACCTCTGAATGAAGAACTAGGTTCATTGCATCTTGTGTGATCTACAAGGCAGTGCCCATTACAGCAGTGATGGTGGCTCATCTCTATGTCTGAGTGCCCCTCATGGGCTGAGTGAGCTCCCCTGCATTAGCCTGCATGGATATAGTAATGTTTCAGTTCTTTGACTAGGGATTACTGGCTATAAATATGATTGAGACGATGGGACTCAAATTAAAACAATAGTTATATCAGCCAAGTCACTTTGAATAACACAGATGCCAAACTCTTTCCTAATCAATCATGAAAATGAATTATGGGTGGTCAACTCAAGTTTGGGTTAGCAAGTGGGTGGCTAATGAGAGTGACCTTTGTGTACAACAGAAAAAGGAAGCGCAAGGTAAAGCTGGTATCTGTATATGGGACATCAGGCACAGACTCGGGGCCTTTGCAAGAGGAGAATTTGAGATAGGAAATAAAATAATTGTTAACTGAGTACTGCTATTTAGTTTGAATACACTGCATGCCTAATTTACTCAATCTTTATAAGACTTTATTCACTCATTCATTCATTCATTCATCAACTCTCTTCTTTGTGGTGAGCATGCACTGTTCTAGGTCCTGGAGATGTAAACTGACAAAGAAATAGAAAAGATTTCAATATTATGGAGTTTATATATAGGAGTTAGGAGGAAGGAAATAAATACTTAAATAAATAAATGATTTCTAAAAGCAATAAGTTTTGCAAACAGTAACATGAGAAGAGTCACTTTCTATTGAGTGCTTAGAGCAAGCAATTCTGAAGAGGAGACACTTCAGCACATACTTGAGTAAAGAGAAAATGTCCAGTCCCATGTGAAGATCCAGAGGAAGAATGTTCCTGGAAGAAAGATTAGCACAAGCAAAGATGCTGGCCATGGGAATGATGAAGATGACTGAGGTACGGATCCCGGGATGAAAGACAAGCTTCACTGGTTGAGCTAGGGTATTTATTGTCAAGGCAAATTGTTTGCATTCCAATCTTAATGTGATAAAAATCCACTGGATGATTTAAAAAATAGGGAGTGACAATGATATGATTCCATGTGTTAAAATCCCTCAGGTGATTATGGGGTAATGGATTGTGGAAGACTAGGCCATTTATACAAAATGAAACATTGTGGATAGAAGCCAGCGGCATTTCAGAAACTACACAGACAGTACCACGCAGAGCTGGACTGTAAACCAAGGGAAGCCTTGGCTTCATAAGTAAGGAGATATTATGTCCTCTGAGGCTTTTTCAGGACACCAAGTGGACTCAACCTTAAGCCATCAACTAATGAAATGAGTTGGTTTCTTTGCCTAATAAAGCATTGGTCAAAATTCATAAAAGTTTTTTTTTCTTTTTTTTTAACTTATTTTTGATACAAGCTGAAGCTACTATCAACACTCTTACCTTATTACAAAATGTTTATTTTTTTATTACTGTTTAATTGCTAATGCCTTTTAGATTTCACCTCCACCTGCTTTGTTCACAACCAGCCCTGCTTTGTTCCTATCTTCCACCCATATTATGTGGTTAAAAATTGGGGATGAAATTGGGAATCAAGCTCTGGTCATGAGCACAGTTTGAAAAAAATATTGGATTTTTATGAGTTGGCTCTAAGGGAGGGATTTTCAGTCTTTTGAGGAGATTATGTGTTAATGAAAAAAAATTATAAATAAGCAGCATACTCATGCCTCTTGTTATAACAGATTAATTTCTAATACACCAATCTTCTACCAAAACCAAAAATAGATGCTCACTAAAATGCAGAGCACATCTGCTTGAAGACATCTGGAGCTATTGAGTTGTGGGCACTTTAGACCAACATTCCAGAAGAAACACATGAAAACGTGAGCCCAGCAGTCACAGTCAGTCTTTCTCTCCAGATGTTTGAAAAAGTAACATCAATTTAAACTCACTTCTTTAGAGAAGAGAAAAAAAGAGAAAAACTTGTTGGCTCATTTTGCAGAGAAAAAAATATTTTTCTAGAGAGAGAGGAAGGAAGACAGACAAAGACAGAGGGAGAGAAAGTTTTAGAGAGAAACATTGATTTTTTGTTCCACTCATTCATGTGGTCAATGTGGATTCTTGTATGTGGCCTGACTGGGGATCAAACCAGCAACGATGGCATGTCCAGACGTGCTCTAAGAAACTGAGATACCTGGCCAAGTTCCCAAAATATCTTAATATGAGAATCTCATGAGATTATAACAAAGAAAAAAAAATCAAATCAATCTCTCATGAATGCTGATACTAAACACTTAAACAAAATATTAGAAAACCATACCCAATAATCAATAAAACATCTAATATGAAGATAAACATTAAAACTTAGGTACAGCAATCTCACTTAGTTGAAGCATCACTTCCTTTTTTTGTATATATATTTTATTTTTTTATTCCTTTTATTGAGGGGAGAGAAATTGGGGGGAGAGGAGCAAAATGCATCAACTCCCATATGTGCCTTGATTGGACAAGCCCAGAGTTTCAAACTGGTGACCTCAGCATTCCAGGCCAACGTTTTATCCACTGCACCACCATGAGTCAAGCTGTCATATCACTTTCCGTGGTTTCAACTGTCCATGGTCAATTGCAATTCAAAATTTTAAGTGGAAATTCCAAAAATAAGCAATTTATGACTTTTAAATTGCGCCCTGTTCTAAATAGCAAGATGGAATCTTGCATCATCCTACTTTGTCTTATCCAGACATGAGCCATCCCATTATCCAGTGTACCACAAAGTATAATACACAATCCTACCGTCATCACTTAGTAGCCGTCTCAGTTAGCAGGTCGGCTCTGAGGGAATCGCAGTGCTTCTGTTCCAGTCACCCTTATTTTATCTGACCACAGCCCTGAAGTGTAAGAGTAGTAATGCTGACACTTTGGATAGTCTAAAGAAAATCCTTAAATGGTTTCTTTAAGTAAAATGGTTTTATTACAGAATACTACAATTGTTCTATTTTATTACTTGTTATTGCTCTTATTCTCTTAATGTGCCTAATTTATAAACTTATAAATTAAACTTTATCATAAATATGTAGTATAACAAAGAACTGTTGGTTTGGTACTGTCTGCTTTATAGTTACAAGAAAGTATCCCCCATGGATCAGAGGGACTACTGTAATTAAAATATAGACCAATAGTGCAAGGTTGGTTTAAATGTCCAAGTTATCAAAATCTCTCATTTGTCTCAAATAAAACAGAAAGTCAGGCGATTATCTCAATAAAAGAGGAAAAAATTATACCACATGCAATATATGAAATCAATTTTAGATAAAAATCTAGATCTAAATGTGAATAACAAAACAATAAAGGTGTTAGAAGATAGAACATGATAATCTTTATGACTATTGGCTGGGTACAAAATAAGAAATAACTATAAAAAATAGAAATAAATTAGATTACTTAAAACTAAGAGCTTTAGTTAATTGAAAAACTGTGTCTAAAAAATAAAAAGACAAGATGAGCCACTGGGTAAAGGAAGATATAAGAAATACACGTCTGTGACAAAGCCCCTAACTCTGTATTATATAATGAAGTCTCATAGAGCAATAAGAAAAGACATTAAGGAAAATCCAAATAAAATCCATAGATAATATCTGAACAGACAATTATAAAAAGACATACTAAAATAGCCAATAAATATATTAAAATGTGAGGAACTCCTTAATCATTAGAACTTACAAATAACATTCACAATAAAATGCTTTCATACAATCATTCAAATGGTAAAGTGACAAAAGGCAGATATTGGCAGGATCCTGAAACAACAGTAGCCCATACTTTACTGGTTGAAGTAATGTTAATGTAATTACCCTAGAAAGCTATTAGAAGTACCTATTAAAGTGAAACACATACTAACATATATCTCAGCATCTCCATTCCTAAGGATGTACCCAGAAGAAATATATACCTACATGTATCAAAGGATGTGTACAAGTATGTTGTTGTTTTTTTGTATTTTTTCCGAAGCTAGAAATGGGGAGAGACAGTCAGACAGACTCCCGCATGCGCCCGACCGGGATCCACCCAGCACGCCCACCAGGGGGCGACGCTCTGCCCACCGGGGGGGGGGGGCGATGCTCTGCCATGACCAGAGCCACTCTAGCGCCTGGGGCAGAGGCCAAGGAGCCATCCCCAGCGCCCGGGCCATCTTTGCTCCAATGGAGCCTTGGCTGCAGGAGAGGAAGAGAGAGACAGAGAGGAAGGAGAGGGGGAAGGGTGGAGAAGCAGATGGGTGCTTCTCCTGTGTGCCCTGGCCGGGAATCGAACCCGGGTCCCCCGCACGCCAGGCCGACGCTCTACCGCTGAGCCAACCGGCCAGGGCCTCTTCTCTGCTTTTTGTAGGCAATGTGTATGTGCATTTCTTTTGTAAAAGCCCATCAAGCTGTTCACCAGACATCAGTGCTCGTGCGGCATGTCTGTGGTACTTGGCTGTCACCAGCTTTGTTGTCCTCCTCATTCCAGAAACAAGGCAGAAGGAGGGTTCCCTTCCTTGGGTACACAGTCTTCTCATGGAAGGAAAAGAAGGCAAGACATAATCACGTGAGGTACCCTGATACTGCTGGTCAGCGGAGGGATGGTCCCCTTCCACTTAGCAAGTCACAGGGCAACTTTGCTGTCCTGGGGGTCGGCAAGAGCAGTTGTTGCACTGGGCCGGGGAGAAAATATTTTGACAAACACTATAATTTTTCTCCAATGACTTTTTTGGGGGGTTGACAGGGTAATTCCACACACATAAATAGCAAACTTACTTTCTTGATAAATTTAAAGCATTCCATTAAAACAAGGTAAAAAGATTTTAAAGAATTCCTTAAAACCCTAAAAAAATTACATAAAATTGATTGCAAATAAAACTGCCTATAAAAAATAAAATAAAATAAAAAATCTGCTTTTAAATATGCTCAGTAAGGTTTCTCTTGTAGCAAGATTTACAAATGCCCAAACAATTACTGGCTCTCATCTATCTGCCAAAGCTGAGTTACCAATCGTACTGAATTGCACCTTTGGAACTATTTTGCAATCTACTTTTATTCTGCCCCTGGAGGTGTTATTTGTAAAACTACTGTAAAAAATTTTAGTTGACTAAATAGACCATTTTCCCGCCCTTAAGACCCCAAAATAATCAGAATACATATACACATATGTATCCATTTTAAATGCAAATGATTCAGATTAGATTATTTACAACTGAACACCTTTAAATCATGTGTAGATTTTTAAAAAGTTGTGATTTCTCATAAATGAATGAGATTAATCTTTCTATCCACTCAATATAACTGAATTACTTAGTGCTGACACTTTAAAATATTCTGATGTTATACAAAAGGCTCAACTCTCACTTATACATGTGGAAGTAATTGCTTAACTAGGAAACAGAGTTGTTTCATCAGAAGAGTTTGGTTTTTCAAATCAGTCCTTTAACTTGAATTCACACAAAGATCGTTCGCATTGGGGAGCATCTTACACTTCCATGGCTATGCCCAGTGCTTCTGAAATGTATGTCCCCAGAAAGGTACAGGTGATCCTAGGTGAATTAGCACATCATTCTAAATTGTACCATTTTTGACATGTTTATACCCTGAAACACTCATTTTAAAACAATTCTGCTTAAGACCTGATACAGGCCTGACCTGTGGTGGCGCAGTGGATAATGCGTCGACCTGGAAATGCTGAGGTTGCTGGTTCAAAACCCTGGGCTTGCCTGGTCAAGGCACATATGGGAGTTGATGCTTCCTGCTCCTCCCCCCCTTCTCTCTCTTTCTCTCTCTCTCTCTCCTTTCTAAAATGAATAAATAAAAAAATTTTTTTAAAAAAGACCTGATACATAGATACATGTAGACATATAAATGTATTATTTTTACATAAGAGTCTTCAATTTTAACTTGTTGGCATGAATGAAAGTATTATATTGTATCATTTTGGAAAAGGCAATGAAACGTCAGGAAGAATAAGACTTCTTTTTGCTTTTGACTCTGTATTGCAATGAATAATAACCATTCATCATTTATTTTCATTTGTTGAGTGCTAATCACAGTGACAAGTTTTTTTTTTAATTTTTACTTTTAACTTACTGTGCTAATATGGCTTCAAGTGTCCTACTCAATATAACACCCTCTACATACCTGCTAGTATATTACAGTAAAATCGATTATATTGTAGTAAATGGATTTTTTCTTTCTTAATTACATAAAAAGTGGTAGCATGTTATTAACAAGATAATGGGATGACCAGTGTAAGTGTGTGGCTATCTTGGTGACAGTCTGCGGTCGTGCGTGCAGTTAGCAAGGACAGAATAGCTGTGCTATCCAAATCGCTGTCGATTTGGCCTGGAGTTTGGCGCCACCTGCGGGTGATGGTTAGTTCCAGCTGTTGAATATGCTGGACAGTTTGTCAATATAGCATCTCTCAGCGAGTTGATAACCATTTGTTTTGGCCCTATTCAGAGGTATTAGGACTCCCTGATGTCCTAACCATCTCAGAAAGTAAGAATTTTAATCTATCCCTGTTGGAGAAGATAATTGAAAGAGAACTTGATCCTATCTCTAACATGTTATAGGCAGCAGTTAGGGACGTGCTATCACAAAGTTTTAACTTATTTGCATTTTAAGGGGTGCTTTCCTACATTAATGCAGCTATCAAGAGGCAAAGATGCAGTGGGAGCAGCAGCTGACCATGTCGGTAAGGTAGGAAATGTGTTCCAGAACACAAATGGAAATGCCAGACCCAATCTTGAACCAAAGTTGGTTTACCTACCAAATCGACTCTAACTATACAGGAGGTGAAAGAGAAAGAAATCTATAAATACCACATATTTAAAAGTAAACAATGTGCCATATTTTATGTGGAAAAATTTTGGTGCAAAAATGTAATTATCATTTGTAAAGGGCTTACCGTGCTTTTAGTCCTGTTGTAAAAATTTATAGGAGCTGAAACATACAAAATCTGTAATCTAGTACAAATGCTTCACTTAAGAAATCAAACACATAAAAGCTCCCAGAAAATGGATGTAGCTTTCCTTCCCTCTCATCCTTTCTCAATTTTTATATGATTGTATTTAAACAGTAATTTCCATGAGCTGTACTTCAGCACACCCCCTCTTTATTTATTTATTTTTTTCTGAAGTGAGAAGTGGAGAGGCAGAGACACAGATTCCCACATTTGCCCAACCAGGATCCCCTCAGCATACCAATCAGGGGTGATGCTCTGCCCATCTGGGTTGTTGCTCTGTTGCAACCAGAGCCATTCTAGCACCTGAGGCAGAGGCCACAGAGCTATCCTCAGCACCGGGCCAACTTTGCTCCAATGGAGATTTGGTTGCAGGAGGGAACGAGACATAGAGAAAAAAGAGGGGGAAGGGTGAAGAAGCAGATGGGCACTTCTGTGTGCTCTGACTGGGAATCGAACCCAGGACATCTACACACTGGGCCAATGCTCTACCACTGAGCCAACTGGCCAGGGCAGCACTCGCCCTCTTACAGCTGATTAAGGCAGTCCCTAGGGATGACATAATCTTGCCCATTCAGAGTCAGCATGTTCCAGATCTAGGACTTGACTGTAAGCCTGTCTGGTTATGAAGCCCATAGGCTTCCCCTGATGCAAGCGTGTCTCCTCTCTTATGCTGCTAATTCAGAAACTCACTATAAGATATCACAATCTCTGTCTTTATATAAGTTTTTCATATCCCTTTTTAAATATAGGTAAATGGGCAATAGTTATAGAGCAAAGACAAAAGAACAGCACTGTGATTCAATCACTCACATAAGAACACACCACCATTCATTCCACCTTACAGAAAGCGTCAAGTGTTGCCAAGGAGCCTCATTTTCTTTTCTGTTAGAATGAGCAAAAGAATTTAACCACAATGTCTAAGAATTTAGGATCAATGTCTGTGCTTTCAGGGCTGATAATCAACTGGTCAGTCCAAGTAGTATACTTCAAGGACTGCGAATACAAGCATCACTCTTATGTGGTGAACATCAAGAGGATAAACTAGAAATGCCCCCAATAAAAGGTAAGAATAAATGGTCTTCAAGATCTTTCTTTTTCTTTTGTTAATTACTGCTTAATGTTATCTGGGACTTGGCCAATTACACAGGTCAGAGATTAAAGACAGCATTAAACAAGAGAGACAGAAACCCTCATAATACAGCCAAGTTCTACAGAGCGGCCTTGATAGATCTTTAAACCCTGAGCCCACAATGGTATCCTGTAACCTATTCAAACCCAATGGTTAGTGTTACCTTGAAGTCAAAATCCCAAAGTTCTCTCACATGGAAGGAAAACAAAAATATTGTCAAATCATCTCAAGGAAATTTTACTGAAAAAGAGATGTCTGTGTTTCTATTTATAAAGACTGAGGGTTGCATAATGAAATCTTCAATTAAATGGCCACCATAGTAAATATCTTCAATTTTGGTTTCCATTGATTTGTACCCAGATATGTTCATTTTAGCTAGCATTCCTCAACTTTTCATGAGCATATATTTTGTTTTTGACATCATCCTAGGCACAGGGAAATGCAACATTGATACAAGAATATAATTATAATTTGCATTTGATCACAGTTTTAGGGAAGGTAGAGAGAAAACTAACAAGTTTAAAACTGATAAACTCTCTTAAATATTACAAATGTGACACGATAGGGGCCCAGTGAAGAGGCATCTAAATCAATTCCAGATGTGTATAGATATGTATGCATGAGTGTATATCTAAGAAGGATTTTTATGGAGTTAAATATTGAAGATGAATAAGAGAGAGTCATCTATATTGTTGCCATTGAGAATTGATGGAAGCCTTTGCAAGCAAAGACAATAAATGGTCCAAAGGTAGGGTTTGGGAATTCACAAATAACTTGGTCTGTTTCACCTGCCAAAGGGGTATTGAGATTCACATCTCTGCTTAGACAAAACTATTCATTTCATTAATTTTACAGCTTTCTCCTGTCTTTGGGTTTCATAGCTTGATTCAACTTTCTTAGTTTCTTTTTGAGATTAAAGCTGATTGACCTTTGAGAAAAAGAAAATAATATTTACATGTATTGCAATCGATTTGTTTCAAAGTCAAAGCTACACAGAGGTTATCTCACAGAGCCTCACAAATTTAGTTAGCACATTGTTTACGCTAATAACATTTCTACCTTGCCCAAGGCATTTTTGCTTTGCCTGACCTTTATATAACACTTTAATATTCATATTTGGCTGCTGAACTATCACAACTCTGTATGGTTTCAAAGCTGCTAATCTGATCATTTCTCTCTGTTCTACTCACCTTTCTCATTTTAGTCACTTTGCTGACAGCAAAAGAAGAAACAGATTTCATTTAAATTTTGTACCTTTCAGGACTTAAACAGCAAGGGAATATTCAGGGCATGCCTCCCCTTCAACAAGAACATTGTGGGTGAGGAAATTCAAATGACTGGTAACTCATAGTATGGACTCAATTACCTCAATCAATAATTATTTGCTTACTTTCCACCTAGTGTCATGCAATGTACTAGGAGCTGAGGCAAATAAATTCATATGGCTCCATTATGAATTACCCTCAACCTGATTAAAGATATGAAACATGCACATTAATTCATTTTGTTTATTCACCCAGTAAACATTTCACACTACATACCCTTTGTTATATGGTAGAAATACAACAGTGAACAAGACCCAGACATTACTTTCAAAGAGCTGGTATGTATTTACGTGGAGAATGCTGACAAGGAGAAAGAAAATTGCAAAGCATTGTAACAATTATTGGTATAAAATTAAGCACAGGATCACCGAAACCAATCTTTGAAGGTACGGAAAAACTCTCTAAAGGATGTGATCTCTTAGCTGACATCTGAGGCCTGAAGCAGAGTTTTCTAGTTTAAGAAGGAGAACAACAGTGTTCCAGCCTGTTATAAGCTGAACTGTGTCCTCCAAAAATTCATTTTTTGAAGCCTTAACTTCAGAATGTGACTGTATTGGGAAATAAGTTATGTAAAGAGATGATTACATTAAATTGGTGTCCTTTGAGTAGGTCTTACCTAATCCAATATGACTGGTGTTGTTTTAACAATAGAAAGCACAGAGACACTAGGGCACACCCAGCAAGGAAAGGTCACATGAGGACACAGCCAGAGGGCAGCCATCTATCTACAAGCCATTGATAGAGGTCTCGGAGTAACCAAACTTTCCGATACCTAGATCTCAGACTTCCAGCCTGCAAAGTGGTAAGAATATAAATTCCTATTGTTTAAGCCACTCAGTCTGTGCCTTAGTATGGTGGCCTTAGTAAACTAACCAGTGGGCATTGAAAGAGTACCCTCAGCCTTAGCTGTATAGCTTGGTTGGTTAGGGCATGGTCCTGAAGCGTCAGAGGTTGCTGGTTCAATCCCTGGTCAGGGCACATACAGGAACAAATCATGTTCTTGTATTTCTCACCCTTTCTCTTTCTTTAAAAACCATTAAGTATTCTTTTTAAGAAAAAAAGAAACAGGATACTGAAAAGCCCAGAGATAAGGTAGAACTGAGTGTTATGCAAGACTGGAAGAGAGTGTGTGTGTATCTGTGTGTGCACGTGCACACATATGTGTGTAAAATCTTGAGGCCAATTTAACAACAAACTCTGGTTGGAGACTTAGAGATGGAACCAGTTGGATACAAAAAATGACAGCCAGCATGGTCACAGCAGTGGCATCTGTGGTGGGAGTGGGAGAACACTGACATGGTTGTAGCAGCAGAAATGACCAGGTGCAAGGAAGCAGACAAGTGACAGAACAAAGAGGTGTTGTGCAGCTGAGATGAAACATACATTTTCATGGAGCAGATGGGTTTTCAGGGCCCAGTGACAGCCCTGTGCACCAAGAGATAGCAGGAAGATAAAAAAATAAAACCCAATTATTTGAAGGCCTGGAGCTATAGGAAAGTATAAAGAGGATGACAGTCTTTCAAACTTTCCAGTGATTTCCCCATTCTTGTAACTTCTTCACATGAGTGTCCCCTAGGGTTCAATTCTTGGCTCTCTTGTCTTCACTTTTCACATTCTTTTTATTTAAATCTTCTTTAAACACCATGCATATATACTCATGACTCTCAAATATATAACTCGAGCCTATACATTTCTTCATAACTTCAGACTCACCTATCCAATATTTCCTCCTCAATGTCTAAGAAGCATATCCTAAACTTAATATTTGATTTTCACCTCAGTCCCCAAATCCTACTGCAAACCCCAGTCTCTTCATAACCACTGATATCAATACTTGACTTACAAAAGTTCAAACCAGAAACCTTACATTGTCCCTGGGTTTAACTTTCCTCTCATACCTCAAATCTAGACCTGCAGTACACTATATTGGCTCTACCTTCCAAATATATCTGAAATCCAACCACTCATCAGCAGCTCACTCTTACCTCTCACATCTAAACCAACAGAGTTCCTCACTGGATGACTGTAATTTCCTCCTAAGTGGCCTCTCTGTTTTTATCCTCTCCCTCCCTGTATTTATTCTCACTACAGTAGCCAGAATCATCCTCTTAAAAGTCACATTTCTAAACGCTGGCACTACTGACACTTGAGCCAGGCGATACTTCGCAATGTGGATCTCTCCTCTCTATTATATGCTACTTGTTTAGCAGCATCCCTGGTCTCTATCCACAAGTGCTAGTAGCATTACTTTTCACAGCTGTAACAACAAAAAATATCTCCAGACATTACAAAATGTCCCCTTGGGGGCAGGATGAACCCGATCATAAGGTTAAAAAGAAAAAAAAAATAAGGACAAAATTTTAAGTCCTTATAAGAGATTATAAAGACTACCCCTCTGTGTCCCTAGCCCTTTCCCTGTCTTGGCTCTGTGTCGCACTTCTTTCTACAAACCCACTGGCCCCTTCTTGTTCCACTGAATGTCACACACCTCCAGCCCTTTTTCGGGAACTGCTTACTTCTTACCTCTTCCAAGTCTTGGCTCAGTTGTCACCTTCCAAATGAGGTCCACCTGATCACCCAATTGTACTTCACAATCTAGCACTCCCATCTCTATGGCATGTACATCTACTGTTTCCCCCTAATTTTGCTATCACTTACCTCCTAACATATATAAGTTACTAATTCCTTCAATAGGTATTCACAGAAGACCTGCTCTCCAGTAGACACTGGTCTATGCTCCTAGGGTTTGGGGGTAAATAAAGCACAGCTTCTAGATTCTGAATAGGGAAACAGACCCTAAACAAATCAACAAATGAAAGACTTCATATGTCAGATAATGCTAAATGCATTGAAAAACATACAGCAACTAAAGAGGTAAGGCATGTGGTAAGTATGCAATATTCAGTAGAATAGTCACAGAGGCTTCATTTAGCCCAGGAGATTTGAAAGATTAGCTAATTCTATGTTTTTTGTATTGTCTATCCTCCGTAAACTCAGTAAGGTCAGTGATTTTTTTTCTTTCCTATTTTGTCCCAAGACAGAGCTATCAACTTGAATGGAGCCTGACCTCTAGTAGATGCTCAATAGACATTTTCTGAACTTTTCTTGAATCCAAGAAAATGACTTGAGTTGAGTTATGAAATCTTTACAGTTTTGTTCCGATGGTATGGAGGGGAAGAGGTTCAATCTGGAAAGATGTCACTCATTTTTGCATGAATCTAATGACTTTGAAACAGACATTTTACCTTGGGGTTATCTCTAATGTGTTGTGTTCAGTGTTCTGTAAATAGTGCATGCTGTGTTTTCAAGGGAAATCAATGAGAGAGTCACTTTCAGGTGACCAGAGGAGGTATCCCAAGGTGAATTTCAAGCAGAGCTTTCCAGATAGCTAACTTTATATTTATGTCTTTTCAAGAATCTGAAAAATGGCTCTTACTGTCTTCCAAATGCAGCATTCTATGTTTTTTTGCCTTTGGTTTTGATGTATTTTGGGCTTGAAACATCCTCACCAGTTTCCCATAACAAATTTCATGATGAAATTGACCTGTCACTTCCCCAGTGGAGGCCTTCATACTCTCTCCCAGGGAATTGTTCCCACTGCATTCCCAGAATATTTTGTAAACACTGTTAGGACATTGGTGCCCAATTTACAGTGTTGATAGGTCTTGCATTTTGTATATACCTCCATGACATGTCTCATTGTTTCCAGGAATTTTCCTTTTTTCTTTCCCTCCCTGTCTCTTGCCTCATGCCCATCCTTTAGTCTGAAGAAGAATTTTAATTTTCCTTTTGCAATTTTGATTCTAAGTATGAAAAAGAAGCAGTAGTGATTTGATCCCTTGCCTTCTGACACTGGTACGTCTCTCCATCCTCTTCAACGTTCATCAAGTGGGAAGCTCAGGCTCTACTCTAAGTAACACAGTCAGCAAGTCAGTACCCTTGAGCTTTCATGGCTTTTCAAGTTGAACAGGCAAAAATGGGATCCTAGCTGGATGGTAGAGAAATAAAAAAAGAGCAGCAAAGTAATGTTTTCCAAAGAAAAGGAAACTAGGGAGCAGAGACATTTTATTTTCTAACTTTCAAAATAAAACTATACAACTGTAAGAGTTAATACAATGAGATAAAATTGTTTTTGACTAGAGCTTCCCCCCCAAATGGCCTCCGAAGAGCTTCAGTATATTTGGATAAAAGCTTTTAGACTCTAACTGCCTTTCAGAGCATGGACTAGTGAAGGCATCGCCATCCATGTGCACTTAGATTAGCTGATGTAAAGTATATGGTATACATAATATACATTAGAGAAAGCTGAATGAGTTCTCTGGTTGAATATGTCATTTTATTCCAACAATGTTTGTACTTGTTTCGCCTTCATTTAAATTTAGAAAGTAAAATTATCTCCATCTGTAACAGAGATTGGTATTGTGTAGTTTTTAGTAATAACCACTCATATGTTGAGAATTTCTTCAAATTCCATTTCTTGATGTGTTACAGAGTTCATATGCAAGAATTTTAATATCTGCACTACATAATGATAAAGGGAGTAATCCAACAGGAAGATATAACTATTATAAATATCTATGCACCTAATATAGGAGCACCTAAATATATAAAGCAGACTTTGATGGATTCAAAGGGCGAGATCAACAGCAATACTATAATAGTAGGGGATTTCAATACCCCACTAACATCACTAGATAGATCCTCAAGAAAGAAAATTAACAAAGAAACAGCAAATTTAAAGAACTCACTAGATCAACTCATTTAATAGATATCTTCAGAACCTTTTACCCTAAAGCAGCAGAATATACATTCTTTTCAAGTGCTCATGGTGCATTCTCTAGGATAGACCACATGTTAGGGCACAAAAGTGCCCTAACAAATTTAAGAAAATTGAAATCATATCAAGCACTTTCTCTGATCACAAGAGCATGAAACTAGAAATGAACCACAACAGAAAAGCTCAAAAATTCTCAAACACATGGAAACCAAATAGCAGGTTGTTAAATAATAAATGGATTAAGAATGAGATCAAAGAAGAAATAAAAAAATTCCTAAAAATAAATGACAATGAGCATACAACAACTCAAAATTTATGGGACACAGCAAAAGCAGTACCGAGAGGGAAGTTCACAGCACTACAGGCATGCTTTAAGAAGCTAGAAAAAGCTAAAATAAAAAACCTAACCCTGCATCTAAAAGAACTAGAAAAAGAAGAGCAAGTAAAGCCCAAATGTAGTAGAAGGAAGAAAATAATAAAGATCAGAGCAGAAATAAATGACATAGAGGCTAAAGAAACAATACAGAGGATCAATGAAACTAGGAACTGGTTCTTTGAAAAGGTAAACAAGACTGATGAACCTTTAACTAGACTCACCAAGAAAAAGAGAGAGAGAGGACTCAAATAAATAAAATTAGAAATGAGAGTGGAGAAATAACAACTGACAGAACAGAAATACAAAATATTGTAAGAAAATACTATGAAGAACTGTATGCCAAAAAACTAGACAACCTAGATGAAATGGACAAATTCCTTGAAACACACAATCTTCCAAAAAATCAATCTGGAAGAATCAGAAAACCTAAACAGACTGATTACACCAAATGAGATCGAAACAGTTATCAAAAATCTCCCAACAAAGAGCCCTGGCCGGTTGGCTCAGCAGTAGAGCGTCGGCCTAGCGTGCGGAGGACCCGGGTTCGATTCCCGGCCAGGGCACACAGGAGAAGTGCCCATTTGCTTCTCCACCCCTCCACCGCACTTTCCTCTCTGTCTCTCTCTTCCCCTCCCGCAGCCAAGGCTCCATTGGAGCAAGGATGGCCTGGGTGCTGGGGATGGCTCTGTGGCCTCTGCCTCAGGCGCTAGAGTGGCTCTGGTCGCAACATGGCGACGCCCAGGATGGGCAGAGCATCGCCCCCTGGTGGGCAGAGCGTCGCCCCTGGTGGGCGTGCCGGGTGGATCCCGTCGGGCGCATGCAGGAGTCTGTCTGACTGTCTCTCCCTGTTTCCAGCTTCAGAAAAATGAAAAAAGAAAAAAAAAAAATCTCCCAACAAAGAAAAATCCAGAGCCCGATGGCTTCACAATGGAATTCTACCAAATATTCAAAGAAGAACTAACTCCTATCCTTCTCAAACTATTTCAAAAAATTCAAGAGGAAGAAAGACTTCCAAGCTCCTTTTATGAGGTGAGCATAATTCTGATTCCAAAACCAGGCAAAGACAACACAAAGAAAGAAAATTATAGGCCAATATCTCTGATGAATATAGATGCTAAAATCCTCAACAAAATATTAGCAAACCAGATCCAACAATATATGAAAAAAATCATACACCATAATCAAGTGGGATTTATTCTGGGGAGGCAAGGATGGTACAATATTTGTAAATCAATCAATGTGATTCATCACATAAACAAAAGAAAGGAGAAAAAACAGATGATAATTTCAATAGATGCAAAAAAAGCATTTCACAAAATCCAGCACCCATTCATGATCAAAACTCTCAGCAAAATGGGAATACAGGGAACATACCTTAACATGATAAAAGCCATGTATGAGAAACCCACAGCCAACATCATACTCAATGGGCAAAAATTAAAAGCAATCCCCTTAAGATCAGGAACAAGGCAGGGGTGCCCCCTTTCACCACTCTTATTTAACATAGTCCTGGAAGTCCTAGTCACAGCAATCAGACAAGAAGAAGAAATAAAAGGCATTCAAGTTGAAAAAGAAGAAGTAAAACTATCATTATTTGCAGATAATATGATATTGTATATAGAAAACCCTAAAGTCTCAGTCAAAAAGCTACTGGACCTGATAAATGAATTCAGCAAAGTGGCAGGATATAAAATCAATACTCAGAAATCAGAGGCATTTTTATACACCAATAATGAACAGTCAGAAAGAGAAATTAAGGAAACAATCCCCTTCAAAATTACAACCAAAAAAATAAAGTACCTAGAAGTAAACTTAACCAAGGAGAATAAAGACTTGTACTCGGAAAATTACAAAGTATTGATAAAGAAATCAAGGAAGATACAAATAAGTGGAAGCCTATACCGTGCTCATGGTTAGAAAGAATAGACATCATTAAAATGTCTATATTACCCAATGCAATCTATAAATTCAATGCAATACCAATTAAAATACCAATGACATACTTCAAAAATATAGATCACATATTCCAAAAATTTATATGGAACCAAAAGAACACGAATAGCCTCAGCAATCTTAAAAAAGAAGAATAAAGAGGGAGGTATCACACTTCCTGATATCAAGTTATACTACAAGGCCATTGTACTCAAAACAGCCTGGTACTGGCATAAGAACAGGCATATAGATCAATGGAACAGAACAGAGAACCCAGAAATAAACCCACAGCTCTATGGACAATGGATATTTGACGAAGGAGGTAAGGAAATACAATGGAGTAAAGACAGCCTCTTTAACAAATGGTGTTGGGAAAATTGGACAGCTACCTGCAAAAAAATGAAACTAGATCACCAGCTTACACCCCTCACAAAAATAAACTCAAAATGGATAAAAGACTTAAATGTAGGCCATGAAACCATAAGCATCTTAGAAGAAAACATAGACAGTAAGCTCTCCGACATCTCTCAGAGCAATATATTTGCTGATTTATCTCCACGGGGAAGTGAAATAAAAGACAGGATAAACAAATGAGACTATATCAAACTAAAAAGCTTCTGCACAGCTAAAGACAATAAGAACAAAATAAAAAGACAAACTGCACAATGGGAAAACATATTTGACAATACGTCTGATAAGGGATTAATAACCAAAATTTATAAAGAACTTGCAAATCTCAACACCAGGAAGACAAATAATCCAATCCAAAAATGGGAAAAAGAAATGAATAGACACTTCTCCAAAGAAGACATACAGATGGCCAATAGGCATATGAAAAAATGCTCAACATCACTAATCATTAGAGTAATGCAAATTAAAACCACAATGAGATATCACCTCACAATAGCCAGAATGGCGCTCATCAACCAAACAACACAGAATAAGTGCTGGTGAGGATGTGGAGAAAAGGGAACCCTCCTGCATTGTTGGTGGGAATGCAGACTGGTGCAGCCACTGTGGAAAACAGTATGGAGATTCCTCAAGAAACTGAAAATCAAATTGCCTTTTGACCCAGCTATCCCACTTTTAGGAATATACCGCAAGAACACCATAGAATGGCTCCAAAAGGAGAAATGCACCCCCATGTTTGTGGCAGCATTGTTCACAATAGCGAAGATCTGGAAACAGCCCAAGTGTCCGTCAGAGGATGAATGGATTAAAAAGTTTTAGTACATATATACTATGGAATACTATTCAGCCATAAGAAATGATGACATTGGATCATTTACAATAACATGGATGGACCTTGATAACATTATATGGAGTTAAATCAGTAAATCAGAAAAAACTAAGAACTATGTGATTCCATACATAGGTGGGACATAAAAATGAGACTCAGAGACATGAACAAGAATGTGATGGCAAGGGGGGTGGGGGGAGGGAGGATGGGGCGAGGAAGGAGAGAGGGGTTGGGGGAGGGGAGGGGCACAAAGAAAACCAGATAGAAGGTGACAGAAGACAATTTGACTTTGGGGGAGGGGTATTACAGCACAATCAAATGTCAAAATAATCTGCAGATGTTTTCTCTCAACATATACCCTGATTTATCAATGTCACTGCATTAAATTTAATTAAGAAAATAAATAAATAAATAAATAAATAAATAAAAGAATTTTAGTGCCTGAACAGCCTATGTGATACAGTCACTAACTTTTTGTCGATAACTCAAAATAAAACACTCTGAATTTCACCACCTGTTTCTTTCCAAGGGAGAAATTACTTGAATACTGTGAAGACATTAATTTCACATGAAATAATCCTTAACAGAAAACACTCAAATATTTATAGAAGTGTATTACGAGCATTTTTGAGTGCTAGTGTGACTAAGTCCATCTATTTATGGCTTTAGAATTTGCAAGTCTTTGTGTTAAAATTTCTAATACTTCTATTAGCAAATAATGTACTATAACTTTTCTGTGACTCTTTTGCTTATTAAATTTTAAGTAATCTGAAGACTCCCTAGTCTTATCCACCTCAAGCTCTTGTCTTGCTGAGTACAGTACTATGTGCAGAGCTTAAGCTGAAAAGACATGACTGGGTGAAAAAAAGGATAGGTTAGGACAGAGAAGCAAAGGAATTATTTTTAGCAGACTACTGAAGGAAGAAGAGAATTTTCCAAGACATAAAACAGTATTCTTGGATATTTGAACAGTGCCCACAAGGGCTGGAAGTGTAAAAGATTTGGTAAGATGAGTTTTAAAATTAAGGTGCAAACAGTATGGGAGTGAGAGATAAGTAGGAACATCATAAGCTTAGACCAAGTCAAAACCTCTTTGGATAAGCCAGGAGTTTGTTGTTTTTCTGAGAAAAGAAAAGCCTAGAGAATTCTAATCAACAAAAGGTTCACATTGTCTGGCTTGCCTCAAATAGTAACCATGTCCCACTTTACAAAAGATCTCAGGATAGATAAAAGGTTTATTTTAATGATAGAATAGGAAATATGAGTCAAAGTCATTGGGCATTCATTGCTGCAGCCTTTTCCTGTATATCTTTAGATAAATAGTTTTGTTGTTGCTGTTGTTTTTAATTAATCAATAATTTCTAAAAGGTGCATTTACTTGTGTGAATCAGCCATTGCATGAGAGATTCAGGTGAGAAATTCAATTAGTAATTAAATTGACAAAAGAAAACATAACAAAATAAAACAGTCTTAATATGTTGTGCACTAAAACTAATTTAATGTTATGTGTCAATTATATCTTTTTTCTTTTTAAGTGAAAGAAAAGGAGATAGTGAGACAGACTCTGACATGCACTATCTGGGATCCACCCAGCAACCTCATCTTGGGCTAATGCTTGAATCAATCCAGCTATTTTTAGTGCCTAAGACTAACACTCAGATCAACCCAGCTATCCTCAGCACCTGGGCTAATACTCGAATCAATCAAACCACTGGCTGCAAGAGGGCAAAAGAGAGAGTAGGGGGAGATAGAGGAGAAGAGAAGCAGATGGTCACTCCTTTTGTGTGCCTTGATTGGAAATCAAAACCCAGGATGTCCACATACTAGGCCCACACTCTATCCACTGAGCCAACCATCCAGGCCATCAATTATAGCTTAATCTGAGAATTTCAATAGTTGCATGGACATTTTTAATGATACTTTATTAAAGATAACAGCAACTATGGTATGGAAATTGACAGAGTAAAAGATATAGATATATAAAATAGGTCATTTGGAACCATGTAATTTAAAGCAAAGTATTACACTCATGGACATAAAAAAAATACCATGAGGTTAGGTGGGGCTGAGGGCATTTGAAAATTTAACAAATACCTATGGGGTGGTTGCCACTCTTTCTTTTGAAATTTTTGCAGTTGGATGTCAGATCAAATGCTGCCCAGTGATATCACAAATACGACAGCCAAAGAGGAAGTCTAGATCAGTCCTTGGAAACTATCTAGTTGTTAATTGGATCCTCCCATCTTGATGGGGGAATAGGGCAATGGAGTCAGCATGACTCCATCAAGCCTATCTCTCAGATAATGAACTGCTTGCTATTCTCCCACACACCACACATACCCAGGATACATAAATGGTAGATCCCATGTGTCAATGGGAAACAAAAAGGGTCAGTTTTGCAATGCTGACTTCCTCTCGCCTCATATCTTTATGTACAATACCATAAAATTTCACATCACTGCTATACTTACCGTAATTGATTAGCCTCAATTTTTCTTCACATAGACTCTTGATGTTTGTAACTCCCTTGACTTTCGATTTCAGAGTATTCCCTAAAGTTAATTTTAAAGCTATCTCAGTCACTAGATGGTGTATTTCCTTCTAGGTATAATACATCTGAGAGGCATTCTAATTTCTTCAGGCAAAGTGTGCTGTTTTCATTTTCTACATTGTTCATTACAGGAGTTCCCATGAGTTCATATTTTTACCCTAATTCATTATTGCAATCGTTTTTTAAAATCCTCATTAAAGATACGATATTATGAGAACTTGAGAATATTTGACAAATGCTTTTGTGCCAAAGAAAATATTGAAGAGTTTGTTCACAGGTTCCAATCAATTCTACCCAGAGGTTTAAAGTGAAAGAGTAAGTTAACTTGAAAAGAGCAGACTAATGCATCAATTTGTCTATCACCATCATCATCATCATCATCATTATCACCATCACCATCACCATAAACATATATAACCAGATCAATACTCAGAGATGCAACTTAAAACAAAAATAAGATCCCACTCAGCAGAAGTTTAAATAATAATATTACTCAATGTTTTAAAGGTTTAGAAAATACTCGTTTCTTCCAAGCTTGAGAAAGTAAAAATAAAAATCTTATAGAAAAGCATGTTGAAAGTGTGTATGTAGTAAGTATGACAAAATGTTCATACCTTTTGATCCACTGATGCTACTTTTAGAAAATAATTCTTAAAATGTCAGATTGTAACAACGATTTGTTACATATATAAAATGATCATTTCAGTATTATTGATATTATGGGGAGAAATGACAAAATCCAATTATTTAACAATATAGAAATTGGGTAAATAAATTATAATAAAACTATAAGGTATGCATATTAATATGGTAAAATTCTTATAATAATGGTACATATAAAAATAATTACACATGGTAATAACTTTTTAAATGTGTGTTTTTGTACAAAAGTGTACATCTGGAAAGTAATGTACCATTATTTTAACACGGCTGTCTTTTGGGGTAGGAGAATTACGGATACTCTTTTTTTTAATCCTTTAACTATTTTATATTGTCCAAATGTTTTATAATAACCATAGATGGCTTCAATCAGAAGGAGGAAAATAAGACAATAAAAAAGACTCTTAAAGATATATAGATATTTGAACCAGTTGCTAGCTGGCTATTGCCTAAATAAGAAAACCTGGTTTATTCAAAACAAAAGAATTTGCTCACCCAAGAGTAGTTCTTTACCAAAGTTCATGGGAGTTGGCATCTTCCACTGGTTTGTCACATAAACTGTATAGTGTGAAAGGTAAATATCTACTCACACAGGCATTGTGGAACATCCTTGAAGCCTTTTCTAAGTACTTAGGTTTCAAGAACTTCACCCTTTGGCACTCTAAAAATACTGATGCTAATGATTTATTCACAGAGATTTAACATGTCTGAATGGGGTGAGTAATCTTTACAGCTCCTCAGATATTTTTAATAGGCATTCATTTATTAATTTTGGATATCAACAGTGGATGTTCAAAATGCAATGCTGGCTGTAAACTGCTCCTTGCAATTTACAGGAAGATTTTTTTTCATAAATTAAGAGTGAAATGATTTCTGAAATTAAGAGTAAGCATTTAGAAATGTTTATAGCAATTTGACATTGCTATGACATTCAAGCAAGTAATTACTGAATACTACTTATTAAACAAGGTAGAGACCGGTCTGGGTGCTTTTAATGTTATTTAGATCACATAAGCTGCATATTTGTCATATGCAAATGCCACCTATCAGTTTATGATAAAGTAGAAAAAATAAAAAATAAAAATGGATCCTTCTGTATTCAAGGCCTAATGTGCCTAATTTCTCAGCTATGTTGTAAGTTATTGAATAACCACCATTGAATTTAGCACAAACTGTACCTACTGCAGGTACTCCAAAGGCTTCTTAAACTATAACAAATGATGGTTTAATGTTTCTTCCAGTTAAGAAATTAATTGAATTTTAACTGGGGTCATTAGTGTCATGATGTGTTTACAATAAAATAATATACTTAAAAGAGCAGAGGTTTTCTGACATTGTGGTTAGACTCTTTTGCAGCTGAACAAGCTTCCTAATGTTCTTTAAATGATCCTATGTCTCCTCTTTTACCCAGCTGACCTACTGGCTCAGATCTACTGCCTCATTTACAGTGAAAAGTTGTGCCCATTACACCAGTGACACCATCAGACCATGGCTCATTTGTCTCAACATTGTAGAAATAGAAATTATATATAGACCTATGCTTGGTGCTGCTTAACCAGCATTCTCTTCCTTTCTCTCCCTTTTTGAGCATTTGAGGTTGGAAGATGTTTACCAAGCACTTAAAACTGGATTGTTTAAACTACACGTTTTCCTGAAAAATGTATTCTGTTCTAACCTTAGAAGCTTGTTGAGAGCCAAGATAAATTATCATAGATCTATCTAACTGTGTCTTCATGAATTGATACTGTGATTTACCAAGGCTAAAATTGTCCTCAATTACCAATTGCAGTCAGATACAATATTTGGCTCCATAATTGTGACTTGATATGTGTGGTTAAGGTAAATGTCTTTGACAACAAAAATTAGTTTTATAAAACAGTATGAGAAATCCAAAGAAAGGAACAACTTACAGCTATATATTTATGTTTATATACTGATATATTTTAAAAATACTGGTAATAAATAAAGAAGAAAAAGAAGGTCAACATGGTTAAATAATATTAGTAAAGACAGAGAGGTGGGTAGGTGAATATTTGATTTGAAAAATTCTAGACAAATAAGTACGTTTGAAAAAGGCTTTTTAAGGTCCTTGAGACAACTCAAAACATCCTCTGAAAATTTAAAGAAAAAAACTACTCTGACATTTGTTGAAATGGTAAGAAGGCTTTGTATAGGACTATTGTGATAGGTCTTAAGACTTGCAATAAGAGACTGAGATGAAGCTCAACTCCAAATAACAACAAGGACAAGTGGGCACTTGGAGTCAAGGAGGAGAGTGAGAAAGTCAGTGGGTGGGAAAGTACTAAGGGAAGACGACAGCACAAGGAGGGGGATTCTTGCTAGGCCAACTTAACAGGTTAGAGGCAGACTATAGAATCAGATATCAAGGGTAGGGATGAGGAAGTCGATCATATGTCTAGAGTGATTATATATCAGGATGAGGTGATGGATTCTCACTAAAATGACCTAGCAGGATATTTTTTTCCTAAAACTAGGCTAGGAAAGTGAAAGTATAACTGCATAGAAGCTTTATTTAATATGAACTTTTCTCCTTTCTTTCCTTTTGATTCAGACTGGCCCCATCCAGCATCCTGACTCATCTGCCTCCTTCTACCTTTCACAACCACATCCTCAAGCATTAAACCAGTGTTTCTCAAAATGTGTGCCAGGGCGCACTAGTGTGCCCAGAAGATTTCCAGGTGCACCCACTGTATTCCAGAGAAATATGTGCCTGTTGGGACCAAAAGACTAACAGGGTTTTTGCAGTTTAGATTTTTAAGGGACAGATGTGTGGGGAATTGGCTGTAAGCTGACAGTCTGCCTAACCCCCACCTCACTTGCCTGATTAGGTTGCAAAAGGCTATTAAGCTGTGGTGCTGGATTGTTTACACTACCCCCCCATGTTCTCTGGAAAGACTCAAGGCAGGTTTCTTTTATCCTTTGTTTGGTGTAAAGTTAAGATGATATGTATGGTGTTGTTTTTCTGCACTTGGTAAAATTCTTGGATTGCCTTGGAAACATGATCAAAGACCTCATTGATTAACTAATGGCCCTATAAATAAAGTAAGATGCGGTTTTTGGGTGCGCTTTGTTCTTACCAGCATCAGTTACGGGGCCCTCCCGACCCCATATTTTTTAAATTCTGCATATTTTCTTAATTCTACACCATTTCCACTTGGGACTTGGAATTACTAGCTGTGTTGGTTCACATTATGTGCCCAGATAGAAAAATAAATACAGTTATTCTATTATACCATTTCATTATGAAAATATCACTCTTTTTGTTAACACATCATTATTATATTTATTATTAACCCATCATTATATTATTTTTAGATAAATATACTCAAATAAAATGGATAGATTTCTCAAAAAGAAGAGTGATATTAAAGAATTCCATTCTGGAAGTGAGCAAAAGTTAAGTGTAAATAAAATAAGATTTGAAGGCTGACGGGCAGAATGTAATTTTCCATCACTTAACACTGAATAATATGATTGGATTAGAAACCCATTCATGGAAGCTTCAAGTGATTTTGGTTTAACATTAACAGAAGAAGAAAAACTGGCAGCTATATCCACTGATCGTGGATTGATGATTAAACATAAGAAATTGTCTCTTGAAGCCTTTTGGATTTCTATAAAAGAAGAATATGTGGCAATATCTAAAAAAGCTTTGAACATTTTAGTACAATTTTCAACATCCTATTTATGTGAATTAGGATTTTCTACCCTCAACACAATTTAGAGTAAAAAGAGAGGAATTCTTCAATGTATTGACGAGGAAATGAGAGTTTGCCTTCCAAATATATGCCCAAACATTGAAGAAATAGTTAGGTCACATCAGGGTCATGTTTCTCATAAACCCAAGAATAAAAAAAACTTAACATATTCATGGCAGGACCTGCCGAATTTATTAAATCTTACTAAGAATGTATCTATATATATATAAAAAGATAACTTTTTTGTCAGTTTTTAATCTTTTAACTCCTCTTTTTTATGAATTCTAAAAAGCATAACTCAAAAAATGTAACATAAAAATGTTTTTTAATGTCAGAATAAATTTAATTTTGTCATATTTATTTTGTTTAATTACCATAAAAGCACGCTTGTACTTTATATTTTTTTCTTTAATATTTGACTTAGTTATTATAACATACTTCTCAGAAATTTGTATATAATGCGCCTACAATTATTTGTAGGATTTTAAATGCACCCCGACTTCAAAAAGTTTGAGAACTACTGCATTAATCCCTCAGAACAATGAGGTTCTGATCAGCATCAAATAATCTTAGGAACAAAGCCTCAGGTCTGTTGAACTCAGAGACAGAGTTTAGGTGAAACTAGAGGTAATATTTAGGCCTCCGTAGTATTTTAGATCCAGGCCTAGAAAAGCAGCAAAATCAGATGAAATGAGGCCATGGGTAACATCAGGACCAAACACAATGACTAATGAGCCCCTATTCTACCACTGACCAATCAGTAGGGACCACGACCCTGAGGGCAATCCTAACTCCTTTAGTCACCATGATTAATGATATTTCCCCATAGAACCCATCCCCAGAAGCCATGAGACAAGTCTTTGAGCATTAGCTCACTTGTCTCTGGTCATGGACCACTTCCTGAAAATAAAACTTTACTTTCTTTGCTGAAAACTTTTGTTTGTGTCTTACTGGTCTTTAATATGTATAGGCAAATGGACCCTTTTAATATGGCAACAGAAGGGAAAAACCCAAGGGGAAGACTTTGTCAAAAAGAGGGCTTAGAGGAGACTATCTAAAGTTTGGTCAAGAGGTGGTTCATTGTAGAGTTCCATAAAATGTTCATATATGTTTTTAATATACATGTTTACATATATTAAATAAACTCTTTAAAATAAGTATGCTTTTTATAGAAAATGTGGGAGATATAGGATGCTTAGAAATGAAACAGCCATTATTTTTCCACCCAAAGACTTTTTAAAAATATACAAATACATTTTTAAAAATTGAATATAGTGTTTTTTTTTCCAGAGACAGAGAGAGAGTCAGAGAGAGGGATAGACAGGGACAGACAGTCAGGAACGGAGAGATGAAAAGCATCAATCATTAGTTTTTCGTTGCGCATTGCAACACCTTAATTGTTCATTGATTGCCTTCTCATAATGCCTTGACCACGGGCCTTCAGTAGACCAAGTAACCCCTTGCTTGAGCCAGTGACCTTGGGCTCAAGCTGGCGACCTCGGGGTCGCAAACCTGGGTCTTCTGCATCCCAGTCCGACGCTCTATCCACTGCACCACCACCCAGTCAAGCTGAATATAGTTTTTTAGACAAAAAAAGGAGCCACATACAAAACCTGGCAAGCTCAGAGAAGGCCTGTATGGTGGGTCTTACAAACTCAGAGACCTAAAGTAACCACATAGAATGGTCTGAAATTAAAACCTAACTAAAAGTTTGTCATGGAGGGTAGTCATGTCCTAGGCCTGTATCTTCTTTGACAAATGTCAATCTTTACCTTAACTGAGCCTGTCTATTGTCTTTTTGCATCTACAATAAAATACCTTAGGAATGTCAGAATAATCCCCCTATTTTTTAGATTCCTCTCAAAATCAATTAAAGACTTAAATGCAAGACCTGGAACCATGAGACTTCTAGAAGAAAACATTGACAGTAAAATACTTGACATCAGTCTAATAATATTTTTAGATATATACCCTTGATCAAAGGAACCAAATTAAAAGTAAAAATGAACTTTTTTTTTTAAAAAACAACCTTCATTGTATTTCCTTTCAGTGTTTTAATATGAGTATAGCTTTAAAAGTGTAATAATAACGAAACAGAAAAGAATTGTAAAAAAAAATGTGCAAGCATATGCAAGATTGAGTTAAAATTCTTAACTCTATACACAACATTGTGGACAGAATACTTACCCTACCCCAACCCCAACAGCATCTTGCCCATGGAATTGTTGTTGATTTAAGGACAATTGACTCATACGTATTTTATCAAAATGTGACAATTACCCAAGTTCCTGGGCTGAGAAGCAGCTCTGCTGTGAAAATTTATAGTGGTCAATAGTCCTCAAAATTTCTCATTTGTTACTCAGAATGAGTGGGAGAGGTAGCCTTGGGGGATGGGTAGAAACGAAATTCAGTGGGGAAGAGAGAGCAAGAGGATTTTGTATTCTAATCTGAAGCTTGCAAAAGAGAGGAGCATCAGTCTAGGTTTTTGTGTTTGGGCAAGTATCAATCATCATTCTGATTGTGTGTGTGTGTGTGTGTGTGTGTGTGTGAGAGAGAGAGAGAGAGAGAGAGAGAGAAAGGGAGAGAGAGAGAGAGAGAGAGAGAGAGCTATAAGAGAAGGTAATAACACCTGCTTTCCTAATTCATAGGGATTTTGTAACAGTGACATCATACAGATTTTTTGAAGAGCTACAAAAATTTAAAGTACTAAACAGGAAATGAACAATAATTTGTATAAATTATAGAGAAGCTGGCAGACTTTTTCTATAAAGAGTCAGATAATAAACATTTCAGGCTTTGCAGGTTATACTGTCTCTTTCTTTCTCAGCTACTCCACTCTGTCCTTGTGATATGAAAGCAGGTATAGACTATAAGTAGAGAAACAAGCACAGCTCGTCCCAATGCAACTTTATTTACAGACCCTGAAATTTGAGTTTCATTTTCACATTCACTTTATGAGTCACTGTTTGCTCACTATGTTTTATTTTCTTAACCATGTTTTTAAGCTCCCAGAAGGCAGAGCCCAACTATTAGAATACTTAGATATCAACAAAACGGAAGGGAGTCAATGAAACCAGCCAGATTAACTGGGAAAGAGCAGTTTCACAGTCACTGTGGGCATCAGTGTAGGCAGAAAAGAGGCTTTACAGTCTCAAACAGGAAGGAGAAGGTGGTGCAGGGGGACGTCCTTCCATTGGGTGCATGTCCAGTGGAAGCCAAGATGGTGAAAATAAAGGAGAGGAGACTAACCTGGAGAAATCCTGAAAAGAGATCAAATAGAATAAGGACACAAATCCAGGAAAGGCCAGGAAAGAGACTGGACATTTTGAGAGAGAGCCTGCTTTCTCCCGAGCCCAGGGAAATATAGGGAAGCTTAACAAAGGCTGCAGTCTCCCTCTGGCAGCTGCGCTGGCCTGGAGCACAGTACCACAGTACTCAAAGGGGTGCCATTGAGTTTTGCCAGTGGACATGCAGATAGGAAATGAGGCACAGGGAAGCTAAGTTACTTGCCCAAGCCTCGGGTGATGCAGCTCTGAGCTCAGTTGACACTCTTGGGCCTGGTGGGACCAAGGGCAGCCTTGTGGCCCCAGAAGCTGTACTTCTTCTGCAGTTAGATGGAGCTGATCTACCAGGTGATGGGTAAGGCATTGGGCACAGTGTACCTGGCATAGTGAATGTGATCTACCAGCTGAGGCAAGGAAGTGCCTCATCAAGTGTGGTAGCTTTTTCAAAGACGTGCTAATAAATCTTTCCACTCTTGCTTAGCATTCTCCTGTGTGTTTTTTCCTGAAATTCCTTTCCTATGATACTGTGGAAGAACCTACTTCCAGACCAGTCTTCCTCTGGTAACACCACTCTTATGCTTTTGTGCTAGTCAGATGCTGAGTGAGTATTTAACAACAGATCAAAAGCACTCTGCCCTGCTTGGGCTAAACAAACATGTAAAAGAAAGGTGTCTAGTAGAAGTTGAGGAGCCACTGTGCCACCTCACCTGCAGGTGTTGTAAAGTACCAAAAGCTACAGAATTAATATTAATATTTTGGGAGGCTTGAAGAACATTTTATTAATTTGGGTTAAGGTGTGCAGAGAAATTGTGAGAAATAGTCTCTGTACTGTGTGATTGGCATGACCAGGATGTCCCTTGGCATTGTATTGTAAATGCAAAGGGGAGGAAAACATGGATCCCCAGACATTCCACCACACCTGTGGGGAAAGGGGTGAATGGCTAGCCAGGTGCAGGAAGAGAAAAGCCAAAATAAACCTTTTCTTAAAGCAATGAACCATTTGCGGGCATTTGTCCCCACAGAAACTACCTCTCCTATGTAAATGGCGTGTGGTAACATGTGTGACTCTGGACAGAGAGATGGTGGATAAACACTAGATAATATAGGAATGCCTTTTAATATGTAAAAAGATAACCTTCCTGCCATTGTGTTGACTTGTAAATTTTGTTTTCTTCAAAATAATGTATGGCTTGCAAATTGAACGTGGTCCTCTCATGTTAAAGGACATATGACTATAACCAATAGTGGTAAGGGGTTCCTAATTACAGTTTTTTCTTCTGTAAAACTATAAAACTATACAAACTACTTACAAAACTATAAAAACTAAGTAGAACAAAGGGCCAGCGCGCACTCTCCTTCAGACCACTTTTACTTTTTTTTTTTTTTGTATTTTTCTGAAGCTGGAAACGGGGAGAGACAGTCAGACAGACTTCCGCATGCGCCTGACCGGGATCCACCCGGCACGCCCACCAGGGGCGACGCTCTGCCCACCAGGGGGCGATGCTCTGCCCCTCAGGGGCATCGCTCTGCCATGACCAGAGCCACTCTAGCGCCTGGAGCAGAGGCCAAGGAACCATCCCCAGCGCCCGGGCCATCTTTGCTCCAATGGAGCCTTGCTGTGGGGGGGGAAGAGAGAGACAGAGAGGAAGGAGTGGGGGGGGGGTGGAGAAGCAAATGGGCGCTTCTCCTATGTGCCCTGGCCGGGAATCGAACCCGGGTCCCCCACACGCCAGGCCGACACTCTACCGCTGAGCCAACCGGCCAGGGCCTTCAGACCACTTTTGGAGTGGCCGCCGCTTGGTGAAGCTAGACAATAAAGCTTTGATGTGTAATTGACGGACTTTGTTCATGTCTTTAATGTTTTGGGTCCCTCTGGATTAGGATTAACAAAGTCTTCCTTGTTAACATAAGAAATTCACACTAAATCATTAATGAGGGACTTGGAATACCAATATGCACCTCTACATTTTTTTCAATGCAGAAACAGTCTCTCTTAAGGTCACAGTGATAACCAGTATACTTTGGAAAACCAGACGGACCAGAAGAAATAAATGACATTGGTCTCCAGGGGAGCAAGTCATCAAGTTCAAAAAAAGTCATTTTATTACAGAGACTGAGCTGCTGAGGAATTTCAGTTCCCTGGTGTTCCCGGAGGCTGGCCACAGGGGCTCAGGGCTCAGCAAGTTCACACTGGCCGCACAGTGAACTGTTTCCTGGGATGAAAAGTAGAAAAGCTCCTCAGGGAATGGAGGAGGGCAGAGGAATCTCAAAATAATCTCTTTTCTGAAGCACTGGGAGATGTCTGACTTAATTCACTGGAACATGTAAGCAAATAAAAGCATTATGTGAGTGAGCAGCATTGTGTGCTGTCTAGACTGCTGGTCTGGAAGCTGAGCAGATGGCTTACCATTAGGTCACTAGAGACTCCTACCCTCCTTGCTGTGTCTCCTGCTTTGTCAGGAGCATAGCAGGAAAAGGGGTAGAGCGTCAGACCAGTGGAAAGCAGTTGGAAATTTGGCAGCCCAAACTTTATTTCTTGGAGTAGGCATTACCCTATATGCAGAGGAAAGAGGATTGATTTTTGGTGACACTCTGAACTACGACTTTCCTCTAACCTGACAAATAGTCTCTCCTTGACCAAACTTTGGTCAGGCTCCACTGAATCCTCTTCCTAACCAGACATTAACTTTTTTACTTCCATTCTTTGTCTTTGCATTGCTTGACTTTTGTAAGAACACTGTAAAGTTGGTTGAGCCAGAAATCTCCCCCTTCTAATCTGATTACCCTTCCTATCTGATTAAGTTTCTCATCCTCCATAGGTCAGTTTACCAGAATCCCCCCTTAACCTTAATGTTGTGGGGGGTTTTTTGTAATAATTTTTCATTCACCAGTCTCCCTTCAGTCTGTTCCTTTGCTATGAATTCACACTTTTCCTCACTCTACTTGAATTTGAGCTCAATCTCTCCCCCCTACTGCAAATCCCTATTGCAGTAGTCTATGCACCTATCATCATAATCCTGAATAAAGTTTGCTTTACCATTTTAACAAGCATCATGAATAACTTTTTCTTTAACAAATCCTCCTGCCAGGAATATTGTGAGCCAACATTTTTTAGAAATTGTGCCTCAGGGGTGCTCAGAAAACATTGCAGTTCTGTCTAGGCAGAGGTGACGAGCTCTTGTTTCCGTAAACTTCTGGTATGATTTTTAAAGGATATTCCTGATAGTCTGGCTCTAGGAAATACCAATCATTATTGAAGGGTGGAAGAGAATTATAGTACATTAAACCAAATGTCTAAAACTGACATTATGACATAGTTTGTTGCATTTCTTATTATTAACAGTGTTAGTATTTTTAATCATTTGTTATTTTTTAATTACAGTTGATATACAATATTATATTAGTTTTAGGTATACAACCCAGTGATTAGACATTATATGATTTACCAGGTGAACATCTCAATAAGTCTCATATCTATCTGATATCATATATAGTTATAGAATATAATTGAGTAGCCTGACCAGGCGGTACGCAGTGGATAGAGCATCGGACTGGGATATGGAAAACCCAGGTTCGAGACCGCGAGGTCACCAGCTTGAGCACGGATTCATCTGGTTTGAGCAAAAGCTCACTAGCTTGGACCCAAGGTCACTGGCTCGGGAAAGGGGTTACTCGGTCTGCTGTAGCCCCACAGTCAAGGCACATATGAGAAAGCAATCAATGAACAACTAAGGTGTCGCAATGAAAAACTGATGATGCTTCTTATCTCTCTCCGTTCCTGTCTGTCTGTCTCTATCTATCCCTCTCTCTGACTTTCTCTCTGTTCGTGTGTGTGTGTGTGTGTGTGTGTGTGTGTGTGTGTGTGTATATATATATATATATATATATATATATATATATATAATTAAGTATATTTTCTACTGTACTTTAAATCTTCATGACTATTCTGTAACACCAATTTGTGCTTCTCAACCCCTTCACTGTTTTTCCCATCCCCCAAACCTCCCATCTGGCAGCCATCAAATGTTCTCTATTTCTATGAGTCTGTTGCTTGTTCATTTATTTTGTTTTTTATATTTAATTGTTAATAAATATGTATTTATTGCCATTTTATTGTTCATAGTTTTTCTTTTTCTTTTCTTTTTCTCCTTAGAGAAGATCCTTTAATAGTTCATGTAAATACTGGTTTGTGGACTCTTTTAACATTTTCTTGTCTGGGAAGCTCCTTATATGTCCTTTGATTCTAAATGATAGCTTTGCTGGGTAGAACTTAGTTTTGGTTATAGGTCCTTCCTTGTTTTTTATCTGGTTGAATATTTCTTGCCACTCCCTTCTGGCCTGAAATGTTTCTGTTGAGAAATCTGCTGATTGTTTTATGGGAGCTCACTTGAAGGAAACTAACTGCTTTTCTCTTGTCATTTTTAAGATTCTTTGTCTTTAACCTTTTGCATTTTAATATAATATGTCTTGGTGTGGGCTTCTGTGAATGTCTTATATGGAACTACTTGTGCCTCCTAGACTTCTATGCCTATTTTCTTGACCAGTTTGGGGAAGTTTTCTGTCATTACTTTTCAAATAGGTTTTCAATTTTTGTTCTCTCTTTTCATCTTCCAGCACCACCATTATGCAAATGTTGGTACACTTAAAGTTGTCCCAGAAGCACCTTACACTATCTTTATTTATTTTTTTTCTTTTAGCTGTTCTGATTGGGTGTTCTTTGTTTTTTTATATTCTAAATTGCTGATTTAATTTTTAGCTTCATCTACTTTACAGTAGATTCCCTGTAAATTATTTTTCATTTCAGTTAGGGTACCTTTCATTTCTGACTGGTTCATTGTTATGGTTTCTATGTTCTTTTTCATGCTGTTGAAGTTATTACTAAGTTCCTTGAACACCTTTATAATCATTGTTTTGAATTCTCTAGTAGTTTGCTTGCCTCCAATTCATTTAGATTTTTTGGCGGGGAGATTTCTCTGTTCTTTTATTTCAGATATGTTTCTTTTCTCTGCATTTTGGCTGCTTCCTTATGTTTGTTTCTATGTATTCAGTAGACTTGCTATGTGTCTCAGACTTAGTAGAGAGACCTTGCATAGTAGGTGTCTTGTATGGTCCAGTGGCACAGCCTCCCTAGTCATCCAATCTGGGCACTTCAGTTGTGCCTCTGTGTGGTCTATGTGGGCTATATTCTTGTACTTGAGCTGTGATTACTGCTGGCATCACTGGAAGGGATTGAACCCTAGGCTGATCAGCTGCAAAATCCAGCTGGAAATATAGCAGAGGAGCTGCTGTGCGGAGTTGACCCTACACAGAAAGACTTGCTTCAGTGGGGCTTTGCTGTTCACTGAGTCTTCCCCATGAGTGTGTTACCCCTGGAGGTGGTAGAGTTACAATCCAGTATAATCTGAAACTGTCTACCAGGTGCTCTGGCTCTTGGGCTTCCGGGGAGGTACAAGATCAGCCACTACCTGTGTCCTGCTTGTGGCCACCAGGCATGAGATACAGTGTTCTGAAAGTGGCTGGTACTTGTGCTGGGCTTTGAGGTTCCTAGGAGAGGCCAAGCTGCAAACCAAGGTCGGCTGCCACTAGTGCCAGGCCTGGTGCCACTTAGCAAAATGTACAGGGTACACAGAGGCCAGATGCTGCTTGTTTGAGAAATTTTAGGAAAGTCCAAAACATGATGCAAGGGAAGCCATTTGTATGGAAAAGCCACCGGACAGTGTTATATAACTCTACTGAATTTTCATTAATCGTTAATGACATTTGGGAGCACTGATCTGAACAATTAATATTATAGGAAGATTCTGGCTCCAAACTAAGTAAAACTAATGATATACCTCTCTCTTCTTCAAAAATTTCCCAAATCTTTCTGCCTCTTTTTCAACTGACTTGTATTTAGGCAGTTTACTTGAAAGTTTCTATATTTTAGCTGCAACAAAATTCTCTTGAATATCAACTATCTTATCTTGTGAACAGAAGTGTCAGAAGAAGGAGTAATTTAAACAGGAGGTCATTTGAAAACCTTGTACTTTGTATTGGAATGCAGTGTCCTGTCTGATAATAGCCTTAGTTATACACACCCCCACACTCCCCAAAAAACTGTGGGTTTTAGTCAAAGAGAAAATTGATTGCTGATAGTGGATCTGAGGGATTTTGATGGGAAATTAACTTTTGACAAAAAAAAAAAAGAAAAAGAAAAGAAAAGAAAAAAATTCTGAAGGATCATTTTCAGATGGAAAAGAAATCATTGTGAATGATGAATGGATCTCCTAAGTAGCTTATCTTTCACATTCCAGGTTATAGAATTATCTGATTAGCAATTTAATTAATGAATATTCTGCTGCTTTGACTATGGAGAAACTCATTCACATAGTATTTTGCTGAAAGAGGTTTGTTTGGAATTGGAAGTTTTTGTATCCCAAAAAAAATCTGTGAGAAAAAGTTTTTATGTGTTGATGAATTTACAGAACTCTGTGTGGGCTGAGCAAAGGAGCACCCTCAAAAGGGGGTGCTTAAATTCAGCCTTGAATAATCTGAAGGTTTTCCTTGCTTTATTGATGCAGAAAGTATTTCATAATGTCTCTGGTTTTAGAAGGTCTAAATCACATTTCTAAAAGGAAATGATTGTCCTCTTTGGAGAAGTGTCTATTCATTTCTTTTGCCCATGTTTTAATTGAATTGTTTATCTTCCTGGTGTTGAGTTTTAGAAGTTTTTTTATAAATTTTGGTAATTAACCCCTTATCAGACATATTGGCAAATATGTTCTCCCATTGTGTGGGTTGTCTTTTTATTTTGTTAATTGTGTCTTTAGCTGTGCAAAAGCTTTTTAGTTTGATATACTCCCATTTGTTATCTTGGCCTTCATTACACTTGCCTGTGGAGATAAATTGGCAAAAATATTGTTACAAGAGCTATCAGAGAGTTTACTGCCTATGTTTTCTTCCAAAATGTTTATGGTTTTGTGACTTACATTTAAGTCTTCTTATTCATTTTGAGTTTATTTTTGTGAATGGTGTAAGTAGGTGGTCTAGTTTCATTATTTTGCATGTACCTGTCCAATTTTCCCCATGTCACTTACTAAAGAGACTGTCTTTACTCCACTGTATGTTCTTACCTCCTTTGTCAAATATCAATTGATCATAAGGCCAATAGGCATATGAAAAATAGTTCAACATCACTAATCATCAGAGAAATGCAAATTAAAACCACAATGAGATACCACCTCACACCTGTCAAAATGGTGCTCATTAACAAATCAACATGACGTCAGAGTAATGGCGCAGTAGGAAGTGATACTGATAAATCTCCCCCAAAACTCAACAAGATCTTCAACCAGAAACAGAAAAACCTATCCTTGGAGCCTCCAGATGTTTCACAATACACTCGAAGGTATGGTCGAGCGAAAAATTGGCTAAATATATAATCAAACCCTGAAGGAAATAGGGAGTAAGAAATGCTCTGCCTTCCTCACTAACCTAAACAGGGCGGCTTTCACTGGGAACTGAGAATATAGAAACTGAGGCGGGCAAAGGGGGTGAATAGATCCAGGCCGTGGCATAAACGGCTGAACCAGGCTGTGGCACAGAGATCCAAGCCGAGGAAAAACTGTTCCTGTGGCAACCCGGGCAATACACGCTAACACTCGCGCCAAACCCAGACAAAGAAAGACAAGCGGGGCAGCCATTTTCCCCGATCTCCGGGTCGGCACGCACAGATAGTGGGTGAGAGATTCCTTCCAAAGCCCTGGGAGTGGGCGCCCGTGTTATCCCACAGAGATGCAGAGTCAGAGGCCTTTGTGTGGGCCAAAAGCTGAATCTCTGGGCTGCCCCAGCACCCTGGGAAAGCCACGCACAGGGAGGGAGCGAGAGCCAATTCCAACACTGGAACTTTTCCGTGCGGGAGGGGGATTCACTCAGAGGGTGAGGCAACCAGCCTGATATCCTGGTCTGCGCTCACAGAGAGTGAGCGAGAGATTCCTCTGAGTGCTTCAGGAGTGAGCGCCCCTGTTATCCCACAGAGGGGCAGAGTCAGAGGCCTTTGTGTGGGCCAAAGGTGGAATCTCCGGACCACCCCAGCGCCCTGGGAAAGCCGTGCACGGGGACGGAGCAAGAGCCAGTTCCAACGCCGGAACTTTTCCGTACGGGTGGGGGTTTCATTCAGAAGGTGAGGCGGCCGGCCTGATATCCTGGTCTGCGCATGCAGATAGTGAGCGAGAGATTCCTCCGAGTGCCTCGGCAGTGTACGCCCGTGTTATCTCACAGAGTGGCAGAGCCAGAGGTCTTTGAGTGGACGGAAGCCCCGCCTGATTATGCTAGCAGCTCTGACTGACTGAGCCTCACCCAGAGCCCTGTGCTAAGTGGGAATAGAATGGGGAGTTGCCAGCTCTTTGAGCCTCTTACTATCCAGGCAGAGGCAGCAGCAACCCCATAGCTGAATTATCAGGCTACTAATTAAGGAAGGAAAGACTAGGAGAAAGGCTCCAGGAACATGGACTCTCTCACTGGCGGAGCCTATAAATGCTAATGAGCCTCGACTGCCAAAGAGACTGAAGCACAATACACAACATCGCCATAGAGACTTACCAACTGCAAACCTCTACCTGAGTGTGCCAAAGGGGCAGAGTCAATGACCAGGAAGAGGGAGAGAAAAGAAAAAGCAAGAAGATAACCTCTCAAAATCAACAATAATCTGCAGACTTTATAACCTATCCCATTTTATTATATTTGTTCATTTGTTTCTCTTATCTTCATTCTTGATTTTTTTTTTCCTCCTCCAATTTGGTCGTTTCACTCTCTGCTGGTCTTACTCTCTCCTCTCCTTGAACTGCATTACCCATAAGTTTATATCTCCCATTATCTTTTCTTTCCTCTTCCTTTCTCTCTATGAGGGTTGCACTCCAAAACCCTTAACTCTCTCTCTCTCTCCTCTTTTTTCTTTTTTCTTCTTTTAGTGGTTCCCTCTTTTTTTTCTCTTTTTCTCTTTCTTTTCTCCCTCTACATTAGTTTCTTCCTTTCTCCTTTACATCTCCTCTCATTCAAACCTCAATAACGAACAATATCTTATCTGGGACTCAAACATATATTTGTGGCATTTTGGGGGTTTTTTACTTCACCTTTTTAACACACTAGCAGTGCTCACATCCCTGGCTCTCCATTTTATCTAGTTCTTGTTCCATTAAAGACAATAGTAATTTTTTAATTTGTCCCCCCATTTTCTTGTTTCCCTCTTATTCCTCTCATCATAACTCTTAGTCAACCAACACTTAAAAGCAAATCATTTTATTCTTGAGCCAATTTTTTTCTTATTTGCTTTTTGTGGGTCCATACACCCTTTTCTTTTTCTTTTTTTTTCTTTTTTTTTTGCCCCTTTATTACTTCTCTCCAATTCAGGCCCTACATTACAGGAATTGTTTGTTCTATTTAGTACAATATAATTCACAGTTCACCACAAGATTTTCTCAAGAAAAACGGGAGAGGAGAGGAGAGGAAAAAAGGATGGGGGGGGAAAAATTTCCTTTTTTAATTTAAATTTTTATTTTATTTTATTTTTCTTTATTTCATTATTAATTTTTTTTAAAAAAACATCTCTTTTCAATTTTTTATTGTTTTAACTTTTTATTCTTTATTAAATCTCATTAATACTATCAACAAAACCACCCTCAGATGCCATTAAGGAAGAGAAAATTGAATATCATGGATACAAAAGAGAGGTAACACAGCTAGATGAGGAAAAATCTATGGAGAAAAAATTTAATATATTGGAAACCTTGGAGCTAAATGACAGAGAATTTAAGATAGAAATCCTAAAAATACTCAGAGATATACAAGAAAACACAGAAAGGCAATTTAGGGAGCTCAGAAAACAACTCAATGAACACAAAGAATATATTTCCAAGAAAATTGAAACTATAAAAACAAATCAAACAGAGATCAAAAACGCAATTCACAAGCTGAAAAATGAGGTAACAAGCTTAGCTAATAGAACAGGCCAGATAGAAGAGAGGATTAGTGAAATAGAAGACAAGCAACTTGAGGCACAACAGAGAGAAGAAGAAAGAGACTCAAAAATTTTAAAAAATGAGATAGCCCTACAAGAATTATCTGACTTCATCAGAAAGAATAACATAAGAATAATAGGTATATCAGAGGGAGAAGAGAGAGAAAATGGAATGGAGAACATACTCAAACAAATAATAGATGAGAACTTCCCAAGCCTGTGGAAAGAACTAAAGCCTCAAGTTCAAGAAGTAAACAGAACTCCGAGTTTTCTTAACCCCAACAAACCTACTCCAAGGCATATCATAATGAAATTGACACAAACCAACAGCAAAGAAAAAATTCTCAAGGCAGCCAGGGAAAAGAAGAATACAACATATAAAGGAAGGCCCATTAGATTATCATCAGATTTCTCAACAGAACCTCTACAAGCTAGAAGAGAGTGGACCCCAATATTTAAAGTCCTGAAAGAGAGGAACTTTCAGCCATGAATACTATACCCATCAAAGCTATCCTTCAAATATGAAGGAGAAATCAAAACATTCACAGATACAGAAAAGATGAGGGAATTTATCATCAGAAAACCCCCACTCCAGGAATTACTAAAGGGGGTTCTCCAATCAGATACAAAGAACAAAAAAAAAACAGAGCCACAAGTAAAAGCTCCAAGAAGAACACAATAAAACCAAATTTAAACTGTGACAACAACAAAAAGAAAGGGGGGGGGAGAGGATGGAGATTAACAGTAGCAAAGGATGATGAAGTGCCAAAGTACTCACAAAATAGTGCTCTACAATGAACAGGGTAGAAACCCTTTTCATTACTTAAAGGTAACCACCATTGAAAAAACCACCACAGAAGCACATGAGATAAAAAAGATAGCAACAGAGGAAAGATGTATGGAATACAACCAAATAAAAACAAAAGATAGAAAAACGAAAGAGAAGGATCAAACAAGACACAAAACTAATAGAAAGAAATCTATAAAATGGCAATAGGGAACTAACAAGTGTCAATAATTACACAAAATGTACACGGATTAAACTCACCAATAAAAAGGCATAGAGTAGCAGAATGGATTAAAAAAGAAAATCCAACTGTATGCTGCCCACAGGAAACTCATCTAAGTAACAAGGATAAAAACAAATTCAAAGTGAAAGGCTGGAAAACAATACTCCAAGCAAATAACATCCAAAAAAAAAGCAGGTGTAACAATACTCATATCTGATAATTCTGACTACAAGACAGCAAAAGTACTCAGAGACAAAAATGTCCATTTCATAATGGCTAAGGGGACACTGAATCAAGAAGACATAACAATTTTTTTTTTTTTTTTTTATATTTTTCTGAAGCTGGAAACGGGGAGAGACAGTCAGACAGACGAGATCGGGCGCGTTCAGGGTGGTATGGCCGTAGACGCTTGAGACAGTCAGACAGACTCCCGCATGCGCCCGACCGGGATCCACCCGGCACGCCCACCAGGGGCGAAGCTCTGCCCACCAGGGGGCGATGCTCTGCCCCTCCGGGGTGTTGCTCTGCCGCGACCAGAGCCACTCTAGCTCCTGGGGCAGAGGCCAAGGAGCCATCACCAGCGCCCGGGCCATCTTTGCTCCAATGGAGCCTTGGCTGCGGGAGGGGAAGAGAGAGACAGAGAGGAAGGAGTGGGGGGGGGGGTGGAGAAGCTAATGGGCGCTTCTCCTATGTGCCCTGGTCGGGAATCGAACCCGGGTCCCCCGCACGCCAGGCCGACGCTCTACCGCTGAGCCAACCGGCCAGGGCAACAATTCTTAATTTTTTTTTTTCAGTTTTCAAGTTAATATTTAATTTCCATTAGAAAATGGTCTTAAGCTCTGATCATTACACAGAAGATTCAGTGACATTGAGGTTTTGATACCTACTGCAAACCTCTTGGACAATAACTTAGTGAATAATTTCTACATGAAACCGTATAGGCTTTTAAAAAACAGAATAAATTAAAGCCCTATTATCCAAAAAAACCACCTCCCAATCTGTTATTTTCTTTTCACCTTCTTGTTTAGAGTTTAGACAGTTTGAAAAGATTTAAACGTGTTGCAAAGCAACTAGCTCCTGAAGCATAACGTATTTCCTTCAACATCACAGCCCATTCCTTTTTGTCATCTTCATACTTCCATATGTCATTTACTTCGGTGGGTGCAAACTCCTTGGACTCCAGCTGAATCATGGCAAAGCCACTGATGGTGTACAGGGCTCCAGCCAGGCTGACCAGGCTGATGGAACTTCTTTCTTGGGGGAATTCAGTCATTGTTTCCCATCGCCCGCCGCCTCGGTCGCTGCCAGTCGCGGCCACCTGCACGTCCGCAGCAGGAGCAGCCGCAGCCGCCGCCTGCCGCCTCTCGGCTCCTCGGCTCCATGTGGGGGGATCGTGCAGCCGCCGCAGCCGCCGCAGCTGCCGCCGCCGCGGGGCTGGGCGGGCGTGCCAACAATTCTTAATATATATGCACCAAACCAAGGAGCATCAAAATATATAAGACAGCTACTTATTGACCTTAAAACAAAAACTGACAAAAATACAATCATACTTGGAGACCTCAATACACCGCTGATGGCTATAGATCGGTCATCCAAACAGAGAATCAACAAAGATATAGTGGCCCTAAACAAAACACTAGAGCACCTGGATATGATAGACATCTACAGGACATTTCATCCCAACGTGACTGAGTATACATTTTTCTCCAGTGTACATGGATCATTCTCAAGAATTGACCATATGTTGGGCCACAAAAGCAAAATCAGCAAATTCAGAAAAATCGAAGTTGTACCAAGCATATTTTCTGATCATAAAGCCTTGAAACTAGAATTCAACTGCAAAAAAAGAGGAAAAAATCCCACAAAAATGTGGAAACTAAACAACATACTTTTAAAAAATGAATGGGTCAAAGAAGAAATAAGTGCAGAGATCAAAACATATATACAGACAAATGAAAATGACAATACGACATATCAGAATCTATGGAATGCAGCAAAAGCAGTGATAAGAGGGAAGTTCATAGCACTTCAGGCATATATAAATAAACAAGAGAGAGCCCAAGTGAACCACTTAACTTCACACCTTAAGAAACTAGAAAAAGAAGAACAAAGAAAACCCAAAACCAGCCAAAGAAAGGAGATAATAAAAATCAGAGCAGAAATAAATGAAATAGAGAATAGAAAAACTATAGAAAAAATCAATAAAACAAGGAGCTAGTTCTTTGAAAAGATCAACAAAATTGACAAATCCTTGGCAAGACTTACAAAGGAAAAAGGAGAAAGAACTCATATAAACAAAATCCAAAATAAAAGAGGAGAAATCGCCACAGACATCGTAGATATACAAAGAATTATTGTAGAATACTATGAAAAACTTTATGCCACTAAGTTCAACAACCTAGAAGAAATGGATAAATTCCTAGAACAATACAACCTTCCTAGACTGAGTCAAGAAGAAGCAGAGAGCCTAAACAGGCCTATTAGTAGAGAAGAAATAGAAAAAACCATTAAAAACCTCCCCAAAAATAAAAGTCCAGGCGCAGATGGCTATACCAGCGATTTTTATCAAACATTCAAAGAAGACTTGGTTCCTATTCTACTGAAAGTCTTCCAAAAAATTGAAGAAGAAGCAATACTTCCAAACACATTTTATGAGGCCAACATAACCCTCATACCAAAACCAGGCAAGGATGGCACAAAAAAAGAAAACTATAGACCAATATCTCTAATAAATACAGATGCTAAAATACTAAATAAAATACTAGCAAATCGAATACAACAACATATTAAAAAGATAATACATCATGATCAAGTGGGATTCATCCCAGAATCTCAAGGATGGTTCAACATACGTAAAACGGTTAACGTAATACACCATATCAACAAAACAAAGAACAAAAACTACATGATCTTATCAATAGACACAGAAAAGGCTTTCGATAAAATACAACACAATTTTATGTTTAAGACTCTCAACAAAATGGGTATAGAAGGAAAATATCTCAACATGATAAAGGCCATATATGATAAACCATCAGCTAACATCATATTAAATGGCACAAAACTGAAGGCTTTCCCCCTTAAATCAGGAACAAGACAGGATTGTCCACTCTCTCCACTCTTATTTAATGTGGTACTAGAGGTTCTAGCCAGGGCAATCAGACAAGACAAAGAAATAAAAGGCATCCATATCGGAAAAGAAGAAGTAAAGGTATCACTTATTGCAGATGATATGATTCTATACATTGAAAACCCCAAAGAATCCACAAAAAGACTACTAGAAACAATAAGCCAATACAGTAAGGTCGCAGGATACAAAATTAACATACAGAAGTCAATAGCCTTTCTATATGCCAACAATGAAACAATTGAGAACTAACTCAAAAGAATAATCCCCTTCACGATTGCAACAACAAAAAAAAATACCTAGGAATAAACATAACAAAGAATGTAAAGGACTTATATAATGAAAACTATAAACCATTGTTAAGGGAAATCGAAAAAGATATAATGAGATGGAAGAATATACCTTGTTCTTGGTTAAGAAGAACAAATATAATCAAGATGGCCATATTACCCAAAGCAATATACAAATTTAATGCAATTCCCATCAAAATTCCAATGACATTTTTTAGAGAAATGGAGCAAAAAATCATCAGATTTATATGGAAGTATAAAAAAACCCAAATAGCCAAAGCAATCCTAAAGAGAAAGAATGAAGCTGGGGGCATTACAATACCTGACTTCAAACTATATTATAGGGCCATGACAATGAAAACAGCATGGTATTGGCAGAAAAATAGACACTCAGACCAATGGAACAGAATAGAAAGTCCAGAAATAAAACCACATATATATGGTCAAATAATTTTTGATAAAGGGGCCAACAACACACAATGGAGAAAAGACAGCCTCTTCAATAAATGGTGCTGGGAAAACTGGAAAGCCACATGCAAAAGAATGAAACTGGACTACAGTCTATCCCCCTGTACTAAAATTAACTCAAAATGGATCAAAGATCTAAACATAAGACCTGAAACAATTAAGTACATAGAAGAAGACATAGGTTCTAAACTCATGGGCCTGGGTTTTAAAGAGCATTTTATGTTTGACTCCAATGGCAAGAGAAGTGAAGGCAAAAATTAATGAATGGGACTACATCAGACTAAGAAGTTTTTGCTCAGCAAGAGAAACTGATAACAAAATAAACAGAAAGCCAACTAAATGGGAAATGATATTTTCAAACAACAGCTCAGATAAGGGCCTAATATCCAAAATATACAAAGAACTCATAAAACTCAACAACAAACAAACAAACAATCCAATAATAAAATGGGAAGAGGACATGAACAGACACTTCTCCCAGGAAGAAATACAAATGGTCAACAGATATATGAAAAGATGCTCATCTTCGTTAGTTATTAGAGAAATGCAAATCAAAACTGCAATGAGATACCACCTCACACCTGTTAGATTAGCTATTATTAACAAGACAGGTAATAGCAAATGTTGGAGAGGCTGTGGAGAAAAAGGAACCCTCATCCACTGTTGGTGGGAATGTAAAGTAGTACAACCATTATGGAAGAAAGTATGGTGGTTCCTCAAAAAACTGAAAATAGAATTATCTTATGACCCAGCAATCCCTCTACTGGGTATATACCCCCAAAACTCAGAAACATTGATATGTAAAGACACATGCAGCCCCATGTTCATTGCAGCATTGTTCACAGTGGCCAGGACATGGAAACAACCAAAAAGCCCATCAATAGATGACTGGATAAAGAAGATGTGGCACATATACACTATGGAATACTACTCAGCCATAAGAAATGATGACATCGGATCATTTACAGCAAAATGGTGGGATCTTGATAACATTATACGAAGTGAAATAAGTAAATCAGAAAAAACCAGGAACTGCATTATTCCATACATAGGTGGGACTTAAAAGTGAAACTAAGAGACATTGATAAGAGTGTGGTGGTTACGGCGGGAGGGGGGAGAGGGAGAGGGAAAGGGGGAGGGGGAGGGACACAAAGAAAACAAGATAGAAGGTGACAGAGGACAATCTGACTTTGGGTGATGGGTATGCAACATAAGTGAATGACAAGATAACCTGGAGTTGTTATCTTTGAATATGTGTATCCTGATTTATTGATGTCGCCCCATTAAAAATAAAATTATTAAAATAAAACAACAACAACAACAAAAAAAAAAAACAAATCAACACACAATAAGTGCTGGCGAGGGTGTGGAGAAAAGGGAACCCTCTTGCACTGCTGGTGGGAATGCGGACTGGTGCAGCCAATGTGGAGAACAGTATGGAGATTCCTCAAAAATTAAAAATGGAACTGCCTTTTGTTCCAGTTATCCCATTTTTAGGAATATATCCTAAGAAGACCAAATCACTGATTCAAAAAAAGATATGCACCCCCATGTTTATGGCAGCATTGTTTACAATAGTCAAGATCTGGAAACAGCCCAAATGTCTATCAGCAGACAAATGGATTAAAAAGTGGTGGTAAATATTCACAATGGAATACTACATGATCATGAAAAAGAAAATCTTACCTTTTGTGACAGCATGGATGGACCTGGAGATTATTATGCAAAGTGAACTAAACCAGGCAGAGAAAGATAAATACCATATGATCTCACTTATATGTGGACTCTAATGAACAAAGTGAACTGAGGAACAGAATAGAGGCAGAGGTGGGGTCACAGGGATCAGAGGGATAGCTGTCAGAGGGAAGGGTCATGAGGGGATGGGATCAGATAAGGTGAAGGGATTAGTGAAGTTATATATACATAACACATAGATACAGATTAACAGGACAGCAAATCCTAGAGGAAAGCAGGGGAGGGAGTTAGGGGGAGGGGGGCAAAGGGAGTGTAATGGGGGACACAGGGCTGGAGGTGAGAGTGTTATATTGAGTGGGACACTTGAATCCATGTTAACACAATAAATTAAAATTAATTAAAAAAATGATTCCCTTCTGAAGTCATGGGTGTTCTTATGCCTAAAAAATAAACCACGAACAAAAAGATAATTTGTCTTAGCACATCTCTGCCTCCATTTCCAGCTCGCTTTCTTTTGTCTGCTCTTTAAATGTGTCTCACTCATCTTTTCTCTTCTTTTTTTCTCTTTGTATGAACAACTTCTAAATTTAGATGTTCACCATTTTTCTGAGAGAAATAAGGAACAACTTCACAATGGAAGTGACACAGAGCTGTGAACGTGTTTAATTGCCCGCTTGCCATTACTTCCCCTAGCCAGGGGAGGACAGCACCGGTACCTCAGGCTCGAGGTGCCCAAACTAGTGGTGTTCACTACCTCACCCTTCCCAGAATTCCTCCTGAATTCTTTCCCAACTAACAGCACCACAAATTATATAATTGTCTTTGTTTGATATCCCAGGTCATCAATGACTTTACCCCATGCGTCCAATGATAAATTCTTACTTAAAAACTAAATTTTGGCCCTGGTCGGTTTGCTCAGTGGTAGAGCATCTGCCTGGCGTGCGGGAGTCCTGGTTTTGATTCCCAGCCAGGACACACAAGAGAAGCGCCCATCTGCTTCTCCACCCCTCCCCTTCTCCTTCCTCTCTGTCTCTCTCTTCCCCTCCCGCAGCCAAGACTCCATTGGAGCAAAAAGTTGGCCCAGGCACTGAGGATGGCTCTGTGACCTCTGCCTCAGGTGCTAGAATGGCTCTGGTTGCAGCAGAGTGATGCTCTGGTTGCAGCAGAGTGACGCCCCGGATGGGCAGAGCATCATCCCTTGGTGGGCGTGCTGGGTGGATCCTGGTGGGGCACATGAAGGAGTCTGTCTGACTGCCTCCTGGTTTCCAGCTTCAGAAAAATCCAAAAAAAAAAAACAACAAACAAAAAACAAACAAAAAAACCCCTAAATTTCAAATTATAGATTGGTCTTTCTATAGAATGAATTGATGTTTTCATTTATGTTCTTCAAAACCTTCACTGCCTCATTGTTGGTAAAAGAATAATTTCAAATGCCTCCCCATGGCACATGAGGACTGACTCTGGCCCTGACCTTAGCATGCTTTCAATGTAAGTTCAATACAGCACCATCTGAAAAGCTTTGTCTCACTTCGCATCTCTGTTTTGTTATTATTTTTTATAATGTTGTGAGTACTTGCACAATTACACTTGAAGTAGTTATGTATGTGAATCTTTCTTGCATGTAAACTTCTCAAGGACAGGGAAGGTCTCAGCTACCTTTGAATTCCTAACATGCAGCAGAATTTTGTACATAGCAACCATTTATTTTTTAAATGAATAAATGTGTGCAATTCTGCTTAGTTTTTCTACTACTTTTTTTTGTTATGTGACAAGAATAAACATTTAAATATTAGAATGTATTGACAGGTATTTGAAATCTCAGAGAAGAGATTGGAGATAAAAAGGAGAGTGGTCACTCTATCATCCATGTAATCACTACTGTGCCCTCCCTGAATCTTTTATATATATCATCATATTGATAATTTCTACTGTTAAGATAGTGTTACACCTCTTCTATTTTTGTTTATTTTCACAACATCCTTTATACTTACCAATTTTAATTAAAGCAAAAAAAAATTCTAAAATTTTCCACCAAGATAACAGATAGATACCCAGGGGTTATCTGGGTAACAAAATTCACACACACACACACACACACACACACACACACACACACACACTACAAATACAATTTGTGCAATTATTCAATTCACTAAGTGCATTTAATTCACTAAGCCAATGTATCTCCCTAAGGTAACCACTGATAATGTTATTTTGTTGTCATTTATTGTTTTAAAGAGAGAGATAAACATAGATTTGTTGTTCTACCTACTCATGTATTCATTGGTTGCCTCTTGTATGTGTCCTGACTGAGAATCAAACCCGCACATTTGGCATATTGGAACAACACTCCAACAAACTAAGACACCCTGCCAAGGCCAGCAATGGTTTTTTGTTTGTTTTGTGTTTCTTTCTAAAATTGGTTTATATTTTTATTTACATAGATATAAAAATATTAATATGCATAATTTATAATTATATAATATTAATATTTTAATATAAAGGTGATTATTCTATATACAATGTTCTTCCTCGGTCTCATAACATTTAATAACAGAACTTTCAAACCTTTATTTTCTATCTCAGTTTTTGAATGGCTACATATTATTTCTTTATATATGTTTAAATATGCTTTATATTTATTTATTTTTAATTAAAAAGTGATCCAAAACTATTTATTTAACTTATTCTTTACCAATCATCTACAAAACTTTACTTGCTTTCTGTTTTTGCTGCTGTCAAAAATTGATTGAATGAGCATTCTAGCACAAAAGCCTTTGCAAACCTTTTCAACACACCTGCAGGGGCAACTTCTTGTAGTGGGATTGCTAAATAAATAAAAAAAAAGTGTGTACCTTTTAATGTGCGATACATGTTGACAAATTGCATTCTAAAAATGCACAAATGTACACTTCCCCATGACAGTGACCCCTTATCTTAATCCTCATGACTAATGCTTGAGGACATAGATCTTGAAAGAACAAGTCAATAAAAAAGCTAACTTTGCAACTCAGCCTTATTTGGTTTCCAAAAGTGTGCTTAAGTCTCCCTTGTCTAAACAGTATGATAAAAAGAAAGACTAGATGATGCTTATATAGCCATTTATAGCCTATTAAACTGTATTGAAACTGCAATGCTATTTGATTTCTGCAATGACCAATGAAACATAAGAGTCTAAGTGATGAATTGTATTGTCTAAGAACATGTTAACCACACATCACCTTGCATTCTGTTATTTCCTTCTACAGGGCTCATCCTCTATCACCCCAGTGATTTTGGACACATAACTTTCTTATTCAAAGTTGCGGGTTTGTGCAACAAAGAGGGGAAAAACATAGATATTGAATTATATGGAATCTATAGTAAACTGTAGTCTCACTAAATATATATGTATTGTATTCCATTCACTTAGGGAAGGAATTAAAAAGTGAAATTTTATTCACTTTTAAGAACTACCACCAGAGTATGGGAAGTGTGTGTGTGTGCACACACATGTGCAAGGACAAGGATTAAGGGAGAAGGTAGGAGCTAATATCTTTACTAGAGTCTGTAAAGAACCAGCCATGTATTATATTTGGTTACAACACAAGAAACTTATAACTGACTCTTTGCTGGCACTATGAGTTTTGAGTTTAAATGTCCAAGTTTAACAAGAGTTAAAGAGCTCTGATACAAATCCAGGAGGTTCCTTAAACAATGTAGAAGCAAACGGAATTTCCTGTTAAATTAAAAGCTGATTGAATGGTAAACATTTTTAGAAGTCTCAATAACTAAAGATCAGTAAGAGTTACCAATTTGCCCAGGTATTTTTACTTCTTAAAGGTTTTCTCTCTGTGTGTCATAATTGCTTTGACTATTACTAACGTTAGATATTTTATATTTTTTAAATTTTTTATTGAATTTATTGGGGTGACACTGGTTAATAAAATTATACAGGTTTCAGGTGTACAGTTCTATAACACATTATCTTTCATCGTGTAGTCACAACCCATGTCAAGTCGTCTTCTTTTAAGATTGTAAAATGAAATTGCGACCCCAATGACAACTAGATCAGAGTCTCCATTGATTTGTTCCCTCACTGGGTGTCTTTAGGTTGGGGACCTACATAGTTCAGTTTGCTTATGTTTAAAGTAAGAATGATGAAAATTATAAATGCTGCACCTATTATACCCTCTGTGTAGACAAAAATGATAATGTGATAAAAGTGTTTAATACTAAATACATTACTCTTGCTGTTCATGGCTACCTGCCTCAACATTTAGCTCTTATAGTATTGGGAAAGGTTGTAATCAAGCAGAGAAGACTTGGTTTTGAAACTGTCTTATTGTTTTCTTAAATTCAAAGAAGAGAAATAAATGCTATTTTTAAAAATTCTTATTTTATCTCAAAGAGTCTAACATCCATCTTAATTCTTATCTTTATAAATATGAATGCCTACATTGTGTGGAGTGGAACTGTGCTGGTTAATATGAGAGCGTTAGCCAGTACCTTTTTACAACTATAATCTACCTTCTATTTTTATGAAAGAGAAAGAGAGAAAGGTGGTGGGTGGAGATTGGGAAGCATCAACTCATCGCTTCTCATATGTGCCTTGACCGGGCAAGCCTGGGACTTTCAACCAGCAACTTCAGCATTCCAGGTCGACACCGTATCCACTGCTCCACAACAGGTCAGACATGATCATTTAACTTCTACATCTTCTATTTGGTCTCTTTGTTTCCATTTCCTTCTTTGAAAAGCTTCTCTGAAAGCTGGAACCCTTCTACCTCTCATTCAAGCCTTCATCATCTTATCCACATCATAAATCATCTAATTCTTCAATGCAGCCAAAGTTAATTTTCAGGTACATATGCATTTGATCATGTTATTCTCCTTTTCTGGCTTCATACAAACTTCTCTCCATCTTTTGCTGTATTAAGTCGTGCTTTCGATTGTGACTATCAGAATTTTTCAAAATCTGCAAATTCACTTTCAAGTCATTATTCAATGTTAATTCATAGATTCAAAATTATCAGTACATTGCTTCATATACTTTTTTATTATAAAGAGAGAAAGAATAAGGAATAACTAAAATTTAAACAATAAAAAAAACTTCAACAAAAATTGAACTTCCTTTTAAGGTAGGGTGTATGTCTCATTTATTTTCTTTGGGAAGTTCCATAACTCCTTAGACTCTAATCTGAGCAAGCAAGAGAAGGGAACTTGCATTTCTTCAATAAATTCCTTCCAAACATTTGTTCAGTCTGAACAAGATAAACTTGTTCCCTTTGCAAAATGGTTGATTTTTAATAGGGTTGGCTGACTTGGTGGCCTGCCTTGCCTGGGGAATAACACACTGTTCATTTCCTCCACAAGTAGTTATCATTTCCAAAGCAATTCATTGCTTTAAATAATGGGGTAACTCTTGGTGAGAATCACAAAAGCTTGCCAGCTGGTATTTGTCAGTGAGTAATACATCACCAGAGAGATTGTATGCTTTTGATGGGTGAGGCCAATACATCATCCAGATGAAATTATGTGATGATATATAGAAGATCAGAATGTCAAAGAGAAGAATTGAGTCTTTTTCTCTTTCAGATGGAGATAAGAAGAAGAGGTGGGGATCTTTAATTTATAAGAGTAGCAAAGAACCCTGAGGATCTTTAACTTACAGCTGTGCCATTGGTGAAGTGTAATAAAGGTGGTCAAAGGAATGAGGCAATATTTCTTTAAAAAAGAACAAAAGAAGTATCTTTCTAATTGTAAAACATTATAAAATGAATTTCCTTAATAAGCCAGCTGAATGTGAACTCTGATTTCCTGCAAAGTTTCCAAGCAATGCTAATCTTTGCTTTAAGCTAATAAAACTGTGTGGAAATGCAGCTTTCATAAACAGGGCACTCTTCCCAAGAGTCTGAGCCGTTTCACCTCTGGAGGACAGATGAAGAGAGGTTGCTCTTCCAGACCAAGTGTGCTTCCAACTTAATAACAGATAAAGTATCTACTTGCTATGAAAATTATAAGAATATTTTTCTTCATATGGAATTTAATAAGGCTAACTTTTACCTGAAGAACAGCACTTCAAGGTAACATAAAAATTATTTGAAATAAAGAATTGCATTTGTTTTCCAAAACTTCAGAGTGTAACAAAATGTGCACACATGCTTATACACACTTGTGGATACACATGCACACACACACCACCACCACCAACAGCAACAATTTTAAATCAACCCTGGCCAGTTAGCTTAGTCAACTAAGAGCTTCTTCCTGAAACAACAAGGCTGTGGGTTCCGTCTTTGCTCAGGACACACATGGGAAGTAGCCAGTGAATGCATGACTTAGTGGAAAAACAAATGAATGCTTCTGTTCTCTCTCCCCTCCTCTCTCTGTCTCTCTGAAACAAATCAAAAGAAATTAAGTCCTGGCCAGATAGCATGATTGGTTGGTTAGAGCATCATACTGGAGCACAGAGGTGGCCAGTTTGATAACCTGTCAGGGCACACACAGGAGCAGCTGGATGTTCCTGTCTCTCTCTCCCATCCACCGCACTCCCCAAATATTCTTTGTTTCTTCAGAGTATCCCTCAGGACAACTCTTTTCACAAACATGTAACTTAAGTATTAAGTGCCCCATGCAAGCGTGCTTTCCCCAGAAGCATGTGTTAGAAATATAGCCTAAGACACAGAGAATGGACAAGACTGCAGGCAAAATGTCTTATTTCTGATAGGTGGTTTTAGGCTTTCACTGCTCTTACACTGTAAACATTATGTCTGATTATTAAGAGTTTAGAGTTAGTGTTTGGTAAGATGAAAGAAAACTACTTGTTATAGTCAGATACTTTCTGGAGAGATCTAAGTACCAAGAAGGTAGGAGGACTAGTATTAGAAACTGAAAAAGCCCTGGACACAGACTCGGTAACATGATAGTGAGTTTCAGAACAGGCACTTTATTTATAACACGTGGATATTTAAAAAGTCAGAAAGAAAATTAGTTTAAAGAAAAATTTAAAAGATATTTTGTTTTTCTTTACTGAGTATTTTCTATCTGTCCTTCCTGAATGTCCAGCACCAATGCTAATATTGAACATCTTTACTGAGCAATACTGCTTTTGAGGCACTACACTTGATGCTGTGAATAAGACACAGCCCTTCCCTTTCAGGAGTTTACAGTTGCAAAGTGGGTATTAGGGAACAGGAAGAAAAAATATGTAAAAGCACAAGCAGTGTGAGACAAGCAAGAAAAAAAGAAATTGTTTAGTGGGTGCCACAGAAGTTTCATAAAGAAAATGGTTAAGGAAACTAGATTACTTTCTTATACCAGTCTGTATTACTGGTGCTTAGCAAAGTAACAAGCATTTGATGACACTAAATGCTCAAAATAAAAAAAAATCAATGAATATATAAATAAACAAATTAGAAATGACTTTTATGTCATTGTTACCTTTTGTGCAATATATTAAGTTTTCTCTTTTATATCAAAAACATATACACTTTATTGGGCAGGGGAAGAGAGTGCCAGAACCCCCTCATACAATCCTATCTTTATGCGTCAAAGTGCATTTTGATCATTTGCCATGGGACAATGTTTTCTTTTTTATAAACATGGAATTTTCCATTCTCACTAAAGGAACATACAACAATAAGGCTTAGGCCACACTATGTTTCCATTTGATTACTTATAAAACACACCAAAAAAGAAAGATAATAAAACCGTATTAGGTCTTCAATTTCATGTGATATTATGGAGAATATTTGTATTATTGTTTCTTTGTAGAATCTCTGTAAGAAAATAGAACAGGGCCCTCTGAGTGAACCAAATGAGAAAGGAAAAGTTGTCATTGGATGTTCTCACTGTAAGTCATTTTGACAACAGAAGGGAAAAAGAAATCAGTTCCAGGTGTGACAGTGATTAGATAGTGTCAATGGATATTGACCATGGAGATACAGATATATTTATTTATGCTTAAATGTGAAGAAAGAGTCTTCTGGAGAAATAGCACTGAGCCATAAATGCTGGTGATAGATACCTGGTAATACCTGATTAGTAAACTGTTTTGAATAGAAAGTAAAGGAATTTTGTCCACAACCCCTTTCATATGGTGTTTTATCTTGCCATTCTAAAATTGTATCCACTGCTTTATAAAAAAACCTTATTAGTTAACTGTAAAAGGGAGAGGGAGTTCTCCTTATTATTAATGGAATACTCCTCTAAATAGTATGCTATGAAAACAAACAGGCCTGATTCCTGGTCAGGACAAACAAGAAAAATAACCATCTGCTTCTCTCCTCCTCCATCTTCCTCTTCATTCCCTCTTCACCTCCAACAGCCAATGGCTTGACTGGTTCAAGCATGGCCCCAGATACTGAATATAGCTCAGTTGGTCTCAGCACAATAGCCTCAGGTGCTAAAAATAGCTCAGTACTGGAACATCAGCCCCAGATGGAGTTGCCAGATGAATCCTGGTAGGGATAAATGCTGGAGTCTGACTCACTATCTCCCCTCCTCTCATCTAAAAACAAACAGACAGCCTGACCTGTGGTGGCGCAGTGGATAAAGCGTCGATCTGGAAATGCTGAGGTCGCCGGTTCGAAACCCTGGGCTTGCCTGGTCAAGGCACATATGGGAGTTGATGCTTCCTGCTCCTCCCCCCGTGTCTGTCTGTCTGTCTGTCTGTCTCTCTCTCTCTCCTCTCTAAAATGAATAAAATTAAAAAAAAAAAAAAAGCAGCTGACTCAGAAATTTTGGCCTGACCTGTGGTAGCGCAGTGGATAAAGCATCGACCTGGAAATGCTGAGGTCGCTGGTTCGAAACCCTGGACTTGCCTGGTCAAGGCACATATGGGAGTTGATGCTTCCTGCTCCTCCCCCCCTTCTCTCTCTATCTCTCTCTCCTTTCTAAAATGAATAAATAAAATTAAAAAAAATAAATTTAAAAACAAACAGACAAATTAAAAAAACCCCAAACCCAAAAACAAACAAAAAGGAATTAGGATTGTGGGAGGAAAGAGATTCCAGTTAAAGAGAAGAGTAAGAGCAAAGATGTAGAGGCAGGGAATATGGCTGGTGTTGGAAACACAGGAAGCACAGAGTGTAGCTCACTCTATTCAGGGGTTCAGAACCTATGGCTCACAAGCCAGATGTGGCTCTTTTTATGGCTGCATCTGGCTCTCAGACAAATCTTTAATAAAAAAAATGTCAAAAATATATAACATTCTCATGTATTACAATCTATTCATTTCCTACCGCTCATGTTCATGGTTGCGGGTGGCTGGAGCCAATCACAGCTGTCCTCTGGGACATCAAACTTTTATTAGATAATGTATAAGGTACATGGGTCATTGTATGGCTGTCACAGAATTACATTTTAAAATATGTGGCGTTCATGGCTCTCTCAGCCAAAAATTTTCCCGACCCCTGCTCTATATAATACAGGATTCTCAAATGTTATTGTACATAACAAACACTAGGTATCTGACTAAAAATAATAATTTCTAAAATCCACATGTAAGATATTATATAGCCAGTCTGGTTGAGTCCAAGGAATTGTATTTTTCACAAGTGTGTTGAGGAGTTTTTTAAACATTTGAGAAAAATAGAAATTTTACCCTCCTATTTTAATGTAGGGTTTCTTTTAAATACTGATTTGTCAGTGTTGGGCAGATAAAATATATTATGCTCATTTTGTTAAAGATGGCGCTGCCCACGTGGAAACCCGTTGGCCAGGTGATGTTGATATGTGTTGGGGGCGGGCTGTGGGCAGGCAGGATCCTTGTAGCCTGGGGCTTGGTTTTGGGACTAAGCCTTTCCCACCCTTTTTGATGTGGACTTTGTATCAGAGACTTCCCTATTTTGTATATTGGATTAAAGGGGTTTTGATTTCTACACTATAAAGTGAGGCAGACCAGGAACTTGCTCTCTTGGTTCCTGAGATTAGCATTAGAGGAGAGAGCAGAAAAGGAAAACAGAGAAAGTTCACGTGGAGGAGGCCAGGAGAAGCAGCCAAGAGGGCGGAGTGTTGAAGGAGAAGACAGTTTGTGCAGAGTTTGTGCAGAGAGAAGGAGATGGGGAACAGAGGTAATGAGACTGGTGAGGTTAGAAACCTTTGATTCTAGGAAACTCAGATAAGTCAGTAGCTTTGTGAGCACTGAATGAGTGGGTTTTGGAGCCCAGTGTGTGTTTTTACTTGCCCACTGGGTTCAAGCTGGGATTAAAGCTAATGGCCCACCAGTTCTTGGCTCCGTTGTTTCATTACCATCTGTCTGAATCCAATGCGAACCTGCATGTGAATGGTCACGATGGTGGAGACTGGATTTACAGTCAGACACAGAGTTTGTATGACAGCAGCCACAATCTGACCGGTATATGGGAATCCAACAGGTAGTACACATGTGGAAAGTATGCCGCGTCTGTGACAATGGATGTGGGAAGGACAGTGCAAAGTTAGAAGCTTCAGATTCCAGTTAAGAAAGCAGCTGTTACATAGTTCCAGCCAATTGCTGACATAGCTATGATTAATTTTCTCCTTTAAACAATTGTGTGTGAGCCAAACTCTCATGTCTGAGGGCTGGAGATGGTCCATGAAAGGCTTATTTTTGTCAGTGTAAGAATGTCCAAACTCACTGATAATTTTAACAACAGTGCATTTGAGCCAGAAAATACTTATGGAAGCAAGATCTTATCAGACTGAGAAAAATGCCTTTCCAGATGGCAGTGTGCAGCTTCTTATGCACATTCAAAATTGAGGGGGGAATGTAAGAAAGATTATGTGAAGGTGGAAGAAAGCAAGGTGGGGACTGGATTACAAATTGTGTAACAAGATTAAGTGCTCTCCAGAGGTGTCACGCTTCAGAAGGAGTGGTTAGAAAAGAAGCATTTCAAAGGCATGTGAACCTAGATGCAAAGAAAAAATGAACAAGGCTTGCTTAAGGCAAAAATAAATCCTTTCCTGAAGATGTTATATGCCTGGGGCATAGCTACCTTCCATGACCTGCTCAGTTAGGAATTTATGATCAGATCATCTGTGAGTTAGTTTTATAGAACCCAATTTTTATACTCAGCTTCAATCTCTATCTAGAGTTTATGCTTAGGTAGATTTGGCAGAAAGGGAAAAGATGAGGCTACAGAAATTGATTGGCCTCATGAATTTGTAGGACTCATTGTTAGTTCCTTAATCTATAAACAGTGGAGAGCCATTAAAGACTTGTGAGCCTTAGAAGGACATATACAGTAGTAGTTTCTAACTTGGCAATTGGGTTTCCAACTAAGAAAATGATTTATTATAATGGAATGGGCACTGGGTTCAGTGACAAAATTTCTTCTTTCTATTCCAGTTGTACCACTTGTTTTTATAGTAATGAAAGAACGCTACTTAATTCTGTGAGCTTTATTTTGTTTCTCTCCAAAATGAGCAAAATAGGTTCAGTATGAGGATTGAACAGCCTTTTGCAAGGGCTATCTAACTTGTTAAATGGTATTCAAATATATTTTTCCAGAGTTTTTTGGTCAAATAGAAGAGACATGGGAACCTCAGAAATGTCATTGTGAGCCTACTGTAATGATGCAATAGACAGAAGGTGGCATAAATATTTGCGTATGGTCAGGCTGATGGCATGATTTGGGAGGCTACAGAGGCTGAGCAAACTTCTCTGGAGACACTTTTGTAACATTCTATGTGGGCAACAGAGGAGAGTACATGGAGCACAAGTTGGAACCAAAGATGAGCCTCTGCTGTATCATCTGGAAGGTGCTTCAATTAGTTCTGTGGCAATATTTAAGAGGCATTGGAAGTCCAAAATCACTAATGCCCATCTTTATGCTCCCATGGGCCTTTTAGCTACAAATATCTTGTCAGTAGAGTGCTCAGAGCAGGGGTTGGGAAGCTTTTTGGCTGAGAGAGCCATGAATGCCACATATTTTAAAATGTAATTCCATGAGAGCCAAACAACAACCCGTGTACGTTACACATTATCCAATAAAAATTTGGTGTTGTCCCGGAGGACAGCTGTGATTGGCTCCAGCTACCAGCAACCATGAACATGAGCGGTAGAAAATGAATGGTTTGTAATACATGAGAGCCTGACCAGGCAGTGGCGCGGTGGATAGAGCGTCGGACTGGGATGCGGAAGACCCAGGTTTGAGACCCAGAGGTCGCCAGCTTGAGCGTGGGCTCATCTGGTTTGAACAAAAATTCACCAGCTTGGACCCAAGGTCGCTTGTTCAAGCAAGGGGTTACTCGGTCTGCTGAAGGCCCGCGATCAAGGCACATATGAGAAAGTAATCAATGAACAACTAAAGTGTCGCAATGCGCAATGAAAAACTAATGATTGATGCTTCTCATCTCTCCGTTCCTGTCTGTCTATCCCTGTCTATCCCTCTCTCTGACTCTCTCTCTGTCTCTGTAAAAAAAAATAAATAAATAAAAATAAATGTAATACATGAGAATGTTTTATATTTTTAACATTATTATTTTTTTTATTAAAGATTTGTCTGTGAGCCAGATGCAGCCATCAAAAGAGCCACATCTGGCCCGCAAGCCATAGGTTCCCGACCCCTGGCTCAGAGGGTCAGAACTTGGCCTGTGGATTCTGATAGAAGTGGATGATAATCTTGTTTGCTACTTATTAGCTTAGATAAATTACTAAAATTCTCTAAGAGGGGCTCATATGTAAAAAGAGAAGAATCATAAATTCTGTTTTTCAGCAAGGCTATCCAGATTAAATAAAAGAATGCATATAAAATATTTACAAAAATGCCTGCCAATAAAAAGCACTGAAAAAAAAGTTGTGAAATTGCTATTCCTGCTCTTGTCTGCATGATTTGAAGACACAATTTATATACTCTGAGCACACACACATGCACACACATCAGCCTCACAATGCTAGATTGGATAGTTTGGAGTATTGAAAAATAGGGAAATTGGCCTGGTTCATTTATAAATTTAAAGCTCAACATTGCCATGGAGTCAAGTAAAAAAAAAAGTTGAACATATATTTTTTAAAATCTCCATTTCTCAGAAAAATATCAAAATTAGAGTATGTATATATATATATGTTTATATACCTATTTAAATATATATTTATATATTTAAACATATATATGTTTTAAGAAACATAAACCCATGTGCATAAGAAAAAAAGAGAAGGAAATAACAAAACATCAGTACTAGGAAGCAGATAGACAGGAAGTAACTGACTAAGCAGACACAACAAAACAAAAGCAATAAAAAAAAGGGGAAAGATTCTAATAGTGATATTGGGATATTGCATATACAACCAAGATGATTTTTCCATCGTATAAGAGTTCAGAGATTGGCAGCCTCAGTAATTCTAAGAGTGAGAATTCAAATTAATCCTTACCTTTCACTGTCTGTTAAACATATCTATCTCAATATGTTCAAAACAGATTCTAAACTCTCCCCTTACATCCCAGCTTCTCTAGTCCCTCATCTTGATTACTCACAATCCTTTTTCCAAAATGTTTGGAGCAATCTTTAATGTCCCTGTTTATCTTAGATTTCAAATCCAATCCAATGTTAGCCATTGTTGACTCTCCTTTAAAAATATATCCAAAATCAACAACTGCTCACTATCACCATTGTTTGAGCCACCATCATTTCTCTGTGGTACATTAGTTTTTCAGGACTGCTATAACAATAACTGAGTGGCTTTAAAAATAGAACTTCATTGTTTCCCAATCCCTAGACTATCAATCTGAGATCAAAGTATTAACATAGTTCATTTGAGAGCTGTGAGGAAGAATCTATTCATGCCTGTCTCTGAGATTCTGGTAGTTTATAGGCATTCTTTGGCTTATAGAAACATCATCTCAATCTCTGTCTTCATATTCACATGATGTCCTCCCTGTGTCAAGCCTATGTATAAACATTAGTCATACTGAATTAGGCTCCACCTTAATGACCTCACTGTAACTTGATTAACTCTATAAATACCTTATTTCCAAATAAGGTTATGTTCTGAGGTGTGAATGTTATGACTTCAATATCTTTTTGGGAGATGCAATTCAACCCATAACCCCTGTATTACTGTAATGATATCTTAACTGTTCTCCCTGTTTCTACCTTTCTCCTTAGTACTTATTCTCAACTCAGCAGCCAGAATAAAGCAGTAACAGAATTCCATAACATTGAATGTCTCTGAGTAAAGACTTTTAATGGTTTCTTGTCGTTTTCAGAGTAAGAGACAAGTCCTTCTGATGCGCTCCAATGTTTTCTAATAAGAAAATCAAACACTATATTTACACTTAAGAATTCACCTATTATAAAAGTTTAAAATCTTAACTGACAAAGGGATTATTAATATTTAGTGACCTCCCTTTGTGATTCTTCAATATAGATTGGGATTCATCATCCCATGGCCTATAGGTTGGATCTAGTCTATCATCTGTTTTGTAAAGAAAGTTTTATTGGAACTTAGCCATAGTCACTTGTCTACTTATTGTCTATGGCTGCTTTTAGTTTCAGTGACAGAGTTGAATAGTTGTAACAGAGATCATATGGCCCAAGAAGGCAGAAATATTTTCCAAATGGTCCTTTATGAAAAAAAAATTTGTTGATGCCTGACACAGATCTTCAATGTTTTACTGTTCTGGACAAGAATGGCAATTTTTAAAAATTTATTATTATTATTATTATTATTATTTTATTAATAATGAAAAAAGGCAGAAAGTCAGACTCCATCATGTGCCCTAAATAGGATCCATCAGGCAAACCCTCCATGGGGAGAGATGTTCTGCCCATCTGGGGCATTGTTCCATTGCTTGGCAATCAAGCTATTTTAGTGCCTGAGGCAAGGGCCATGGAGCCATCCTCAGTGCTCAGGGCAAACTATTTGAATCATGTCTGTGGGAGGAAGAGAGAGAGAGAGAGAGAGAAGAGAAAGAGAGAAAAGAGGGAGGAGGAGGGGTGAAGAAGACGATGGCCACTTCTTCTGTGTGCCCTGGCCAGGAATCAAACTTAGGTCTTCCACACACTGGGCTGATGTTCTACCACTAAGCCAATCAGCCAGGGAAAAATTTCTTTTTAAATCCTAAGCATTTTACTGAACAAACACAAAGGACCTCTTTCCAATTTATATCCTTCAAATACTGATTTGAAGTGTGTCACCTTGTAACTTTCCTCAGCACTGCTGAGCATCATGAGGTCTCACTTTCCCTACCTAATTATCTTGTAGCTCTCAGCCTTCTCTTCTTCTGATGATCACAGGACAGATCCTGAAGGGAGTCCTGAGCATACAACATGTGATAGGATTTATAATTCTGAAGTGATAAGAAATCGAGCTGTGATGATTCCTAGCCTTTGGTTGATGAATACTTTTCTTCTTTCCTTTTTCAATGTATAGATAGCTCTTATAAAGAACAAAGTTTTACTTTTAAATTTGTGTGTGTGTGGTCTCTTTCTCTCTTTCCTTTTCTTTTTCTCACAACAGAACTGATCTCCCAAGGAATACCTCTCTTGTATTATCTCTTATTAATCCTTTCCTTCTTCAATTCCCTCTAGCCACAATGCTTCTCTTTCTGTTTGATGAGTTCACCAGACCTGCTTCCATCTCATGACTTTTATCCCTGCCACACTTTCTACCCAGATTTCCCAAATATGCACATGGGTTTCTTCTCACTTATCTACTTCAAGTATTTACTCAAATATTGACTCCTAAAAAAAGAAAAAGAGAAAGAAAGAAATTTTGTTTGATCTCATTTAAAGCTATAACTCTCACACTTGACATTTCCAAATCTGTTTTATTCTTCTCCATAGAACTTACCACTGTATTACATATTATACGATTTGCTTAATTATTGTGTTGCTAACTGGCTTCCTTGCTGAAAGATGCACTACCTAGTGGACAATACACTGTTCCATGTCTAGAACAGTGTCAGTCACATAAAAGGCATTCAGTAAATATAACTTGTAGAAAGTGATAGACAACCAGTAGGATATAGAATACAATTACAAATCAATACATTTGGAGTGTAAGATCAGAGTCGTTAAGAGTTACAAGTTTGTTAATATTAATCATTCATAAAAGGAACAATATTTATTGAGTTCCATGAAACAGAAAATGAATACTGTAGCCTGCTTTATTTTTTCCCTCAACACCTATCACTCCCTGACTTCACATAACAGATATATGCTTACACTTTTATTGTCTACCTTAGCCCCATCTTTTCAAGGAATGTGCTTGCTCTGTCAAAACTGTCATTTCTCCTGTTGTGTTTAGTGCTCTGTTTCCAGTTCTTGGAGAGTCCTTGGCACACAGTCGCAGGAGTTCAGAAGGTAACTTAGTGAGTATAATTTGGCTTAGAGTCCCTCCCGTGTCTGCCCCTTCATTCTCTTTCAAACTGTCAACACTACTATTTTCACTTGCTGTTTCCTTTTGAATCTGAGACTTTTTGGTTGTTTAGTGTTTTGTAGAGGTGGAAATCCTTTACTCTTTGATATTTGAAAATTTTTATAACAGCAAATATCATTTGAAGATAAATTATGATATCTGATATTCTTCTCAAACTTAATAATAGCAGTTTGTTCAAAAGGAAGTTATAAGTATAATGCATCAGCACTAGGTTTCCAATGTAAATTAGAACTGGCCATGAACGTTAAAGACAAAGACAAAGAAGCACTCTTCATTAAGTGCCCACTCTGAATCAGTCACAGCACACAAATGAATTAGTAACTTGCATAAAAACCATTTAAGCTAAACTCTCTGACCACCTTATTACAGTTGAGAAACTGAAGCACATAGAGGTGAAATCCCTGCTCCAATACCAGGAAGCTGGCGGTTGGCAGAGCTGCGTTTGCCACGAGGGATTCCTGGCTCTTGTCCTTTCCATCAAGCTACTCTCCACTCAAAGTTCCAAAGCATTTCAAACCCCAAGAATGTGTGTGAATAAAGAGAGGCTCATTATCTTTAATAGTAAGAGTCTTCATGCAACTTTTAGGAAACAAAATTGGAGTGTCAATATAAAAAAAAAGTCAGAAAAAAAAATCACAAAAATAAAGATTTTAACATTAAGTAAATGTCCACTAACTCTGCTACTTAAGAACTGATCTATGAGCCACCGTGGAAGAAAAAAACTGCAGCTCCTACGTTTACATCAGTTTTGCAAATGTAAATAATGTATAAATGCATTTTAAAAGGAAAAAAATCACTCAGACCACTAATATTTACTTGAAATATTTTACTTGCAATATTATCTAATTATGCTTAAAATTTCATGCTTATTAACATTTTAAAACTAAAAATAATTTAAAAGATTAATAACCACAAACTATAAAAACAATATTTGGTATCAGTTTCTATTTAATGTGGCTTATGATGCTGTTTGTTAACAGTAAATGTTATTCTCAATATGATTATAAACTTGATGTACATACAGAGTGTGGGATTTTTAAAGTTTTCTTGAATATGGTAATAGTATCCACGACTACGTAATTACTTGATAATCTCCTGTCTTTTCATTTCTGGAATTCTTGTATAAGTTTTGCATAGTGACTGATTGTAATTAGGAAAAAATACAATATTTACCATTAAGTTCTCTTCACTTTTTACTGATATTTGGTTTTCTAAGCCCATTAAAATTGTGCTAATTGGAACTCATTCTGCCAAAAAATATGTTTAAAAAATAGGCATTGAATATGCCAGTAGTGGATCTTAAGATGATCATGGACAATCTTGAGTATACTTATATTTATTTTTAAAATTAATAAAATGAAAAACTAAAACATTAAAAAAGTATAAAAACTAAAATATTCTCGTCTGTTCAAGTGGTGGCACAGTGGATAGAACATCAGACTGGGATGTGGAGGACACAGGTTTGAAATTCCGAGGTCGCCAGCTTGAGAGAGGGCTCATCTGGCTTGAGCAAGGAATCACTCAGTCGGCTGAAGCCCCCTGGTCAAGGCACATATTAGAAAGCAATCAATGAACAACTAAGGTGCTACAACAAAGAATTGATGCTTCTCATCTCTCTCCCTTCTTTTCTGTCTGTCCTTATCTGTCCCTCCCTCTGTCTCTGTCTCTGTTATACACATAAAAAAACTGAAATTTTCTCAAAAAGGTGAGTACATGTTCCTGCCATCCCTCAACCACCTGCCTTACATATATCAAGCCAGGTTACAAAACACTGTGGTAGGCCATTCCCATTATTCAAGAGCCATTGTTCATAGTACACAGTTCAACCTCCTGTGCCTAACTTCTCCCATTGTTCAAGAGCCTCTGTCTCATTTGAAAGGAGAATGAGGTAATATAATCACAGGTAGAAGACATTCTGCTAGTTCACTTCCAATGTCATTTGAGGAGGAAAACACCCTAAAATATGAGCACTGACATTCATACATATATCTCTAATCCATATTTATGTCTTTGAGTTGTCTGAAAAACCATTTCTCACTAATATTAATGAATATCAGTCACAGAGTTAAATGAGACCTTTAAGGTAACAGTGACTACTAGGACATATTGATTGCTTGGGCATAAAAGAGGCTGAGACAGTAGCTCGCTGTACTCACTGGGGGTCACAGAGGAAAAAGGGGGTCTCACTGAGGCTGCTTATCGCTTTCCTCATGGGCAATGGACATTGCTCAAGTGTGTTCTAGGAGCAATGGCTTTAGAAACTAACTGAGGTATAATTTTTTAAGGGTATTCTCAATAGTATTCAGTCAAACCCTAGAAAGATGGGATTTAGAGGGCAGTTTCCTGTTCTGTGTATATACAGAGGAATGAAAGCAGGGAAGAGGGCCAAGAGGAAAGGGGCAGAAAGGTAAGGGACAGGACACTGAGACTAAATAAGTTGCTCATGTCCATGAGCCACCAAGACAAAAGTCATATGTCTTCATACATAAAATTTATTAAAAGAAGAAGGTAGTATTATGCTTAAGAGCTTAAGTTGCAGGAATTGGAAGGATTAGACTAAAATCAATGGCTTTGCCAAAAAATAAATAAATAAGCATGCTGAATTTGAAAAATAACAATAAGAATAATATTCTTCTTCTAGGATTTTATAGAGCAACTGTCCATTCCTGGGTTACTTCTTTTAGAGAAAATACTTATATACCTAGATAATGCATCTATTTATATAGAATAAACACCAGCAATAATAAATGTAATTAAGGTGGCAAGAATATAGAGGAAAGTATTTTTTTTTTTTTTGTATTTTTCTGAAGCTGGAAACAGGGAGAGACAGTCAGACAGACTCCCGCATGCGCCCGACCAGGATCCACCCGACACGCCCACCAGGGGGCGATGCTCTGCCCACCAGGGAGCAATGCTCTGCCTCTCCGGGGAGTTGCTCTGTTGCGACCAGAGCCACTTTAGCGCCTGGGGCAGAGGCCAAGTAGCCATCCCCAGCGACCAGGCCATCTTTGCTCCAATGGAGCCTTGGCTGCGGGAGGGGAAGAGAGAGACAGAGAGGAAGGAGAGGGGGAGGGGTGGAGAAGCAGATGGGCGCTTCTTCTGTGTGCCCTGGCTGGGAATCGAACCCGAGACTTCTGCACGCCAGGCCGACACTCTACCACTGAGCCAACCGGCCAGGGCCGAGGGAAGTATTTTGAAGTGACCTCTCTTTCTTCTTCTCTACCTTCCTGAAGGCAGAGAACACAAGCTTGGAACACTTGTAATGACATTTTCAAAGATAAAGTTCCTCTCAAAAATGGGTTAGTGAGGTAGCTAGAAGGAGAGCATGCAGGTGTGGTCATGTTCAGAAAATAAGGCTGAGGGACTAAAAATGGAGGTGAGCAGCCAGAGTAATAATTCTCATTCTTGATTCTTTTACATTAGGCACCAGTAGTCCTCTCTGTTTTCATTCTTCAATGATCAAGCCTCTATTTCACTCTTTGTATGCTTTGAGTAAAAAGAAGTATGAAAATCCAGGACAGAAACACAGGAAAGATATTTTTGGAAGCTTGTCAAACATTTTGTTTCCTGTTTTGTTTCCCCAAAGCCAGTATTGATACAAGGATTAAAATACAGGTAATGGATATAAAAATTGAAGAAAAGTCCCAGTAGCTGAATGTAGAAGTTCAACAGAGAGAGGAAGGAAGGTTGGGATAGAGTGCACTATAAGCCAGCTGCTAATGTGAATTATGGGAGCTGAAAGTGCTAAGGAAACTGGCAGCCAGAGTGAGATTATCTTCAGGTTTATGCCAACCAAGGCTCAAGGAACTCAGGGTACTTTATACCAACTCCTGTTTGTCATTTGGTGAAGAAATCACTCAAGTGTAAGGCACATAATTCACTAATACTATTGACCTGCTACACAAGCAGAGAAAATGGGTTTTAAAGGGAAAAGTCAGTCATTAGGAAAAGTTAAGGCTGGCAGAAGACAGTTGAGTGGGTATAAAATAAAATTGTGAAGAAGAGGAAAGAAGAGTAAGCATTAAAAATAATGCACTACACTATAGTTAGATCCACTTATATTGTATGTTAAGTTTGCTTTACCTTGTCACCGACTCTTTAAAGCAGTGGACAGTCAGTTAATTAAAAGGGGGGAGATTCAAGATGGTAGCAGAGTAGATGGATGTTACACTCACCTCCTCCCAGGACCAAATTTGAGTTACAACTAAATTTAAGAACAGTCATCTTGAATAACCAACTTAAGATTAAAAGGAAAAGGAGTCATATAACTCAGAATTCACAGAACTAACTACATTGAGACTGGTAGGAAGTTCTAGGACATCAAAAGGGCTGGTCTTATTCCCACTAACAATGGCTGGGGTTCTAGAGGGATATGTCAGCTGCAGGGTAGGAGGGTCCTCTTGAGAGGTGTGGGGCTTAAATTCCAATTTGGGCTCACTAGCACAGAGCACAAGAGCCAGGAAGAGGTGCTCACATAACATCTGGTTGTGAAAAGCAGTGAGGTTTTGTCTGCGGGAAAGAGACAGGAATCCACAGAGATGTTGGAACCCTCTTAAAGGGCCAAAATAAAATTTCTTTCTCAGCCATTTACCATAGGCTGTTGGAGTTAGGGATGAGTGGACAAGAGTCACATGAGGAGATTCCGGACTTTGCTTCTCTGAGGAGAGATATGGGGTGGGGACAACCATATCGATCCCTGTGCTGAGTCATTCTCCAATACTACAGTGTCCATATTTCTTGGGTGAAACACTCCCCTCTGATGGCATCAGCCTGAGGGAAAGCAAATGCCCCACCCCAGGGACTTCCTCTCTCCCTAACCTGCAGATATGCCTGACTAAGGAGTCAGTGGCCTTGGCCAGGGAGTAAAGGTCTGGACAGATTCAGAGGGTGAGAGTAACTCAGTTGTCTGGCTTTAACATGGGGATCTTTTCTCCACTTTTCTGTGACTCTAATATGGAACATTCAGTGAAACTACCCTCCAGCTGCCAGTAGACACACCAGGGGTTCAGAGGCTTTACCCACTTGACTCTCAGTGGCTCTACCCTGCTGAGGTTATAACAAAATCCAGAAAAAACTGAAACTTGTGGCACTGGAGGGCAGGCCATACCAACCACCTTCCATGAAGCACCTTCCCCTTAGGCTCCCCTAACCCCATCCTCCCAACTCTACCAGAGGCTTTTTCAGTGACTGAGCCTAACAAACAGCCAGCAGATGGAGGCAGCCAGAGACAAGTCTCAGGGTGTCCTGGGCCTTCTGCTGATCTGTTCCAAAGCCCATTGTTTATAAAAGTTGGTATTGTTGTGCAGTTTGCTCCTTCCAGTATACATCTAAGCCTAGCAAAGACAGCCACAAACTGTAGATTGCTTGTAGCTCTAATACCCATTCACAGGTGATGACTTATATTGGCCTGCAGGTTTCCTAACAAGAGGCCCAGAACCAACATATCCAGTAGCCAACTTCAGACAACAACAGAGCAAGAACTAATTAATTTCACAAGCAGCATATTGGAAGTCAGACCTCAGCAAGCACCAAACTCACCTGAGACAAGTTCCGCTTCCTGTGGTCAGCACCTAAATAGCAACTTGCATACTTCAGTTGAAGTAGAGCCTCATAGTCAGCCAGCCTGAGGGTTGATCCTACACACAATGGACCTATAGCAATCAAGACTTAATTGCAACAGGTGAGCCCACATAACCCACACAGGCATATTTTTAGTGAACCTGGCTAAGGTGATCTAGGAGACTACACCACTGGACCCAACAGAACACCTACTACATAAGGCTACCCCACAAACACACACACATACACAAAGGCAGTGAAAATGGAAACAAAAAGAAAAAAAAAAACAGGCACCAAATGTCAGAACAGAAGAAATCTCCAGAAAAAGAGCTAAATGAAATGGAGATAAGCAATTCATTAGATATAGAGTTCTAAGTAACAATAATAAAGATGACCAAGAAACAGAGTGAGAACTTCAACAAAGAGATTGAAAACATAAAAAAGGACATAGAAACTATAAAAAGGAGCCAGTCAGAAATGAACAATACAATACCAACATAAAGAATACCCTGGAAGGACTAAGCACTTGGTTGGATGAAGCTGAGGATTGAATCAGACAAGGTAGAATAAAACAGCAGTAAAAAGAAAAAAGAATTAGAAAGATTGAAGAAAGTTTAAAGAAACTTTGGCACATGAAGTGTAACAACATGCATAACATAGAAGTACCAAAAGAAAAAGAGAGAGAGCAAGGAATTGAGAAAAAATAAATTGAAAAAATAATAACTGATAATTTCCCTAATCTGGTGAAGGAAAATAATAAATAAGTCCAGAAAGCACAGAGTGCCAAACAGATGAACCTAAAGAGGCCACACCAAGACACATCACAATTAAAAAGGCAAATGTTAAAGACAAACAGAGAATCTTAAAAGCCACAGAGGAAAACCAGCTTGTTAACTATATTAGACTGTCAGCAACTTTCTCAACAGAAACAGTTCAGGCCAGAAAGGATTGGAATGAAATATTCTAAGTGATGAAAAGTAAGGACCTATAACCAAGACTTCTTTACCCAGTAAGAATATTATTTAAAATTGAAGGAGAAAAAGTTAACGAAGTTTGTTCCTAGCAAACCAATATTACAAGAAATGTGAAAATACTTGCTTTCATAAAAAGATGAAAGGAAAAAGAAATGCTGTGGTACATTTACATAATGGAATACTACACAGCCATAAAAAATCTTACCTTTTGCAACAGCATGGATAAACCTGGAGAGCATTATGCTAAATAAAATAAGCCAGTCATAGAAAGACAAGTACCATATGATTTCATGTGTATGTAAAATATAATGAACAAAATGAACTAACATGCAAAATAGAGACAGACTCATTTACAAAGAGCAGGCTGACAGCAGTTGGGGGTGGTGCTCAGTGAGGTAGTTGAATGGGGGTGGAAGGATTGAGAAGAAAAGGACAAAAATAAGGAAAAAGTAAAAACTCACGGGCAAGGAAAACAGTATGGTGATTGCAAGATGTTGGGGAGGGAGGTGGAGGATGGTATGGGGGTATAAATGGTGATGGACAAAGACTTGTCTTAAGTGTGAAACACAATATGGTATACAGAGATGAGTTATAGAATTGGGCATTTGAAACATGTACAATTACATTAACAAGTGTCACCCAGTATATTCAATTAAAAAATCAAACCTTTATGCTGTACACCTAAAAACATTAATTAAAAGAATAAATAGCCTGACCAGGTGGTGGGGCAGTGGATAGAGCATCAGACTGGGATGAGAAGGACCCAGGTTCAAAACGCCAAGGTCACTGGCTTGAGTGCAGGCTCATCTGGTTTGAGCAAGGCTCACCAGCTTGAGCCCAAGGTCACTAGCTTGAGCAAGGGATCATTCGGTCTGCTGTAGTCTCCCAGTAAAGGCACATATGAGAAAGCAATCAGTGAATAACTAAGGTACCACAACAAAGAATTGATGCTTCTTATTTCTCTCCCGTCCTGTCTGTCCCTCTCTTTGTCTCTCTGTCTCTGTCACACAGGCTCATACACATACAAAGAATAAATAAACTAATAAAACTAAAGGACAGATGGAGTAACAAGTTTTATACCCCTTTGTTGAATAGCTAATATTTATTACCTGCTTCCTCTACCACCCATTCTAGATTCTCTTCACCTTTATTTGGCTTTACTGTGGGGTTACATGAACATATTGAAACCCATTGTGCCCTGTGCATTGGACCCTTGATAGACTATGGCTGCTGAAAATCCACATTAACAGATTTCATTAGGTGTGGAAGAAGCAAGATCCCCCCACACATATACCAACACCTGTGATTCCCTTAAATTTAGGAAATAGTCCTCCTTGCTCTTATTATGTAGTAGCATTAATCATGGTTAATATCCCTGGCCAATATAGTGACTCTCTTTTGGAATTCTTGTCCACTGGCACAAGGATCCGATCAAAATTTGTAATTTCAAGTTCAATGAAAACATTACTATGTGCCCTAGTAGAAGTATCTTTTTCCCTGATAACTGAGATTCAGAATATATATTGCAACAAAACTTAAAATTGTGAGACCAGGAAAGAACAGTTACCCAGGGTCACTAAGACTGGGGTAATGGTCTATCTCCAGCCCTTAGTTCAAAGACTTGTGACTTCCAATATTCAGGTTCACAGCACCACATAAATGGCCATTGTTTCCAAATATATCCTTCATTTAAGGGACAGTGACCATCTTTACACTGTCACGCCCATCTGAGAAGCCTCAGATGCACTTTAAAAAGTTCAGTGTTAAATTAAACTGACAACTAGAAAGTGAGGTGCTCTATGGTAGAATCAATGAGTCCCATAACAATTGCCCATTGCCTCCATTCTTCTATATAAAGTGGACAACCTCTTCGTGTGTGGTGTAAAAGAGTAATTAACAGAAACCTCATTTAAAATGAAGTAGGAAGGCCAGAAGGGAGAGCTGTCATGCCTCATGATGATCACAAAGTACAACAAACCTGACCAGGAGGTGGCGCAGTGAATAGAGCATTGAACTGGGATGTGGAGGACCAAGGTTCGAGACCCCAAGGTCATCAGCTTGAGCACAGGTTCATCTGGTTTGAGCAAGACTCACCAGATTGAGCCCAAGGTTGCTGGCTCGAGCAAGGGGTTACTTAGTCTGCTGTAGCCCCCCATCAAGGCACATATGAGAAATCAGTCAATGAACAACTAGGGAACAGCAAGAAGAATTGATGTTTCTCATCTCTCTCCCATCCTGTCTGTCCCTATCTGACCCTCTCTCTGACTCTCTCTGTCTCTGCCACAAAAAAAAGTACAACAAAAGGAAGTATTTGTAATAGCCCTCCCCAACTTACTTTACTCTCTATAAAAGAACTTTCTCTCTTGTTTTATCAAACTGGCAAATGGCACACTATAAACACATATACTATATTGCAATTATTTGTTGTTTCTTAATAAACCCATTTTTGCTAAAGAAATGTCTGGCTTTTTGTTTACAGTCAACAGTAGTAATATTGTGTAAAATTTCATCACCATAAGTCAGATTCCCTGTAAGACTTAGACTGAGTCTTGGTGAGAGCAAGACCATAATGCTAGGTCCATGGACAGCTTCATCTCTGCTACCATGCCTCTGCCCATGGCACTCTTTGCAAGCTCTGTAATGGCAAAGCAGAGAAACTGCCTAACTTCCTGCTCACCACTGTCTCTGCTCCAGTGGGTACTCTCCCCTGGAAGTCATATGAATTAGGCTATCCATATATTTTATGAACATTCCTGTTAGTTCACCCACGTGCTTCTTCCCCATACATCTTGCCACTGACTGCCCATTGCTACCCTTTTACTAACCTGGCCAATCAGTCAAGCTATTTGTCACTGCCCATAACCTCTACACATTTTAACTTCAGGCCACTTCTCCCTTGACATGAATTCAATGCCCAGCTGAAGGATTTTCCCGTAAATCAATGTTTTAAGGCCAGCCTAGAGTGAGGCTGTAAGGTGACAGGGGCTCATTTTTGACTCACAGTATGATAATTTTTAAACTTTTTCATTACTGATTTTAGAAAGAGAGGGAGAAAAAAGGAGTGGAAGAGAGAGAAACACCAATTTGTTGTGTCACTCACTTAAGCATTCATAGATTGAGTCTTGTATATGCCCAGACCAAGGATCGATCTTGCAACCTTGGCATATCAGGTCGACATTCTCACCAACTCTGCTCTCTGGCCAGGGCTTGCACTATTATTTTGAGTCAAGTAAGCCAAGTTAATTTTTCCCCTTTATCTTCAGGTTGTCATAAGAAGTATTTTACAAGGACACATGTCAGCTGAGAGATAAGATATAGGCAGCACAAGAACCTAGACTACTTTCGCCTTACCTTACTTATGCCACTAATCTGTTTGGGCCCTTTCCAGAGCACCCTTTGCATTACTTAATGGACTACTGCTGTGCCCTCCTGATTTTATGACTTTATGTATGATAATTTATAACTCATGATGGGCAACTCTGGAGCATGGTCAATTGATGACCCATGCTTAACTTCTCTAATAGGAGTTACTTTTTAAGTGTTGAATACAAGCATGCCTTGTTTGTTGCACTTTGCTTTGTTGAGCTTCACAGATGTTGCAATTTTTTTTTTTTTTTTTTTACAAATTACAAAGACCCTGCCTGACCAGGCGGTGGCACAGTGGATAGAGTGTCGGACTGGGATGCGGAGGACCCAGGTTCAAGATCCAGAGGTTGTCAACTTGAGTACGAGCTCATCTGATTTGAGCAAAGCTCACCAGCTTGAGCCCAAGGTCGCTGGCTTGAGCAAGGGGTCACTAGGTCGGCTGTAGCCCCTCCCCCCCCCCCGTCAAGGCACATATGAGAAAGCAATCAATGAACAACTAAGGTGCTGTAATGAAGAATTGATGCTTCTTATCTCTCCCTTCCTGTCTGACTTTCCCTATCTGTCCCTCTCTCTGTTTCTCCCACAAGAAAAAAATTACAAAGATCTTCCACCAGAAAATAGATTATGACTTGCTTTATTGTGATACATACTTTATTGCTGCCATCAGGAAGCAGACCTGCAGTATCTCAAGATGCTTATAGTTATTTGTGTAGATAACATGGTCTTTCTTCAAAGATGTTACAGTTATGCCTGAATCTCTCATATGATGTCTTGGAAGAGACCCACATGTTGTCTTTATTTCCAGTTGGTGCCTCTAGTTCTATGGGATCTTCTGGATCATATGGCACAAGTGACAGGATACTTTAAATTTCAAACTTGCTACAAAGTTATTTTCTGCTTTCAGTCCTACTTAAAAAACTAGATACCATTTAACTCACTAAATAAATGAGTTGAAAAGTATTCCATTATGTGGTATGTGTTATCTTCAAACCTGAATAAGCTGAACAAATACCTCTCTCTTAGTTACCTTAGGGTTTATATCCTTGGAATTCTCCAAATCACCACTCCTAAAACTTTCACTTTTTACCAGGCTCCTGAATCATTGTAGGCTTATCTTTCATCCTTTGATGAAATGTTCTTTCCATTGCACCCAGATTGCTTGCACTTTTTGTTCCCCAATTTTGATTAAAAGGTATCATCATTATTATAGTGATTTTCTGATGAGAGTTCAAAAGGTTAAATATCTACACATGTAATGCTGTGACAAAATCATGAATAGATACTACTTTTTTCTTCTGGAGATTTAAAATAAATAAAATGGAAAATAACTATCTATATATTTTCCATGATGTTGCAAGCCCTTCCTCAAGGAAAATTCTAATTCATAGGATCTGGATATGTACAGTTCAAGAATAGAAAGTGGAGCCTGACCTGTGGTGGTGCAGTGGATAAAGCATCGACCTGGAAATGCTGAGGTCGCTGGTTCGAAACCCTGGGCTTGCCTGGTCAAGGCACATATGGGAGTTGATGCTTCCAGCTCCTCCCCACCATCTCTCTCTGTCTCTCTCTCTCTCCCTCTTTCTCCTCTCTAAAAAAAATAAATAAAGAAAGAAAGAAATCTGAAAAAAAAAAGAATAGAAAGTGGAAAAATAGGTTATAATTTTCTATTGAAAATTATTTGTTCTAAAGATTAAGCAATACTCTTACTAATTATGTCTCTATTGTAATCAGAGTTTTCCAGAGAAACAAAACAAACAGGATATGTATATATTTAGAAGGAGTTTATTAAAAGGAATTGGCTCATGTAATCATGAAGATTAATAGGTCCAAAATTTACAATAGGCTGACAATCTGGCAATCCAGGACAGTGGATGGTGTATGAAGACAGTTTGTTGGAGAATTCCCTCTAGCTTGGGGAGGGGGCCTTTGATTCCACTTAGATCTTTAGTTTGATTGGAAAAACCCACCCAGATTATCTGCTTTTCTCAAAGTTCACCAATTTAAATGTTGATCTCATTCAAAAACTCCCTCCAAGAGTTCACATAAAATTAACCATCATACTATCTGTTAGGAACTCTATGATTTGTTAGCCTTCTTCTCCAGAGATCCTTGTGGGCCACAGCAGCCAGGTTTCAGTCTAGTTTTCTTGTCCATTATAGTAATTATGTCACCTTACCTCTGATGATTACATGGTACCACTAGACTTTTCAGTTTTCAGAATACCATCATACTTCTTGATACTTGGGAGTCTCCCCAGCCATTAACTTTAGACTACAATGAACATTCACCACTGGCCCTGGGTGGTTGGCTCAGTGGTAGAGCATCGGCCATGCGTGTGGATGTCCCAGGTTCAATTCCAGTCAGGGCACACAGGAGAAACACCCATCTACTTCTCCATCCTCCCCATCTTGCTTCTCTCTCTCTCTTCTCCTCCCCTCCTGCAGTCATAGCTCTATTAGAGCAAGTTGTTGCCGGATGCTGAGAATAGCTTCATGGCCTCTGCCTCAGGCACAAAAATATGACTCTAGTTGCAACCGAGCTAGGGTACGAGCTGGGCACAGCATCACCCTCTAGTGAGCTTGCTAGGTGGATCTAGGTAGGGATGCATATGGGAGTCTGTCTTTGCCTCCTGTCCTCTCACTATATAAAATAAATAAATAAATAAAATAGAAAATGAACAGTCACGCCTGAGTTTTTTCAATAATGTCTCCCCACATTAGTGCATGCCTTATTGATGCAGTGAAGGGGATGTTGCAGGTCAGGGAATATAGTCATCTGGTGAAATTTTGGGTCTTATGTGATAACCTTTTTGAGTTTTTTGCCTTCCCCTTTTTAATTACCTGCCTATGAAATTTTGGATATTCTCTCTCATTTACTGTAGACCTTCATTGTTTCCTAGCGTTGACAAGCCATTCCAGGAGCATGTAAGATCCAGTTCAAGGTTCCCTTGCCAGAATATTAAACATTAAATAATGAGAGATTGACCTCGTCTCAATAAACTCTTTTTATCTAGCTGTATATATTTTTATTTTTGTTTAATGACCAGCATTTTATGTTCAGCTTGGTAAGTATTTATGACCATTCAAATAATTAGGAAAAAATAATATAATTTGGGTTAAATTAAAAAAAATGTTACACAAATAAAAATTATGTTTATGATCTCACTATTTACCAATGGGTTTATGTTTACTTGCATACTTTTAGTCGGTTAGCTATAACTTGGAAATTCTGATCCTTTAAAAGTACATTGTTGTCTTTGTTTATTATAATGCCCTCCACAGCTTATTGGCATGTAACTGAAATCTACTAGCTGTAGAAAAATAGAACCATATTTAAAAATAAGTCAGGGTTTAAATAAAGAATGTTACATGGTCACGAATCTAGTGTTTGTAGTTTCAAGATATTTAATAAGTTTAAAAGTCAGATTCATTATTTTGAATACTTATGAGACAAATATGAAAAAATAAAGCAACTTTATTTAGTATAATTCCAAAATTATAAGAAGTCATGTTTTTAGTTTTTTGATTTTTTCTTTAAAGATTTTACTTACTGATTTCAGAGAGAGAGATAGGGAAAAAGAGAAAGGGTGGAGGAGAAGGAAGCACCAACTCACAGCAATTGCTTCTTGAATATGTGCCTTGACAGGGCAAACCTGGTGATCTCAGCATTCTAGGTCAATGCTTTGTCCACTGAGCCATCACTGGTCAAGCAAAAAAATCATTTCTTAATATACTAGAGTTCCATTTGTTGTTCTGTATTTTGGTATTAAAAAAAGACAAAAGCTACAGGTGACATGGAGAAAGGCATACAATAAAAATTAAGGATGGTAAATTATCTGAATTACAGGCCATTGACTTTTACTTCTCTCTTGACTCATTGAAGTCTTGCTGACTTTAAAAATTGCCCTGGCTGGATAGCTTGATTGATTGGAGCATTGTCCTGAGGTGAGAAATTTACAGGTTCAATCCCTGGTCAAGGCACATACAGAAACTGATTGATATTTCTGTCTGTCTGTCTGTCTCTCACCTTACCTTGCTTTCTAAAATAAATAAATAAATAATTAAAAAATTAAAATAAAAAATGCTTAATGTTGAGCTCCTACTCTTTATAAATTAATAAAATCTTTCCTTCAAAAAGTATATGTAAGGTATTTTTCTTCGCCGAGAAGGAAGGAACGGACCAGAGCCACAAAGTATGGAATAACAAAAGGCTTTATTGAGTACAAAGCACGCATCCCACCCAGCAAGGTTCCCTGGCCCCGAAGAAAGAAAGATGGAGGAGATGGAGGCTATGGAAGTTGCATGAATTAAACCACGTGGGAGATATTTAAAGGGTCCCTCTAGGGAAGTGGAGCTACTATGACGTGGTGAAATTTCACTGGCTGGCAGACGATCGCTTCTTTCCAAATGGTTCCTGGGAAGCTTCCTTTGGCGGGCTTGATTGTGGGCAGTCCTAGCCAAAGTTCCCGGGCCTGGGTTCCCCACGTGACCATCCCCCATTATCCACCGACCTTACAGTATGCTGCTCACAAAAATTAGGGGATCAGGGAGCATGCATATACTCCAATACGTTCAGCCTTTTGTATAGTGCATTTTCACCAATGAAATAAAAGTTGGTTTTGATTGTCATTTCCATAATTGAACAACTTTCTTTGACTTGTCATTTGCTTTTCCGATGTTCCTGTTTAATAATAATAAAAAAAGTTTCTTTTTTTTGTATTTTTCTGAAGCTGGAAACGGGGAGAGACAGTCAGACAGACTCCCGCATGCGCCCGACCGGGATCCACCCGGCACGCCCACCAGGGGCAACGCTCTGCCCACCAGGGGGCGATGCTCTGCCCCTCCGGGGCATTGCTCTGCCACGACCAGAGCCACTCTAGCGCCTGGGGCAGAGGCCAAGGAGCCATCCCCAGCGCCCGGGCCATCTTTGCTCCAATGGAGCCTTGGCTGTGGGAGGGGAAGAGAGAGACAGAGAGGAAAGAGGGGGGGGGTGGAGAAGCAAATGGGTGCTTCTCTTATGTGCCCTGGCCGGGAATCAAACCCGGGTCCCCCTCATGCCAGGCCGACGCTCTACCGCTGAGCCAACCGGCCAGGGCCAAAAATGTTTCTTTTTTTATCACTTCATATTTATTTTGAAATATCCCCTAATTTCTATGAGCAGTGTATTTTTTGAAAGTTAGAGATAGGTATAGTTTGTAGACCAGAGGGCTTCTACTGTGCCCATTACTGCTTCTGGAACACTTTCCTATCAGTTTGAAGCAAATCAAAACTCTATTCTTCTGAATTTCCAGTTGTCTTAACAACCTTTTGAAGTATGTTAGCTTTTGTTCATCATTCTTATATTTTAACACTCTAGACTGAGCTAGCTATACCAAACTTACTGAGTATGGTGATTGCTGAACAAAATATCTTAAATTGCTTTGCATGACTATAAATCAAATGAGTCAATGGGGACTTTTCCTTAAAAAGCAAAAAATTAAAAGTTAATTAATTAATAAATTTAAAATACATTATCTGCTGACTTGTGTTTTTCAATATTTACCAGTTTATATAACCAGTGTTGCACTCTTGCATTATGAAACATATCTAGGAGCTACTCTTCAGCATTGTGTAATGTAGTTTCATAAATTTTATGAAGGAAATGGCAGCATAAAAGGTAAAAATCTGTTTTGTTAATCTCTTGACAAAATTTCATTGTTATTACCCTATTTAATTTAATCTAAGACACTGACTTTCAGGGTAACCATTATTTGTATAACACTATAAAAGAAAAACTACATCTAATATTAACATTCTTTTATTAAATGATGCACTCCAATGTCAGACTGCTAAAATATTTTAAATGTTCATTTTAATATCCATGAAATGTGGTAAGTAAAATGCTTTCTTCATCCATCAAAATTATAGCTCAGATTTCAACAATATAGCTTTATAGAATATATTTTTAGTTAATGTTAATTTCAGATAGATCTGTAGTAAAAAGCATTTAAACATGCATTAAAAATAATTTATTGGCAATCTATTCTAATGAAATAAGATTCAAACAAGAGAAGAAAAGTTTCCAGTGTTTTCTTCATACTTTCTCTTTTAATAAAATTCTAGATCAAACCCTTGCTCACATAAACTTAGGGAAGAATCTATTGGGCTTTCTCAAAATGTGTATTTCCAAAAAAAAAAAAAAAAGAGAGAGACATTTTTTCCAAGATACTTGCCAGCCTCATGTATACAAAAGAGAATATGTGTTTGTAAGTAGCAATATTACAGGGTCTACTCAGCTTTCTATGAGGTGTTTTGATGAATAACAACAAAAAATAAAATGCCACTAGGGTAACTACTTTTGTCTTGAATTCTATAATTAACCATGACAATCTCTGGTCCACAATAAAATCTATGTTCTAACAATATTTAATAAAGAATGTCACCAGAGAACAATGTGTTCACAGTATTACAAACAGAACCTTGATTAAATTTCATACAGCATAGAATATTGCCATATCCTAAGCAATTCAAAATAAATATTTGACAAGTATTTCTGTACTTATCAGTTACTGAACATCTAGTTATTTTTCTTGCAACCCTTATTTCTAACATTAGGAAATGTTAATCAAAGAAGAACAAATAAGAAAGATGAATTCCAACCAAGTTGATGCTACTCCTAAAATTACTTAAGGAAAAGCACAGTCATAAAGAATGCTGTGGATGTTGTACTATATAATTCATTATTAAAATTAATAAACTATAATCTTTCATTGCTTGAATTTTAAATGTGCATACTTTAATTAAAATACAGTAATCATGTGTTTTTCAGTCTTTGTTGTAGAATTTTTATGATATAATGTAATTATTATCTGCAGGTATACCTGAGTATTCTGCTAAATCATAAGCTCTCTGTGGGAAAGAATTATGTCTTTCTTATGTAATTTTTAATACTTTCAATAGTATGATAATTAATATAATTTTAATAGTGATATATTAAATATAAAATGAAAGGCTATAAACACACTGGTGTACTCAACTTAAGAATATATATATATTGGCTCTGGCCAATTGGCTCAGTGGTAAAGCATCGGTCCAGCGTGTGGAAGTCCCTAGTTTGATTCCCTGCCAGGGCACACAGGAGAAGCATCCATCTGCTTCTCCACCCTTCCCCTCTCCTTTCTCTCTCTCTCTCTCTTTCCCTTCCACAGCCAAGGCTCTATTGGAGCAAAGTTGGCCCAGGCACTGAAGACGGCTCCATCGCCTCTGCTTCAGGTGCTAGAATGGCTTCAGTTGTAACGGAGCAATGCCCCAGATGGGCAGAGCATCGCCCCCTAGTGGGGCTTGCCAGATGGATCCCAGTTGGGGCGCATGTGGAAGTCTGTCTGTCTGCCTCCCCACTCCTCACTTCGGAAAAATACATACACACACACACACACACACGTGTGTGTGTGTATATATATCCCCTAAATGATTAATTCTTAACGCTCTGTGTATTCCCCCTGATTCCTATTCCTTCCACCACCAGTGGTAACAACTATCCTCAATTTTGTCTTTCATCCTCTTGCTATCTTATGTTAAAGTGTTTTTCCTTCATGGATGAGTTCTTATATGACATTATTTTTTAGCCTTATGTAACATCTAACTGTGCTATTGTATATAACTGTAGCACATTCATTTTCTCTGTTCTATAAAATCTCACTGCTTGCATCTCCTCAATTTACTTATCTCACTCTCTGAAGATTTGAGTTTGTGTCCAGGTTTTGTATGTTTCTTTTTTCTATTGTGAACAAGCCAGACTGTACATTCATTTACAAGTCTCCTGAAAAACCAGTAAGAATTTCTCTAGTGTATAAACACACACATACATGCATGCACACACATAGATAAAAATGGAATAGTTGCATTGTGTAATGTGTGTATTCAACTTTATGAGTTATTTTTAAAAGTCAATCATTTACACATATACCATAAGTGTAAAAGTATACCCATCTCCAATAGTTTGGTCAAAATTTAGAATTGTCAGAATTCTTGATTTCTTTTTCTGTTACTGTATTTTGTGTATTAACCAATTTAGTGGTACAAAAGACTATCATATTTATAGTAATAAATTTCAGATTCCTGAACCCTAATGTGATTGTGCACATCTTTTCTTAAGCTCATTAATACTTTTTCTCTTTTGTGAAATCTCTTTTTATTTATTTTATTTACAGTGAGGGTTGAATTATTTATATAAAAATTTTTTGTGCATAGTTTCTTCCTCTTAGAACACTTTTTTTGAAATTGTGTTATGTGTTTGCCATAAATTTGAGATTGTTTTCAAGTAAGTGGTCACCGTAGTGAATATTAATATAAAAAAGTTGAGGGAAGAAAATAAATGCTTTAAACAATCAATTAATAATCCTATAATATTTACTGAGAATCAACTGTGTTCCAGACACTGGTGTTAAACATCAATAAAACGAAAGTGAGTGAAGCAAGCAGTCATGGATTAAAACCTAGTGGGAAAGAACTTATTTATGCAAAAAATAGTCTGTACATATTCTTGTGTAATTCTTTTATGAATTTTATCAGTTGCATATAATTACCCACATTTAATTAATAAACAAACTGAGGCTTACAAGAATGCAGTTCTATACCCAAATACATGGAAAGAAGAACCATGCTCTAATCCATGTTTTCTAACTAAAGCATCAAGTTATTTCCAAGTCACCCCATACACCACCCAACATATTTTTTAAGTTTTTATTTTTTATTTAGTGAGAGGAGGAGAGGCAAAGAAAGACTCCTTCATGCACCCCAACTGGGATCCACCCAGCAAGCCCACTAGAGGGAGATGATCAGTCCATCTGGGGCATTGCTCCATTGCTTACCAACTGAGCTCTTCTTAGTGCCTGAGGCAAAGGCCATGAAGCCATCATCAGTGACCAGGGCCAACTCACTTCAATCAAGCCATGGTTGCAGAAGGGGAAGAGAGAGAAAAAGAAGTGAGATGGGGAGGGGTGGAGAAGCAGATGAGCACTTATCCTGTGCCCAAAAATCTCATGCAAAAGTTTGCACATTTAAAGAAATAGATTAATATTAGTCACAATTAGAATTTTGTTTCTTATATTTTTCTTACCCAACCTACATCCCCAAAAAGAATATGCACTATAAGCTCCCCTTAGTATATGAAACACCCAAAACAAATTATCCCCAATTCATGGATAGTCACAATGAATATTTAGGTTGAGATTCTTCAAGTCATATTTTGAGTTAGATTACAGGAGGTATTTCATCTTTATATTTCTTATGTGACCCTTTTTATCTTACAAATTGAACTTTCTTTGAAAACTTGTCTTATTTCTATTCTGTTTTTATTTATGAGTAATTAAAAATGAATATCTTCAGAATCAACTGTTTCTAAATCATTTATATATAGAAATACTCTATGACCAAGAAACAAAGTTCTAGCCCCTATTGTTTGATTTTTCAAAACATAATCATAAAAACATGTTTGAACTTTGAAAAATACAGAAAGAAAACAAAATAAACAAACACATCAGGGAAGGGAAGATTTTGGAACTTAAGCAATCCAAAACCTGTAAAAACACTGGATGAATATGTGACAACTTTTTTGTATCAATAAAGTGACTAAAATATATCATGCGATTATATATGTATATATATAAAAATATATATATAGTTAATAAAAAATAATTATCTTTTATGATTATCTTTTAATGATTAGGGTGAAAGTTAATTTAAAAACTAAGCAATTATGTTAAAGAGATAAAATAACTTTGCATTCTAGAAAACACAAAGATTTTACTAAATTCAAATTAAATTAGAAATAATCTATACAAGCTTATTCCTTAAAAGGTTATAATTTTTTGCATGTATTTATATTGTCGATCTAACATTACAGAAGTTCTTTGACCCATCACCAATCCACACATGCAAGGTTAGAGTTCAGATTTTGATTTATACTGGTACTGTTTGCTGAAAGGAAGCTGGGATATTTGGAGGTTAGTAGATTTTGCATTTTGGGGAAATATTAGAAATAGGGTTGGATCATCTTTATCCTACCATAAAGCAACAATCTTTTCAAGAATGCAAAGAGTTGTTCAGAAGAGAAAGCAAAGCAACTAGCCCCTTTTCACTGTGTTTTGAGAAGGCTGTACAAACCAAGTGATACCATGGTTAGTTTTGTTACACATTACATAATTTGGAATCTTAGTGATATAGTGACTTACAAGCACAAACCTGTATTTCTCGTTCATATTACATATATGCTGCTGCAGCTCTTCTCAGCATGGTTAGGGACCCAGGACAGAGAAATAGTTAAAGTGTGAAATATCTGCAATCTAAGGACAGAGTAAAGAACATGAGAGACAAGTCTATACCATAAAAACTTAAGTCTCTTGCTCAGACATGGCCTATGTTAGGTTCATTCACATCCCATTAGGCAAAGTAAGTTGCAAGACTAAGTCCAACACTGCTGAGACAAGAAAGGATATCCCTGTAAATATTTACATGCAATTGTACATTTCACACAACACTCAGAAGAAAACAATTACAAAATAAGAATGTGTACAGTAGAAAATGTTAAACATTTTAATGAAATATTTTAATTTATGTGCTAGTAAGCATAGGTATTTTTTTAATATATGTTTGTTTAGAAACTACAGGTTGGTGTTATATTCCATTTTGTTTTATTTTGAATTGTGAAGATGGGTTTGGAAGTACCAATTGGCATCAGTGGTTACTTAGACGAAACAGAATGAAAGAGCTTCAACATTTATTCTCTGCAGGTGATTATATCTTATGATGAAGCAGAAAGAAGTTTCAACCATAAATTTCAAAAGACAAATTAGCCAGTATCCTAAGAGAGGGGTTGGTTGTGTTGGTTAGATTACTGAGGGGTGCCTCAGAATTTAAAGATTTTTGTAACACTATTAACTGCAATACAACACTAATAAGGGTTTACTACACTATTAAATCATCTGGTCAGATCGGTGTATAGTAATGCCAAGATAGTGGGTCATAATAACACTATATGAGCAAATCAAATGACCTTTTATTGAACAAAAGAATGACTAAAGGAAAATAAATGATAAAGGAGGGATACAAGAAGTTATAGTAAGAATTTTCACTTTTAAGAAGATACGGGAAGCACTTTTTCTCTTGAAAAGTGCAACTAAAACCCCTAGACGTTGCACATGAAACAGCTATTGGAAGACTCTGAAAGGTGGCAAGAAAAAAAGACATGAGCCAAGGACCTTGATACCCAAAGATTCGCATGGTGATGAGCTCCCTGAGTTTTCTTTGCTTCCTTTAAGCCAGATTTAGAGCTGAAGAAATCATCAGTTTGTAAGAGCCAACAGGTACAGACAAAATAAAGGTCCAATAAAACCCTCTTCTCTAAAGACCAAAAAAGAATCAGCCTAGCAAGACAGAACATTTTTAGACAATAACTGTTCTGTTCCAGCCAAACATGAGAAGAAAAAATAAAGAATGTGACCCCTATGTAGTGCTGGAGGAGGTGAGATAGGGACTTTCTTCCCAGCTGGCAGCAACAAGGTCCACTTACCAGGCTGTGTCTGTGGAGACCTCATGGGGAGCTAGGACATTCATCCCTACCTGGCAGTAAGGAGGGTCCTTTTATTAGCATAGGAGCTAAATATTAATGAAGGGAACAAAGGCAAATGAAACCAAATAGAACCAAATGAAAATTTTGGAACTGAAGAATACAGTGACTAAAATTAAAATCTCACTGATGGGATCAACAGCACAAAAAAACAAAGGAAAGAATAAGTGGCACTCTACCCAGAACAGTAGAAATGACACAATATAAAAAAAAAAAAGAAAAAACAGAGAAATAGTCTACACAAATAAACAAAAACAGACCCTCAGGGAGGTAGGGGACTATAAGGAAAGAGCTAATGAAAGACATAAACCAATAGATTTGAGAAGTTTAGTGAATCCCAAACAGAATAAACCCCATTCTCATGGTTATTTAGTTCTTAATGCCACAGGCAATATCAATTAGAGGTTAGCGGTTAGCTTCCGGTGACCTCTTTCCACCCTACTAGTTGAATGACTCTGCTTCTCAAGATCTTAGTTTCCTTTACTATAAAAGCAGACAGTATCAGGTGATTTATAAAGAACCCTTGATTTATATTATGTACTGAATACCTTATCTTTCATGGCGAGCAAATTTCAGCTACTTCAGGTCAGTCTCTGTTAATCCTAATCTGGAGGGACCCGAAACATTGAAGACATGAACAAAGTCCATCGATTACACACCAAAGCTTTATTGTCTAGCTTGGCCAAGCGGCGGCCACTCCAACATTGGTCTGAGGGAGAGTGCGCGCTGGTCCTTTATTCTACTTAGTTTTTATAGTTTTGTAAGTGGGAAGTACAGAAGCAAAAATTATAATTAGGAGCCCCTTACCACTATTGGTTATAGTCATATGTCCTTTAACATGAGAGGACCACGTTCAATTTGCAAGCCATACATTATTTTGGAGAAAACAAAATTTACAAGTCAACACAATGGCAGAAAGATATCTTTTTACATATTAAAAGGCATTCCTATATTATCTAGTGTTTATCTGCTATCTCTCTGTCTAGAGTCACACGTGTTAACTACACGCATTTACATAGGAGAGGTAGTTTCTGTGGGAACAAATGCCCGCAAATGGCTCATTGCTATGAGAAAAGGTTTATTTTGGCTTTTCTCTTCCTGCACCTGGCTAGCCATTCACCCCTTTCCCCACAGGTGTGGTGGAATGTCAGGGAATCCATGTTTTCCTCCCCTTTGCATTTACAATACAATGCCAAGGGCCATCCTAGTCATGCCAATCACACAGTACAGAGACTATTTCTCACAATTTCTCTGCACACCTTAACCCAAATTAATAAAATGTTCTTCAAGCATCTCAAAATATTAATATTAATTCTGTAGCTTTTGGTACTTTACAACACCTGTGGGTGAGGTGGCACAGTGGCTCCTCAGTCTCCAATGGCCAACTCCCATTTCAATCTTTGACTGACCAGTCCTAATTTATAAGCAACAAATTTAAAAGGCATCGATCCTAGCTGCACTTTGTTATTATTACAGTGATTTATAGGATAGTCGACCTTGGCACTCTGGCTTTCAGAAAATGATCAAATAATCAGGTGAATTTTTTTCCCCATTGCCCTCTACAAGTTTCTTAGAGGCACACAGTTTCTTTCCTTTTTATTTGGCACATTCATGAAGTGCTGTAAGTAATAAGGGGAATAAATGTTTAGAAGACCCAGATTTTAATTTTGACAACTGGTTGTTAGTATATCACAGAACTTGCTCTATTTAGTAGTAGTCTCATCTATATAATCCTAAAATCACCATGTCAGGAAAAAAAAAACTGAAGTAATAATTATTCTGTTCTAAGGAATCCCTACTTGCTAATGTTGGGAAAAAATATAATTGTATGTGGTTGCTGATACCTTTCATAAGCATATATTATTGTGTCTTGTCTATTAGCAATAATCACTCATTAATGTTTATAACTATTTTCATTTGTAGTTGATGGTGATGGCCAGTTAAGATATTACTAAACTAAAAATGTAACAGGATGTGACTCTTCAGATGACATTCCTAATTACAGGTGCAGTGGGCTGATTATATTCTTCCCAGACACTTTAAAAGCCTCAACCCTAAAAACGCATTTTGTTTGGACAACTGATAAGTATCAGTGACAGATGGAACACCTGCTGAGTGGCAATTGGAAAACCAAGGTGATGAGAAGAGCATTAAATCTGCCAAAAGGAAAAAATAAATAAAAAGGTATGTGCTTTAGCTATCTCAGACTTACACCTGCTCCACCAGAATTTCTGCCTCTTCTCTCATGCTACTGCATCTCTCCTGTTGCTCAATGCAGACTCCTCAAACTTTTCTTCCTCTCACACTGGGGAGGTTAAAACAACCAGGATCAGACAGAGGGGAAAGAGGCAAAGACAAATTTTATTCAGAACTACTGCAATAAAGACAAAGAGATCCCAGTATAGAACTGGGCTGTGTTTCAAACACAACAGGGACAAGTAGAGATTTATAACTGTAACATCCACCAGATACAAGAACAAACGTCGGAAACTTTCAGGAGTATAGATGTAACTTTATTGGCCAGTTTTACCTACGCAGGGGCAAATTCCCGAGGTGTCCGGAGACACTGTACTCACAAGGAGCTGCAGATGGGAATCGCACCTAGCGCTCACAGCTAAATCTTTTTATAAGCTAAGCAAGCAAGCATAAAATAAAGAAGCAGATGTGGCGGTAACCTATTTGCTAAGGGGTTGCACATAGCATAGCAACAAGGGGGCTGGGGTCTAGCTCATTGGCGAATTCCAAACATAAACTTCTGATAAGGGTTCTTTTAACCATAGAATGCATAAGGTTTGTCTTTTTTTTTTTTTTCTTTCTCAGCCTCACTGCGTCCCCTATCTGTTCTCTGCTCTTGAACGACCTTGGGCATGTTATTCACCTAACAGAACAGGGCAGGACCTGCCTGTAACCCTTAAGTTCCCTGTTCCATTAGTGCCCTGCCTATTTTCTGATCTTCTCTTGGTCCTTACATTCCCTACTCCTGTTAGGGCATAAATCAAACCCTTGATTCTTCATAGTGGGAAGAATGGTATAAGTAAGTTGAGATAGGACCATTACCTTTACAGTTTCAATTCTTTCCTTTATAAATGCAAGGAGTTTAGTTCTATAATACTATAGGCCCCAACAGTGAGGAGCTAACAAAAGTATCAGTAATGGCCCAGCAATTGTAGATATAAGAGTAGTTAGCCAAGGGGAAGTTCTGAACATAGAGGCATACCAACCTGAGTTATCTTCTTCATCTAACTTCCTATCCTTTAATCTATTTGCTAACACTTTAATATTTTCTCTAATTACTCCAGAATGATTAGCATAGAGAACAGCATTCCTTCTCCTAAGGCTGCACAGAGTCCTCCTTGCTTGAGGAAAAGGAGGTTTAGTCCCTTCCTATTCTTAGGGCTACTTCCACTAGGGAATCTATTTGCTTTTCTAGTAAAATTACCTGGTTTCTGGAGCTATGGCAATGGTCCTTTGAGAAAGTATGAGACAATTTGCTTTCAAATTCAAGTCTCCCTGTATTAGAGCGGCAGCTCCTACTGATGCCGATTCGGTAACACCTATAGTAGCTATAATAGGTATTAGAACGGGAGCTCTCTTTTCCCTTACAGGTGGGACAAGAAGGAACTTAGGGTTGCCTCCGTACAGATACACTTGTGGGATGATGTATGCACTGACACAGATTTCAGGGTTTGTAGGAACAATACACTTGAATATACCTTGGGTGCACACAAACCATAACCTTTCCGGTGCTTTCATTACCTTAGGCCTTTCTGGATTACTGGACAGAGTTTTTTGATTAAGACAATAGTCACTGTAATTGGTATTAGTTAAAGTGAAATTTGCTAGGGAATAACAAGTTCCTTTTCCGTGGAACTCAGCAATGGTGAGAGATCCTCCAGAAAAACAGTCTTCTATTTGGTCTTGTTTCCCCGTGGTGGGAGGGATTACAGTGCTAGGAACCAAGTCTGCTCCTTTTGATGTATTAACCCCTATTCCAATGTAGAAATGTGGCTTAGGACTAAGGCACAGCCAACAAGACTCAGTGATGTCGGGCCGGGTGTTGTTAAAGTAAGTAAACACCTTGTCTAATAAACCTAGTTCTTCCAGTTGTTCGTCCAGTGACGGATGGAGAGTGTGATAAGGTGCCTTCTGATTTGCCCTTTCTGGTCTTATGGAAGGACTAGTCGAAGATGTGGTTGGTAGCCTGGGTGCTCTCGGGGCTAGCTTATTCTTTCCTCCCTCAAAGAGAAGCTTATTCTTTGTGGGTAGCTTTCTAATAGTAAAGAAGGTTCCTGGATCCGCACCTACAGTATAAAGTCTTAGTCCCCATGTTTTTCCCTTACTCCAATTTGGGTCTTGAGGCCTCTTGATAGTGACAATGGTAGGGTTACAATTGTTTATAAAACATTGGTAATCTATACCTTCATTAGGCCTTTTTCCTTTATACTTAGTTCCTAGGCAGAGGAGATCTATGTCGGGGTCTGGTCATGGCGGCTTCCATTTCCATTGACTAGTAAGGGTTTCACAACCCCATGCTTTACAATAAAATTCAGTGGTAGAACCACAAGTGTAGCGTTGCCCTGGAAGAGGCTCAGGACACGCATAATGTGGAGTATACCACAATGCCCTATTGTGGCATAAGGGCGAACACAACTTCAATATTCTCCCATTCTGGTAAGCCTAAAGGTGCCCGAGGCATCCACTTTACAGACCTGTGTGCTGCGGGAGAGTCACAGAATTCATCACCAAAAAACTTTGGAAAATCTACTCTAAAAGTTACTTGGTTGCTCTGTGTATTGTTTTGTGCTATTGTAATGCTATCTGCTGTTCTAATCAATACCTATTCATTTAATTCTAGTTCCCTACTGGGTAAAATACAGAAAGTCATTAGTCTAAGTGGAGGAGAAGGTGAGCTTTAAAGGCTCTCCAGGGGTCTGCTTGACTTGCCATCTCCGGGATCCTTCGTCGGGTGGTTGGGCTGGTTTCACATGGGAGAGATGGATCCAATAGGGCTTTTCTACTACCCGGACTGCAGAAGGGGTGCTGAGCAATACCTGGAATGGTCCTTGCCACCGCGACTCTAGGTTCCCTCAATGGTGGTTAAGGACCCAAACCCACTGTCCAGGGTCCGATGGCGACAACCTCTGGGCGTTGTCTTCTAATGCTGCAGTCCTCTGTTCTCGCAGCTCCCTTACTTCTCTCCGAATCTGCTGCAATGCCTGTAGGGACTTGAGGAAATTATGATTAGACATCTCTATTTCCTCTCTGGTGAGCTGGGGAACCAGTGGAATGGGTTGTCCAAACATGAGCTCATAGGGGGTCCATTTATTAGTGTTAGGTGTACATCTAACCTGGAACAGGGCAAAAGGGAGTAACTCTACCCAGTTTTCGCCAGTCTCCTCTCTTAACTTAATTAGAGTTTCCTTTAATGTCCTATTCATTCTTTCTACTTGTCCTGAACTCTGAGGCCTGTAAATACAATGCAATTTCCAATCAATTCCTAGCCTCGTAGCTAATTCCTGGGAAATCTTAGAGATGAAAGCTGGTCCATTGTCAGATCCTATGGCTATGGGAATTCTATATCTAGGGATGATTTCTCTTAGCAGGATCTTGCAAACTGTGGAAGCAGTTTCACTTTTGGTGGGAAAGGCTTATGTCCATCCTGTAAAAGTATCTATTAGCACAAGTAGATACTTAAGTCCTGCCTTTCCTGGAGTCATTTCTGTGAAATCTATTTCCCATAACTCTCATGGGCACTTTTCCCTATATCTAACTAAAGGGGGAAGCTTCTTGTTTATAGCATTGACCTTAGACATAAAGGCCATACAATCTAGAAGAAACTATAGATTTTGTACTATATTTTCTAATCTGAGGTCCCCTATAGTACTTCTTATTAGATTGTTCCATCTTATTTGCCCCTAAGTGGGAACTCTGGGTGGGATTTCCTTTGCAAATTCTCCTATTATTCCTTGGGGTAGGTAGAGGACTGGTGTCAGGAAGTTCTTATCTACCCCTGCTTATTTCTTTTACCCCCTAATTGTTTCCCTCCGCTCTTCTCAGGAGTATACTTAGGGGTTTGAGTGCAGCAAGGGTTGAGGCAAGAGCGGTTAGAATGTCTGCAGCTCCTTCTTTTGCAGCTTCTCTGGCAGCGATGTCAGCAAAACGATTTCCTTGAACAACTGGAGAGTCCCCCTTTTGATGTCCTTTGCAATGAATTATGGCTACTTTAGAGGGAAGCCAAATGGCATCAAGCAGGGCTAAGATCTCAGTCTTATTCTTAATTTCTTTTGCCCCTGCCATTAGCAAGCCTCTTTCTTTGTAAATGGCACCATGAATGTGAGCAGTGGCAAAGGCGTATCTGCTGTCCATGTAAATGTTGGCCACTTTGCCCTCAGCTATCTGGAGGGCCTGTGTAAGTCCAATTAGCTCTGCTCACTGTGCAGATGTACCTTTTGGTAATGCCCTCTGCCATAAGACACTGTCCTGGGTAGTTATGGCTGATCCTGCATATCTTTGTCCATCTCGGACATAACTGCTTCCATCAGTGAACACCGTGAGGTCTGCCTTCTCATAGGCCTGGTCCCTAAGGTCCAGTCTGGCCCCTGTGACAGTGTCCAATATCTGTCTGCAGTCATGGGCCACTGATGGGTCTGGCAACGGTAGCAAGGTGGCAGGATTTAAGACTGCCGTCTTCAAGAAATGCACTGCCGGGGGATTCAATAACTGTGCTTGGTACTGCGTCAGTCGAGCATTGGAGAGCCACCTATCCGGTGGGGTACGCAGCACTTGTTCTAGATAGTGTTCTCCAATAACCTGGATGTCCTGACCCAATGTCAGCTTGTTGGCCTCCTTAACTAGGATTGAGGTAGCAGCAAGTGCCCTCAAACAGGTTGGCCAGCCAGACGCTACGGGGTCTAGCTTCCTGGATAGGTATGCTACAGGCCTCTTCCATGGCCCAAGCTCTTGGCTGAGGATTCCCAAGGCTACCCCTCCCTTCTCAGCAATGTACAACTGGAAAGGTTTGGCCATATCTGGTAGGGCCAATGCTGGGGCAGCTACTAGGGCCTCCTTCAGTGCCTGGAAAGCCTTCCTTTCCTTGTCTGTCCAAATAAACTGTTCTTCTTTGCCCCGCATCAATTCATGGAGGGGCCTGGCCAGCTCTGCAAATCCTAATATCCAGAGTCTGCAATATCCTACTGCTCCCAGAAATTCCCGCACTTGCCTTTTGTTAGTGGGTTCTGGGATCTGCAACACAGTTTGAATCCTTTGACTGGATAATGTCCTTTGTCCCCCTTGTAAGTTATATCCCAAGTAACTTACAGTTTGGGTGACAATCTGGGCCTTCTTGGCAGAGACTCGATACCCCATCTGCTGGAGATCCTGGAGTAGGTCTAAGGTGGCCGTCTTACATTGCTCTTCTTCTGCTGCAGCGATGAGGAGGTCATCCACATATTGGAGCAACACAGTTAAAGGGTGGGCAGCTCGAAACCCCTGCAAGTCCTTACACAAAGCTTCATTAAAGATAGTGGGAGAATTCTTAAACCCTTGAGGAAGCCTGGTCCATGTATACTGTCCCACTAGTCCATTTTCCGGATCATTCCATTCAAAAGCAAATATCTCCTGGCTCTTGGGGGCCAATGGAATGCAAAAGAAAGCATCCTTCAAATCTAGTACTGAATAATATGTACAAGTAGGGGGTAACGAACTTAGCAAAGTGTAGGGATTTGGCACCGTTGGGTGAATAGTCTCTACCCAGGCATTTACTTCTCGTAGATCTTGCACCGGGCAATAGTCCTGGGTCCCAGGCTTCTGGAGTAGGAGCAAAGGTGTGTTCCAGGCTGACTGGCATTCCCGGAGGATACCAGCTGCTAGTAAGCGCTTCAGATGCTGTGCTATGCCCTGCTTAGCTCATGCTGGTATGGGATATTGCCTTACCCGCACGGGGCTAGCAGTGCTCAGCAACTGCACTATGACAGGTGGCTGATGAGCGGCTAAGCCTGGTGGGTTGGTTTCTGCCCACACCCCTGGCACCTTTTCCCGTATTTCCTCTGGGACCCCGATGACTTTGTCCTTACCTTCTTGTAGGACTGCCATCAAATATTCTTCAGATATGGGCACCGTAAGTTACCTCGAGACTGACTTTTTCCTTTCCCTCCTGGGAACTGCTGTCCTCTTGCTTAAAGGTTATCGTGGCTTGAAGTTTCTGCAAGAGATCTCGGCCCACGAGAGGATAAGAACAATCTGGAATGACTAGAAATGAATGAGTAATAGTGCCTTGGCCTAAATTTGTGATTCTTGCGGTGGTCTGTGGATAAGCTACTGCTTTTCCCGTTACCCCTATTATTTTTCTAGTTTCTTTTTGTATGTGTCCTTGTGGCTTCTTTAAAAATGAATAGGTGGCTCCCATGTCAACCAGGAAGTCTATTGGCTTTCCTTCAACTGTTAAGGTGACCATGGGCTCCTGGGAGCTGACAGAAATGAAGCCCTGGCCCCGTCAGTCTAAGGTTTGGAGCAAGACCTCTGGATCTTGCTTTAGCTTCTGACTGTTAACCCGTGACTTTGGGCAATCTCTCGTCCAGTGTCCTTTCTCCTTGCAATAGGCACACTGGTCCTTGCCTATTTGCTTCCGTGGTTTACCTTTCTCTTTGCCTTTTTGCTGCTCTCCTTTTCCCTTCTTCTCTGACTTATGAGCTGCAATGAGGATCTTGACAGCTGCTCTCCCTAGTTCTGAGTCATCCCTATTTATATATACTTTCTGAGCTATTTCAATTAGCTCGCTTCTATTTTTCCCTTCAAATCCTTCTAATTTCTGAAGCTTCTTCCTAATGTCTGATGCAGCTTGTGTCACAAAAGCTATATTTAATAACCTGCGATTCTCCTCAGCTTTTGGATCTATAGGGGTATAAACCCGGTAGGCCTCCATTAGCCACTCTAAAAATGCGGCGGGGGATTCTTCCCTTCCCTGGATAACCTCACTTACCTTACTGAAATTAGTGGGTCTCCTGGCTGCTGCTTTTAAACCCCGAAGCAGAGCCCGGTGATACTGGAAGAGTGCTTCCCTTCCCCCTGAGGTATTCGGGTCCCAGGCTGGGGGCTGTTTGGGAAGGACATTCTCAACTTCCCCATCCGTTTCCCCATCCTCTAAAACTGCCTTTGCTGCTTCTCTCATTATTCTATTTCTTTCTTCTGTAGTAAAAAGAGTTTGTAAGACCTGTTGGCAGTCATCCCACATTGGCTGGTGGGTCCTAAAAACTGTCTCAAGCAAGGATATTAGTCCCTGCGGTTTCTCAGAAAAAGGAGGATTTTTCCGCTTCCAATTGTACAAATCACTGGTGGAAAAAGTCACATAGATGAAGCGAGGGGGCACTCGTGGACCAGCATCTGGTGCCGGCGGTGCTTCCCGGAGTGGTAAAATGGCCGCGCTCCCCTTGGCACCGCCCGCAGGAGGAGGCAAAATGGCGGTGCCTCCCACAGAAGACAAAGACAAGATGGCGGCACCTCCTGCAGGAGGAGGCAAAATGGCGGCGCCTCCTGCAGGAGACAAAGGCAAGATGGTGGCGCCTCCCGCCGAAGGAGAAGGTGAGATGGTGGCGCCTCCTACCGAAGAAGAAGGCGAATATATCGCCCCTCCTCGGGTGTGTGGTGGACTCAAAAACCCACTCACATCCTGCTGCGTGGAATCAGGTTCTCCCTGCCGGCAATAAGGAGGAGGGAAATTTACTGGGTCTAAGGGATCCTCCAGCAGTTCAGGCAAGACAGGGTAAATTCTAGATGATGGTACAGTGGACCGTACCGGGGAATTGGTCTTCTCCTTTTCCTTCCTACTGCCTTTCCCTGCCCTCTGGTTACTTGCAGTAACACATACTGCCCTTCTCTCTCTCTTACCATTCTTTATGTACTTTCTGATATACCCTGGCTTCTCTGTGGCAATATCAACCCACACATCTATATACAAATATTGGTCTGGATGTAGCACCTGGTAGATAATAGCTCAGACAGCAAACACAATAGGAAGATCAAAAGTTCCCTCAGTGGGCCACCCTACGTTGAAGGCAGGCCATTCTAACTGATTCAAGATTCGAAGGGTCTCTCAGTCTGGAGGTGGCCTTCTGTACCCCTGGGCTCTTTTCTGAAAATCAGAAAAGTTGTTTAGCAGGCATTCAAGTGGAGAACCGGGTACAGACTCTTGTTGTCCCATTCCCTGTATCCCGCTTTGTCTACTTCTAAACCTTCAAGAATTAACAAAACAATTATCAAAATACCCCAACCAATAAGCAAAAAGGCTAGAGTAAAAGATTGTCTTACACTCAATTTAGGCATTCGCACACAGACAAAACGCAGCGCAGCACGGCGCAGAAATTCCTAATGTGACCGGTCACTTCTAATGTTAACTCCTAGAGTTAACAATTCCTTTCAGAAAACGGCATCCCGTTCTGAAAGCCCTGGGTAGATTACCAGCAGCGTCCCACCTACTACCTCAGGTTTATATGCTCCGGAGCTCAAAAACAAAACCAAATGAGGATCCTCGAAGAGTACTTACTCAGCTCAAGCTGTCTCTCCGGTCTCCAACCAAAAACTCCACCAAGGGAAATCCCGGGCAAGCCCCCAGAGATGTAGCATCCACCGGGTACAAGAACAAACATCGGAAACTTTCAGGAGTATAGATGTAACTTTATTGGCCAGTTTTACCTGCGCAGGGGCAAATTCCCGAGGTGTCCGGAGACACTGTGCTCACAAGGAGCTGCAGATGGGAATCGCACCTAGCGCTCACAGCTAAATCTTTTTATAAGCTAAACAAGCAAGCATAAATAAAGAAGCAGATGTGGCGGTAACCTATTTGCTAAGGGGCTGCACATAGCATAGCAACAGGGGCTGGGGTCTAGCTCATTGGCGAATTCCAAACATAAACTTCTGATAAGGGTCTTTTAACCAATAGAATGCAAATGTTTGTCTTTTTTTTTTTTTTTTTTTCTCAGCCTCACAGGGTCCCTATCTGTCTCTGCTTCTTGAACGACCTTGGGCATGTTATTCCTAACAGAACAGGAGCAGGACCTGCCTGTAACCCTTAAGTTCCCTGTTCCATTAGTGCCCTGCCTATTTTCTGATCTTCTCTTTGTCCTTACAATAACCAAGGAGCAGGGAAGTTGGTGGGTAAAAATTTCTAAAAAAGAAGTTTCAAAAGTAGGGGGAATTCTGGTTGAAGCAACCTAACAGAATTTGTGCTGAGGGCAGGCCAGGGTGATCGGATACCAAGGATGGGGAGTGAGAAATATAGATTAGATATATAAGTAATCATGTATCAAGGGTGGGAGATTCTTGCTAAGCAGATTTAGGGTTCTGCTTAAAACGATATTATAAGGAAGTGCACAGGTGGGCCTGGTAGATGGTTCAGAAGTTGCCTAAAAATTGGTCAAGCAAAGAATCATTGTCAGGAAATTCTATTAGCTTTTCTGCTTCTTTCTTTCTTTCTTTCTTTCTTTCTTTCTTTCTTTCTTTCTTTCTTTCTTTCTTTCTTTTTTTTGAGAGAGAGAGATGAGAAGCATCAACTTGTAGTTGTGACACTTTAGTTGTTTACTGATTGCTTTTTGTACATTCCTTGACAGAGTGTCTCTAGCTGAGCCATTGACCCCTTGCTCAAGCCAGCAACCTTGGGCTCAAACCAGTGATCTTGGGCTTCAAGCCAGCAAGCTTTGGGCTCAAGCTGGTGAGCCTGTGTTGAAGCCAGTGACCTCAGGGTTTTAAACCTGGGACTTTAGCATCCCAGGTCGATATTCTATCCACTGCACCACCACCAGTCAGGCTCTACTAGCTCTACTTCCAAAACTCATTTAAGAGTTTTAGCATCACTGTGACTATGTCCGAGTCACCTTATCTACTGCTCACTAAAATTACTGTAAGAGCTTTTTCTTGCTCCCCTCTCCACAGACTTTAGATGAATCTTTTTGTAATGTAAATTAGATTCTTTTAAAATGTTGAATGTTTCTTCTCTATAAACTGCTCACTTTACACTTTGATTAAAACAGACTGCATTCCAGTCACCAAAAGCCCCCATGTGACCACACTTGACCTCCACCTTACTCTTTCCACTACAAAAGCCCCAGCCTCTTTGCTGCTTTATGATTGCAGCAAGCCTTTCCTTCATATCCTAGAGGTTCCTTTCCTCCCTCCCTTTCTTCTCATCTTTGATTAAATCTTACCTCTACAATACAGTTCACCTTAAACACTCATTTTAAAAGTGCAATCTGTTACAGCCTCCAGCCCAGTATCAATCAACTTAATATTGGAGTTCTTTTTTCTTTTCTCAGAAAATAATCAATTTTTATCATGCTGTAACATTTATTCAAGTTTTTATTTATTAATCATTATCTAACTCCTCCTGCCTAGAATATAAGTTCCACAGGATAAGAGTGTGTTTTCTGTGTGTATGTGTGTGTGTGTGTTTGTTTGTATCCTAAACTTTGAGCTTGAGACTTGTTTGGAGGTTCTAGCAGGGGAGCGCAGCTCCTTGTATACCCTTGACTGAAGAACAGTCCTCTCCTCTAGCGGGGAAGGTCGTCCTCTTCAACCGAGCGCACAGCTTCGGGAGGGACGCACATGGAGTGGTGAGGGAGGAAGGGGACACCCGCCTAGCCAGCCAGATCAGCCAAATCAACCCTGGAGATCAATGGGGTGACAGATGTTGCAGCCAGATTGCCCTCACATCCTGTATCCTAAACTTTGAAAGCAGTGTCCAGGGTTCAATAAATACGTGTTCAATGAATTAATTAACATAATTTATTTATTGTCTTCCAAATAACCACTCTAAACCAAAAACATCTGTCTTTACCCTGGCTCCATGCGAGGTTTTAGAGACACAAGGAGAGATAATAGGTGCCCTCAGCTAAAGGAAGTCAGTCTAGTGGGAAATACAGACCATAAATAAATGACTAAAATGCAATAATGCTTAGTGGATGTGCAGCAGATATACTGGGAAACCATGCATGGTACATGATAGAGGCTCATATTCCTCTTCCTTTTTATTCCCTAAGCAGTACCTTTGTTACCTCCTTTTAGCATTTTATCTTTTGTCCTTTTATCCTTCTTTTAATTCATTACTAGTTTTACTTTCTAAACTGCTTTTTACGATTAGTATGTGGTTAGATAGAATGGATTCTTAGGATTTAAATACTATCAGGGTTTTGTCAATGTAGAATATTAAAGAGGCAATGTTCATGGTGCAAAACATCTTGGTAACTTGACAAGTTCCCCATAATAATAGGTAGGTCAGAGGCAAGAAGAAAATAAAATCATGAGATGATAAGTTTTCAGATGAAAGTCTCTGATTTTGAGGTGATTGCATTTGCTTTCTCCTTCTCTTCCATTGTCCTCAATTTATTATTTGAGGGAGTGTATTATTATGAATATAGTAAAACTGGGAAAAATATAATATACATAAAGCTGTTTGAAAATATGTTATTTCAGCTGGGCTTAAGTCATTGAGGTGTGTGTTTTAAATATGCCAAAGATCACTATGAGGCAAATAATATGCCTTTAAATATTGAAAGTCAAACTATCCTTTGTTATTCTCTTTTCTTTTTAATGTATGAGGATATTTATTAAAGCATTACTGAAGGTAGCAAAAACAAAATGAAACAACAATAACAAAAAATTAAACTAGAAACAAAATGAATGCCCATCAATCAGACAATAGGTGAATAAAATTTGGTAAATCATCACTACTGAACACAAAGCTACTTTTTAAAAAATGTATCATGATAAATGAAATAAAGAACCTGGTTTTTGAATTCAATTATTTTCCATTAAGTCAGACATTAAAGAGACTTGCAAAATGTACAATACCTGTCTTTACATTAACTTTTGTATTTGAAAATATGAATATCATTAAATATTTTAATTGCATTAACATGTATGGGTTTATCATTGTTATTTTAAATTAGTTAATACATAAGTATTCAACAACAATTTTTATTGAACAAGTATTATAAAGAAACTATCAATTTAACTAAAAAAAAATAGACAACACAATAGAAAATTGGTTAATTACCTGAGTAGATCTCATAAAAAGAAAATCCAAATGACAAATAATTATATAGAGGGGACCTTAACCTTTTTTTTTTTTTTTTTTTTTTTTTACAGAGACAGAGAGAGAGTCAGAGAGAGGGATAGATAGGGACAGACAGACAGGAACGGAGAGATGAGAAGCATCAATCATTAGTTTTTCATTGCGCATTGTGACACCTTAGTTGTTCATTGATTGCTTTCTCACATGTGCCTTGATCACGGGCCTTCAGCAGACCGAGTAACCCCTTGCTTGAGCCAGTGACCTTGGGTCCAAGCTGGTGAGCTTTTTGCTCAAACCAGATGAGCCTGCGCTCAAGCTGGCGACCTCAGGGTCTCGAACCTGGGTCCTTGGCATCCCAGTCCGATGCTCTGTCCACTGCGCCACCGCCTGGTCAGTCTGGACCTTAATCTTTTTAATAAAAATATATAATATGTTGAAATTTTAGCAGTATAGCCCCAATGTTAAATTCCTGGTTTTAATCATTGTCCTATGGTTATACAAAATATTAACATTAAATAATGTTGGATGGAGGGTCTGCAGAAACCAAATATACTACTTTTAAAATTTTATTGAGTTATATTTGACAAATAAAATTTAAATACTTAAGAGGTACAACTTGATATTTTGGTATAAGTGCATATTGTGAAGTGAATTACACAATCAAACTAATTAAGATACTCACATATCCACCTCTTCATATAGTTACCTTTTTTGTGTGTGTGGTAAGAACACAAGATCTATTCTTTTAGCAAATTTCAAGTATACAAGATAATAATGTTAACTCTATTCATGATGCTGTATATATTAAATCTTTGGAATGGATTTCTCTTATGTAACTGAAACATGAAACCCTATGATAAACACTTGACAAATATCTACCAATTTACCTTCCGCCAATTTCTGGACCCCACCATTCTAGTGGGCTGAATTTTTTTTCATGTATCTGTTGGCCTTTTGTACATCTTCTTTTGAAAAATGACTACTCACATCTTTATCTCCTTTTTTATAAGATTTTTTTTTTATTGAGTTGAGTTTCTACAGATTTTGGATATTAACTCCTTATAAAGTCAATGGTTTGCTAATATTTTCTCCCATTCTGTAAGGGGCCTTTTCATTATATTGACCATTTCTTTTTCTGTGTAGAAGCTTTTTAGTTTGTTGGGATCTCACTTATCTAGTTTTGCTTTTGTTTCTTGCTTTTGGTGTCATATCCAAAATAATTATTGTGCAAATCATATTGATCAAGCAGCTTTTTTTCCTATTTTCAATGTTTTTAATAGTTTTACTTTCTCTGGCCTTACTTTTAAGTCTTTAATCCATTTTGAGGGGTTTTTGTGTGTGTGTGTATGGTGTGAGATAAGGGTCCAACCTCATTCTTTTGCTGTGGATATTGTTTTCCCAATAGTAGCTCTGTCTTCTTTCGTTCTTTCTGGTGATTCCAGGGAGACCACAGCTACTGAGGGACAGCTGTAGCTGTGCAGAAGGTGCACAGAGATCTGCACAGAAAGTAAGTTATTCTGGAACCCCTGGAAGAAATGTCTCACTCAGATGCAGAAAGATGTTTATGGAAGAGTTCTTGCAGAAGGGATAAAAAATAAAGTTGGCACAAGCCAAAGAAAGAAGGAATGTCCTGTTCTAGAAAAAGGAGACTGCTTGAGAAAAGGAATAACAGGCAAGAAACCACACATAGTAAGTGGAAGGATCATTTAGCTGTTTGGTGTTGCTGGGGCTCAGAATTAGGCAGGTGGCACAATGTATAAAATTCAAGAGGTTGTGTGTCTTCTCATCACCTTTACCTTCCTTTTTCTCTCCCATCTTCTCTCCTATGTGCACTTTCTCTGATGACTTCATCTGCACCTACAGAATGTCTTTATATTCTTAGATTTTTACAATCATGTCTCACATCTTTTGCCTTTTAGGTTCAATGATGATGTGAGAGTTATCTAGGCATTCAAAAATTATTCTAATTCCCAGTTAGAACCAATAATTTCCCTAGCTTGTAATTCAGTTTCTTATCTCCATTGAAAGATTATACTAAATTCAATAATATTTTCTTGGCCATTATCTTACATACAACTTCCTAAAGTATTCTAGATTTTTTTTTGTAAGTACACCTTCCTTTTAAGCACAACTGTGGCTTGTAATGCTATCAGGTTTGTTTTTCTTATATCTTTGACAAATCTTTGCATGCCTCACTGTCTGGGTTCCCTGCCTTCATTTTTAAATGTTGGTGTTATCAATTCTCTTCAGGCTATCCCTGAGTTAGTTCATTGAGACTCAGAGATTTTACCAAAACTTTTCTGATGATTCCTAAAGTGATATCTGCATGTCTGAGCTCTCTCCACTTTCTGTCCTATATTGTCAAATGCCTAAAGGGTGCTGCCTCCTGAATATGCTGTCACTACATAAAAGTCACTATTTTCAAAATTAATTTTGATCATGTCTCTTCCACAATATATCCCTTTTGTGCCACCTTTTCCTAATTTCTGTGACTTTCCTTGCCCTTGGCCAGATTTCAGCATTATCTGTGATTATTTTTTCTTCTTATCCATCCTAATTACATTCAACCAATTGCCAACCCCAGTGCCTTCAACCTTTAAATTATATCTGAAATGTATCCCTAACTATTCACTTTATCAATATTTTAACATTTTCATTCTGTGTCACTTGTCAACCATGCAATCTGATGAAATTTTATTACTTCCAGTCTCAAACTTGCTCCAATTCAGAAATATTATTTGAGCAGCTCTGCCTATGGGGCATGCCCATGCCTTTACCCACCCACTACCTTCCCTAGGGAACTCTCTCATTCTTCCCCTTACCCCTCTTCACCAAGCACACCCATAACTCTTCTTCTTTTCTCTCTCAAGGCACTTATGTTGCTCTCTCACTCTCTCTCCTAAGTTCCAAGGTTCTTCTTTTGCTGTAACATGTTTTCTGAGGCCATTTCTTCTAGGGATCACTTCTACATTTGTAACTTTCTAAGGAAACTTTCTCTTATCATTTGAATCTTGCATTTGAATCCTCCTTTTAGCTAAAACTCAAGAACTGAGGTAGCTGAACCGAAGCTAATCCCTTGCACCATTATTCCACTACTAGTGCAGTAATTTGGGTTGTCTTCCTCACCATTCTCAGTAAATCACCCTCTAAAATCTGCCTGTAGCCCCTATTCCAGCAACACATTCTTCCATCCTTTTCTTAAAGCTGTAAGGGTCCTCATAAGACTTGTAACTAGAGGAGTGGCAGGCTTCAGCAGTTTGTCTGAACTAAACCTCTTAAGGACCCTTTTTATCTCCTGTAACTTTCTTCCTGAGTCTATCTATGTGGTTCATTCCAGCCTCCCACACTCTCAGGCGCCTTTCTTAGTACCTTGTGCAGAGCCAACATGCCTTCTATTTTCTTCAAACCTTCTGGAAATTCATCAAGATGAAAATTCTCTCAAGATTCTAAAGTTAAATAAATTATTTGCATGTTTATGTGATGCAGAGATTGCTTTATCCTAAGCCCTTGGACACAGATCAGTGGCTTGACCTTCAGACAATGGCTCTGAGATTGTTGGCATCTTAGGCAATGGCTGGCTGTGCTAAGTTTCAGGAAGTCAGCAATACTCTCTACCATATGTAAGGTCACTGGCTTCCAAAGGTCCTGAGACTTATTCTACTTAAGCCTCACTTCTACTTTTCCAGATCCTAAAAGATTTTCATCAAAAGCAGATTCAGTGCCAAGCCAGAGACACCTGTCAATGAAAAAGTTAATTTTTCAAACCCTCTGAAGCACCAAAGAAGGAAATCATTGATCTATATTTGAGTGCAGTAGAAAGAATTTTTTTTAAAAAGAAATATATGGCTCAAGTATGAAAATCAATGCAGTTAAAAGAAAAAAAATGGACTAACAGAGACTGCAGATATTTCACAAAAAAGAGACAAATGACAATTGAGTTTTGGTGAAATACAAATATGATGAGAAAATGAAATCACTGTTTATGCAGTTTAATTTTTAAGAAGAAGATCTTGAGGAAAAAGATCCTGTAATTTTAATTCTAGTCCTGAAACAGAGAAATATTCTAAGATTAAAAAAAATGACTTTGACTTTAAATAAATAAAAAAACATATTTTTAACCTACATGAGATAAAATAATTTTATTCTTTAGAGTCTGTCTTATTTCATATATATTAATTTTCTAGCTTCAAATGATGCTTTTTCAATTCGCAAAATGATAATTAATATCCCCCAAGGAATGATAATACAATTGCCTTTTATTCCACTTTGAATTCTCTGAGAGTCTAGCATGGAATTTGATGTATTTTTTCATAAGTGTTAGTAACAGAGACATGATTTTAAATTATTATATCTATAGCAGAAAACATATATTTTTTTAAAAAAATTTTCTGAAGCTGGAAACGGGGAGAGACAGTCAGACAGACTCCCACATGCGCCCGACCAGGATCCACCCAGCACGCCCACCAGGGGGTGACGCTCTGCCCACCAGGGGGCGATGCTCTGCCCCTCCGGGGTGTCGCTCTGCCGCGACCAGAGCCACTCTAGCGCCTGGGGCAGAGGCCAAGTAGCCATCCCCAGCGCCCGGGCCATCTTTGCTCCAATGGAGCCTCGGCTGCGGGAGGGGAAGAGAGAGACAGAGAGGAAGGAGAGGGGGAGGGGTGGAGAAGCAGATGGGCGCTTCTCCTGTGTGCCCTGGCCGGGAATCGAACCCGGGACTTCTGCATGCCAGGCCGACGCTCTACCACTGAGCCAACCGGCCAGGGCAGAAAACATATTTTAACATCACATTTTCTACAACTATAGCCCAAACAATCACAAGTGTATCAAAAATTCTTTTATGGAAATCTTTTCTACATGGAAAATAGTTTTAAACTCATAAGTATAATTTAGGGCAAAAAATAAAATTTTTGGAGGCAGAGAAAGTTGATTTGAAAACTTATCTCTACCTTTGATAAGACGCATATTGTAGAATGTTAAAAATTTTTGCTGAAATCTTAATGTTGCAAATATGATATTAAACGCTGAAGTAAATTGTGAAACACACTCAACTTAGAATGATTCTGAACTTCCTCATCGACCTTGAGAAAATACAGATTGGTGAGCTAAGGAGGAATGGATTTGTCTGGCTAAGTCCCCACTGAGAGTTCTGGGACCACATAAGTTGGACATTTGTGAGGCACAGGGCACTCCTCTCAAACCTATTTAAATATCCTCAAAAGATTCATCAGTGAGTTTTATAAGTTTTATAAGCCTACTCTTCAGTTGACAGATAAGTGTGGATTTGAATCATAACAAGAAGGAAAAAAAAAACAGCCTGCACAACTTAATGATGTTTAAGATCTACCCAGTGAGGCTGCCTGGAGCAATAGTACCCTAATAGGAAAAAAATGGAGGTAAGTCATTGAATTCCTAGACTCTGCAGAAGGCTTTGCAAGCCATCTGTAAAACTGCAGAAAATATTATGCTGCCTTGAAAAAAAAGCTCCAGGAGAAATCACTAGCAATTGGGATGGAAGATGTCAGATAACCCATATTCCAATCTAAAAGCACCCAAATGAGGATGAATCAACTTCAAAGGTCTGCCAGACACAGAAAGTACAAAGCAAATAAAGGTTTCTTCTGCTATCCAAAAGTAAAACATTCCTTTGAAACTTTTCCTAAGCCAAAATGGTGTACGACAAAGAAGTAATTACCATCAATTTATATGTTTTTATTTTGTTCCTGATCAAAATGCTTAGTTTCGTCAATGAACATCCTTAGTTTTAATTTTTTTTTCCTTTTTTAATTTTTATTTATTCTTTTTTTTTTTTTTAGAGAGGAGAGAGAGAGGGAGAGAGAGACACACACACACACACACACACAGAGAAGAGAGAGAGATAGAGAGAGAGAAGGTGGGAGGAGCTGGAAGCATCAACTCCCATATGTGCCTTGACTGGCAAGCCCAGGGTTTTGAACCAGTGACCTCAGCATTTCCAGGTCGATGCTTTATCCACTGCACCACCACAGGTCAGGCTAACATCCTTAGTTTTAGGCTAATGGAAATACCTTTGAGCTCTCTTAGGCTTTTCTGGTATCTGAGGACACATCTTGTTAACGGATGTAAAAAATGAATCAAGATAAAACACACATGCTAACAGACATAGTTCAGAGCTCTGAATCTTGATGCTGAGATGCTGAGTGTAGTTCCTAGGGAAGGAGGTTGACCAGACCACTCTGGCTGCTGGGGGTACGTGCTTCCTCTATAACAGTGTGCTGCAAAACAGGTGCTTACCATAATTCTCCTTTTGCCTTATTTGTAAAATTGAAAATCCTCTTTGGATGTCTTTTGGTTAGCGAAAGTAGATACTAATGTGGGCTTTTCATAAAAACAAAGTGGTGTAAGGTAAATTTTCGAAAATGGGGGATACCTGTAGTTCAGTGACGGACATGGGAGAGCTAGACCTATAAAAATAAAAAGTTGACTCTCCTTCTCTAGATGCTTATCTCCACCTGCCTGAGGCCTTGCCAGGACAGGGCAGTGCTAATAGTTATATGGAATGAGACCTTTTAATTTGTAATCTGAAATTTTGTCCTATGATTTAAAGTGACCCTGATCTCATGATTCTGAAAGTAATAAAAAATGTTCTAAACTCCTTGAATGCTTATCTAATGGGGTTGGGATAACAGTAGCCCCACTGAGTTTTCTTTAAAGATAGAGAACGGAAAGTAAAAGTTACTTTATTTTCTGTTTGCATCCCACTGGTAAAAGTTGTTGAAGACACATGTTTTGTGAACAATTTTAGACAATGCATTCACCTCATTGAACTTCTCTTTCCTTACTATCATGGAGGGGTAACTAAACTAGTATGTGTAACAGATTCAATATGATAAAAATCAGTTCATCTCCCATGCTTCTGAGCACTGTTCTTCAGCCCCTCCTTCCTATTGCTGGCTTCCTGTGGCCTCTATGTCTCCTTTCTGTCTGCTTGCTTTTTCTTTTTTCCTTTGATCAATTGTTTTTCTTTTTTCTCATCAGTAGAATTACTGTCACAAATGTACTTACACTTTTGTTTTGGAAATGGAACAGAAAATCTTTTAGGCCTACATCAGAAAAATTTCCTGTGAAAGTTCAGGAAAAACTATTACAATACTCTAACAATTTATAGCAGATAAAATAACTTGAAGAGTAAAAGGATATTGGATCCATTCTAACAGGATCAATCAACAATTCATACCAAGATAACAGTGGAAGTTTCTAATGAAGACCCTGAATTATTGAGGAAAAAAAGCTATGTTCATAAGATTATAATTAATAAACAAGTGACTAAGAAATCTAGAATAGCTTTTTATAAATTATCATATCAACAGATAATTTGTAGATGTGAAATTCAATAACATTTTAATATCTATTAATGACAATAAATGCTTCATTAAATAAGTGATTAAAGAATCACTTAAAAATACTAGTTTAACTAATAGACAACAGTCATGGCCAGTTGGCTCAGTGGTAGAGCATCAGCCCAACATGTGGATGTCCCGGTTTTGATTCCCAGTCAGGGCACACAGGAGAAGCGACCATCTGCTTCTCTATCTTCCCCTCTCTCTTCTACTCCTGCAGCCATTGCTTGATTGGTTCTAGTGAGTTGGCCTTGGGAGCTGAGGGTAGCTTCGTGGTCTCTGCCTCAGGTGCTAAAAAAATGACTCAGTTGTTAAGCAATGGAACAACAGCTCCAGAGAGGTAAAGCGTCACCCATTATCTGGATTGTCAAGTGGATGCTGGGTGGATCCGGGTCAGGGCACATGCAGGAGTTTGTCTCTTTGCCTCCCCTCCTCTCACTAAAAACAAAACAAAACAAAACAAAAAACTAATAGAGAACAGTATAGTGAATAATGCAACAATAAATCATTCTCAGACCCAGTAATAAGAAAAATATAACTATTATTTTATTATTGTTTACCATTATTACAGAAATAAGTTATTGAAATACAACATTAAAAAATATTGGTATAATTTTTTGAAAAGGACAATTTTTGTTAGAAATAAACAATCCAAGATTATCATTTTACAAATTAATGCAGCCTGACCAAGCATTGGTGCAGTGGATAGAACATATAGAACATCGGACTGGGATGTGGAGGACCCAGTTGAAAACCCGAGGTCGCCAGCTTGAGTGCGGGTCACTGGCTTGAACATGGGATCATAGACATGACCCCATGGTCACTGGTTTAAGCCCAAAGGTCGCTGGCTTGAAGCGTAAGTTTGCTGGCTTGAGCAAGGGGGTCACTCGCTCTGCTGCAGCCCCCTGATCAAAGCACATATGAGAAAGCAATCAATGAACAACTAAGGAGACTAAGGAGTGGCAACAAAGAATTGATGCTTCTCATCTCTCTCCCTTCCTGTCTGTCTGTTCCTATCTGTTACTCTCTTTGCCTCTCTCTCTATGTCTATCACAAAGAGAAAAAAAAGAATTAACACAATTAATAACCTATTTCAACAAAGTGAAGCATTTAAGATAAATATATAAATATTAATAATTTTCATATATATAGCAATAACTAATGTAAAGATATAATAAACATTTATTAAGATTATTTTTAAATGGGAATACTATAACTTCAATTTAAACTAAGAATCCCAAAATACTAATTCAAAAGAATATATGCACCCCTATGTTTCTTACAACATTATTTACAATAGCCAAGATCTAAAAACAAAACAAGTGCCCATCATTAGACAACTGGATAAAAAAGCTGTATTACATTAAACAACAGGATACTAAGTGACCATAAATCTTACCTTTTGACACAGAATAAAGACATAGGGCCATAAGCTAAAATAAAAATCTTAAAAAAAATAAAGAAATATCAAATGTAATTATATTATATTTCTCTAAATTGTGGAAATATAAATTAGTACTGATCTGCAGGTTTTATTTATCCATCACTTTATTTTTCCAACATTTACTAAGATTAAGGCTCATAACTGCATCTTTTATTTCCAGACGTTCTGTTTGCTCATGCTTCTCAATAAACCTGTCATCTTCTCTTAGATAAATTCCCCTACTTACCTTCAGTTATATTTCTATGAAAATTATGACTGTCTCTTGCATTGTGTAGAAGCAATGGGATTGTTATTAGTTTGTTTTTATTGCTATAAAAATTACAATAAACTTAATGGGATAAAACCACACAAATTTTATATCTTATAGTTCCAGAGGTCAAAAGTAGAAAATGGGTTTCAGTGAACTAAAATCAAGATGCTGGTTTGCAGGACATCATTTCTATAAGGTTCCTTAAGAAAGCTCTATTTTCTTGCTTTTCCAGCATGTAGAGGCTGGCGACATTCTTTGGCTCATGGGCTCCTCCATAGTCAAAGCCAGTAATGACCAGTTGAGTCTTTCCCATGATGCCTTCTTTCTGATCTTGTTCTGCTTTCTTCTTTTCTGTTTCAGGACTTGAGTGATTACATTAGTACCATCCTGATAATCCAAGATAATCTCTTCATTTAGTTGTCAGGTGATAAGCAATTAGTTCTTTCTTACCTTGGTATATATTCATGGGTTCAAGGATATATTACATGTAATATATTCATGTAAACATCTTTTTTGGGCCATTATTTTGCCTACCACAGACATAAATTTTTAATCGTATTTTAATTAATTTTCACTCATCATTTATTTTTATATTTGTGACATTGTGTAAGATTAATGATTTCTCTTAGACTTTGAGTCTTCATGTGTACAATAAGAAAAACAACCAGACAAGCTATTATAGAGATTAAAGGTATATATAGTACACAGAAAACACTTAAATTATTTATATTAAAGTCTTACCAATATTTTAACTTTAATATCAGTCACACAGTCATAGGGATCATCTATATGCACCCAAAGAAGTAAACATTTGTTGCATCCATCTGATTATTCATCAAACAATCCAACATCAATTGAATGTGAAGCATTGTGCTAAAGCCACCCATTAGAATCCCAAAATTGCAGATATCATATTTACTGTGAACTTTAAATATTCAATCAATGAGTTAGTTTTAAAACACTCAAAGTGTCAAATATCATTTTGCTGTGCAGGGGACTTAAATGTAAAAAAAGAAAAAATCTAACTTGTGAACCAGGAAGATTATTAAAGCATTTAACTGAAGTGGAAGAATGATTTAACAAAATGATTGTGAGGGGGGGATAATACGTGATAACCAGAAATATGGAGCTAGTCAAAGTAGCGCAGAGAGTGATATTGCTGAAGTTACTTGTTACCACAGATTAAGTATGCATTTTCTGATAATTTATCATTTAAAAAAATTTTTAATCTCTCGATTTGAGATAGAGGGGGGTAGAAGAGAGGCATCGATTTGCCATTCCACCCATTCATGCAATCATTTGCTGTTTCTTGTATGTGCCCTGACCTGGTATCGAACCCACAATCTTGACACATCAAGACGATGTTCTGACCTACTGAGCTACCTGGCAGTGGCTCTTACCATTTTTTACTAAATTGCTTACTATTTCTCTCACTACTTATTTTGTGTTAAAGAAAATATTTTGTATTTCAAAAATATTAGTTAATTCTTTATTAAAATATTTCATATAGCATTATAGTTGTTTTTTTTTTTGTACTTTTCTGAAGTTGGAAACTGGGAGGCAGTCAGACTCCCGCATGCGCCCAACCAGGATCCACCCGGCATGCCCACCAGGGGGTGATGCTCTGCCCATCTGGGGCATCTCTCTGTTGCAACCAGAGCCATTGTAGCACCTGAGGCAGAGGCCACAGAGCCATCCTCAGTGCCCGGGGCCAACTTTGCTCCAATGGAGCCTTGGCTGCAGGAGGGGAAGAGAGAGACAGAGAGGAAGGAGAAGGGGAGAGGTGGAGAAGCAGATGGGCACTTCTCCTGTGTGCTCTGGTCAGAAATCGAACCCAGGACTCCTGCATGCCAGGCCGACGCTCTACCACTGAGCCAACTGGCCAGGGCCTTATAGTTCTGTTTTGTGATTAAAAGAAAATGAAAGTAATTATGCACTATATTAGTGACTAAGAGAAAAGAATTTAGTGAAAGAACCATGTGTCTGTTGAGAGATAATGCATAATACATCTGATGATTCTAAATATTATTGAAGCAGAAAACAAATGACTGTGCCTTAAAATGGCTTTTTCTCTCCTCTCTCAACCAATCAGAATCTCATGTATCTTCAATTTGCCCATTATTAACCTTTCCTTATTCTACATTTTTATAGTCTTTATTGAACTATATTACAGTACAATATTATTTAGCTTCACCTTTAGATAACTATTTCAGTTCTTCCATATGAGATCATGTCTTGATCACCTGTGATTTTTCATCACTTAACATAGCAGCTAGTACTATTCCCCAAACATGTTGACACTAAGAAAATTCTAGCTGAATCAAAGGACAGTAGATCACATAGTAATGAAACAAGTGCAATAATAAAAGCTATGAAACAGATAAATAAAACATAACTCAAAAGCCTTGGCATTTCATTTTATTTAGTTTTGGAACTTGACTTTATAAAATGTGTTAGTGTAAGGTATTTTTCCCCGCCAAGAAAGAAGGAAGGGGCCGGAGCCACGAAGTGTGGAATAATAAGAGGCTTTATTGAGTACAGCGTGCACATCCCACCCAACGAGGTTCTCTGGCCCCAAGGAAATATGGAGGCCAAGGAGGTCGCAAGTGGTGACCCGCGTGGGAGATATTTAAAGGGTCCCTAGGGAGGTCGAGCTAATATGACGTCGTGAAATCTCACTGGCTGGCAGACGGTCACTTTCTTTCCAAAAGACTCCTGGGAAGTTTCTTTTGGCGCAATTGGCTGTGGGAAGTCCTAGCCAAAGTTCCCGGCTAGGGAACCCACGTGACCTTCCTCCATTGCCCACCAACCTTACAGTTAGCACTGCAAATCCCGTGATCCTTGAGCAGTTTCCTGTATTTCAGGTGCTTGAGATGCACATCAGAGTACTCTCCAGGGCCATCAACATTCATGATTACCTAGTTAGGTCTTTGGCCTCCAAGCCTTGTGTGGTTTCTTACTCTGAGCTGGGTGGTAACATTTGAGGTCTCATCTGTAAGGACTTCTGTGGTACCTTCAGCTTCAACCTGAACATCCTGATGCATTTGTTGAGCCCCCATGATTTTCCTCCAAGGGAACAGTTTTCCATCTGACTAAAGAAAGGTGACACACTCAAAGTCTAAAGCTTACTGACTGAATCTGTGCAAAGATGTGTTTTGTACAGTCAGCATTAAGAAGAAGGAGGAGGGGAAGGGGATGGGGGAGGAGCAGGAGAAAGCAGAGGAAGGGAAAAGGAGGAGGAAGAATCAGGATGCGTCTAGGCAGAGCATTTGCTCTCCAGTGGATACAGGCATTACCATTCCTTACTACTACTGTTCACATTCAGAATCTCTCTGGCCTCCAGATTCATGTAACATTTCAATTTCTGGAACGAGAAGAGAGATATTCTAAACTACCCAGCTTAAATGCTTTATTATGGTACTCACATCATTTCAAATAGATGGTCTTCTCTTGAGGCAATGTGCAGCACTATGTGTTGTGTGTAGATCTCACTGAAACAGCTGTTTGAGAATGAAGTGAAAGAAGAGGTCTTCATTTTAGACAACCAAAAAAAATAGACTTATGCACCCTGTTGGGTAAATAAGTTTGTAAAATTTGTATTTTTTAAGTTTGCTCACTTTTATTGTTAAAACACAACGCTGTGCAGCAATGTGTGTGCTTGCCCTCAGAGTAGGCAGTTGATTACAAATTGCAGATTACATTCTTGCTTAAGAGGGGCCTTTGTTTTGCTAATGTTTGCTGGAGGAGAGGTTTCGAGCCACAAAGTTTTGACAAGAGAGAGCAGAGTAGAAAGAAAAGGAGAAAGAAGCCATGTTGGCAGGGAAAGAGGTGTGCAGATGAGGAACCAGAACTGAGGGGTTTTTACGAGCTCCCCTGAGACTGGTGGGTCCTTTGATTCTAGGAGAAACTGGAGAAGATTATCTTGGTTGTGTAACTGGAGAATGTGTCAGGGCTTTGGGAGCTATGAATGAAAGGGACGTGTTTTTCTTGTGTGTTTGCTTGTCTGCCAGTGCGAGACTTTACTAAAGAAATGGCCCACCATTTTTTGGCTTCACTGTTTCTTTACCACCTGTCCGAATTTAATGAGAACCTGCATAGCCATGATGATGGCAGTGGCCATTGGCCATACACACCCATAAGAGAAACTCTATGGTTTTGCTCATAGCATAGAAAATCTCTACCTTATACCAGGAAAGATAGGTTTGTCTTCCTGATCAGGGTCATTTTTTCTTCTTTTTTTGGGGCTGACAAGAGATTCTTCTCCCAGACTTTAAAACAGGGATCAGGAACCTATGGCTCATGAGCCAGATGTGGCTCTTTTGATGACTGCATCTGGCTCGCAGACAAATCATTTTTTTTTTTTGTATTTTTGTATTTTTCTGAAGCTGGAAACGAGGAGAGACAGTCAGATAGACTCCCACATGCGCCCAACCAGGATCCACCTGGCACGCCCACCAGGGGCGACGCTCTGCCCACCAGGAGGCGATGTTCTGCCCCTCCGGGGCATCGCTCTGCCACGACCAGAGCCACTCTAGTGCCTGGGGCAGAGGCCAAGGAGCCATCCCCAGCGCCCGGGCCATCTTTGCTCCAATGGAGCCTTGGCTGCGGGAGGGGAAGAGAAAGACAGAGAGGAAGGAGGGGGGGGTGGAGAAGCAAATGGGTGCTTCTCCTATGTGCCCTGGCCGGGAATCGAACCCGGGTCCCCCACACGCCAGGCCGACGCTCTATTGCTGAGCCAACCGGCCAGGGCCTCGCAGACAAATCTTTAATAAAAAAAAATAATAACGTTAAAAATATAAAACATTCTCATGTATTACAATTCATTCATTTCCTACCTCTCATGTTCATGGTTGTGGGTGGCTGGAGCCAATCACAGCTCTCCTCCGGGACAACACCAAATTTTTATTGAATAATGCGTAATGTACACGGGTCATTGTATGGCTCTCATGGAATTACATTTTAAAATATGTGGCGTTCATGGCTCTCTCAGCCAAAAAGTTTCCCAACCCCTACTTTAAAAAGTACTGTCAACATTCAGTAGAATTCAGCTATATCTTTCAAAACAAATAACTACTCTCCAAAGACACAGGGCAGAAGTTCTTTAAAGTTTATCACTTGGTTCTTTCTTAACACTCTCCTTTGTCCAAGCTTGCAAAGAAGTTAATACACTTTCTTTGGTAAAAGGTTGATAAGTAAATAAATAATATTTTGAATCAATAAATGCTTTTCTTTTAAATATAGATTTTCATGAAGAAATGATAATGGTATTTATTATAAATAATGCATTTCATTAAGTGCATAATCTATATCTTATTTGGGCACACAAATAATTATTTAAAAAAAGCATTGCTACCTCCACATTAAAGATTATATTTTAAAATCTTTAATGCTAAAATATTATATGTGTATGCATAGTATATATAAATAAAATAATATATAAATATAACATTTTAATATTAAAATGTTTAATTATTTATTGAGAACAACCTGATACTATTCTATATGCTAAGCAACTACAGATAACAAGACAGACAAAAACTCTGGGATAGGAGTTTACATTCTAATTGAGTGAGATAAATAATATAAATCCATAAATAAATAAATAGAATATATAGTGAATTACTTTTCCAGGTCATGATACGGTCTTGATCTTGCCAATGTCATGAAATCACCAGTATCAGTCACTCTTAAATTAACATTTAAAAATATAATTATCAGACATGAAAATATTAATAGGTAAGAAGAAAAAAAGGGGGGAATACATCATTTATTGAATGCATATTTAATGACAAGACTTTTACATGTATTAATTCATTCTAATTCTCACTCAGAAGACAAGAAACTTTAAGTTATGTATTATTTTTTTCATTTTATAGCTAAGAAAAAATTAGATTTGAGGAACTTAAATTACTTATGTACTTAAATTACACAGTGCTCAAAGCCAAGAAAAAAAACCTGTCACGTTTACGTAATCTCTATTGTGCAGCTAAAAACACTATGACTGGGATTTTAAATAACATCCAGAGTCTCCCTACTAGTAAGTGATAGAGCTACACAGTATCAAGCCCCAGTTCACGTGTATCCTCTAAAACATCAAGCTATCTCTAATGTATTTGGAAATGACAGGAAGAAGATTCTTTCAGTGATGATTAAAGAATAGCAAGGATTCAAAGCTTATGATGCTGTTAGATAGACTGGCTCCTGGGGCCATCCACAGAGGACAGCACGGGGCAATAGGAAGTGAACCTTCATGGGAATGGTACTGTTACTACACACAGTGAAACTCAGGTTGTTGGGAGATAAAATATCCTGCGATGATTTCTTGGTGAAAATGTAGCTTAATGGAGTCTGGAACCATAGTGAAGAATTTTATTCTAAAGAAGTCTCAGATACTAGAAAAAGAAAATAGTTATGGCAATGGGACAAGGGCTGGTACTAAAAGGGCATTGCAGAGTGATGCAGGGGACCCTGAAAAAGAGTGTGTCTGCCCTGCATTTTGTCCTCATGCCAGCCCTGCTTAACGTTGATGGAATAATTATTAGGGCCCAATTATACAATAAGCTGCAGTGATTTATGATGCTTTATAACCAGCACTGAATCAACCTGTCTCAGTAGCCATAAGTCTGCATAAAGTTTTAATTACGAACATCATAAGTTGGGCATAGCATATGGAGAAAAATGGATTATGAATTTATGATGCAGTAAATTTTCCTTCTGAGTGGCTCTTCTGATGACGGTCTGGTAACAGGATGACAAAAGATGTGTGGGAAAAACCAGATGCTTGACAACACATCCGCTCTCTTTTAAAGGTGAGCCTGGGACCAGAACTGTAGGAGTGTGCCAGAGGGAATGTCAAGGGATGTCAGTCAGCTGGCTTTATGACATTCTGGTCCCGGCCTCAGGTGAGACACAGCTACCAGGGCTGTGACAATAATATGCTACCCAAAACTGGCATATGACAGGGTAGAATTGAGACTAGGAATAGTCTTGGCTTGCTTAACAATTCTTTCAACACTGTTTATATAAGAGGATTTTTCATATCAATGAGCTACTCGTTATATTTTTCTCTTTAGGATTTTATGGTTCAATAAGCGCTTATTGAGACCTCATTATGTACCAGGCAACCAGTGGCTGCTACTGGATGTGGAGCTGCCAGAATGCATAGGCCAGCTGGGAAGAACCTGGCAGAGCCTCACAGATAAAGAACCCCTGATGGGATTGACCGAGTGGCCAGGTTTATGACTGCAACAGACTACTTTCCTCCTCCGCTCTTTTCTCCTTCCTTCACTTCCCCAATAAGTATTAACTTCGGGAGACTTCCCCTACAAAATTTCTGCATTTTAATCTCCAGTTTAGAGTCAGCTTTCCAGGGAGCTTGGCCTTCTAAATTTAGCATGTCATTTGAAGAGAACTTAATTTCCCGGGTCAGCACCCAGAGGTTTACATAAGATTTGGTAAAATGAAAAAAATATTCACTTGTCTTTATATCCATTAATCATTTCTTTATTCAAGCACATTTCATTACAGTGCTTACTGTGGATTAAGCACTGTGCTAGGCATTGTGGGTACAGAGATATAAAAAAAAGTTCTGCATTGAAATAGTTCACAGCCTAGTCAAAAAGACAGACCACAATAACCACATATTGAGGCAAACAGAAGATACAAACAGCACAGGGGATTGTGGGAACTCTGTAGAGGGACACCTACCTTAACCGGAAGATTGAGGAGTCGGAGAAGTCTTTGAAGCAGTAACAACTGAATCAAGTAAGGGTGTAGGTCCTGTGCTACTCTGACTGAACTCACACTGAGGGAGCTCATCAGCAAGAGGGAGGACAGGCTCTGCCAGCTGGCACTACACCCAAGTCACACAGATGCTCACATGCGCGCAGTCAGGTGTAAGACTGCACCAACACTCTAGAAAATTCTGCTCACCTCCCCAGACTGTTCATCCATGACTCACCTTTCAGTCTCATTTCTTGGTTTTGCCTGGATTAAAATTACAACATTACAGTGTGGAGTTGACACCCCACACTCAGGACTTTGCAGAGAGACTGTCTTGCCCATACCTAATAAGCAAGAAAGTAGACAATTTCTATAGCAAGGTTGCTGAAACCATGTGATTGAATAGTGCAGACATTTCCAAACACACAGGACAAGAGCAGCTCATGGCTATCAATAAAAATCTGTGTCTAACAGGCTCACTGCTAAGATTAAAATACCATGTCATGTTTCTCAAATCAATATTCTGAAGCAACTACTGTACACTCTTAATTTAAACAGTTAATAAATTAGTAAATCAAAAAAAGTTTAGAATTTTTTTTATAAATATTTATTTTAATGGGGTGACATCAATAAATCAGGGTACATATATTCAAAGAAAACATGTCCAGGTTATCTTGTCATTCAATTCTGTTGCATACCCATCACCCAAAGTCAGATTGTCCTCTGTCATCTTCTATCTAGTTTTCTTTGTGCCCCTCCCCCACCCCTCCTCCTCTCCCTACTTCCCCCCCCCATAACCACCACACTCTTGTCCATGTCTCTTAGTCTTGTTTTTATGTCCCACCAATGTGTGGAATCCTGCAGTTCTTGTTTTTTTCTGATTTACTTATTTCACTCCGTATAATATTGTCAAGATCCCACCATTTTGTTGTAAGTGATCCGATGTCATCATTTCTTATGGCTGAATAGTATACCATGGTGTATATGTGCCCCATCTTCTTTATCCAGTCATATATATATATATATATATATATATATATATATATATATAATTTTTTTTTTACAGTGATTAAAGCCTTTTAGCAAACTCTTGGCCAATACAGCAAGAATTTATAAAAGAGTAGTGTCCTTAACATGTTCACCAAGTCCAAGTTGGCCCCAACACCATGCCAAATCCCAGAAAAATGTAACCCAACCCCAGTTCAGTCTGTTAGGAGCTGTCACAAGGAGCAGGAGTCCAGGAAAAGTCCACATCCAGGAAAAGTTCGCACGGCACTGGAATTGTTGTCACAATTCTATACTTTGCAGCTCATGTCCAAGTTCCAATGACCGCTGCTTCTAGATGGTAATGATTCAGGTAGACTGGAAAAGCCATCTGCAGCATGTGTGGAGATGGAGCTTCTGTTCTCCTCTGCCTGGTGAGATGACACAAGGTTGCTTTTCCCTGGAGCTCTGTGACTGTGGCTTGGTAAAGAGAACCTTGGGATACACTAAGCTGGGTGGCAAAGGTAGATTCATAATAGAAGTTGGCAAAAGGGGGAAAGAGAGCTCTAAATTAGGAGTAGGTCCCAGCCTGAAATATGAGTGAGGCATTGAGGTAGGAGAAATAAAGGAGACACTATATATTAAACAAAGCAGTAGAAAATAGGACTATCAACACCCACAACAGAGATCTTTGAGGGAAGAATAAAAACCCTGACTATTCAGGCAAGACATAGTTAAGTGGCCCTTGTGCAAATGAGATCAGTTTACCTGCTTCTTGGAAGAAATACCCTAGGCTCGTCCACATTGTTGTAGATGGGGCCGACGGCCCTGGGCACCTTCAGCCTTCAGTGGCAAACCCCAGCATTCTGGGCAAGGTTAGGTCATAGGTGGCTGGAGCAGGACTGTAAGAGACTAAACCTTCCCTTAGAGGAGCGAGGGAGAAGCCTACCTTCCAGTGACCCTGTTTCCTCACAGCAGAGGCATGTAAGTCTGGCAGGCTTTAGCTCAATGATCTTCCTTTCCACTATTGAAGCAGGACCCAAATGGCATCCTATGAGACCCCTTTGAGGCATTGGAGCCTTTAAGGGCATATCCTAAAAGCTGGTAGTTCCCCTGATCTCTATTGGGCTTTTTCTGCCTCTTGGTATCTTAAAGGCCATGCTCAGAAGATCTCTCTGAGGGGTTTGAGGATCCCCATCTGCCTATATAAATCTTTTCCATATATCTGGAGCTATTTGGACTTGACTTTAAAGATTGTAAGAATGACAAAATACAGTAAATGTTTTTGCTCCATATGCAAGAGCATTGTTAGTTTAACCAGTTTAGGAAATCCAATAATAGAACAGTGCATACAGACAATGAGCTATAACATGCTTAGCAGCCTCTCCTGTTCTGACAGAGGTTACTATAAATCAGAATATGTATCCACTGTAATGTGGACATAGGACTGTTTGCCAAATGAAGGTATATGAGTAACATCCATTTGCCAAAGTTGTCCTGGTATGGGTCCTTGAAGATTAACTCTAAATGAAGGGGCAGATTGTAGTATAGGACCCCTTGGACAGGATTTCCCAATCTGCCATGCTGCTTCTTGAGAAAGTTGAAACTGTTTACACAGGGCTGCAGCGTTCTGGTGATGAATAGTATGAGACTGAATTGCTCGATCTGTCGTGGTTGCTCCAAATAATTTTCTTTTGGGTAGCTTGGTCAATAAGGGCATTCCTAGACCCTGGCCGGTTGGCTCAGTGGTAGAGCATCAGCCTGGTGTGCAGGAGTCCTGGGTTCTATTCCCAGCCAGGGCACACAGGAGAAGCGCCCATCTGCTTCTCCACTTCTCCCCCTCTCCCTCCCCTTTGTGTCTCTCTTCCCCTCCCGCAGCCAAGACTCCATTGGAGCACAGTTGGCCTGGGCGCTGAGGATGGCTCTGCGTCCTCTGCCTCAGGTGCTAGAATGGCTCTGGTTGCAACAGAGCAATACCCCAGATGGGCAGAGCATCCCCCTCTGGTAGGCGTGCCAAGTGGATCCCGGTTGGGCACATGCAGGGAGTCTGTCTGACTGCCTCCCCATTTCCAACTTCAGAAAAATACAAAAAAAGGGGGGGGCATTCCCTTGTGCTAAAGCTCCAGGGAGCATGGAGTGAGCTCGAGTATGTCCTATAAAACATGGAGCTCTATGTTGACATACAAGTCTTTGAAGAAGGAGGAACTGCTGAACAAAGTTTAAAATTGATACACAAATCTTCAACCTCCCTCTTAGCTCTGGCAACTTGAAAGATAGCTGTTTATTCACTTTACTTTTTAAATCTTTAAAATTCTTCCATGTTGAAGCCAATCTGACACCTCTCTCTCTCAATATGTGTATAGGTATGTGTGTATCATAGATATAAATATAGATGATATAGCTAGATCTAGATATAGATCTAGATATAGATATAGGTAGATGATATAGATATAGATAGATGATAGATAGGTAGATAGATGATAAATATATGATAGATAGATTAGATGATAGATACATGATAGGTACATAGATAGATAGATAGATAAATAGATAGATGATAGATAGATAGATAGATAGATAGATAGATAGATAGATAAAGATAATAAGTAGACAGTTAGGTAGATAGATAGATATGCACAAGATTATGACACTTGTACTCCAGCTCAAAAGTAGTTCATTTGAGGCAAAAGAGAAGCACTGAAGGGCTGAAGAACATAATCAGTCAAATGAGCCACATGATGTCCTAAAATTATACTTCCCTGTAAGTCTGGAGATCAATTCTTCAAAGTTGGTTTCAGACAAACAAATAAAAGAACTCACTAGTTTTCATACTATCAGAGAACAAAAAAAGTGATGAGACTTTACACTATATGTAGGCCATCACATGTCAGAGTTACAATTTATTATGTTTCTCTAATATGTAGATAGATACTATATTTGGTGTAGATGCTGGTGAATTTTTATGATTTATGGAGTAGACATAGACAGAATACAAATATCTAATAAATATTAACAAATGTGTTAAACATTACTAGTTAATTAAAAAAGGGAAATGTGATAGACAAAAAAATCCTATTTTTAAACTACCAAACTAACAGAGATTATGCCCAGTATGTTTGACTGCAAAGGGAAGTGAGCTTTCCTGTGCACTGTCAATGTATGTGAACTGATAGCATCAGCTCAAATGACAATTTGCATGTGTCAGGAGCCCTAAAAAAAGGCATGGACTTTCACCAAACAATGTGCTTCTAAAAGTTTATATTAGAAAACACATGTACACATACACACCACCACGACCACCACCACCACCAACTTTGTAAGGCTTTTTAAATGCCAAACTAAACTGATCATAAATGCTCAAAAATTAGTCAAAGGATACAAATTGACAATTCACAGAAAAACAAATCCAAATGGTCACCACAAATCCAAATTTTCATATTTAAACAAATATGAAAATTTGTTTAAATTCAATAGTAATCAATCCAATAATAATAATAATAATAAAACATTTCACATTTTTGGTATCAGAATTGGAAATGTTTAAAATAATAAGATGTATGGTTGTCTGACTAGGTGGTGGTACAGTGGATAGAGCATCGGACTTGGATGTGGAGGACCCAGGTTCGAGACCCCGAGGTCGCCAACTTGAGTGCGGGTTCATCTGGTTTGAGCAAGGCTCACTAGCTTGAGCCCAAGGTTACTGGCTCGAGCAAGGGGTTACTCAGTTTGCTGTAGCCCCCCCCCCATAAAGGCACATATAGAAAGCAATCAATGAACAACTAAGGAGCTGAAACGAAGAATTGATGTTTCTCATCTCTTTCCCTTCCTGCCTGTCTGTCCCTATCTGTCCCTCTCTCTGACTCTCTCTGTCTCTGCCACACACACAAAAAATCTATTGCTATTAGAGATATTATTTAAATGCACATTTATACATTTTTAATTTAAATGTTCATGGTCATGTTAGTATAGATAGCTGAATATTAATAAGGGAAGGAAGCAAAAAGAATCAGACATTAAAAGGCTGCTTGTTTTACTAGGAAGTCACAGCTTCAGATACCCCAGGGGATCTCAACCTTGCCCTACTAAGGGCATTAACACTCTTCCTCCCATGTGTAAGGAGGAAGGGCCAGCTTTTAAATGTCCCCATTGTACAACTAGTCCATACCCATACTATGGGGAAGCAGCAGGAAAAATTCCTGTGATAATGACATACCCAGTAGAAATCAAGACAGCACAGGATGAGGTCCTTCTACTATAAAGCATGTGCAGTAGGAGCCAAGATGGCTACCATAAAGGCCTGTTTGTCTAGCCTAGGAAAAAGATCAGACTGGTTAGGAGAAAAACCATTAGAAGCCCTAGAAAGATTGGGTAATTGATTGGTTAATTTGAAAAGGCATTTGGTCTGAGCCAGAGATAATATAACCCAAGCGTAACAAAAGAGTTCTTCCCTCTTCTTGTCTCTCACTTGGTGAAACACAGTTGCCCCATTTGTTGTGCATTTTGCAAGTAGCCATGTGAGCCTAGGAGCCACGTGGCCTGGCAGCTGCCTGGGACTGGACGTTGCATGGATTCCTCAGTGCAGGCTCCAAGCATGTGACTGAGCACAGCTCCAGCCAAGAGCAGCTGGCAACATAGACTATGCCTGCCAGACAAGAAAAATGACTGGACTGGAATAAGCTATAATATAAATTGTACCGTGCACAGACTATCTGGACACTGGTCACTGTATTGGGCCTGATAAAGACTTGGCTGAACTTTTTCCATGGTGGGATGAACAGAAATGAGACATTGGAAACCTATGGGCTGCTTTCCATTTCACCCCCTAATAAATCTCACCACAAAGCTCGTCCCCCCATACATGGCTCTCTGGACTGCTTTCCTCAGGACTCTATAAAATAGCCTCATTTTCATCAGCACCTGTCACCATTATTTTAGAAAAGAAATCTGGTGATACTATTAACAATAAAAATGCATATATCCTTTGACAGAGCTCTTCTGCTTCTAGGCATTTATCACACAGAATCAACAGTACATGTATTTATTGCAGGGCTCTCCAAAAGTAAATATTGGTTATAGAAAAATAGTTGAATAAATTATTGTATATCTACATGATAAAATATTTTGTAGCTATTACAAAATAAATTACAGGATGATTTTACGATTTATTGTAAGAAATACATATTTGGTCTTCGCTTCCATTCTGGCACAGAGTTAGTAAAACCCTTGGAATTTCCTATGACCAGAGCAATCAAGGTGTTCCCTGTAAAGTTAATTAGGTACATCTGGGTGGGCCTGGGTGCCAGAACAACCAATCATATGATGGAGAGTTAGATGGTCAGCCCCACCTCCCTAACCTCCTAACCTCCAAGGACGGAGGAGGGTTGCAGTTTGACTCAATCACCAGTGGCCAATGGTTTGATCAATAATGCCTATCTAAAGAAGCTTCCAGAAAAACCCAAAAGGACCATTTGTAGAGCTTCCTGGTTGGTGAATAAGTGAAGATTCAGGGGAAGTTGCAGAAGCTTCGAGCCCTTTCCCCATACCTTGAAAAATAGTAGCTGGACAGGGTTTGGGGAGCTTCCAGGGTGGGGAACCAGATGCTGCCTGTGCTACTGTCACTGGTCTCAGACTTCACAGAGACAGAAGCTCCTTTTTGGGGGGTCTTCACCCTTTGTGTTTCTTTATCTGGCTGTTGGTTCATATTCTTTAATGTCTATTGTAATGAAACAGTAATCTATTGGGTAAACTGATTTCCTGAGTCCTGGGAGTCACTCTAGAAAATTAATTAAACCCAAGGAGGGGGTTGGGAAAACCTCTGAATTCTATCAGTCAGTAAGAATCACAGGTAATGTCCTGGACTTGCAATTGGCATTGAAGTGGAGGACAGTTTTGATGGACTGAGTGCTTGACCTGTGGAATCTGATACTATGTTCAGGTAGATACTGTCAGAATTGAGGTGAATTGTAGGACACTCAGTTATTGTCCAAGAATTGCTTAGTGGTATAGGAACCCCCCTACACACATTAGAATTGGTTCCAGAACATTTACAATTAAATCAGCTGACTTGGAGGTTTCAGTCAAGGTAAAGAAAGAAAGATATAGAAAAAGATCTTTAATATAACCTCATTTTTTAAAATTTATGACTGCACTACATATCTATGTAACCACATAAGGTATTAAAGCCAGTGTTTGTATATCTATGTCTATGTGGGTGTATATATACATAAGAGTGATGAAAAATATGGAAGAGTTAATATGCGGTGTTAATATAAATTATCCAAATGAGGGTGTAAGGGCGGGAAAGGGAGGCAAGCACAGAAAAAAATGATTGCAAGCAAATACTAAAGGCAGCATATGATATTATTTTATTCACCTATTTGTGTAAAATTATATGGTTACACATAAAAATGTATTTTAAAGCAAAACGCAATTTCACCAGATGCATTTGGGGACCTTAGTAAAGTGTATTCCATCCTCCTGACTTTCATTCCCAGCCACTCAGAATGAGCCAGCCAGGAGCTACATGTTTATGAAGAAGCCCAGACAACTACAATGCAGCCCATCCATATACAACATGCATTTGCAATTTATTCTTCATAAGCATTTGCAATTTTATTCTTCATAACTTCAGTAGAATACAATGTCTGCCTCTCCTTCTTCAAAGCTGGATGTCCCCCAAGAGCCTCAGGTAGGTCTGTTTAGTAAGCACCATACTCAGCACTCACTTGCAGAGCTGGCATGACACTTCCGGCCTCGTGAGTGTAGGTGTGTTTTCTATTCCGGTCCTCATTCCACTCTACCTCTTCTCTCACCCACATGGCTGGAGTGTCCAGCAAGACTGTTCTGTTTCATGTTCTAATCCTGTTGTAAAGTGAGGATTGCTCTTGCAGATTACATGCTTTACAAACATTTGTGGATCCCAAAGGCATCCATCCCCTACCCCAACAACTGACATGTGGCAGACACTCATTACAATAAAAAAAATCAAGGTTTTAATGAAATTGAGAAAACACGGTCATCAAGCTTGCCCAGCCTCACTAGTCTGGTACCAGAAAATCTATTCTCACTGATGCAGGGAAGAGCTCTGTGCTAGGGAATTAGAGCATCCTGCTCTCACTGCACTGCCAGTGACTCAGAAAGAATGTGTGAGCCTATAATCAGGCATGAAAGTGTTAGGTCCATTTGCAATGAAAATCAGTTTGCTGTCAAAATAGTCATTCCACCACAAAATCTGAAGTTGGAAAACTATGAACCTAGTTGCATATTTTGCTCTCTATATAACTATGATCATGAGGTTTTTTTTTAATCATTCATTTGTTTAGAAATGTGCCATTGATTTATTGAACTTAGATTCTACCTTTAAGAAACTTCCACCCTTATTGAAAGGCCAAATCCATCTGAGTGGAGCCGCATGGTAGTAAGTCACAAAGACATATATCAATATACAAAAATTAATGCAGCACAGATCCTTTTCATTCCAAAGACAAGTTCCAGACATTATATGAACAAAAGCAACAGACATTTAGATAAGTATGTTTTGTTTGACATTTAATAATCAGTACTAAGACTTCATAGTTATTCTGTAGGCTTTTGTGCTTATGTGCACACATCTTTTAGAGTCATTTTCTCTCTGACAGCAACATTTGGCACATTCTCCTTACCATCTGTATGCCTCTATGACGTCTATTTTAAATGTAAATTTCCTGAAGTAAGGAACAATATATTATGCTAAGTCTCAGCATATTGTAATCTTTGATGAATGATTATTATGGTTAGTAACAAAAATTACATATTATCAAAAATGTATCTACACTTCTGTGCAAATTAACATGGGAATTACTCTTGCAGTTTAATATGAGAGTGATGGTAAGACTGTCAAAGCAAATAGGGCTCATTTCTGGAAATTTAGGGCCATTTTGATAACTGAATACTGACTTGCTCGAAGGCATAATAAAGGCAATGGGGAAGTGTTAGTCGGCAGTTACCTAAGAGTGTCACCCTGATAAAGTGGCAGTCTAGAATGGTAGTTAGGGCAGGACATTCAGAAGCGTTAATATACCAAGTGTATTTGACATTTAAGGTAGATAAGATTTTAGCATTTCTGTTCTCTGTATCAGTATTTTTTAACTACCAGTCTGCCAGATTTTTGTGTACCAACATCAAGGTGGTTAGCTCTTTTGTGGACTGGCACAAAATTTCTGGTTGGAAAAAAACACTTCTTTATATGACTAAGTTCTTTTTTGTTTTTGTTTAGTCAGAATTCATCATGAAAATAATAACAATTAAGAAATCAGAAAATAATTTTTATTGAATTTTGTTTATATATTAATGGCAGTAAACAATAATAAAATTATAAAAATAGATTAATTATTCCAATAACATTTTTTATGAAAGGGAAAATGGATGTAAACAATGTTTCCAAAAGAGTGAATAAATTCCTCAAAATTCACAGGATGATTTGCACTTAAAATGACAGAATTGAAGCCACTCAAATTCTATTTCTTCTTTACAATTAGTGTTATCATTGCTTAATTCTAGTTGCTTCTCAGTACAGAAATATGTAGTATGATAAGAGTAGGGGAGGACTGGGAGTGCACCTGAGACAAGCCTGCATGATCTGAACTGCTTATTGACTTCTACACTTGACTATAACAATGGATGCCTGTGGCTGAGTTCACAGATGTCAATGGCCGGTGTTAAAACTGGGGGTTTACCAAATTAACCTCCAGGAGAACAAAATGTTAATTAACAAGTATATGTTAAAATTGTATTAATTTGGGACTTAGGAAGATATTATTTAAAAGATCACAGTAATCATAGTAATTGTTTAAGATTTAGTTTAAAAAAAATTGGTTTTTTCAGGGAGAAAGATTTTTCACTGACATTATTTAAAATTGCCAGAGCCTGGTTGTTACCAGATGGGGACTGGGCCAGAGCTGGTCTGCCTCCAGCCAGCCAGTAGCATGTGAAATCTTGACTTCGTGCAGAAAAGATTTCACAACATGAAACTGATTGATTTTAAGAGAACAAATAGGACATGATGACGACAGAGTAATGGCGGGGTAGGAAGCGATACCGATAAATCTCCCCCAAAACTCAACAAGATCTTCAACCAGAAACAGAAAAACCTATACTTGGAGCTTCCAGATGCTTCGCAATACACCCAAAGGTATGATTGAGTGAAAAATTGGCTAAATATATAACCAAACCCCGAAGGAAATAGGGAGTAAGAAATGCTCCGCCTTCCTCACTAACCTAAACAGGGTGGCTTTCTCTGGTAACTGTGAATATAGAAACTGAGGTGGGCAAAGGGGGTGAATACATCCAGGCCGTGACACAAATGGCTGAACCAGGCTGTGGCACGGAGATCCAAGCCGAGGAAAATCTGATCCTGTGGCAACCCGGGCAATACAAGCTAACACTCGCGCCAAACCCAAACAAAGAAAGACAAGCGGCGCGGACATTTTACCCGGTCTCCTGGTTGGTGCGCAGTTAGTGGGCGAGAGATTTCTTCCTAAGCCCCGGAAGTGGGTGCCCGTGTTGCCCCACGAAGAGGCAGGGTCAGAGGCCTTTCTGTGGGCCGAGGGCAGAGTCTCTGGGCAGCCCCAGCGCCCTGGGAAAGCCACGCACGGGAGGGAGTGAGAACTAATTCCAACGGTGGAGATTTTCCGTACTGGAGGGTGTTTCACTCAGAGGGAAACGCGGCCGGCCTCATATCCTGGTTTGCGCGCGCAGATAAGGAGTGAGCGATTCCTCCGAGTGCCTCGGCAATGCGCGCCCGTGTTATCGCACAGAGGGGCAGAGTCAGGGGCCTTTGTGTGGGCCAAAGCGGAATCTCGGGCCGCCCCAGCGCCTTGCAAAAGCCGCGCACAGGGACGGAGTGAGACTCAATTCCAACGCTGCAACTTTTCCCTGCGGTTGGGGGTTTCACTCAGAGCGTGAGACTGCTGGCCGGATATCCTGGTCTGCGCGCGCAGCCAGTGAGTGAGAGTTTCCTCCAAGCGCCCCGGAAGTGGGCGCCCGCTTGTGTTACCGGACAGAGTGGCAGAGCCAGAGGTCTTTGAATGGCCGGAAAGCCCGCCTGATTATGCTAGCAGCTCTGACTGACTGAGCCTTACCCAGAGCCCTGTGCTGAGTGGAAATAGAGTGGGGAGTTGCCAGCTCTTTGAGCCTCTTACTATCCAGGCAGAGGCAGCAGCAACCCCATAGCTGGATTATCAGGCTACTAATTGAGGAAGGAAAGACTAGGAGAAAGGCTCCAGGAACACGGACTCTCTCACTGTCGGAGCCTATAAATGCTAATAGCCTCGACTGCCAACGAGACTAAAGCACAATACATGACATTGCCATAGAGACTTATCAACTGCAAACCTCCACCTGAGCGTGGCAAAGGGGCAAAACCCGGGGTACTTAGTCACCGACCAGGAAGAGGGAGGCAAGAAGATAACCTCTCAAAATCAAGAATAATCTGCAGACTTTATAACCTATCCCATTTTATTATATTTGTTCGTTTGTTTCTCTTATCTTCATTCTTTATACTTTTTTTTTCCTCCTCCAATTTGACCGATTAACTCTCTGCCGGTCTTACTCTCTCCTCTCCTTGAACTACACTACCCATAAGTGTTACATCTCCCATTATCTTTTCTCTTCTCTTCCTTTCTCTCTATGAGGGTTGCACTCCAAAACCCTTAACTCCCTCTCTCTCTCTCCTTTCTTTTTTCTTCTTTTAGTGGTTCCCTCTTTTTTTCTCTCTCTCTCTCTTTCTTTTCTCCCTCTATATTAGTTTCTTCCTTTCTCCTTTACATCTCCTCTCATTCAAACCTCAATAACAAACAAATTATCTTATCTGGGACTCAAACTTATGTTTGTGGCATTTTGGGGGGTTTTTACTTCACCTTTTTAACTCACTAGCAGTGCTCCCATCCCTGGCTCTCCATATTATCTAGTTCTTGTTCCACTAAATACAATAGTAATTTTTTAATTTGTCCCCCCATTTTTCCGTTTTCCTCTTAATCCTCTCATCATAACTCTTAGACAACCAACACCTAAAAGTAAATCATTTTATTCTTGACCCAAATTTTTTCCTTATTTGCTTTTTGTGGGTCCATATGCTCTTTTTTTTTTTCTTTTTTCTTTCTTTTTTTTTTTTTTTTTTTTTTTTTGCCCCTTTATTACTTTTCCCCAATTCAGGCCCTCCATCACAGGCATTGTTTGTTATAATTCACAGTGCACCACAAGATTTTATCAAGAAAGAGGGGAGAGGAGATGAGAGGAAAAAAGGAGGGGGGGAATAATTTCCTTTTTTTTTTTTTTAATTTTTATTTTATTTTATTTTTCTTTATTTCATTATTAATTTTTTTTAAAAAAACAACTCTTTTCGATTTTTTTTATTATTTTTTTAAACTTTTTATTCTTTATTAAATCTCATTAATACTATCAACAAAACCACCCTCAGATGCCATTAAGGAAGAGAAAATCGAATATCATGGATACAAAAGAAAGAGAGGTAACACAGCTAGATGAGGAAAAATCTATGGAGAAAAAATTTAATATATTGGAAACCTTGGAGCTAAATGACAGAGAATTCAAGATAGAAATCCTAAAAATCCTCCGAGATATACAAGAAAACACAGAAAGGCAATTTAGGGAGCTCAGAAAACAACTCAATGAACACAAAGAATATATGTCCAAGGAAATTGAAACTATAAAAACAAATCAAACAGAGATGAAAAACTCAATTCACGAGCTGAAAAACGGAGTAACAAGCTTAGCTAATAGAACAGGTCAGATAGAAGAGAGGATTAGTGAAATAGAAGACAAGCAACTTGAGGCACAACAGAGAGAAGAAGAAAGAGACTCAAATATTAAAAAAAATGAGATAGCCCTACAAGAATTATCTGACTCCATCAAAAAGAATAACATAAGAATAATAGGTATATCAGAGGGAGAAGAGAGAGAAAATGGAATGGAGAACATACTCAAACAAATAATAGATGAGAACTTCCCAAGCCTGTGGAAAGACCTAAAGCCTCAAGTTCAAGAAGCAAACAGAACTCCAAGTTTTCTTAACCCCAACAAACCTACTCCAAGGCATATCATAATGAAATTGACACAAACCAACAGCAAAGAAAAAATTGTCAAGGCAGCCAGGGAAAAGAAGAATACAACATATAAAGGAAGGCCCATTAGATTATCATCAGATTTCTCAGCAGAAACTCTACAAGCTAGAAGAGAGTGGACCCCAATATTTAAAGTCCTGAAAGAGAGGAACTTTCAGCCACGAATACTATACCCATCAAAGCTATCCTTCAAATATGAAGGAGAAATAAAAACATTCACAGATACAGAAAAGATGAGGGAATTTATCATCAGAAAACCCCCACTCCAGGAATTACTAAAGGGGGTTCTCCAATCAGATACAAAGAACAAAAAAAAACAGAGCCACAAGTAAAAGCTCCAAGAAGAACACAATAAAACCAAATTTAAACTGTGACAACAACAAAAAGAAAGAGGGGGAGAAGATGGAGATTAACAGTAGCAAAGGACGATGGAGTGCAAAAGTACACAAAAAAAAGTTCACTACAATGAACAGGGTAGGGACCCTTTTCATTATTCAAAGGTAACCACCATTGAAAAAACCACCACAGAAGCACATGAGATAAAAAAGATAGCAACAGTGGAAAGATGTATGGAATACAACCAAATAAAAACAAAAGATAGAAAAACAAAAGAGAAGGATCAAACAAGACACAAAACTAACAGAAAGCAAGATATAAAATGGCAATAGGGAACTCACAAGTATCAATAATTACACTAAATGTAAACGGATTAAACTCACCAATAAAAAGGCACAGAGTAGCAGAATGGATTAAAAAAGAAAATCCAACTGTATGCTGCCTACAGGAAACTCATCTAAGTAACAAGGATAAAAACAAATTCAAAGTGAAAGGCTGGAAAACAATACTCCAAGCAAATAACATCCAAAAAAAAGCAGGTGTAGCAATACTCATATCGGATAATGCTGACTACAAGACAGGAAAAGTACTCAGAGACAAAAATGGCCATTTCATAATGGCTAAGGGGACACTGAATCAAGAAGACATAACAATTCTTAATATATATGCACCAAACCAAGGAGCACCAAAATATATAAGACAGCTACTTATTGATCTTAAAACAAAAACTGACAAAAACACAATCATACTTGGAGACCTCAATACAACGCTGACGGCTCTAGATCGGTCATCCAAACAGAGAATCAACAAAGACATAGTGGCCTTAAACAAAACACTAGAGCACCTGGATATGATAGACATCTACAGGACATTTCATCCCAAAGTGACTGAGTATACATTTTTCTCCAGTGTACATGGATCATTCTCAAGAATTGACCATATGTTGGGCCACAAAAACAACATCAGCAAATTCAGAAAAATTGAAGTTGTACCAAGCATATTTTCTGATCATAAAGCCTTGAAACTAGAATTCAACTGCAAAAAAGAGGAAAAAATTCACACAAAAATGTGGAAACTAAACAACATACTTTTAAAAAATGAATGGGTCAAAGAAGAAATAAGTGCAGAGATCAAAAGATATATACAGACTAATGAAAATGACAATACGACATATCAGAATCCATGGGATGCAGCAAAAGCAGTGATAAGAGGGAAGTTCGTATCACTTCAGGCATATATGAACAAACAAGAGAGAGCCCAAGTGAACCACTTAACTTCCCACCTTAAGGAACTAGAAAAAGAAGAACAAAGACAACCCAAAACCAGCTGAAGAAAGGAGATAATAAAAATCAGAGCAGGAATAAATGAATTAGAGAACAGAAAAACTATAGAAAAAATTAATAGAACAAGGAGCTGGTTCTTTGAAAAGATCAACAAAATTGACAAACCCTTGGCAAGACTTACCAAGGAAAAAAGAGAAAGAACTCACATAAACAAAATCCAAAATGAAAGAGGAGAAATCACCACGGACACCGTAGATATACAAAGAATTATTGTAGAATACTATGAAAAACTTTATGCCACTAAATTCAACAACCTAGAAGAAATGGATAAATTCCTAGAAAAATACAACCTTCCTAGACTGAGTCAAGAAGAAGCAGAAAGCCTAAACAGACCTATCAGTAGAGAAGAAATAGAAAAAACCATTAAAAACCTCCCCAAAAATAAAAGTCCAGGCCCTGACGGCTATACCAGCGAATTTTTCAAACATTCAAAGAAGACTTGGTTCCTATTCTACTCAAAGTCTTCCAAAAAATTGAAGAAGAAGCAATACTTCCAAACATATTTTACGAAGCCAACATAACCCTCATACCAAAACCAGGCAAGGATGGCACAAAAAAAGAAAACTACAGACCAATATCTCTAATGAATACAGATGCTAAAATACTAAACAAAATACTAGCAAATCGAATACAACAACATATTAAAAAAATAATACATCATGATCAAGTGGGATTCATCCCAGAATCTCAAGGATGGTTCAACATACATAAAACGGTTAACGTAATACACCATATCAACAAAACAAAGAACAAAAACCACATGATCTTATCAATAGACGCAGAAAAGGCTTTCGATAAAATACAACACAATTTTATGTTTAAGACTCTCAACAAAATGGGTATAGAAGGAAAATATCTCAACATGATAAAGGCCATATATGATAAACCATCAGCTAACATCATAGTAAATGGCACTAAACTGAAGGCTTTCCCCCTTAAATCAGGAACAAGACAGGGTTGTCCACTCTCTCCACTCTTATTTAATGTGGTACTAGAGGTTCTAGCCAGAGCAATCAGACAAGACAAAGAAATAAAAGGCATCCATATCGGAAAAGAAGAAGTAAAGGTATCACTTTTTCCAGATGATATGATACTATACATCGAAAACCCCAAAGAATCCACAAAAAGACTACTAGAAACAATAAGCCAATACAGTAAGGTCGCAGGATACAAAATTAACATACAGAAGTCAATAGCCTTTCTATATGCCAACAATGAAACAACTGAGAAGGAACTCAAAAGAATAATCCCCTTCACGATTGCAACAAAAAAAAATAAAATACTTAGGAATAAACATAACAAAGAATGTAAAGGACTTATATAATGAAAACTATAAACCATTGTTAAGGGAAATCGAAAAAGATATAATGAGATGGAAGAATATACCTTGTTCTTGGCTAGGAAGAATAAATAAAATCAAGATGGCTATATTACCCAAAGCAATATACAAATTTAATGCAATTCCCATCAAACTTCCAATGACATTTTTTAAAGAAATAGAGCAAAAAATCATCAGATTTATATGGAACTATAAAAAACCCCGAATAGCCAAAGCAATCCTAAAGAAAAAGAATGAAGCTGGGGGCATTTCAATACCTGACTTCAAACTCTATTATAGGGCCACGACAATCAAAACAGCATGGTATTGGCAGAAAAATAGACACTCAGACCAATGGAACAGAATAGAAAGTCCAGAAATAAAACCACATATATATAGTCAAATAATTTTTGATAAAGGGGCCAACAACACACAATGGAGAAAAGAAAGCCTCTTCAATAAATGGTGCTGGGAAAACTGGAAAGACACATGCAAAAGAATGAAACTGGACTACAGTCTCTCCCCCTGTACAAAAATTAACTCAAAATGGATCAAAGATCTAAACATAAGACCTGAAACAATTAAGTACATAGAAGAAGACATAGGTACTCAACTCAGGGACCTGGGTTTTAAAGAGCATTTTATGAATTTGACTCCAATGGCAAGAGAAGTGAAGGCAAAAATTAATGAATGGGACTACATCAGACTAAGAAGTTTTTGCTCAGCAAGAGAAACTGATAACAAAATAAACAGAAAGCCAACTAAATGGGAAATGATTTTTTCAAACGACAGCTCAGATAAGGGCCTAATATCCAAAATATACAAAGAACTCATAAAACTCAACAACAAACAAACAAACAATCCAATAAAAAAATGGGAAGAGGATATGAATAGACACTTCTCCCAGGAAGAAATACAAATGGCCAACAGATATATGAAAAGATGCTCATCTTCTTTAGCTATTAGAGAAATGCAAATCAAAACAGCAATGAGATACCACCTCACACCTGTTCGATTAGCTGTTATTAGCAAGTCAGGTAACAGCAAATGTTGGAGAGGCTGTGGAGAAAAAGGAACCCTCATACACTGTTGGTGGGAATGTAAAGTAGTACAACCATTATGGAAGAAAGTATGGTGGTTCCTCAAAAAACTGAAAATAGAACTACCTTATGACCCAGCAATCCCTCTACTGGGTATATATCCCCAAAACTCAGAAACATTGATACGTAAAGACACATGCAGCCCCATGTTTATTGCAGCATTGTTCACAGTGGCCAGGACATGGAAACAACCAAAAAGCCCATCAATAGATGACTGGATAAAGAAGATGTGGCACATATACACTATGGAATACTACTCAGCCATAAGAAATGATGACATCGGAACATTTACAGCAAAATGGTGGGATCTTGATAACATGATACGAAGCGAAATAAGGAAATCAGAAAAAAACAGGAACTGTATTATTCCATACGTAGGTGGGACATAATAGTGAAACTAAGAGACATTTATAAGAGTGTGGTGGTTACGGGGGGGAGGGGGGAATGGGAGAGGGATAGGGGGTGGGGAGGGGCACAAAGAAAACAAGATAGAAGGTGACAGAGGACAATCTGACTTTGGGTGGTGGGTATGCAACATAATTGAACGACAAGATAACCTGGACTTGTTATCTTTGAATATATGTATCTTGATTTATTGATGTCACCCCATTAAAAAAATAAAATTAAAAAAATAAAATTAAAAAAAAAAAAAAAAAAAAGAGAACAAATAGTAAAGCTGGGGAAAGTGAAACAAAGGAAGGGCTTAGGATAGAAGAAGCAGCAGGGGAGAGCTGGGTGGTGCTCCACTTTGGCTCTTTAGAATTGTTATAGGGAAGAAGTGAGCCAAGGCTGGGCTGCTGTGAGCTCACTGGGCAGTCAGAGGAAAGGGGCCCTGGAGACAGGTCCAGGGGATTAGCCTGGGACGAGCTGCTGCTGCCCATTGATCTCCTGGTTGCAAGGCTTATGGGTCCCTTAGAGTTTAGGAGAAAGGAAGTAAAAAGTTAATACCCAAGAAGGGACATGGGAGTGCTCTAGAGAAAGCCCACACTACATGTTTTCTTTGAGAGTTTTTATTTCTTTTCTGTGGGCAAGATTCTTAGGGAAGGGTTTCAGGAAAATATCAGTCAGTTTTCCAGGTGCATTTGCAATATGTTGATGCATCAAAATGAGTGTGTAGGGGAGTTTGGAATTATTCTCTGGTTGGCTTTACAGTATTACTTTTATCTAGGTTCTGTCTGGTTCAAATCAGATTTAGATTATTTGTTCCCTTGACTCTATCCATCCTTGGGTTTGGCTGGCAAGAATGGCATTAATTGGGTCTCTGTTCTCTATCTCCCTGACCAGAGTGATTTAATTTATTTATTCTCTGGTCAGGGTGGTGAGGTATAGACCATTTGCTCTCAAGTGTCCTTGGTTAGGGAAGATAAGTTATTGCAATTCACTGGCTGTCTCTTAATTGGTCAAATTGGCCTTATTTAACTGCCTTGTTTTAGTTTCTCTATTCTACTTGCCCAGAAATTTTACTAGCTTCTTACTATCCTTCCACATGCTGACAATAAAAACTGTACCAATTTTTAAATAATCTTATTTTGTTATTTTTAAGCAGTGCACCCTGTAATCACCTGCCCCTATGTGAACTGTTCCTTACTCCTGCTTCAATACACCACCCCTTGGAGGTCCCATGAAATGCTAAATTGTGTTCAAAACTATAGCAAAAGCCCTGGTTGGTGGCTCAGTGGATAGAACATGGGCCCCATGTGTTGATGTCCTGGATTCGATTCCCAGTCAGTGCACACAGAAGAAATGATCATCTACTTCTCTCCCCTCTTCCCTGTTCTTTCCCTCTCTCCTCTTGCAGCCAGCGGCTCGATTGGTTTGAGTGTGGCTCCAGGCTCTGAGGATAGCTCGGTTGGTCTGAGCACATCAGCCTCAGGCACTAAAATAGCTCGGTACTCCAGCAGCAGCCCCAGATGAGGTTGCCAAGTAGATCCCAGTCAGGATGCATGAAGGAGTCTGCCTCACTATCTCCCTTCCTCTCACCTACAATAAATAAACAAATAAATCAAGTGTACCAAAAGTACTTAAATAGAGGACATAGTATAAAAAATTTAACAGACTGATCTCTCATCCCCAACCATATGTGTGTTTGTGTGTGTATGTATACACAGAAAAGCACAGATAAGTTCAGAGATGGAAAAAACTTAGCCCTTGCTTTTTTTCCTCTTATTTATGGCAGACATTCTCAATCCCTCACAGGACTGCTTTCTCAGTGAATCAAGACATGTCTTTGAAAGGCTTATAAAACTGCATTCTAGACGATCTATACAATGATCTTGCACTGGCATAAAATTTGAAAACTATTTGTGTTCCTGAATTAAATCTCTAACCTGACACTCCATGGAAGTCTGTCAACAGAATCGATGAGGAGCGCTGGTGATCCATAGGCGCTCAGGCCACCATGCTCATAGAGAGTATGCCACATGTGTGTGTACGGAGGGGGTGCCAGGAAAAGGATTGAGAAAGCTAGTCTTCACTCTTATTAGAGCATGGAAAAGTAGAAAGCCCTTAGTACTCAAAATGATAAGAAAAAGTATTTATAGAGTAATTTATTATAGTCCAGTCACTATTAAAGCTTCAACTGTATTAACTATTTTTATCCTTTCAAATGCTCAATGAAGAAGGTACTGTTATAATCATACCTGTTTTATAGATGAGACTTTGAAACAGAAAATAGCTAAGCAGCTAGTCTCAGGTCACTCAGCTAGTGATAGAGCTGGGAGTCAACCCAGGTGGTATGTTTGCAAAGTCTTGCAGAGAAACACTCTTAATGGCATTCTGACGAGCTGCTATCCATTTTAACTCTTCTGAGCCACTCCAGACATTATAAAATATTTTGCAGAAATAATTTTGATTTGGCTTCCTATCAGGCCAGTGTGAGAGAGTAATTAGTAAATGTGACAACTGAAGGAAAATAAAATATTAAAATTATCTCAAAGTAACCTTAATGTTTTCTTTTCATTATGACATAAGCAAAACCTTTAATTAGCTAGTCTAATGGCTTTATTTATGGGAAATCTCTGGAAAAAAATAGTCAATGGCTGAAGAGAGTATGAAGATCTTAAGATTATGCTAATTGTTTTATATGAACTAATTTAAATTAGTTTGCAACATTAGTGAAAGTTAAGTTTACTCATTTTGCAGAAAAAGAAACTTAACCTGGAGAGGTTAAGTGATTTGCCCAGTGAGTCATGAACTTGTCATTTGAACCCTGTCTATGTAATTTCAGGGCTCAGATTTCACTATTTATCGGTATTTCTCTGCAGATCTGTCTTGCTAATTAAGACTCAGCCTTTTAAAAACTTTTGCTCTTCCAACTGCTCTCTCTGGCTGTCACTTATATGAGAATGTCTTTGCTGACCCAAGAGTAGAACTTGCCCTTGTGACTCAATTCACTATAGGCCAAACTTCACATTTTCATTTTTAAAAAGAAAAACTAGAAAATGGAGGAACAAACCCTAATTGCAGATGTCTTGTTTGGCTACAAACAATGTCAAAAGGAGCTGGCATGGGCCAGCATGAATTTATTCAATAAATATTTATCAGTCTTTACTCACTGCCAACTCCTGTGCTGGGCACTAGAATGACAGGGAGACGATGTCATACCCCTGCCACTGGACTACATTTCAAGTTTCTGGCAAGTAAATGCATTCAGACTTTTTTTTTAAGAATTAGAGCATTGATTTAAAACATTTGTTGTGGTTGCTAATGACACAGCAAGTGCACATGAATCAGGGGTATGTCAATTTCCTCTCACATCTGGGAAATGAAGTGCCTTTTGATTCACCAGCAGATCTTGAGTCTCATAAACTTCAGCAATGTTGAGATTCTAAGGGCTCCCTCCTGACTCTGCCTTCTCTTTCCCCAGGGGACATTTCCATCCAAGACAGTCTGATGTAATCTTTACAGGAATGATCAGGGGCTCAACATTTGTGAGTTTGGCCAATTTATTCATGTGGTTGTTTCTCCCAGTCTGTACATCATCTAAAATGTTGCCTGAAGGTCACCTGGTCTGGACTAGAGAATGAATGAATAACGACACCGCCTTGCCACTGGCAGTGAAAATAGGAATTGAAGTCAGACTTGGTTATGCTCTCTTGTTCTGCTATTTAGGACCTGTTTGATGTTTGTCAAATTTTTTTAGCCTAAAAATAAGAAATGTAAAGCATATATAATTTTTAATCCATCATTTTAGTTACCTTTATCCTTAAACCAGTGGTTTTCAAATGGGGTCACTGTAGCACTGTAGAAGACAGCTGGCCATGTCTGGAGGTACGTTTTCTTTTTACAACTGGGAAGGCCTTGGGCTTGTGCCATCTGGTAGGTAGAGGTCAGGGATGTTGCTAAGTGTCCTACACTGAATAGGATAGACCAAAAATGAAGAGTCATCCTTCCCTCTCCCAGTGCCCACCACAGCCTGGGGAAAGTGGGTATGACAGGAAGTGGACACACTCCCCCAGCCGGTGTGCCGGGAGATAGATATGGCAAACAGCGAGAGAGGGGAAGTAGGAGAAAGACCCTGCTTCTCCTCAGACTCAGGCTGATTGCAGGAAAAAAGAAAAACAGAACACACGAAAACAGGCAGTCCAGTGTTTCCTTTGAACAGATATTCCTAAAACAAGAGCTCCTTTGATCAGTTAAGGGGACTACCACTGAAATCAGGATACCGGTACGCTGTGGTACTAACAAGGGCTTCAGAAGGCCTGAGTGCAGTGTTCACTGGGCAGAATTCAGGTGGCTGAGCACAAGAGGAGAGGAGAGGTGAGAAAGGGGGCAAGGGAAAGAGAAGAAGGAAGACAGAGGGGCGGGAAAAAGAGGACAGTGGAGTGGGGGGAGAAAAGTGAAGTGAGGGGAGTCACTACAGGATCTGGAGGCTTCAAACTGAAGGATAATAATGATAATAATAATAAACTATAATAACAGCATTAATTAAAATAAAATTTTGATTCATATAGTAAAACTAATTGACTTACCTTTCCATTGCTTCTCACAGCTATTACAGAATTATTATATTTTTTATGTGAAAAAGTAAATATGATTATCCCTCATAAGAAGAAAGAAAAATATGTTGAGATGTGTCATAAAGTTAATTACTAAAAAAATATTTTGTTGTTTCTCTTTTGTCCTTCCTGAGACTTGCTTTGAGGCTCAGTGGCAAAAAGTATTCCCTGGATGCCCATGTAGCACTTTGAATTAGAAGGCTTGCTGCCTGCCTTCCCCCCCGACCCCCCAGGCCAGTGTTCAGGACAGGGCTTAGCCTCAGTTCAGTTCCAACATCCTACGCCTCCGGCCAAGAGTCCTGACAAAGAGTTGTTCGGAAGTGTGCATGGTTAGAAGCCCTCTGAACATTGTAACTGAGACCTACTGACTGCCGACTACATTTCCATGAGACCCACATTTGCTCCTGTGTAAGAGTCCCCCAGTGCTCACTTTTCTCACTAAAAATGTATTACTCTTCTTCTGGCTCCTTTCTACTCCCTTGTCCATATCAAGCACCGCCCTCCTCAGACCAGCTAAGGGCTGGAAAAAGTCTGCTGTAAGTCAAACATTGAAGTAGCAGAGACTCAAAACTATTGAGATGTTTAGAAGTTAGTCATAAAGTTATTTGAGTGAGTGAATGGGATTTGTTTCCTTACAAGATTTCAGAACAGTGGTAAAGTAGAAAGAGGTAGAAAAGTGGTGCATTGAACCCAGAAGTAAGAATGCCAAAGTCCTCATAGTCCCCTTATCTTATAGTCAGCCTACAATTATCTCCTTTTATTATTAAATAAGCATTTATTGGATATCTAATATGTGTAAGATACTGTCTTAGATACCATAATCTTTATTTACTGATTATTATTCACAGCACTAACCTTTAAGAAAGCAAGGACTTGTTCATATCTATTCTGTACTATTTATCACAATGCCTACAAAAGAGTGGGTGTTCAAAAATGTTGGTTGACTGAATAATTTAGTTTTACTTCTATTAGACAGTGAACACTTCACCTGTGAAGAGAAATGTAATTTTCTGATAACAAAAGTAATAAATGTTAAATACAGAAGACTATAAAGAAAAAAATTGATAGGCATATATTTCTCATAATTTTCTAAAAACATGTATGTTCAAGTATCTACTTCTCATCAATTTATGTATTTATATTAAAATTAAGTGTTACTAACAAGTACATTTTGTGTTTTGTTTTTATGGTCATTGAATATTGTATTTTTAAATTATATAAGTATTATTAAGAACAATTTAATAATTTTATACAGAAATCCATCACATGGATGTATCATAATATATTTAACCAATCTGCTCTCAAATGATATTTAAGATATTCCTTGATTTTGTCTTTACTAATAGTACTCTGATGAGAATGTGTGTGTGTGTTTGTGTGTGTGTGTCTGAAGGCTGAGTGAATAGGTATGACTGGCTGAACATAAACTATCACTAGCCAAATGTTGGCATGAAGTGGTATAATTGTAGTAAGGACTGAAATGAGTTGCAGCTTTGAAATGGTTTACAGACAGATCCAAAGCTAAGGCTTACTTAGAGCTTGGTGTCCAAAGTAATGGAAAAATTTAGACACAGAAATCATATATTTGAAAGGATGCATTAGTACACTTTTAAAATTTCCTGGTGCTTTGCTATCTTGGACCCTTGCTGCCCTTCCCAAGGTTAGCTAATTCCTACAGAGAGCAAACAATTTCCCGGGGAGTGCACTTTTCACATACAAGTTAGCCCAAGTTTCCAACTTTCTCCCCATGGGACTTTCACTCTCAGGGATGATCCCCCTTACCCTAATAACTCAGGGCCAGACTGTTCTGGATGCCCCTGTGCCCCAGACCCTCTGCAATGCTTCAAACCAGCCAATATTAAATCTACTTCACCCTGCCAGGCCAACTTCTTTCCATAGAAACCACAGTTACATTTCTTGCCCACATTTCCCTACGTCCTGGCTGACTCCTACGTCCTGGCTGACCCCAGTGTCTCCACATGTAGTCCTGTGTGGGAGTGCCTCCTGTTTCTAGGGATTTGTGAGTGCAAAAACTTCTTCCTCTGTGGCAATCATTTTCATGTTAATGTTTTACCATCTCTGATTAAAACACACCCTGGGTACCTTAAAACAAAAGATTAAAATGGGATGGAAACAATAGCCAGAACACCAAACGTATTGACAAACACAAGTAACATTGAAATAAAAAAAATGCATGCATTAGACCTTCGAAAGTACTCTATACTTCTTGCTGCATTAGCTGGTATGTATGCTCTGCACACTAAACCCATGGAAGTTTCTGCCCTTCCTTATTAGGAATACCCTATAACAGGGGTCGGGAACCTTTTTGGCTGAGAGAGCCATGAATGCCACATATTTTAAGATGTAATTCCGTGAGAGCCATACAATATGTTTAACACTAAATACAAGTAAACATGTACATTTTATGTAAGACCAACACTTTTAAAGTACAATAAGTTTCTGAATTCTTTTTAATAACGTTATTATGCTGTTGCTAACCAATGATGAATAAGTACTTCTTACCATTAATGCGACTTCTGGTGCTGCATGGTTTTGCTGATGACTTTGTAGTCTGGTTAATATGTGGTGAGGTTAAGCCTCATGCAGGCGTTGAGATTTCCATCCATTAAACATAATTGTAGGTTGGTTTTAACATTCTTTAGATGTGAGGAAAAACTGCTCACATGCATACATACAGCCAAACATTGTCAGTACAGCAATACTCACTTGCTGCAGTGTATGGTATGTGATGGAAAATGCGTTCCAAGTTTTGACAACCTGCTGCTCTGCGGGTTGAAGTTTCTTCATTTCTCCCCACTTGTGTTTACTCGCCAACTCAGCTTGCTGTCATGCAAGTCTTTCCAAATCTTCATTCAGTGACTTGAACTTATTCACTCACATATCTGAGGCCTTCAGGTCAGCAGCTTGTAGCTCAAACTCTGACGGAGACACCGGGGATGTAACTCAGGTCAGCACTATCCACTGCACACTCGTGTGGATGGGTGATGAACTTAAAAAGACAGGTGCGCTCACAAAATTCTCCAAAGCATGCTTTGAAGGATTGCAGTAGATTAGATGTGAAGCCTGCTAGCTGCTAGAGATCAAGATGTTGAGCAGGGTCACTTGCTGTGCATACATCTTTAAACTCTCCCAGTTTTTCAAAGTGTAGTAAACGACCTGTTTCAATGTCAGCGATGAAGAGTTCCAGCTTGTTTTCAAATGCAAACACTGCTTGTTGAAGGGATAAGACTTGCATTTTCACTTTGAGCTGGTTCAGATGTTCAGTCATGTTCATAGTAGAACTTCAGGAGCCACTCAGTGTTAGCTAACTCAGGATGCTCGACATTTTTCAATTCAAGAAAAGTCTGGATTTTGCTCAGACAAGCCGCAAAATGGCTGAGCACCTTCCCTCTTGACAACCAATGCACATTGCTGTGTAGAAGCAGACCAGGATAATTATTCCCAACTTCATCCAGCAGTGTTTTAAACTGGTGATCATTTAAAGTTCTGGCAACAATAAAGTTGATCACCCAAATGACCAGCAACATCACCTCACCAAGCTTCTCGCCACACATCTGAGCACAAAGTGCCTCCTGATGTAGGCTGCAGTGAAAACTTAGGATGGGTCTCTTTTCATGTTCATGAAGAAGCGCTATGAATCCTCTTTTCTTCCCCACCATGCACAGAGCACCATCAGTACACACTGAAATAAATTTATCCACCAGTAGATTTTTTTTTCTTTAGCGAACTCAGTGAAAGACTTGAATAAATCCTCCCCTCTTGTTGTCTCTTTCATAAGCAAAACAGCAAGACTTTCCTCACATAGTGTGTCATTGACAGCATACCTTGCAATCACACTGAACTGGGATAAATGGCTTACGTCTGTTGACTCATCCAAAGCGAGAGAAAAGAATGGTGCTGCGTTTATGTCCTTGTCTTGTGTTGCCTCAATTTGATTTGCCATCATGATGGTACGGTCGTGAACAGTTCTTGCCAACAGAGGTGTGTTTTATTCATTTGATTATCTTGTCTTTATCCAAAAAGTTGTCAAAAAGTTTGTTGGCAACATCAAACATGAATGTTTTGGCATACTCCCCATCTGTGAATGGCTTTCTGTTTCTTACAATTGCTAAAGCACCAGCAAAGCTAGACAAATTCCAGTCACCTTGAGTTACATCCCCGGTGTCTCCATCAGAGATTTTGAGCTACAAGCTGCTGATCTGAGGCTTCAGATATGTGGGTGAATAAGTTCAAGTCACTGAATGAAGATTGGAAAGACTTGCATAACAGCAAGCATGGTTGACAAGCAAACACAAGTGGAGAGAAATGAAAAAACTTCAACCCGCGGACCAGCTGATTGTCAAAACTTGGAACGCTCTTCCCATCACATACTACACACTGCAATGGGTGAGTATTGCTGTACTGACAATGTTTGGCTGTATGTATGCATGTGAGCAGTCTTTCTCACATCTAAAGAATGTTAAGACCAACCTACGATCATGTTTAGTGGATCGAAGTCTTAATGCCTGCATGAAGCTTAACCTCCCCACATGTCAACCAGACTACAAAGCCATCAGCAAAACCATGCAGCACCAGAAGTCACATTAATGGTAAGAAGTACTTTATTCATCATTGGTTAGCAACAGCATAACAACATTATTAAAAAGAATTCAGAGCCTTATTGTACTTTAAAAGTGTTGGTCTTACATAAAATGTACATGTTTACTTGTATTTAGTGTTAAACATATTGTATGGCTCTCATGGAATTACATTTTAAAATACGGGGCATTCATGGCTCTCTCAGCCAAAAAGTTTCCTGACCCCTGGCCTATTGGAACAATGCTCAACCAACTAAGCTATCTGGCCAGGGAAGTCAGAAGCTTTCTTGAGTTCACCTACAGAGGGTGTTAACTCTTTCCTGTAAAAGCTACATAATTAGTAACACAAATAAAAAAACTCACACTTGGCAGATAGCTAGCCCTCTCCTCCCCATTTCAAATTTGCGTAGTCCATTGAAATCCTTAACAGTCAGGCTGTTTTTATAAGAACTAATAAAAAGGAAGTTGCCTACTTCCTGGTGAAAATGTGGTTCCAGAAATTCATAATTAATTTCATTAATTAGATGGGGGTGAGGTTGAGAGAGAAACCTTTATTTAACCTTCCAAAATAATTGAAATAGAACTAAGCTACAGAATGACTATCATGTAACATCATCTGAAATCTAGCTGAACCGAAGTCTATTATTATAATATAAAGAAGAGCCACATTGAAACTGGTAGGAGTTGAGAAGATGAGGTAGGGGCTTGGTTCCACATGCACATGTGGTAGATAAAAATTAGGAGGGGTATCTTTGATGCAGAGGTTCCTCCTGAGGAGCCATGGGTGCCAGCCTTACACCAGCCACCTAGCCCAGGTTCCAGTGCTGGGAAGAGAATTTCTCATTACTTCTGGTTTTAAAAACCAGCTTAGTTTGTAGCTGAGTGAGAAAAAAGCCAAACATTCTTCTTAAAAAGTCTGGTATGGTCTTACTTGGACTCACTCACTCTGAGTTCTAGCACTGGGACACCAAGAACATATGGGAAGAAACTGAATTGTCTGGCATCAAGATGAGAACTGGAGCCCTGGCCGGTTGGCTCAGCAGTAGAGCGTCGGCCTGGCGCACGGGGGACCCGGGTTCGGTTCCCGGCCAGGGCACATAGGAGAAGCGCCCATTTGCTTCTCCACCCCCCCCCTCCTTCCTCTCTGTCTCTCTCTTCCCCTCCCACAGCCGAGGCTCCATTGGAGCAAAGATGGCCCGGGCGCTGGGGATGGCTCCTTGGCCTCTGCCCCAGGCGCTAGAGTGGCTCTGGTTGTGGCAGAGTGACGCCCCGGAGGGGCAGAGCATCGCCCCCTGGTGGGCAGAGCGTCGCCCCTGGTGGGCGTGCCGGGTGTATCCCGGTCGGGCGCATGCGGGAGTCTGTCTGACTGTCTCTCCCCGTTTCCAGCTTCAGAAAAGAAAAAAAATTAAAAAAAAAAGATGAGAACTGGAGGGGCAGCTTTCTTCCAGACATAAATGTTAACAGACGACATTATTTCTTTTCTGAGTTCTTCCCCACAGACCTGGAAGGCAGGTGCCATATCTGAGCCTCCATCAACCTGGTTAACACTGTTAGTCCTGTCCAGATGATTCCCTGCATCCCAGCTCCACCCAATTTGTGGCCCCAAAGAAGCCATTTCAAGTGGCTTTTCTATACAAACAGTCTGTCTTGGCTCATGCTTCAAACTTTCCTAAAAATCTCTCAAACAAGCAGCATCTAGCCTCTGTGTAACCAGTACCTCTTCCTAAGTGGCCTTAGGTGTCTTACTAATAGAAGCCAGTCTTGGTTCATAGCTTGGCCTCTCCTGGGTACCTCTAAACTCAGCACAAATAGCAGCCATCTGCAAATCACTTTGTACCTCAAGCTCGGTGGCCCTGGGCAAGGCACATGTGGCGACTGACCTTGGCCAGCACCTCCTGGGAGGCCCCAGAGCCAGCATACCTGGTAGGAAGCCTCAGACCACATTGAAGGACCACCCAACCTGCTTCACAAAAGACATACCCAAGGGGAAGCCTCAGCAGGTACAAAGTAGGATTTACTCACAACTGCTCCTCCAAAGTGGTCACAGTCATTCCTTAAAGCAAATCAGCTTAGGGTAAATCCTCCCCATTGAGGTGCCAACAGCAATCAAGAGTCAACTACAATAAGAGGTTGCATGCATCCCCAAAGGGTTGGGGGCTCACTGGCAGCACATAGCTCAGGTGATTTTGGGGGTTGTGCCACTGGACACTATGGGATACCTACTAAAACTAAGTAAGGCCACTCCACCAGGCCCAGGAGATGTAGCAGCTCTACCTAATACACAGAAACAGATTCTGGGAGTCAGCCTAAGTGAGGAGACAAAGAAACACATCCCAAATGAAAGAACAGAAAAAAACTACAGAAAAAGAACTAAACAGAATGGAGACAAGCAATCTACTAGATGCAGAGTTTAAAACACTGATTATAAGGATGTTCAATGAACTTAGGGGAAGGGTAGATGAAATTAGTGAAAACCTCAACAAAGAGATACAAAACAGAAAAGAACTAGTCAGAAATAAAGAATACATTAACTAAAATAAAGAATACATTACAGAAAATCAACAGTGGAGTAGACAAAGAAGTGGATCAAATCAGATATTTGGAAGGTAATGAAGTAGAAAACACCTAATCAGAACAAAAAAGAGAAAAAAGAACCCCCCAAAATGAGCATAGCATAAGGAGACCCTGGAACAACTTCAAGTGTACTAACATTTGCATCATGGGGGTGACAGAAGGAGAAGAGAGAGAGCAAGAAATTGAAAGTCTATGTTAAAAAAAAATGATAGCGTGCGGAGGACCCGGGTTCGATTCCCGGCCAGGGCACACAGGAGAAGTGCCCATTTGCTTCTCCACCCCTCCGCCGCGCTTTCCTCTCTGTCTCTCTCTTCCCCTCCCGCAGCCAAGGCTCCATTGGAGCAAAGATGGCCCGGGCGCTGGGGATGGCTCTGTGGCCTCTGCCTCAGGCGCTAGAGTGGCTCTGGTCACAACATGGCAATGCCCAGGATGGGCAGAGCATCGCCCCCTGGTGGGCAGAGCGTCGCCCCTGGTGGGCGTGCCAGGTGGATCCCGGTCGGGAGCATGCGGGAGTCTGTCAGGCTGTCTCTCTCTGTTTCCAGCTTCAGAAAAATGAAAAAAAAAAAAAAATGATATCAAACTTCTTTAAGCTGGTGAAGGAAATAGGCATAATCAGGAAGTACAAAGTGTCCCAAACAAGATGGACCCAAAGAGACCTGCACCAAGACATAGCAAAATAAAATGCAAAAGTTAAAGACAAAGAGGGAATCTTAAAAATAGCAAGAGAAAAGCAGTTAGTTATCTACAATGGAGCTCCCACCTATCTGTCAGCTGATTTCTCAACAGAAACTGCAGGCCAGAAAGAAGCAGCAAGAAATATTCAAAGTGATGAAAAGCAAGGACCTACAACCGAAATTACTCTACACAGTAAAGTTATGATTTAGAATTGAAGGACATATAAAGAGCTTCCCAGACCAAAAAAGAAAAAAAAAAGCTAAAAGAATTTATCACCACCAAACCAGTATTATAAGAAATGTTGTCATCTTTTCTAAAGAAAAAAAAAAGAAAAAATATGAATAATAAAATAACAAGAAATACATATCTATCAACAATTCTTTAAATGCTCCAATAAAAAGACATGTTTGTCCTACCACCTGTTTTTGTAAATAAAGATTTATTGGAACCGACTCACATTCATTAATTATGTAATGTTTATGGGGGGGGGGTTGTTTTTGTTTTTGTATTACAAGAGCAGAGTAGAATAGTTGCAACAGAACCCATATGGCCTAATGTATCAGTCACGGCTCCAGAAAAACGGAACCACTTGGTTTATGAAGTTATGGAAGCTGAAAAGTCCCACAGTCTGCTGTTTGCTAGCTGGAGAACCAGGAACCCGGGTTTGCTTAGTATAAATTACTTGTTTTGTTTGAATGCTGCACCTTGTCTCTCGCCTCAATTCATTTGTCCAAGTGTGACAAGAACCAAGGAGGTAGAAGCCCCTTTCAACCTGGGCTTTCTGCAGTGAGAGTCAGACTAATATCATTAAATCAATAATATACTGTATTTATTCTGAGTTACAAAGGAATATAAAAATAGCAAGATGGAGGCAAAAGGAAAAGAAAGTACACTGTTATCTCCCAAAGGTTCTACAGCAGTAGATAAAAAGAAATACATGGAAAAAGTATACATATTAGCTATCCCAGAATTAGTTCCATTTTCTTTGCTCCTATTGTCCCCTTTCACCATTACAGTCTATGTGACTTACGTTACCTTTTATACTCTTCTCTGCTTCCTGAGGTCCGCCTAATGGCATGGCGACCACAACTCTCACAACTTCCTGCTCTTCTTACTTTTCATGTTGACACTGGCTTCTTTTAAGCATGTGCCATTCATTCCTAAGTGAACAATAGCTACCATCCACAATTTTAAGTGGTAAAATGTCCTTATTTTACAGACACTGGAAAACTGAGATTGTACTTGAAATACTAACCTGGAATTTTTATTTCTTTCTGTAACCTCCACTAGGAATTATCCCTTAGAAATAAAAGAAGGGAAGAGGAAAGGAAATGTGCCAAGCATTTCTGGATGCTTTCATGAACATCGTTAAATTTATTTCCCATTACAATCCTATGAAGCCAATACTATTAGTTTTACTGAGGGTATAGACAAGTAAGAAACTTTCCTCAGGCTACATAATAAGGTCACATTGCAGGGATTTGATCACATAAATGTCTGACTCCAAAGCTCATGGTCTTTTATACTGCATCACATTGTTCTGCATTGTCACTTACCTTTTTATATAATCTCTCTTATTTACTGAATAGGGCAGAACCAAAGCACCACCCATTTTATTAGTTATCACAGAATTTAGAGAAGGGTCCTATACAATAAAATAACACACAAATTTTCTGTGGGCTGTCTTACTGCTGGAACTAGTTAGGTGTTGATACTCTTACGTTACATCACTTCACTCAAAGAAACAGACAAAATAATCAGCAGCAGTAGAAATGACACTGAAAAGAAATGATACCATTTCAGTCTGCATACTAGCCAGCCAGAGAGCATGGCACCAACTAGGCATTTGGTCAGAGTTTAGTAAAGGAACTTTAGATGGGATTTAGAAAATCTGGGATGAATCAAAGCTGGAACATTCATCTCAGGCTCTTAATCAGATTGTATCCAGGTTTAAGCACACAGACCGTCTCAGGGCATTGGAGAGGCAGAGATTTCTAGGGCATCGATTCTGCTGTTTCACACCTTTACTTCCTAGATTAGGATGCATTCTCTCATCCAGGTTGAAAGACAGTGTTTTTAAGTGAGGTACCTGCTCAAACAACAAGGAAATTTAAGGATATAAAACATCTCTGTAGTGTGCTAAAATAATTCCATAGTTTACCTTGTCTTTTCAGGAAGCTATGCCCAATCAATCTATAGATTCTAGGCTTGTTTACCTGAGGTCATCCTAAATTACTATGCTTAAAGCAGTCTCTACCATTAGTTTATCAAGAGATTGGTTATCATCATGTTTACCTGATGATTAGACCAGGTCTCCTGCCATCACTGTTTTTCCAAGGAATAAGCCATCCTTAAAGGGAGAGAAATAGGTCAGAAGTCAGTTGCTTAATCCCTTCCTTCTCTCTAACCAGCAAAGGAGCCATTAACTATCCCAAGGGTAAAGGAACTGAAAAGAAAGCAATACCCTTGCGGGAGAGAACTAGAAAATAAGCATGCATCACTTCCTCCTACTCCCAAATCCCCAGAATGCCTCCTTCAGACCCAAACAAACTAGACAGCAGAGCTCAAGAAGCCCACTGTTACTTTCCACACAGCCTCAGGGCACAGAGCAAAATGGAGACAGGTAAAAAGTACATCTGGAGGTCAGATGGAAATTACCCCCAACAAAGTGTATCACAAGAGGAGCTAATGTACATAAGTGGCAAATTCTAAATTCTATTGAATGATGAAATCAAGTTCAGTACATTTTTTCTCGCACAAATTATCTAAAAAAGATATACTTTCAATTTTCTAATTAGACTTTTACTGTATCCCAATAAAAGATTAAGTTTCTTAGCTAGATCCCCTTAATCCATCCATTTGCTATTTAAGTACTTTAATTATTAAAGATGTAGAACAGCTGGACCCCTCCTTCAAAACACCATTGATATGTAACAAATTTACTATTCAGTAATCTAACTGCAAAATACGGAGCATATTCCCTGACACATACCATGTCATGTGGTACACATAGTATTGGCCCTACATTTTAATGTTTAGAATCAATGAACAAGCATATGTTAAGTAATTGTTTTCTAGCTACCTCTGTCTTTGGTAATATATCTTTACAAATTTGAATAGTGGGGGGGCAGGAGAGTTTGGAGTGAGAGAACATCATTACCATTTTTAAAAGTTTTCAGAAATCTCCAAATATCTTTCTTGAAAATGGTGCAAAGTAGTTTTATTTAATACAATATTACAAGTTCTGTTGTAATTGACATTTAGATATTTTAGCCCTTTAAAGGTAACGTATTATAGACAGCATGTCCTATTTCTTAAATTGAGTCAATCAATAATTAACAACAGCCTGACCAGGCGGTAGCGCAGTGGATAGAGCTCCAGACTGGGATGTGGAGGACCCAGATTTGAAACCCCGAGATCGCCAGCTTGAGTGCGGACTCATCTGGTTTGAGCAAAGCTCCCCAGCTTGGACCCAAGGTCGCTGGCTTGACCAAGGGGTTACTCAGTCTGCTGTAGCCCACAGTCAAGGCACATATGAGAAAGCAATCAATGAACAACTAAGGTGTTGCAACGAAACACTGATGATTGATGCTTCTCATCTCTCTTCATTCCTGTCTGTCTGTCCCTATTTATCCCTCTCTCTGACTCTTTCTGTCTCTGTAAAAACAAACAAACAAAAAAACTAACAGCAATGTTCAAATTATATAAATTTTCATTAAAAATATAGAACATATTTGTCTAATTTTTTCTCAAACTTAGAAACTACTTTTGGTACAAATGCCTTTTTCCAATTAGTAGTCTTTAACCTTTTATAAATTTCATGTGGGAATTATGAGTCATAAAAGAGGACTGATGATAGACGACTAATATTTATTGAGGATCTATAAACATGCTGAGATTTCATTCTTGCTATTTGACTTCTGAGCTTCATGTCTTCATTGATAAAGTTCATTTTTTTTCACCCTATATAGATGGGAACGTACTTTGTAAATTATGCTGTTATACTAAGTTAGTTTTGGCATTACAAACATGGAAACTTATGCTCTCTCTATCTTATGGAAATTCAAAATTTTCCATAACAATTTATTCCATTTGGTGCTGATTTGCCTTTGTTCTGCCCTTGATGGCCCTGATGGAGTAGATGGAAGAAGTCAGCAAACTCTCCATGAGGTCATCATGCTTTTGAAAGAGGCTCATGTGAAAAGTCCTTAGATTCAAGATACACCGTTGCCTACAGGGACCTGCAAGCATGATAATGAGGGACCCTGCCTGCCCTCAAAGTTAAATCCAAACCTCTTTCACTTCCTCCATGAAAGACTGGCATGTAAAAGTTTGAACTAAACTTTCCCTCGGGCAGTGACTTCTGCATAGATCAGAAAAGAAAAAAATAATAAAATAAAACTAGAAAAAAAACATAAAGTAAAAATTTAAAAGCCGTTTTACCAGAAATAAATCATTTTTGAACTTTCCAGGGAGAATGAATTATCAGAAACAATTTTATCTCTCAAGCTCCCATCCTTTTATCCTCTTAAAGTCTGTATATATATTTTTTATGTTCAACTATCATTAACCCAACAAAGTCACAGCTGTCATTTGGAGACCTCTGCTTAATGAGAAAATAAACTGAAGGCATGTGGGGAAGTATTTTATATGAAATCTCATTAATTCGTGGTTTCAGAAAGCACTCACAATTTGCAATCACTCCATTGCTTCAAACAGCAGTGCTTTATGAAATCTAATTTCTTATGCTCTTTCTTTTTGGGAAGGGGCCTGGTAATGTCACAACTTGGCCTTATCAGTCTGACTTTGCTGCCACAGTTCCTGGAAAACTAGAGGCATTCATTTTACTTCACTGCAAGTCTGCTTAGGAGTTCATTGCAAACTTTAAGCTGGAAAGTTGTCTGTAGTCTATGGAAGGGAAAGAGTTCCTCACTGGGATGCTTCTAGCAACTTGAATCTTCCCCATGACATCTGTGTTACCTAACACCCATAAATAAAGTTTTTTTTGTTTTGTTTTGTTATTTATAATTCTGGTTTTAACTCACTGATTTTAGAACCACCATTGAGCCTAAAACTTATTCAATTTCAGCTCCTCTGAACAGAGCAAGGATTTGACTGTTAGTAGCTTATTTGAAGGGTGATCTTAGGAAGAGAAAGATAAGAGGCTGATGTCTTGTTTGGCAGAGCATTGTCCCCCACTATAAGAACTAAACATATACCCTTCTTTGCTCTATGTGCACTTGACCTAATCTGCGTCCCGGCCTCAGAGCAAGCAGAAAAATGCAGCAACATGAACAGAACTGTCAGCCAATTGCTGAAACTGGGAGCCCTATAGGAAAGGACAGTCACTCTGCTACAGATAGAGCAGGGCATCTAAGAGACATCAGTAGTGACACATATGTATTGCATCACCACATTTTCATTCTCTAATGTTTCTTTTTGCCTCTTTTCAGTCAATGAAGTTGTATGTGATCACATCTAAAGCCATAATTCTAGCACAATTGTATTGTGTGCTACACAATGTTGGGTGTCAGTCTAGAGTGGATCCACATAGTTGCAGTCTATTGTTCATGGAAAGAAAGGCCTTAATTTTTCAAGAACATTTTGGAGATCCTGGCTTTACATGGCATAAAAGTAAAACAGGAGAAAATCAATTTGATGCCATTGCTTGTCCTCTTTCTTTCTCTTTTTTGAAATTTCTTATTGATATTTTCTTTGTTTATTTTAGAACCTTCTTGATTCAACTTATTCTTCCTTCCCCCCTCTCAACAGTTTTCCTTTCCTTTCCTTTATTTTTTTGTTTGTTTGTTTGTTAGTTTGTTTGCCACTGGGAATGATCTCACCCAAGCAATATCTAAGAAAGGTAAATTTTCAAATTCTGAAATAAAAAGTCATTCATTATTAACAAGTCTTGATTCTATTATAATTTATAAAAACAAGAGTTGTGGAGTCAGACAAGGCTTCTGGAGCCAGTTGTTAGTAATTTGTCCCTGGAAATCTTAGCCACAGCTATCAGACAAGAAGAAGAAATAAGAAACATCTAAATTGGAAAGAAAGAAGTAAAATTGTCATTATTTGCAGATGACATGATGTTGTATAGAGAAAACTCTAAAAATTATACCAAAAAAACCCAGTAGAACTGATAAATGAATTCAGTAATGTAGCAGGATACAAAATAAATATCCATTAATCAGTTGAATTTTTATTTAGATGTATTTTTATTCTTTACTATATATTATTATATTTATAATTATTTTCTATTATATGTGTTTTCCTATTAGAAAAGAAAACTATGAAAACAATCTCATTCACAGTTGCTTTAAAAAATATAATATAGTTAGGAATTGGCCCTGGCCGGTTGGCTCAGCGGTAGAGCGTCGGCCTGGCATGCAGGGGACCCAGGTTCGATTCCTGGCCAGGGCACATAGGAGAAGCGCCCATTTGCTTTTCCACCCCCCCTTCCTCTCTGTCTCTCTCTTCCCCTCCCGCAGCCAAGGCTCCATTGGAGCAAAGATGGCCCGGGGCGCAGGGGATGGCTCCTTGGCCTCTGCCCCAGGCGCTAGAGTGGCTCTGGTCGTGGCAGAGCGACGCCCCGGAGGGGCAGAGCATCGCCCCCGGGTGGGCAGAGCATCGCCCTTGGTGGGCGTGCCGGGTGGATCCCGGTCGGGTGCATGCGGGAGTCTGTCTGACTGTCTCTCCCCGTTTCCAGCTTCAGAAAAATACAAAAAAAAAAAAAAAAAATATATATATATATATATATATATATATATATATATATATATATATATATAAAATATAGTTAGGAATAAATTTAACCAAAAATATAAAAGATCTGTACTCAGATCTGTACACTGAAGAAAGAAATTAAAGATTAAAATAAGTAGAAATATATATTGTGTTCATGGGTAAGAAAAACTAATATCATTAAAATGTCCATACTACCCAAGTAATCTATAGGTTTAATGCAATTCTTATCAAGATACCAATGGTGTATTGTACAGAACGAAAACAAATATTCCAAAAATTTGTATGGAACCTCAAAAATATCTTGAATAGCCACAACAATTTTGAGAAAAAGAACAAAGTTGGAGGAATCATGCTACCTGATATCAAACTGTACTACACAAGACTATAGTAATCAAAACAACATGGTACTGGCATAAAAACAGACCTATAAATCAATGGAACAAAATTTAGAGCCCAGAAATAAACCCATGTCTTTACGGTCAATTAATATTTGACAAAGGTGGCAAGAACACATAATGGGAGAAAGATAGTTTATTCAATAAATGGTGTTGAGATAACTGGACAGATGCATGCAAAATAATAAAACTGGACCACCTTTTTACACCATACACAAGACTAAACTCAAAATAGATTAAAAACTTAACTGTTAGATTCAAAACCATAAAAATCCTAAAAGAAAACATAGGCAGCAAAACCTCGGACATCTCTCCTACCAATATTTTTTCTCGGCTACCTGCTAGGGCAAGGAAAACAAAAGAAAAATAAACCAATAGGAGTACATCAAACTAAAAAGTTTTTGCACAGCAAAGGAAACCATAAAATAAATGAAAACACTACCCCCTGAACAGGACAACATAATCTTGAAACATCTAATAAGGGGTTAGTACCCAAAATTTACAAAATCTTATAATCTCAACATCAAAAAAATGCAAATATTTCAATTAAAAAATTGGTAAAAGCCCTGACTAGTTGGCTCAGTAGATAGAGCATCAGCCTGGCATGCAGATGTCCTGGATTCAATAGCCAGTCAGGGCACACAGGAAAAACAACCACCTGTTTCTCTTCCCCTTCCTCTCTTCCTTCTCTCTCTCTCTTCCTGTTAGAGGAAAGCCAAAGCACCGAGTGACTTTCTGTTCCCATCCTGAGGAAGTGAAGGTTGAGACCAAGCATACATGACCGAAGGCAGTCGCACGTCCAGAGAAGGCCCCAAGGATGCTATGGTTGGCCCTGGTGGAGCTTTCTGCAGGTCAGGAATCAGACAGTAGATGGTGTGGTGTTATGTCTCAGAAAGGGCAAGAGAAATCTAATCAATTTTGCAAAACTAAATAATAAAATCGGACACTGTATTCTGCTTATTAGATTCTCATGCATGATGTCATGTTTCTGCCTAATAAATTGGATAGCTGATCTCTCCAAGGCACCTCAATCCTGGAGAGATTGGGGTCTTCCACTTGCAGTATTGTTGCTGTCTCATTCCTTTGCGGCTCTTCTTCATGAAACCCTGAATACTAACAACACTTCCTTTCTCACAGCCAGTAGCTCAGTTCGTTCGAGCGTTGGATCTGGGCACTGAGGATAGCTTGGTTGATTTGAGCATCGGCCCCAGACAGGGGTTGCCAGGTAGATGCCAGTGAGAGGCTCATGTGGGGGCCTGTCTCTCTATCTCCCTTTCTCTCACTTAAAAAAAGCAATTGGCAAATGGCCCAAATAAACACTTCTCCAAAGAGGACTTACAGATGGCCAATAGACATATAAAAAGATACTCAAAGTTGCTAATCATCAGAGAAATGCAATTAAAACCACAGTGAGATATCACCTCATCCCTGTCAGGATGGTATCATCAATAAATCAACAAACAAGTGCTAGCAAGGCTGTGAGAAAAAGGAAACTCCCGTGCACTGTTGGTGGGAATGCAGATAGGCACAGCCACTCTGGAAAGCAGTATGGAATTATCTCAAAAAATTAAAAATGGAACTGCATTATGACTCAGGGATTCTAGTTTTGAGAATTTATCTAAAGAAACCTGAAACACTAAGTCGAAAGAATATGTACAGTACCCTTATGTTCACTGCAGTGTTATTTACAATAGCCATGATTTAGAAGAAGCCCAAGTGTCCATCAGTAGATGAGTGGATAGCATAACCGTGAAATATTTTCACAATTGAAATCTACTCAGCCCCCCCCCCCAAAAAAAAAAAAGAAAATCTTACCCTTTGCTACAGCATGGATGGACCTAGAGAGCATTTTGCTACATGAAATAAGCCAGTCAGAGAAAGACAAGTACCATACAATTTCATTTATATGTAGAATCTAATGAAAAAAATGAACTAACTAGCAAGATACAGACTCACAGATAGAGAGCAGGCTGGCAGCTTTGTGGGGAGAGTGAAATCTGGGTAATGGGGTAGGAGGATTGAGCAAAAAAGGGAAATCAAAAGGAGAAACACTCATGGACATGGACAACAGTGTGGTGATTGACAGCGGAGGGGAGACGGTGGAAGGTTGAAGAAGCTAAAGGGTGGCTAAAAGATGATGGACAGAGACTTGACTTTCGGAGGTGAACACACAACAGAGTGCACGGAGACGTTCTGTAGAACTGTACACCTGAAACCTGTACAGTTTTGTCAACTAATGTCACCCCAATATATGTAATAAAAAGAAAAACATATAATTTTGGCTACCCATTGTGTGCTGGGTGTATGTCTTGTGTCAGCATGGTAGCACTGAAGTTACTCCTCTGAGAAACTTACAGTACACAGTACAATCTTCCTTTTTCCCTCATGAAAGCTCTAAACATGTCATACTTTCATATTCCTAGATATAAAACAAAATACTATCTTCTATTTTTATGAGACATATTTGAAATGGTAGTTTAGAATTTGTGTATCCACATGTTTCAGACATGTGGAAATAAATAACAGTGAATTGGGCACTACTTTTCTCCAGTGTTTTCCTTAATGATAGTTTAATTCAATAAAAACTATTTTAATCTCATTCTCTTTAAATTTTTATTATGAGGAAAATAATTTATTGTTAATATTATTTAGTATTAATATTAATTACATCTTTTTAACAAACATAAAAGTATAACAATTGTATTTTTAAAAAACATATGTTGTACATCCAGCAAAATGTAAACCATACATTCAGCATGAAAACATATGAAATAAGGAAGCACAGTAGGAAAGAATGTTCTTTTTTAAAAAAAATTAATTCACTGTTTCTCTGTCTCTTTGTATGTGTGTGTGTGCACTGTATAAATAAATGTGTGCATAAATTTGTGTTTATTTATATATACTTTATAGATATGTGTATACATAATACTATATATGTGTACATACATATTATATATAGCAAATAAAATAAATAAAATATTTATTTTAGTATCAATACAGCTAACTCTTTACTATGCAGAAGGTGGGTTTTCTCATTTTGGGCCCATTTTTCTTTTCTTTCTTAGTATTGTATTTTTTTCTTCAATAAGTTATATTTTGCACAGAGAGTTAGAAGAGAAAGAGGAAGAATATGTGACTTTATTATAAATCTATCCTTTTGCTTTTGACCAAAGTTTTGAAGGTGGAAAAGTTAGTGATTGGAGATAGCAGTTTAGCTCTCATCTGTGAATGATAAGTACCTAGTCTTTTCCTCCTTAGATGACAGGGAAAAATAAAAAAGTTTACCTAGACTTTTCTGGCTATCTCCCATTTTATTACTTTCCATTCACCTAAAATTTCAGCTTTAGGAACTAGGAAGTACATTTTAAGGTTATCCAGTAACAGTTTAGAATTTAGAGTGACTTTTTTTTTCATTTGCTATATTAAAGAAACCACAGCAAACACATGTATCCCTAGTGGTGTGCTATATGTAAATGGTAGTGATTATGTAAATTTTTGCCACTAAGCTCCAGAAGACATACAAAAAGCTTCCTAAAGAATGATAATAATTTTAAAGTTCTTAGAAATTGTTGAGACATTAGGTTACAACCTTTGTGGGTTTTTTTCAAAATTTCTACTTTTCTGAAAATATTTTGGTTTTTAGTAGTGTGTCTTTGTACACAGTAACCTGTAATCCTATGTCTTTTCTAAGCTTATCTACATAATGCTGTTTTTATTAAATTCTTTAAGGTGATATTGATTAATAACATTATATGAGTTTCACGTGTACAATTTTATAATGCAGCATCTGTATGTTGCATACATAATGATGTTTTAAACCAGCTGTATGAAAAGTCCATCAGTTAATACAGAAATGTGAATCTCTTTAGTTGAATTTCCTCGAGTGGGCTTTATCATTTTCTAGAAAATAGAAGGTATTATATTGAATAGGATTGTCACATAATACTATTTTGTTCATTTCATTTTATTTTACTATTGATTGATTTTTATTGGACTCTGAATAAGGCCCACATATTATATCTACTAATATTTAGCTGAAGGGGTATTCTTAAATTTATCCACCAAAGCAAAGGAAGACAATATTTCTTATACTTCATTTTATCTTTTATTTTCTTGTAATTTATTTGTTAAAAAAATAGGTTATTTGTTGATCAGGGTTTTCCCCAGTCTAGATTTCACTGGTTATATAGATATGGGGTTATGTGACATATTTCTCTGTCCTCTGTATTTACTATAATCAGAACTTGAGACTCAATTAGACTAGGTCATTTATTTTTGCAACACCCCATTAGTAGCGAAGGCGTGCACATATCAAAAGCCAGATATTTTTTTCTTGTCTCTTATTTTATGTTAATGACCATTATACCCATTGCCTGGGTTCATTATTTCACTGTGAATTTTTAAATACAAGTATTCGGTGACCAAAATATGCTTTAATAATTAGAAAGAATGCTATTGCAGTGATATCATTGTTGGTTCTGAAGTTCGTATAGGAAGTTCCCTTTACCAGGAGATGCCAAGAGAGAGAAAATCATTTTAAGCCACAGAATTTCTCAACTATTAAGACTATGTGTGAAACATTTGATGAATTTAATTATACAGAAAGAGGAATAAAAATATTCCTTCCTAAGAACTGTGTCAATTTAGCTACTTGAATGCTCTGTAAAGTATCTTTGGATGTGTGCAGGAATGGAAGAGCTTAAAGAATGTTTCAGAAAAGACAATTCAGAAATCTAGGAAAAAATATTTATTTGTAGTAAAGTTTAATTTCTGAACCTAGCTGAAGGGGTATTCTTAAATTTATCCACAAAAGCAAAGGAATAGAATGTAGTGAGGAGAGTGTTGGAGCGAGGAGCTTTACCAACTACCAAAGAGAAAAGAAGAGGTTGAAGAATAGCTAGTCAAAAAGGTTGCATGTCAAATTTCAGACACAAGAAGGAAAGACAGAAAAGCTGTATCTTTTTACAGAAATTAATTTTTATAAGTTGTTTGAGAATGATACTATGACAATTCCAATAACAATTGCATATTTCTTCACCTACTTAAGTTTTTCCTTATGCAGAATTTCACTTCCTGGTAGGGTACCCATATATATGCATATATATACATATATATATACATATATATATATATGTTTTTGTCAAATGATATGCTAGATTCCTGTGTTGCCAATAGCCAAGTCATGTCTGTGTTTCTTAAAATGTGTCCTGTAGGAAATTAATACAGAAAGGTGTTCTAGGACAGAGTTCTGTGGTCAGTTCATTCAGGAATCACTGCTTACATGACCACTACTTAGAGCATCTCAACACCCATTGGAATGTTAATAACGGACATATCAGAATCACCTTATGTTTCTGTCTCTTTACAGAAAACATCTATTAACCACCAGTAGAAATGGTACCTGTGGAGCAGTTTTAGGAAATGTTGTCATATTATAGAGCTGCCAGAAAACCTAGTCTTCCACACCCATAGTTTTATCAGTGGGACTAGTAACCATGAATCTCAACCAGAAAGCCTACATGAGTTCTCCCATTGTAATGCTTCTGGCTCCCATTGATTTAATGACATATAGTAAGAATACTACTGACAGAAGAACGATAATGCCGAGGGCATCCAAAAGAATCACATGTCTATTCCATGAAGACTTCACTGTCATCATTAGTTTTCTTCTTTTCTAAATGCCCCTGATACTCATAGCTTCCATAATAGTCAAATATCAAATAGCTCACTATTCAATATTTAACTGTAGGAAGGCTTGTATTTTGGGGCTTATTACTAATTATTCTATCCTTATAGCTTATCATTTCCTACTTCTGTGTGCGTGCCACATATGTTTCAGTCACAACAAATCCTCAGAGTCCCCAAACATGTCTGATTTTTATCCAGTTCTGTCATATTAAATAAGCTATTTGGGATATTCTATGCCTTTGGCTCTTCAAGACCTTAGTCAAATGTCACCTCAGCTGCAAAATTTTCTGACATGGGGAATCCTTCTGTTCTCTGTGTTCTTGTGGCATTCTGTATAAATCACTCTGTTGCACCTAGCATGTTATGTGTGCTGTGAATGTGAGCTTCTTCGACTATTCCCCAACTCTTGCCTGGAAAGTCAGAACAATGTTTTATTTAACTATGTATCTGTTTTGACAGACTTATTCTGGAAGATTCAACTTCTCAGGAAGAGAAACAGAGAGAAAGAGACAGAGAAAGAAAGAATAAGAGAGAGATCATAAAAACAACTGCTTTAGAGGAAACAAAGAGCATGGTCTATCAATATTTGTTGTTGATTATGAGTGGCAATTCTCATCTTTAAATTAAAATTGTATGGAAAAAGATTGTCTTTAAGCCATAAACTTTTAGCTTTTAGTGCCACTTGGTCATTCAAAATAACAGGTAATTTCTTTATTTATAATTAAACTGAGTATGTTTAGTTAGCCAGAAAAAATTACTAAATGTCTAATCTGGACTAAATTTTAGTCCAACTTAATAATTGAACTTACTGAAAGGAGAGTTTTTAGTGTCTACTGCATGAAAGTGCTCAGTCTCTAGAATGGCCTCCCCTGTCTCCTGGGCTCTACCCTGGCATCTAAAGGCACTGAAAGGAAGGTTTTATATGATTCAGGAAGAGAAAGATAGAAGCTCTTTGATCTCATGCCAATGCTTGGATCTTTCTCTTGCATCTCTCTGGTTGTTGTATGCCTTACTGCTATAGGTAGAGAGATATACAGCCAGTTTGACTCATAGTCTGGTGTCTCTAGGCTTCAGCAAAAGTTTTGAGAAATTCCCTATAGATGACACTTTAACTCAACTTCCACTGGTACTTGTTCTTGCTCCATCCTCTATTTTGTCCCCTGCCATGGATTTATGTTCACATCCTCCAATGAGAGGTCACCAATTCTCTTACAGCAGACCATTGGTTGGCAGAACACAGTCATACTGCTTTGGGATTGAGAATAATCAGGTTGGCTGAGCTCCTGCACCTCCCTCTGCTTGACCACACTGCCCAACATAATTGATGAGCAGGAAAGTTTATGAGAGGATTTCTTTCAGTAACACAGCAAATCATTTCTCAGAGTTCCTCTCATGGTATGCATTTACCTCCTCTTCACTGAGTTAGACATTGCCATTACTGGCTTTTTCATTCTCTTTTCTCTTCTTTTTTTCCCTAATACTTCAGTTCCAAAAAGGATCTAACTTTCACCCTTCTTCTTCCTAATGAACTTTCTTTATGTAAAATCTAGCCTGACATCTTTGTCTATTAATACATTTAAAGAGGAAAACCAGAAATGAAAATTAGCCAATCTATTCTCAAGAAAGAAGCTTAAGTTGAATATAATTGTCTTGCAGTAAAATCACATTTTTAATGTAAGAAGCTGAATATTAAATTTCTAATTTTCTCTTTCCTTCACTTAAGCCCAAGGATATGAATACTATAGGTCAACTAGGGTGAAAATCATATACTTAAGAAATCTAAGGGGAAAAAAATCACATTAATAATTGTTGGAACAACTACTCTTTATGGAGTAGTAGTCTCTAGACCAAATAATAATGTTACTGTGCATTCATTTAATAAATTTTATTAACTATCTATTATATGTTTGAACTGTGTTAGTGTTTTCTTTGAAGAAATTCATTCTATATGGATTATTCTAAATATAGACACATTCTGTCTCTTCTACATTTTAATCTTTGGATAAGATTCTAACAAGAGAATGGGCTGCACAGATCCAATATTAGTATATCAACAGGATTTACTCATGCTAGATGCTAGGTACATTTTTGTTAAAATTTTTTTAAAATGACCATCTTTTCAAAGTTGAATACTGACTCAATTTCAGCAATCCATTAATTTCTTCTTTGGTATTTTGCTGTTTAAACTTCTAAAGCCTACACTAAATTTTTCAGTGTCATTTCTGTTGTGACATCTCGCCCCATCAAAAGTGAGGTTACTCTTACCTTTTATTTATCTCACATAAATGCACAAAACTATAAGGGAATACTAGTCTGTTATCAAACATTTCTCAAGAAGAAGTTTTTATAGACTGAGAATGAAGCTCCAGAAAAGAACTCAAAATCATATACTTTCATATATAAGCAAACACCTGCCCCATTGTGATTTACATATTTTTGCATACATACACCTACATTTATCCTTGCATTATAATCCATTTTTAGCACTGATAAAGAAAACCATTAGTTTTCCTCTCATGCTTGTTCAAAAGAAAGTTTATATGTGATAAAGATACTATTCAAAAATGTTCTAGGAACTGATTATATCTATAAAGTACTTAAGGTAGTCTAAAAAATAAATTACATTTATGTAAAATTTTCTCATTTCTATTTGATTCGCACTGCTTCCAAAATTCCATCTTCCTTTTATCTTCTCTTCTATTAGCTGTCATCTAGCAATTAGGCATGTATTTGCAGGTTGTGAAGAAAGTTGTTATTACACAAATTCAGTAGAAGTTATCCTTAACTATTTTGAACTAGGTTAAAGGGCATCAGAGTTCACTCATAAAGCAATAATATCTCATCACCCTGATAAGCATCATTTATGGCTGGAGCCAAATATAATAAAGTCTGCTAAAGATCATTACCAGTTCAATAAAATTCAAATTTTTATCAGCATCCCAAGCAAACTTCTTTAGGGAATTGAACATGTTTTCTAACTCTTGCTTCTTAGTATGATGAATTTATCCTCTGTCTCCTGTTCTCCTCTGTGTGGGCAGCATTCTTACACCAATTTCACTTGTTCTTTCAGATCCTTTAACCATGTTCCAGTCTTTTTCAAAGAAGTAAATTCTTAACATAATAAAGGAACAAATGTTTGGCATTATTCAAGTTAAGATGTATTAAAATATATTTGCCTTTATGCAACATAAATCTGCATAACCATTAAAGTTCAAATAATCATTCGCAGAAAACTTCTAAAAGACTCGGCCCTCAACACTAGAGGTGGTTTTCATTATTTTCTTTCTTACTAACAGGTCTATACTCTCATGTAATAGGTCAGTGGATGAACACAAAAACTGCTAACAAATTTCAAATAAGAAAGTGTATTTGCAAATTTAATTCTTTGTTTTCATTTTTGATAAGATTTTAGGAACAGAAACTTTATTGACATTGATTTCTCTTCACTCTTGTTTTTAGCTAATTGTTTAGAATTAATATTTTCCTTTCTTATTAGAATAGTCTTCTAAGACAAATTTAAAGTGTTAGTTTACTTAAACTTATTTTTTACCGTACTTCCTACTCCTTTTGATAGGGGACCCAAAAGTAAGAAATTTGGCTTCAGTAATAGTAGCTTGGTAGTTGTAATATATAGGAGATTATGCAAGGGGTTAAAATACAATATTTTCTTAAGAGCTCAGTCACAATTTCCTATAAATGGTTAAGGCACTATAGATAATTACACTGCTTACAAAAATTAGCGTGTTAGGGAACATGCAGATACTCCAGTACAGGTACTTTCAGCCCTTTGTATGGTGCATTTTCACCAATAAAATAAAAGTTGGTTTTGTATCTCATTTGCATAATTGAACAACTTTCTTTGACTTGTTTGCTTTTCTGATGTTCTTGTTTAATAAAAAAATCAAATGCTTCTTTTTTAATTGCTTCATATTCATTTTGAAATACCCTTTAATTTTTGTGAGCAGTATAGAAGCTTTGTTGCCTAAGTAATATAGGGAATACTCCTGCAGAAAGTTTCCAGAGGCACCAGACCCTGGCCATTCTGGAGCAACATCAAGGACACCAGGTGGGCCTGTGCTGGTGTCAGAAGGACATTCCTGGGAGGCACCCTGCAATTTGACTCCCACCTCCTGCACTCTGCGCATGACTAACTGCACAGGCTTTGTTATTTCTTTACATCATTATTAACAGCACCTGAACCCTAAAAAACCACCAGCACCAGGAGACTGTTAAGGCAATTCTTTTGGACAGGAGTCCCCTGCCTCTTCAAGTTGCTGCAATTTGAATTAAAGAAACTGTTATACCTAATTAGCTTGTCTCTTGTGAAATTGGCAAAAAATGGTGACCGGGAACATGAATCCTGGCTTGTTCCAGTAACACTTTTAGTATTCAGAAAAAGTGCTGTAGTGAAATATTTTATTATTTTGTTTGTCTAGCATCCAATCTCTCTTCCTACTTTATAGAAATCCCCCACTGCTTATAATATGAATGGGACATAGTGTTTTAACCTCCTCAACAGAAATTGAAAGTGGGTTTCTTGTTTGTTTTTGTCTTTCACTCCCTGGCAGAAGAATGTGACCCTTGCATCTCCAAGCAGACATTTCCAATGAGGTTTTTCACTTGAGAGCAATCAGCACAGAAGTGAGTTAATGGATGAACAGGCTCTATTGCCATGGATTCCATGATCAAGGCAGCTACAAAATCCTGGCCAGAGTTTGCTTTTGCTGCCAAACTCTGGAATTCTTAATTTTCCAAACCTTTCACCAATTCTAGGACTTATAATAAACTTATTTTTTTATCTCACAAAACCAGAATTTGATTCTCTTTGTAAAAATTCTGAATTTTACAAAGAGAACACTTTTACTGGTGTTCTTCTTAAAACAGTCATATTTGCTTAATCAAAAACTGCCTAATTTATAATGTACACCTTTGTACATTCAATCATTCATTTATATAATTTAGCTCATTCATTTATTGAGTATCACTATGCTTGGTACGAAGAACATGGAATTTACTTTATTAGGCAGATCTGAGTTTAAATTTTAACTTCAACAGTTAATATGTAATCTTCAGTAATGTGTGTTAGAAATAAATAATACATCTTGCAACTCACTGTTTTAAAAAAGAAAAAAAGCAATAAAATCAGGCTTAGAAAATGTATAACCAGTTCTGCCTCTAAGAAACATTGAAATCTAAGGTAAACAACAAGCTCTGATCTTCCTAGCCTCGTCTATAAAAAAAATTTGTCCAGAATGATTTTCAAGACCTTTTCTCGTTCTAAAATTCTGTAATTCATATAAAATTCAGTTTTACATATCAAAACTGTGATTGTAATTTACAATAATACCGTGTGTGTGTGTGTGTGTGTGTGTGTGTATAGTTACAGACATGATTCTTATAAACTCTCTCTCTCTCTCTCCCTTTTTTTTTATGTCATTCCTAGAAGGGTATCATAATTCAGCATCTTATGAAAGAAGCCATTTATAACCAGAGAGATAAGCCGCTTGCATGGCCCACAGCCCTGTATGTTCTGGGTTCATCAACCATGCCTGCTGGAACAATCCACATGTTGTTCTGCCTAGAACTCTCAGCATTTCTTTGCATCTTGTTTTTACCTGACTTGTCTTTAACTAACTCTTTCAACTGTCAGTTTAAATTTATTTTCCCTCACAGAAACCCAACTAAACCTCTCCCAATCTCTATTAATAACTTAGTTTAGGCTTTCCCATGATAGGGACTTTTAGTGTGCTCTTCTGTGTGGCACTCATCACAATTATAATTCAATAATTATTTTTATCAATATTCAATTAAACTCCATGAAAGCAGAGTCATTACCTTCACTATGCCAAGTTTATAGCAGCTATACAAAAGATATTTGTTGGTTTAGATGAATGAAAATTACTATCAACTTCAAGCCTGGGTGTCCAATTCCAACTTCCTGATCCCTCTACTCAACTGTGATGACCAGAGAAATGAACATAAGCTTCTGAAATGTCTCCTGTTTACAGCAAACTTTCACCAATATTTGCCATGATTCTGGATCATAGTCTATTTCTTTCCCTAATATCCTAGTAATCACGTATTATATATCTTGGCCAGCATTTCAACCTGCAGCTGTTTTCACTGTTCTTTGAGTAGCAATCTCATTCATCTTTTGATGATTTGGATAGGCTATAATGGCCCTGCTTTAGATAATTGACTACAACAACACCCTTAAGTATACCCTGGGGTCATAAGCCAAGGCATGGGAGCAATTCCAGACTTTATCACTCCAATTAAAGGAATAACTGTATAAGAAGGCAGAATTCACAATTCTCAGACTGGTGAGTGCCAATGGCATTTTGACTAGGGTCCATGGATAATGTAAAATTAAAAGCCAACATAAATCATCCCTTTATTTGAAAATGAATTTTATTTCCAAGCAAATAAAAAGTGCATTTGTAAATGACTAAAGTGCCAAATAATTTGTAAGCTTCTCAACTCTTTGTAAACAACTAAAGGGCCTGATAATATTTTGTAGGTACTCAATCAATGCTACTGAATTATAAATTGACTGAAATACACTTAAGAGAGCCATTTTTTTTTACTGTGTATCTCTTATTTATACTCAAGGTTTATGGGAAAAAATATTAATTTAATTCAAAATATTGAATGATTTGGACAAATAAGATTATAAAAGGAACAAAGTTTCACATGAGTAAAAGGTGTTTGAAGAGTCTTAACCATTTCCAATCTCCAAGAAAAAAATTAGGTGTGTCAAGTGAATAAAATGATGATGGTGAGGCCCCTGACACAGTGTATCTGTGTTCATTTATTCATTAAAATGTGATCCTAACTTGGCTTATACTGGTGATAGCTTGAAAGTTCACTCTCAGGGGTCCATCTCTCTTCCATCAAAAATAAACAGTAATAGCTAAAACAGAGACAAACAGTAATAAAAGTTCAGCTCCAAACACATGGTGAACTTTGACAATATGGAAACTCTGACTCACTTGATAAAAAACAGTTCCGATACTCAGCAATGGCCCCAGATGGGCAGAGCATCACTCCATAGGGGGCTTGCTGGGTGGATCCTGGTTGTGGCACATGTAGGAGTCTGTCTCTCTGCCTCTCCTCCTCTCACTTAATGAAAAAAAATAAGTAAAAGAAGAAAAAATGCTAAAATGAGAGACCAGCTTGGCTCCAGGTCCAAAAACTAAGAGACAACTGAGTATTAGCCCATACTAAATTAGGGAACTAAAGGTATTCCCCTGTGGGAAAAGAACAGGTCAAATGTCACTTTTTTTAGGGTGAAAGTTGAATTTAGTTAAGAGAGGCGCCTGAATCAGACCACCAATTACAATATTGCCAGTAGTATCATTTGATTAGTGATGACACCATACTCTTCTTCTCTACATCTATATATCTAACTGGCTGTTTTTGTTCTTATGCCTTCACCATTTTCTATCTCTTTCCTTTTCATCATTTTTTTACTCTCTCATTCTTCTTCCCCTGTTTCTCTCTCTTTTTCTTTGTCTTGCAAAAGCCTCACATTTACTAAGAAATACACACATGCTATTATATGACCCAGAACTGGAATTAGTGGAAATAAATAATAGCACAAAAAAAGTCAGAATTGATAAAAATTAATTTGGGTCTAAAAACTGATTATTGAATTAAATTTTTATTAGTAATTTAACTGAGAAATATTTTTACTAATGAAATAATGTCAAAATAAAAATACATGGTAGTTTTTTAACTATAATGGATAAAAATTAATGTAAAAAAAGAATGGACCAAAGGAATCTTTCCTGAACAAATAAAAATTTCTAGATGACATTTATTTGGGTTCATATTATTGATATTAAAATGTTTTTGTGCAAAACATGCTCAGGGTAAAATCATTCTCAGGTCAAAGTGACATTTAAAAAATTCAGAAATTCATAGGACTTATTTAAAACTTAATTTAGAAGTCAAATTAGATGAGCTCTAAACACACTTTTACTTCTGAAAACTTATTTTTCCTATTCCCCATTATTCCAATAAAAAGTTTCTCATGAGATAGAAAGGCAATATGCCTCAGTAAATTTGTACATTTATAAACCAAAACATTTTATTTTTATACTTTTACAGCTCAGTGGTGTGAAACTTGAACACACCTAATCTTTAAGAAAATCATAAACATATAGGATTTTACAGTAAGTTTTTTCAAACTTAAATTGCTATAGACTCAATAAAAATTGTTTATAGAAGAGAAAGTAACTTAACATATAAATTTAAAACTTTACCTTACAACTTCATTTTCACTTGGAAAAATGATATTTTTTATCAGCTCTCAGCTCTCTCTTATTTTGTCTAAAAATGTTTATCCCCAGTAAAGAAAATGAGGATGTTTCAACCTCATAAAGATGCACTTTTGCTCATGGCAGCATTAGTTTTCCCGGCTGGGGAGATCCAAGGTGAGTGATTCAATCAAGCCAGTACCAAAGCCCAGCTGTGACTGTGCAGAAACAACACATGCTCCAGAGTCTGAGTTCTTCCCAGATTGGTTACAGAAAGCAGAAAACATTTCCTTCCAACTGAGGAATAACATTTCAAACTATTATTTGTGCTGAGGAAACCACTGACTAGATGCTGTGCTGATTCTCAAAGAAAAAAAAAAAAAGCATATTGTCCTGGAGAGAAATGTTAGTCATTTTTTCCATTTCATGTCAAAGGTTAATGGAGATGCAAGAATCGGCCTGAAAACCTGTCCTTTCATATATCAGAGAAAAAGAATAGGCTTGCTGAAAATGAGTATGGTCTGAGGACTAACTTTTTGGAATACCTTTCTAGTTGGGTCAACGTACCCTTTTCCATGTGAGGCTTTTCCTACTGTTCTGATCCCATAAGCATCTTGTATGTGATTTGCATCCTGTTTTTATATACAGAGTAAAACTAAACTCCTGTATAAACCATACCACACATAAGATTCTTCACATAGAAATTGTTACTTAGGTAAGGATTAGATTTATGAAAGTGTCATGTGTATAAACAATATCACTGCTGGTTCATGATGGCCAGGACATCTCAAAATGTCCAGAAATTCTCCTAAAGCAAAGTATTGTCATAAAAAATGTTAACCAACTGGGATAGTAAGTGTACAGGTGATTCTTTATAAATAAACCTTCCATGGAAGGTTACTGGATATCTTTAGGTATTTAGACAACTGGCTCACAAACACCAATAACTATTTAGTTTAGAAGCAAAAGGTTCTGTCACTGAATGTACTTTAACAGAATCAAAGACCACATCACATCTTTATCTTTGCTTCTCCTACAAACAGAAATTACCGCAATTCTAAGCACAGTATATACTGCTAACATTTGTTATATGACTAGAGCAGGGGTCTCAAACTCGCAGCCTGCAGGCCGCATGCGGCCTGCCAAACAATTTTGTGCGGCCCGCAGACTAATCCACGAAGTTCAAAATATTTTGGATAAAATTAAGTAAGCCTAGGGGCCTACTTGTATTTTTCATTTCTCTAGCATCCTAGCTAGATATTAGCTTAGTTAACAGCAGTTGTGATGCGAACTACAGTTTCTGGTCATTTTGTGACACTGAGTAAACTGCATGTATGATTGTCACTGTTGTACTGATTTTTTTTGTTTTCAACTGCAGTGAGAAAAGTGTTGCGTAACAGTTGCCTTTTGTAGACCTAGTGCGGCCCGCCGAACGGCTGTGATCTTGCTCTGCGGCCCACATGCTGAGTTGAGTTTGAGACCCCTGGACTAGAGGGTCATCAGTAATACTGCCTCTGTTTGCAAGAAAAGGAAACATGACAAAACGTGGTCTATGTAAGTAGCAAGTTTATTTTTTCCTCACAAAGAAAAAGCTCCAGAAAGAGCTAGTTCAGTGCTGATCCTTTGGCTTCATGATGCCGTAATGAGACCTAGATGTCTTCTATTTTTTTCCCCTCCAAAACTCTTAGTATTTGGCTTATAGCTTCATGATGTCAAGATGACAGCAGCAACATTAGATATTATATCCATGTTTCAGGCTGGAGGAAAGGTTAAAGCCAAGTGTAAAGGAGAAAGAGACTTGTGTCAGCTGAGCTTATTCCTTTTATCTGGAATACAATAGCTTTCTCAGAGGCCCTAACAAATATATTTCACCTATTACAAGGGGGTCTAATGAACAATCAAGTTGTCACACAAGAGAATTAAGATTTTATTCAAACATATTGCCTCTTCTTGAAAGAAATTGAATGAGACATACAAGCAAAATAGAGATGGGCTAGGCAACTAACAGTAGCTATTAATCCTTGGCTGGGTTGCTCAGTGGATAAAGCATCGTCCCAGTGCACCAAGGTCACCGGGTTCCAATCCCTTCAGGGCACATATGAGAAGCAATCAATGAGTGCACAACTAAGTGGAACAACAAGTTGATGCTTCTCTCTCTCTCTCTCTCTTTCTCTCTCTCTCTCTCTAAAAAAACTGAATAAAGTTAAAAATAAAATCTTTTAAAAAAACTGGAGTCCCATTAAAGAGCTAAAAATACTTTATAGGTTTTGTTTCCTAGTGAAATATCTTGTGAAGCTTTTCACATGAACTTTATTGTTTGACAAGCAAGATACAAAAATAATTTTAGAGAATACATAAAAAATTACTGCATCTAATTCATTCTACATTTTTGTCCTAAAATACCAATGTCTTTTCAATTTTCTATATTCTTTCAAAACAAAAAAGACGTTAATTTCTTTGTTGCATAAAGGATTTTTTCCATTGACCACTTTGATTCAAAAATAAATAATTTATGAGAGTAATGAAATTAGTATTCTGAGTCAAATTATCAATAAATAAAAGCATTGTTTGTATGTTATTTTACTCCATTTCTTACATTAACTACTGAGTGAGTATTGTTATTATTATTATTTTTTTTATTATTTTTTTTGTATTTTTCTGAAGCTGGAAACGGGAGGCAGACAGACTCCCGCATGTGCCCAGGATCCACCCGGCACGCCCACCAGGGGGTGATGCTCTGCCCATCTGGGGCATTGCTCTGTTACGACCAGAGCCACTCTAGTGACTGAGGCAGAGGCCATGGAGCCATCCCCAGCGCCCGGGCCATCTTTTGCTCCAATGGAGCCTCGGCTGCGGGAGGGGAAGAGAGAGACAGAGAGGAAGGAGAAGGGGAAGGGTAGAGAAGCAGATGGGCGCCTCTCCTGTTTTCCCTGGCCAGGAATCGAACCCGGGACTTCCGCACGCTAGGCCGACGCTCTACCACTGAGCCAACTGGCCAGGTCCTATTATTATTATTATTGAAATGAGAAAATTAAGGCGCAGTGGGTAAATTGCCCTAACTCATACAATTAAAAAATACACAAATGAGATTTGAAGCCAGGGCTGTTAGACAGCAAAGCTTTTGCTCATTTAGATGAATTATATCATAATGTCAGAAAATGAATTAAGTATAAAAGAAAAATTAATGCTAAAATAATTTAAAACATGCCAGAAAACATATAATCTTCATCATAAAGTTTTTGGAAAGAAAAATGGATTAAGAATAAAAAGTTCTGGGAACTCTCAACCTGTATTCAGAAGTAAGAAAGAACCTGACCTATGCTCGCGCAGTGGATAAAGCATCAGCCTGGAACACTGAGTTCGCTGGTTCAAAACCCTGGGCTTGCCTGATCAAGGTACATATAGAAGTTAATGCTTCCTACTCCTCCCCCTTTTTCTCTCTCTCTCCTCTCTAAAATGAATAAATAAAATCTTTAAAAAAGAAGAAGAAGAAGTAGGAAAAAGAAGAAGGCATTACTATTTGGAGCCTGATCTAGGACAAGAAAGATCCTAGTCCAAAAAGGTTATGATTACGGGACATACCTTCAACATTCCCAGAAATCAACAAGGAGAAATTCTCAACTACAGTGCCATGTTCCATGGTGTAGGAGACAAGATGATTCTAGGTGATGCAAAGATGTAGCCTCAATGACTTAGACTCATCTAATTGAAGAAAATATGCCCTTCTATAATTTTTTTTCTAAAACTAAAATATATAGAAGAGAAAATGAAAAAAATTTAGGAATACAATTCCATGAATATCCACAAAGTGAATGCAGGATCATCCATTGAGTCACGAGTAAGGGCATCACCACCACCTGAAAAGCTTCCGTTTGTGTACTCTTACAATCTTTTCCACCTGACTCCTGAACCCTGAAATTAATATTTCTTGTTTCTGAGCTTCATTGAAATGTATGGATCCTTTGGGAATGTTTCATGTATAATGTCATTGTCTGGAAATAATAGCAGTTTATTTCTTCTTTTCCAAACTTTATATGTTTTTTTCCTTTCTTTTATTTTTATATATATTTCTAGCTTTATTAATCTAGCTGGGTTATTAAGTAAAATATTAAGTACAAGTGGTCCTATTGAACTGTATTTCTCATTCCCTCGCTCAGCACTTTACCTTGAGATATGGTTGCTGCCATAGGCTTTTTAGAGTTTAAAGATGGCTCCTTATAGTTATCTTATAATTATCTTTTCATCTTGAGTGTAGGTTGAGCTCTCTCAAATATTTTAGCTAATCTTTAGATAACCAAATGACTTTTTTCTTTACTTAAATTATTGTAATGTACCACATTGATTGACTTAGTGTTCCCTTTGCATAAAAGAAATATTCCTTTTTTTATTCCCTTTAGAAAAAATTCACCATAGAAATCTTCTGTGCCTGGTATTCTGCTTGCTTTTCTTTGTTTGCTTTAAATGAGAAGGTCTTTAAATTGTGGATTCTGTTTATTCACTTGATATTAAATAATTAAGGTTTTGATTTTTATGTCAAATTTGATAAGTTGTTTGCATTTTCTAAGAAACTGTACATTATATCTACATTTTCCAATTTATTGACATAAAAGTTGTTCATATTATAATATTAACTAATATTTTGGAAACCTGATTTTATGCACCTCTTTTCACTTCTAATATTTGTTGTTTGTAACTTCTTACATTCTTTTCTGTCTTTGCTTTTCTTTCTTTTTCTTTTGTTTTTTAAGTGAGAGAAGTGAAGATACTGAGACAGGCTCCCACATGTTCCCCTACAGGGATCCACCCAGCAACCCTGTCTAAGGCCAATGCTCGAATCAACCAAGCTATCCTCAACACCTGAGGCTGATGCTTGAACCAATCAAGTCAATGGTTGCAGGAAGAAAAGAGAGAGAATGAATGAGAGAGGACTCTCAGGGCTGACTGAGTTAGTTTGAAAAAGTAACAAATCCCAGCTATGTGGCCCTTTATCTGCTCCCTGAAATAACTTGCAACACAGGTAAGAAAAACAGGATATGTGATCAGTCAAGGATGGAAGGTTTGAACCTCCTCTCATACCCCTCCATTCCTGGAGACAAAAAAGTCATATAGGTCTGCAAACAAAGAAATCAAAGAAATCACCCACTTGTCACATGAAATTTAAAGCTGTAAAGGTATATAAGACTCAGAAAAACTAACTTTCGAGAAGTTTTGTTGTCTTTTTGGGTCACCCTGCTCAGCCAGCTAATAAACCCCGCTTCCTCCTGCACTCCAGAAAAAAGTCTGAGCGTCTTTGTCCTCCTGGAGTTGCTCCTTTGTTTCTGCAACAAGAGAAAGGGTGAGAGAAGGGGAGAGAAGCAGATGCTCACTGCTCAAGTGTGCCCTGAATGGAGATCAAACCCAGGATGTCTGTGTGCTGGGCCAACACTATTCACTGAACCAACCGGCCAGGGCTTCTCTTTGTCATGTTTGATGTTACCAGTCATTAAGCAAACTCTTTTTTAAAGAGTCAGCTTTGGGCTTTGTAGATTGTTTCTATTATAGATTTCTATGTTATCAATTTATCTCCATTAATATTATTTATTTCCTTTTACATTAACTCAATAAAAACTTTCTCTCTCTCTTTAACATTTTTAGAGGTGCTTAAATTATGGTTGCTTAGCCATTCTGTGTTTCTAATATACATCTAAGCATAGGAGCTTCTTTATAAGTTCTGATTCAGCAATATTCTACAAATTTTGATATGTCACAGCTTCATAATTATTTATTTCAAAATATTTTTCTTGTTTTCTTCAGATTCTCCTATGATTCATGGGTTGTTTTTAAATGTATTGTTTAATTTCAAAATATATGGGTGTTTTCTAATTATCTTTTTATTGTAGATTTCTACTTTGATTTCAATGAGGTAAGAAAATGTAGTCTAAACTCTTTTAAATCTTTGAATTTTGTTGGTGCTCACTCACTGGATTAGCCAATGATGAATTTAGTAACCATTCCATACATACTTCATACATCTGTGATATTATTCCACTTGTTTGTTGTATCGTTTAAAATAAATGATTAGGTCAATCATTATTTATTGTGTTATGTATATCTTCTATGCCCTTAATAATTTTCATCAGCAAGTTTTATAAATTTCTGTGAGAGTGCATAGAATTTCCCACTATGGTTGAGGATTTGTCCACTTACCCTTTCTATCTGTTTTCTCCCATTTTGTATAATTTAGAGATGGATTTTTGAATACATGCCAATTTATTAACATTATGTATTTCTTTTTTTTCTTTTTTTTTTGTATTTTTTTTTTCTGAAGCTGGAAACGGGGAGAGACAGACAGACTCCCGCATGCGCCCGACCGGGATCCACCCGACACGCCCACGGGGGGGGGGGCGCTCTGCCCACCAGGGGGAGATGCTCTGCCCCTCCAGGGCGTCACTTGTTGCGACCAGAGCCACTCTAGCGCCTGGGGCAGAGGCCAAGGAGCCATCCCCAGCGCCCAGGCCATCTTTGCTCCAATGGAGCCTCAGCTGCGGGAAGGGAAGAGAGAGACAGAGAGGAAGGAGAGGGGGAGGGGTGGAGAAGCAGATGGGCGCTTCTCCTGTGTGCCCTGGCCGGGAATCGAACCCGGGACTTCTACTCGCCAGACCGACGCTCTACCGCTGAGCCAACTGGCCAGGGCCTAACATTATGTACTTCTATTGTCTTCTTATAAGACATTTTCAGGGTTTTAGGATACAGAGTTTGTATGTTACTGTGGTTCCCAAGTTGACCTTACTAATGTTTTTTATTTTTGTAAGCTGCTAGAGATCCCTACCCTTTTGAAATGTAGATATCAAATAGTCCTCTTAGTTTATGTTAAAACGTCCTGCCAATATATGTGACAGCAGCAATGAACTGCCATCTCTCTTTTTTTTTTTCTTCTTTTTTCTTTTCTTTTCTTTTTTTTTTTTAGGGAGAAAGAGAGACAGAGAGGGAGAGAGAGACAGAGAGAGAGAGAAGGGAGAAGGAGCTGGAAGCATCAACTCCCATATGTGCCTTGACCAGGCAAGCCCAGGGTTTCGAACCAGTGACCTCAGCATTTCCAGGTCAACGCTTTATCCACTGCGCCACCACAGGTCAGGCTGCCATCTCTCTTTATTTGAATTATTTCCACTTGTTTTGGCTTAGTATCTTTTTGGCATTATGCATCATAAGTGTTTGTAACAAGCTCCCAGCTTGAGGTAAAGCTTTGTCTATTTTAGGCTTCAGCTATGTCTGTATATGTTTGGGGGACTTATAGAGTAAGTCTTTTTAGGGCTCCAGTTAACATGATAGATCATGAAACTGCTGAGAAAGAACCCACTGTGAGGGAGGAATAAATCAAATGCACAAGCATGGTCCAAGGACCAGGGGTTCACGTCATAGCAGAGAAGTAATTGTAAACACAGCAGTCTCAGTTGCTTCAATTATTGTCTGGTTGAGCTACCAGGACACAAGTCTGAAATCAATAGTCTTATGAGAAGATCAGTAAAATATTTTGAAAAAAACAAACAAACACAAAACTACTTAAAAAATTTGAGCCAAAATCTTCTACAGAAATGACTGTCTGAACCAGCACTGTAGAGAGGATATATACTTATTGCACACATCTGCACATTTGATACTGGAAATGTAGAGCTTCATCCCAGAAATGGGTGAGCAACAGAAGCAGCTGTGGTGGGACCTCACAGATAAATGCAATAGTGGCACCTGGAACTATAATCTCCATACTTGTTGCCTTAGTTATTGTAGCTATGGCAGATGTCATCAAAGTAAGCCTGAACAAGAGATGGATAAAAGTAGTGTACGCCACGGAAATACCAAGACAGCTGGCCTGTGGAGTATGTAGCAGACATGCTTTGGGAAATCCTCTGAATACTCTGGTGAAATTTAAAGGGAATGAATTTTTTTTCAGAGCTGACCCAGAAAACTATGATACTATATTTATTATAGCATATGTTTTTATTATATTTTATTATATACTGTATTACATGTGTATATATTATATATTTATTTGTTTGTGTTATACAGTTAATATATATTATACACTTCTATATAATATATACAGTGCACATATGCTATTATACATATATGTGCACTGCAGGTAACTTCCTCAACACACTCGTACAGTTTCGTACACTCACAGGGGTCCCCAAACTTTTTACACAGAGGGCCAGTTCACTGTCCCTCAGACCATTGGAGGGCCGCCACATACAGTGCTCCTCTCACTGACCACCAATGAAAGAGGTGGCCCTTCCGGAAGTGCAGTGGGGGGCCGGATAAATGGCCTCAGGGGGCTGCATGTGGCCTGCGGGCCGTAGTTTGGGGACGCAGGCTAAAGTCACTAGGTACGTATTTATATATGTTTTAAATATTAGATCAAGGAAAAAGTTTTAGCAGCTTGAAAAAATTAAATGTTTTCTCCAAAAAGTTTATTTTAAAAACTTATGCTTTTATATTAGTATGTTAATGATGCAAAAAGTCTGATTTTTTTTCTTAAATATAGATCATACTGATTTTCATCTACATATTACCAAAATCTAGATGATAAAATTTAAAAGCCACCCCATGTTTGCATTACACCTGGCTTATTTAAAATACAAGTTTTAAAACTGAATAAAAAGTATAATAAAATAAACAGATTTCTTTTTATCATTTGTTACAATATCTTTGAATCTGAAACTGTTAGAATTATAAATGTCACTCATCTACTAACAGATTCGATTAAGGATGAAAATTACTATATGGATCAAATATTACCCAGTTTATCAGAAAGATAGAGGTGCTGAGGAGACCCTGGGCATTTCATTTTAATTTTTTCACTGCAAATACTTTAGCATTCAAAAGGTGTTTTGCATGTATAGAAAAGGATGAGAAAATAAGAAAAACAGTTTATCATAAGGAAGGGTTATTTAATTTACCCTAATCTACATTTTCTTGTATTTTTATTGCTACCTAAACTGATCATTACTAAAACAATTAAACTAAAGACCAGGTGCTAGTAGCCAAAACATCCAGTTATTCATTCCTGAGGATTAGGTTTCCCATCTTTAAGGTTTATTCTTTTCTCAAAATACGTTTTTATGTAATTTCTCCAGGAACAAAATTAATACTTTATAATGCAAAATGAAAATCATAATGTGCTGCTCAAAAAATTGAAAAGGGGTAAAAATTTATTTCACAAAAATCAGCACATCAGCACTAGATCCATCACAAATACTATGCAATATTAAATTTGACTTTCAAGATATTGCAAGATAAAGCACTTGCCCAAATATGTAACAACCACAGACAATCGAACTCACATAGTTATCCTCTAGCTCCAACATTGGTCACTTCCTCAGACATGCACCCCAGCTTACTACAAAAGAAGGCTTCAAAATTGTTTTGGAAGGGCAAGATTTCAAAAGGATATCTGGAAAAAAAATTTTTAACTTGTACTTTGCTGACTTAAGATATAATTTTATTTATTTATTTATTTATTTATTTATTTATTTTTCTCAATTGACAGAGACAGAGAGAGTCAAAGAGAGGACAGATAGGGACAGACAGACAGGAAGAGAGAAAGATGAGAAGCATCAATTCTTTGTTGCTGCTCCTTAGTCTCCTTAGTTGCCCATTGATTGCTTTCTCATATGTGCCTTAACGGGGGGGGGGGGTATGGGGGAGCTCCAGCAGAGTAAGTGGTCCCTTGCTCAAGCCAGCGACCATGAGTTTCAAGCCACCGACCTTGGGGTCATATCTATGATCCCATGCTCAAGCCAGCCACCTCGGGGTTTCAAACCTGGGTCCTCTGTGTCCCAGTCCAAATCTCTATCCATTGTGCCACCACCTGGTCAGGCTAAGATATAATTTTAAATATCCCTAAAATTGAGCTAGAAATGGCCACTGTAGATACACCAAGAACTCTCTGCACAGCCCTCAGAGCTCCCTGGGGAAGCCTAAGTAATCCTCGCACTCATGACAGCAAGAAAGCACACTTGTTGACTCGCAATCACTTTAACACACAACGGAAGGGCCCTTTGTTTCAGCAGAGTTTTGACAGATCATTACATTTCCAAAAATTGCCTAAAAATATTAAGTTAAATAAATTAACACGATTAACTTTCTCACATAATTCTCCTACTCTTTGCTGTCTAGGTAAAGACTCTTGGAAAGCAGAAAACATGACCTAAAATTTTGAGCTTTCTAATTACTGTTCACAAGATACAGAGAATATACCAAATCTTTCCTTTATTTTCTCCTTTGTTTTATAACTTTTCATAATATGATTATAATGCAAATTATAGAAAATGATGAAAGCATAGAGAAACATGAAAAAAATTAGTAGTACCAGTAATCCCACTACCAGAGAAAGTCTGTTAATATCTTGGTGTATTTCTTTGAAATTTAGTGCCCACCCCTCCAACCACTTCTGGAAAAACTTGACCATTTTTAATTTTTTTGCTGTGTTTTATATAACTGAATCACACTGATTTTTTCACACAGCACATTAAATATTTTTTGGATCCATGACTTTATGGTTGTATAATTATCCATTTGTGGCACAAACAGTGAGTTCCTTATTAAAGACACCCACTTCTCTTCATAATGTAGAGTCCCAAACGGGGGCTGTTTTTTGTCCATCTAAATTTTGTCACTTGACTGCATTTGGGCTGATGATATATGTGCATAAAGGATGAATGCCATTTCTGCTTAAGCACACAAGAACCTCCTCCATAAACTTCCACTTTTTCTTCTCCCTCAGTTTGAAATGAATGACCAGAAACACCTAGGGAATCACATGTCATAAATGGCAGAGTTTGCATCAGCCTGGGTCTCTGAGAGACTGCATGGAGTAGATTCCCCAGCGCCTCTCTCACCTACTACTTAAACATATGTGAGAAATACCTCCCACTCTGTTAAGCCACTGAGATTTAAGGTTTACTGTTAGAGCAGCAAGCATAATCTTAAACAATGCATACACCATTATCTATATATTGGGCCTAACTTAAGTATTCTATTATTGTTGAACATTAGCTGGTTTTCAACTTTTTATTTTGCATAGAGCTGTAATTATGATATTTAGTAAAAATCTTTGTGTAACATGTACCTTCAAGACATATTTCTAGAAGCCCTGGCAGGTTGGCTCAGTGGTAGAGCGTCGGCCTGGCATGTAGAAGTCCCGGGTTCGATTCCCGGCCAGGGCACACAGGAGAAGTGCCCATTTGCTTCTTCACCCCTCCCCCTCTCCTTCCTCTCTGTCTCTCTCTTCCCCTTCCGCAGCCGAGGCTCCATTGGAGCAAAGATGGCCCGGGCGCTGGGGATGGCTCCTTGGCCTCTGCCCCAGGCACTAGAGTGGCTCTGGTCATGGCAGAGCACGCCCGGGAGGGGCAGAGCATCGCCCCCTGGTGGGCAGAGCGTCGCCCCCTGGTGGGCGTGCCGGGTGGATCCCGGTCGGGCGCATGCGGGAGTCTGTCTGTCTCTCCCGGTTTCTAGCTTCAGAAAAATACAAAAAAAAAAAAAAAAAGACATATTTCTAGAAGCTGTATTATTTGAAAAAATAAATACTTTAGGATGCTGGTACATATAGCAAACTGACTTCAAGAAAAGGTGAAACAATGTACACTTCTACAAGTTATGTGTAAGAATTCCTTGTTTTCCAAACACTTTATCTTTCTCAGTATTTTCCAGATTCATAGGTGAAAAAATATTGTTTTTATATCCTAGATTATACCTGAGGTTATATTATTCCTTATGGTTTATTTTTCTTTTCCATTATAACTATGTATGTTTCCCCATTTATACTCAAAAATAAAACCAAAATCATTACCCTGCAAGCCCTGAGCCAAACTAGAGCAAGTCTGCCAATAGATCAATATAGTCAGATTCATACACTGTGTGTTAAAGTTGTTGAGGCTGCTGTAGAAAATTTAGCATGCCAGTTTGAGCCTTCCCATCTTTTTGGCTATAGTCTATTCTTACTATTTCTGGCGGTGCCTATTAGTCTGGACGTGGGCCAAAGTTCCTGATCTTTATTCTAGGTCATCTGCTAATGTAGAAATGTTCACGTGAACTACAGGTCTCTAGGAAAATGCCTTAATAACCTGCTATGTCATTGTACCCTCCTTTCCAGAGACAAAGTACTATTCCACATAGTCCGGGCCACTTACTTCAGTGATACTGCTCCCTGCATCTTTGCAAGTCTTGTCACTGTCTAGAGTCACCTGATACTTTCTTGTTCATTCATGTTTATGAAGTGTTTCTTATAGTCAGGATCATAAGAGCTGTTGGTGTTACTATAGTAAACACAAAGGCATGTTCTCATCTCTCATAACCTTGGCGTCTAGTTCATGTGAAAGGAGGGGACAAAGAGATGTCAGTAGGAACATATTTTAAACAAGAAAACATATTAGTAAAAAGATGATTGTCAAAGACAAAAACTAGAAAAGTAAGGAGGTTAATTTCATTCAGGTTTTTTTTAATTTTATTTTTCTGAAGTGAGTAGTGGGAAAGCAGAGAGACAGACTACCACATGTGCCTGACCAGGATCTACTCCAAAAGCCTTCTAGGGGGGTGATGCTATGCCCATCTGGGGTGTTGATCCATTGCAACAGGAGCCATTCTACACCTGAGATGGAGGCCATGGAGCCATCCTCAGTGCCCAGGACAACTTTGCTCCAGTGGATCCTTGACTGCGGGAGAGGAAGAGAGATAGAGAAAAAGGAGAAGGGGAAGGGTAGAGAAGCATATGGGCATGTCTCCTGTGTGCCCTGGCCGGGAATCAAACTCGGGACTTCTACAAGTTGGGCCAATACTCTACCATTGAGAAAAACCAGCCAGGGCCTCAGGTTTTTTAATAAAACATCTCTCATCCAAAGATTGGAGTGTCTCAGCAAGGGAGTTGTAGTTTTGCCTCAGATCTATACCAGGAGATGTGAACAAGTTGTCCATCGGGTGGTTGTATGGGTGAGGTTGTCTTGTAGACAGTTGCATGAAGTTATCTAACAGGTAAAGTTTTCTGTAGAAAGTTGCACTAAGTTATCTAACAGGAAATAGATACTGTGTGAATAGATACTTTCAGAATAATTATTTTATAATGAACAGTTCTAATCTTAGCTTATCATTCATGACAAACAGTTCCGATCTTAGTCAATTATGAGACAAAGAACAGAAAGTTGGTCCCTCTTACTTTATCAGCAGATTCATACAAAAGGGGAATAAAAGTTCCATATTTAATCTTGCCATAGTTCAAAAAAAAAATTTAACACTTATAAAAGAAGAAAATAGGGTTTCAAGAGGAATTAGCAGAGTTTAGTGAAAGTTAGCAAAAAGCCTTGTAGAGTTGGACATTTGAAGCCTTTTGGAAAAGGTTTTCATCAACAGAAACTGCAAGGTCAAATCCCTAGAGCATAGAAAAGCATGAAAAAAACAAGAAAATTTGAAAAGCCAATGCAGCTAAAGTATGAAAACAGAAAACTTGTCAGCAGTAGTCAGATGAGGCAAGATCATGCAGATATGGTAGCATGTTTTTATTTTATTCTGAATGCAATGAGAAGACACTAAATAAAGTCGAGAAAGGGAAAATTGTGGCCCAACTGATGTTTGGAAAGATGGCGTTAGCTGCCATGTGGAAAATTAATGAGATCTGCAAAGAATGCATAAGCAAAAAAGGGGAACTGGTGATAAGGTAATTGTAATAACCTAGCCCAGTGTTTTTCAATGGCTGGTCTGCCAGAAATTTTGTGTTGTTCTGCAAAAGATTTAACAACGACTTTGGAACTGCAGTTGAAAACCACTGATCTAGACTGAAAAAAGGTGGTAGCTTGGACTATGTGGCTATCAATGAACTGATAAGATGCCTTGTAATTTTAATCTGATTGATATTTCTCTCGTAGTTCCATGCCTCTTGGAAGCAGGGAATTTAGAATGCTGGCAATAATCTTGAAGGCCCAGTAAACACATGGGCAGATTCTTAAAAGCTTCTTTTATTCCACAGTATCCAATTGTAGAGGTTGCCGTGAGGCTCATAACCACACTAGATTTGGTTTCTACTGTCATCTCCAAAGTTCAGTCGCCCGTCATAACTCACCTGCATTATTGTGCCGGTCTTCATAAAATCTTGCACACTGTCCCTGAAATGATCATTGTGTAAGTTTATTTTCATACCACTATTTTTGACCCAAATAGCTTAACCATCTTTCTATTAGCTGTAGAGTCAAACACAAAGTCCTTAAAAGCCCCTTTAAGAGAACAAACTTATCTTCTTATCATTAATCTTTTTCACAAACTTTCTAGATCAACAAGATTAGTATACTGCTTCACACCTGACTATTTCATTTTCAGTGTTGCTAAGGACTAAATATCTCTGCCGCCACAACCGAGGTTAAAATCCTAACATCCAAAGTGTTGGTATTAGGAAATGGGGACTAGTCATGAGGGTGAACTTAGTGCCTTTATAAGAAGAGACACGAGAGCTTGCTACCTCTTCCTGTTCTGTACCAGGTGAAAATAAAACAAGAAGACAGCCCTCTACAAGCAGGAGGTTGAGCCCTCACAAGACACTGGATATGCTGGCACCTTGATTTTAGAACTGTGAGAAATAAATTTCTTTTGTTTCTAAGCCCTTCAGTCTGCAGTATTTTATTATGGCAGTCCAAACCAACTAAGATGTATGTGTCTATTGCCCTGGCTGGATAGCTAGGTTGGTTGGAGCATCATCCTGAAGCACAGAGGTTGCTGGTTTAATCCCCAGTCAGGGCACATATAGGAACAGATCGATGTTCTTGTCACTCTTTCACTCTTTCCCTTCCTTTTTCTAAAATCCATAAAATAAACATTAAAAAAATAATGAAATAAAATAAATGAAAATATTTCTGAAAAAGGTTGACACATAAAGCCTTACCAGTCATTTATACATTAGTATAAATATAAACAAATTCTTAACTTTTACTTTTGTTTTATTTTTTAAAAATTTTATTTAGAAAATTAAATTTAACAATTGATATTGATTAATAAGAGTACATAGGTCTCAGGTAAACATTTCTATAGCATTTGAACTGTTGATTATGTTTTAAACCCATCACCCAAAGTCAGATGGTTTTCTGTCACCTTATATTTGTCCTTCTTTACTCCCTTCCCCACATGTCCTCCCACATGTCCCCCTCCTGGTAACCACTTCACTTTTATCTATGTCCATGAGTCTCAGTTTTATATCTCACCTATGTGTGAAATCACATAGTTCTTAACTTTTTATAATTTGCTTGTTTCACTCAGTATAATGTACTCAAGGTCCATCCATGTTGTCGTAAATGGCACTATGTCAACCATTTCTTATTGCTGCATAGTGTTGTATTGTATATATGTACCACATCTTCTTTATACAATCCTCTATCAAAGGGCACTTCAGTTGTTTCCATGTCTTGAACACTGTGAATAATGATGTGACAAACATGGGAGTGCATGTGTCTTTATGTACCAATGTTTTCAAGTTTTTAGAATAGATAGATATCCAGTAAGGAATTACTGGGTTATATGGTAGTTCTAGTCTTAATTTTCTACAATGTTTGTACTAATTTGCATTCCAACCAGCAGTAATGAAGGTTCCTTTTTCTCCACAGGACAAGTAATAACCAGTGTTGAAGAGGCTGTGGAGAAAATTCTTAATTTTTAAAAATTAAAAAAAGAAGTATGTGTCTGTGTATGTGAGTGTGTGTAATAATCTTTAAAATGCTTTTCTACTAATAAAAACTCCTTATTTTTTTTTACTTTATTTTAAGGAGAGGCTTAGAGAACCTTTGTAAGAAAGAAGTTGCATCTTGTTAGGTGGAAGCAGTTATTTTCGACACTGTAGGGAAATTCAAATATGTGTGGAAGAATCTAAAAGGATGTCAAGTAGTGGGAAGGGTGGATTGGGCTGAAGACAAAGTGTATGTTTCTCAGCTCCAAGCTCAGCTGCACAGGGCTGGAGCTGAGACTGCATACCTCAGTTCTGTTTCTTCGCATAGGTCCCTGGGAGACTCTGTGAGTAGGGGCTCTTGAGGGTGACAGAAAGTCTGGAGAAGGGAGAAGGCTGTTGTACCTTTCTGATTGTTCCCTCCTCTTACCAATCTCACTGCAGCAATTATTCCCCATCCTTGCAGAGGACAGCAGCAGCAGACTCCTATTTGTGTTTTTTCCATGCCCTGATACCAGCCTCACAGCTCCTGAGCAATACCAGCACTTGCGAGTGGGTGCCCCCTCCTCAGGTCTGGATCTCAGTTCTGCAGGCTCTCCTCCGAGACCCTAACATCCAACGTTTCTGCCTGTAGCTCCTTCCTCTATGTCCCCATTAATCATTTTCAGTTCTCTAATAATCAGTTAACAAACCTATGTGTTAAGTTATCTTTGTTAGAATAACTGGTGCAGTTTATTTCCTAACTGGAGACCAAGTGGATACAGTAAGGAGGTTTTAGGACAAGAAATGACTAAATTTTAATTCTGGCCCTTGAAACTGGGTTACAGAATTCATTCATGGATTTCACAAATGAGACTGATTAATGGCCCACAGTGCAATTTTAAGCAGCTTTATTTTCTTGGTTCTTAGGCAACTAACTAAACTTTTAGTGGTTTTATCTTGAGTGAGGAAAAGCTGACCATATCTCTACTGTTCACTAGTTGGTGAATTGGACCAATTAGCAGTCAAAGAAATGTTTGGTCTCAAACCTAGACTACTGGATTCAAACCAGACCTCCTTTCTTTACCTACTCTCTTAGCCACAGAGAGTGACTTAACCTTTCCTTGTCCTGTCTGTAAAATGGAAATAATAAATGATTCATGGCATGAACTGAGCATTGGAGGACATAACTTATTTTTAAAAATTAGAAATTAGAATGTTCAGTACATTGTTCTGTTCTTGTCATTTGCCATGTAATTCATGATACTTTATTGCTAACTTGTATCACATGAAGGTAGTGCCTTTCTCATTATATTTGGAAAAAGTTCACCTGCCCTCTGAGGTGCACTCTAACAAATTATCCTCCCTCATTGAACCAAATCCCTATGTGGTTAGGATGAGGTATGTGAGCTAAATTGGTGTCGGCAGTTCATCTGCAGTCTATGAGAAAGGCAGGTATTTTACTCTGGGGAGATAATCTCATTGTTTAGATTTCCATCACATATGAAGCCTTAGCATCAGCAGGGAAAGCACATGAAACACATGAGATAGTTTTATTATTTTTAAGGACCACATTTGGATTTGTGACACAGCATTCACAAGAGATCATTATTGTCAAATTACTTGTGCACAATTAAGCTTGAGTGGGCTGACCAAGCTGCAGTCAGACATGAAGCCAGAAGTGTAGTTCCAGGTGTGAATCTGTCTAATGTTGCCAGATGGGCTAGACGTCTAGAATACCACCTTTCTTTCAAAAAATGTGCTAAACATAATTTCTCCCTAATAACTCTGATTTATAGAGCATTTCTATGAGATCTTACTATATATGAAAAAAATCACTATATATTTTAGATTTTTAGAAATGTAAATTCAAATAAAAACAAAATATATTTTTCAACCATCAATATGGCAAGAATGAAAAAGATTGAAATAGCAGAAATTGACATGGAAGAATAGAATCTCTCATACCTTGCTGATGAATATGTAGACTACCAATTTTTGGAGAGTTATATAGCAATAAAAATATTAATATGTTTACAATCTTGAAACTAATCATTTGCACTTCTAACATTTTATCATACTGAGGAAAAGCACCAGTACTTAAGAATGTAACTACAAAAACATTTGTTTTAACAGTTTTTAAAGTGAAAAAAAATCTAATTTTCCATAAATAATTAGTATTCAAATAACCTATAGAACATCTAAATTTTGCAATATTTTAGACCTGTTAAAATAGGCAGTTTCTCATATACACAAAATCCAAAATGAAAGAGGAGAAATCACCACAGACATCGTAGATATACAAAGAATTATTGTAGATTACTATGAAAAACTTTATGCCACTAAATTCAACAACCTATAAGAAATGGATAAATTCCTAGAACAATACAACCTTCCTAGACTGAGTCATGAAGAAGCAGAAAGCCTAAACAGACCTATTAGTAGAGAAGAAATAAAAAAATAACATTAAAAACCTCCCCAAAAATAAAAGTCCAGGCCCAGACGGCTATACTAGTGAATTCTATCAAACATTCAAAGAAGACTTAGTCCCTATTCTACAGAAGGTCTTCCAAAAAATTGAAGAAGAAGCAATACTTCCAAACACATTTTATGAGGCCAACATAACCCTCATACCGAAACCTGGCAAGGATGGCACACACACAAAAAAAACTACAGACCAATAGCTCTAATGAATACAGATGCTAAAATACAAAACAAAATACTGGCAAATAGAATACAACACATATTAAAAAAATCATGATCAAGTGGGATTCATCCCAGAATCTCAAGGATGGTTCAACATACGTAAAAATGGTTAACGTAATACACCACATCAACAAAACAAAGAACAAAAACCACATGATCTTATCAATAGATGCAGAAAAGGCATTCAATAAAATACAACACAACCTTATGTTTAAAACACTCAACAAAATGGGTATAGAAGGAAAATATCTCAACATGATAAAGGCCATATATGATAAACCATCAGCCAACATCATATTAAATGGCATAAAACTGAGGACTTTCCACCTCAAATCAGGAACAAGACAGGGTTGTCCACTCTCTCCATTCTTATTTAACGTGGTGCTAGAAGTTCTGGCCAGAGCATCAGACAAGAGAAAGAAATAAAAGGCATCCATATTAGAAAAGAAGAAGTAAAGGTATCACTTTTTGTAGATGATATGATCCTATACATCGAAAACCCAAAAGACTTCACAAAAAGATTACTAGAAACAATAAACCAATACAGTAAGGTCGCAGGATACAAAATTAACATACAAAAGTCCATAGCCTTTCTCTATGCCAACAATGAAATATTAGAAAACAAACTCAAAAGAATAATCCCCTTCACGATTGCAACAAAAAAAATAAAATACTTAGGAATAAACATAACAAAAAATGTAAAGGACCTATATAACGAAAACTACAAAGCATTGTTAAGGGAAATCAAAAAAGATACAATGAGATGGAAAAATAATCCTTTTTCATGGGTAGGAAGAATAAATATAATCAAAATGGCCATATTACCCAAAGCAATATATAAATTTAATGCAATTCCAATCAAAATTCCTATGATATTCTTTAAAGAAATGGAACAAAAAATTATCAGATTTATATGGAACTATAAAAAAACCCGAATAGCCAAAGCAATTCTAAGGAAAAAGAATGAAGCTGGGGGCATTACAATACCTGATTTCAAACTATATTATAGGGCCACGATAATCAAAACAGCATGGTATTGGTAGAAAAATAGACACTCAGACCAATGGAACAGAATAGAAAGTCCAGAAATAAAACCACATATATATGATCAAATAATTTTTGATAAAGGGGCCAACAACACACAATGGAGAAAAGAAAGCCTCTTCAACAAATGGTGCTGGGAAAACTGGAAAGCCACATGCAAAAGAATGAAACTCGACTACAGCTTGTCCCCTTGTACGAAAATTAATTCAAAATGGATCAAAGACCTAAATATAAGACCTGAAACAATAAAGTACATAGCAGAAGACATAGGTACTAAATTCATGGACCTGGGTTTTAAAGAGTATTTTATGAATTTGACTCCAAAGGCAAGAGAAGTGAAGGCAAAGATAAATGAATGGGACTATATCAGACTAAAAAGTTTTTGCTCAGCAAGAGAAACTGACAACAAAATAAACAGACAGCCAACTAAATGGGAAATGATATTTTCAAACAACAGCTCAGATAAGAGCCTAATATCCAAAATTTACAAAGAACTCATAAAACTCAACAACAAACAAACAAACAATCCAATAAAAAAATGGGAAGAGGACATGAACAGACACTTCTCCCAGGAAGAAATACAAATGGCCAACAGATATATGAAGAGATGCTCATCTTCATTAGTTATTAGAGAAATGCAAATCAAAACTACAATGCGATACCACCTCACACCTGTTAGACTAGCTATTATCAACAAGACAGGTAATAGCAAATGCTGGAGAGACTGTGGAGAAAAAGGAACCCTCATTCACTGTTGGTGGGAATGTAAAGTAGTACAACCATTATGGAAGAAAGTATGATGGTTCCTCAAAAAATTGAAAATAGAACTACCTTATGACCCAGCAATCCCTCTACTGCAGGGGTCTCAAACTCAACTCAGCATGTGGGCCGCAGAGCAAGATCACAGCCGTTCGGCGGGCCACACTAGGTCTACAAAAGGCATCTGTTATGCAACACTTTTCTCACTGCAGTTGAAAACAAAAAAAAATCAGTACAACAAGCACAATCATACATGCAGTTTACTCAGTGTCACAAAACGACCAGAAACTGTAGTTCACATCACAACTGCTGTTAACTAAGCTAATATCTAGCTAGGATGCTAGAGAAATGAAAAATACAAGTAGGCCCCTAGACTTACTTAATTTAACCAAAATATTTTGAACTTCGTGGATTAGTCTGCGGGCCACACAAAATTGTTCGGTGGGCCGCGAGTTTGAGACCCCTGGTCTACTGAGTATATACCCCCAAAACTCAGAAACATTGATACATAAAGACACATGTAGCCCCATGTTCATTGCAGCATTGTTCACAGTGGCCAAAACATGGAAACAACCAAAAAGCCCTTCAATAGAAGACTGGATAAAGAAGATGTGGCACATATACACTGTGGAATACTACTCGGCCATAAGAAATGATGACATCGGATCATTTACAACAAAATGGTGGGATCTTGATATCATTATATGGAGTGAAATTAGTAAATCAGAAAAAACCAAGAACTACATGATTCCATACATTGGTGGGACATAAAAACAAGACTAAGCGACATGGACAAGAGTGTGGTGGTTACCGGGGGTGGGGGGAGGGGGGCGTGGGAGGGAAGGAGGAGAGGGGCAGGGGAGTGGGAGGGGCACAAAGAAAACTAGATAAAAGGTAATGGAGGACAATTTGACTTTGGGTGATGGGTATGCAACATAAGTGAATGACAAGAGAATCTGGACATGTTTTCTTTGAATATATGTATCCTGATTTATTGATGTCACTCCATTAACATTAATAAAAATTTATTAAAAAAAATAGGCAGTTCCTGGGAAGGATATAAAAGGTAAGCAAAGATTATGGGTTGGCAAAGAGTGTGTATACCATCTCTTGATATTATAATACATGATACAGCTTTGTCCGAAAAAAAAAGAAATGATAAAGAAAATACATAGGTATGCTTTCACCCCTGTACACAGAAGTTTCAAAGCACAAAATATGGTGGAGGCCACATGGATAATATTGGTTACCTGGGCCAGATGGAGAGGGTGGTTGGTGTGACTGTCATTTATTTTCTTTGAATAGTTGTAGTGTTAAGACTTGTCACAACAGCCATGATTTTCATCTGAATTTTTTAAATCACGATGAATAAAAGTTAATCATTGATCAGAAGAGATAAGAGAAGTAAGTCTATGAATTTCGTAAATCTCCACATCTAATCAGGAAATAAGTAATATAGTATCTGAATCCAAACCTGTATGATTCTAAAACCATCTCAATTGTTCCTCTGGTCTTGTGAAAAACACACTTCGAGGGAACAGGTAGAGTTGGCAGTTTGGACTGGGAGGAGCCTTCTAGTCCCTTGGAAATCACATTCCTATGAAGCATTTGTTTGTTGTGGATCCACCTCACCTGTTGTTGAGAAAACAGGCAGAGCACAGTCCAGTGATGGTCCTTTCTGTTACATTTAACCCCAATTAGCCATGTCCAGTATTGTCCAGGAATACTGACAGAATCAGCAGCAATATTTGAAACAGGTATAGAAAATAATTGCCAAGTTCTGAGAAGATAATAGCAAGAGATACTGCTTACTGTCTCTTCAATTCATTTATCGGGGCCATGGCTTCCTTTGGGGCAAGTGAGAAAAAAAGTTTGTGAGGCAGATCAGTGTCAGGTCACCAAAGGACGGACGCACAAGGCCTGATGAGTTTTCTAATAAATTTATTTATGCATTTGCGAACAGATGGGCTGAATCAAAAACAGCATCAGCACCAAGGGTCTTGGATTTAAGCTTTTATAGGGTTGTGAGCAAGGCTCAGTCAGGAGGTTAGTTTGGGGGTGAAATTTGGGGGCGGGGTGAGGGAATATGCTCAATTAAGAGGTTGGGTGAGGGGCTGTGGGGAACATCGGTCAGGTTTGCTCCAGTAGGGAGTTACAGAAATGGCCCTGGTGCCAGATATTTAAAGTTCAATCTGGTTTAGGGAGGCTTTTTATAAGGGGTCCTGGACCTGAACCTAACACTCAACAGGTTGAGCCATGAGCTCAGATACCGCAGTATGTAAACTGCATCTAACCATACACCCGCCATCTTTTCTCCTTGTGTGGGGTTTAAGAGGTGATAACTGGTGAAGTATGTTTATCCAGTGATATGCCTTTTATGCAAATGGCATCCTGTGGGAAATAAGAAGCCCACGCTTCTTAAGCAGCCTTAGAAGCTGATGAGAAAAGCAATAGGCCTCTGTGAACAGTCCTGCATCCCCAGGGCCCTCATCTTCTGAGCATTACTATGCAGTATGAATTAACTCCGCTGCATAGCAGCCACCTGGTGCTTCTGAGTTGATTATCATTATCCCTGGAGGTAGAGGCTTTCTGCATCACAGGGCCAACCTATGGGATCAACAGGGTTTACTGAGCTCAGTGCCCATGGAGCTTGGCATGCCCTGTGGGTGAAAAGTAACCTAGGCATTCCCGGGATGTGAAAGTTATGGTCTAAATGAGGCTTTACATTGATCTGGACAACTCATACAAGGCATGGAGTGGGAAGTCATGAAGAAGAAAAGTTGTTGACAGAAATGATTTGAAAGCTAGAGTAAGTGGATATCAGAGCACTAAATCAAGGGCAGTAGGCATCCATAATAAAGAGTTCACGGAGTCAGAGTCAAAAAGTGCAAGGAAGCCCCTGCAATCCATTGTGGAAACTGCTGCCCTGTGCACTCAGAGTAAGAAAGCGAGAGGAGCCAAGGAGGCCATGAAGACGGACAGCCTCCAGTCCCAACCGAAAATGGAAAGGGAGACCATGCCACACTCTGCTCTTTCCATCAAGCCACTCACTTCTTGAATTATCACTTGTCAGTCATGTAGATTTGGGTTCTAAAGGGGCTCATAAAAGAAGCCAGGTCCTATCATGTAAAAAACAAGCTTTAGCAGTTTACTTTTTCCAAATATAATCCCCCAATGACTCCTGTTGTATTTAGGAAATGGAATCTTTGCAGACATTAGAAAGCACAAAGAAATATCAGTATCCAGCACACTTAATTATAATTTTAAAGATGTCTTTGCTCTTTTTTAGGATGAAGATCTGAACATCAAGAAACAAGTGTTATTCTCAGGAACTGAATAATTAAGCCATGTTTCAGCCACTGTCAAATATCATGTTTCCTTCGTCCCATGTAATTAGAGATAGTTTTCATAAAGAAGTTTTTTCTTCCCTTAAATAACTCCTCTCCTTAAAATTATATCACATTGACATCTCTCATTTCATGTTATCAGTTTGTTTTTATCTGATTTGAAGTTTCTCATTCAGCATTCCTGACAGGGAGACTATTCTATTCATGTGATGCTTTTCTAACCAGTTTATACTGAATTCTGAGTCCTCTGCCTAATTCTACCTCAATCTTTTAACTAACTGGTGTTTCCTGGAGTGGCCAGATTTGTGGTGTTAGATATTTAAATAGGTACCAAGTGGCAAAGAAGCCACAGAGGCACATGTGTACAGTGAATAAAAAAAGAACAACCTTGTGAAGGTTCACTAGTGAACAAGAGTTTGAGCAATGAAAGGAAACCCCTCCTAGAACAGATTTGCCCTTGAACACATTCACCTTGCAGCCCATAGGGAGAGCAGTGAAGAAGTCCGCTTCTAAGAATGGCCATGGGGCAAAACCAGAAAAAGAGGCTCAAAGTGTTCCCAGGATAGCAAGTCATTCAAAGCTCCTTATTGGCCCTCTTTGCTTGTGCTGAGCATGATCAGCAGGATTACCCGAGAGTTCAAAGAGCACACGCTCCATCCTCAGGGGTCCAGGCCTGGCTGTGGGCAACTCTAAGAACATTGACAGCGCCTTTCAGGGCAGAAATGCAAACAGAGAGGCTAACAGGCACAGGGACAGAGCAGAAAGCCTTGCAAACACCAGCCAGAAAGCTAACATTAATTTCTAAAATTCTGTTTATCTTGGGGTCAAAACTCCTAGAGTGAAAATGAAAAAAGAAAAACAAAGCTTGTGTGAAATATGCCTTTATCTACATAAAGTTCTCAACTTTTTCAAACATGAGAGTTCCTTTTTAAAATAAGACTTGTGAACCACCCATAACACTAGTTATCTTTAACTATGAGTTAATTGAAAGAATACATTGTTACCAAACAACTATATAATTTCAATAATATTTGTAAGTATTTATAAAATTAATTGCAAGAAAATTTACATGTAAATGAGAAACTGCAATGTTGGTATGAGATAACATATTTACTCAGACTAAGAAAATATTCTCCTGATTTATTTTTAATCAAAAAGAGTGAAAAAAAAGAGGGGGGCATGTGATGGGATAAAATTTTGAACTTTTCATTATTGTCATTGTTTCCTGCATCCTTAACCCCCAAAGTCATTATGGTGGTGGTGTGTGTGTGTGTGGGGGGGGTGTTGGCAGGAGTATATCTAGAACTGTGAGATACAGATGTCAAATTATTGAGTTATTTTTTATTGTTTCTACTTTTCACTATGGAAATATTGAAATGTTTCAAAAGGAGAGCATACAAAAATGATGTCTCTGTACCTATCACCCCAGTTCAACAACCTGATACATTTGCCAGTTGGTTCATTCACAATCTCGGTAGTTCCTGGGTGAAATCTGAAACTGAACCCCCCTCCATATACAGAGGGCAAGGAGTGACCAAGGGAATACGGAGTATATCTCTGCACCATCTGCCAGAATCCTAAAAGTTTATATAGGAGCCTGAAAAGGGATTCAGCCATATTCACCACCAGATGGTCTTAATAATATGCTCTCAAGGCTGTGTCCCTGAACACACACTGTGCAAACAATGGGCAGAACACTCAGTCTAAGTTCAGAATTGGGAGAAGAAGACTCCAGTTCACCAGGAGTCATATCCTCTCAGTGACCTCTTCCAAGACAATTGTATGTCAAATTTTATGACACTTTTTGTCTCATTATATTAAAGTAAATTCCAGATATGTGTTTCTTCTGGAAATAGTTCAACATAGTATTTTTATTGCTGCTGTTGTTTTGCTTATTTGCTGATTGTTCATACAATATTATTACCAACTCAATCAAATTAACAAATTCTTACTATTTCTTAATATGCTATATTATCTATATTTAATACCCTAAATATCTATATCCAAATTTGCCTGCTTATGTTAGAACTATTTTTATGTTGTTGTTTTTTAATTCAAAGTCCAAACAAGGCTACATTTGCATTTAGTTTTCTCTCAGGTCTCTTTTACTATCTAACCATCTCCCTTCCCCTTTTAAGGTATATATGTATTGAAGAAACTGGGTTATTTATCTCAGAGCATTCATTACATTCTGAATGTGGTTGATTGCAACATTGTGTGTGATTTCACTTGTTCCAACTTTTTCACTAGGAACTTCTACAAGCTGGTAGTTAGCTAGATTTAGACACTTGAATAAATTGAGTTATTTTGTTTTATTTTGTCTTGTTTTGCAAGTACAGGTGTACTTTTATTTACATCTCACCGGAAATCATGTATATGTAGTGAATCCTTTTTTGTATGTTAAGATTGAATCTTAGATTTCAAAAAGTAATAGGACAAGAGTGACTGAGAAGAACATGTATCAAAAAGATGTGTTTGTTTTTTGTTTTTGTTTAGTGTTTGTCTTTGTTTCGAACTGGGAAGAGAGAAGGGGAGTGAGTTAACAGAGGAGGCTAGAAGTTGATGATCCAGGGCAGCTGGTTGGGCCTTACTCACTCCTCAAACTGAAGTGATGAGAGAGGAGCAGCATCCAAGCCCTACGTCCATGTGAGACTCCAACGGTAAAAGAGGCTGATACCTTGCTTTCCACACTGAATTTTGAAAAGTCGTATCATCTCAGAAGCAACTTCCATCACAAGACCAGTAACCTTCCACAACCCAGCAGCAACTTTGGAAACTAGTTTGAATTTCACCCAATGGAGCAAAGAGGATCAGAATATGAAAGGGGTATTTAGAGAGGTCCGTTTAAGATTTCAGACTCGCTCCAGAACTTGGAGGACAGAGGGACAGAAGTCCCCGCAGATCTTCACATGAAGAGGAGTAATAGCCATAAACCACAACTGTCTGATTTTACTTCTCAGCAGGTAGTCTTTCCAGCACTTACATACCCACACATGAGGTCATCCCAGTAAAAAAGCAGTTGTCCTATTTTCTTTGATGAGATCACTTTTTATTGCATTTCGGTTAACTTGAACATATAAATATAATTTTCTGTGGATCTAGAAAATAAGCACCAAATATACACTTATAATAATATTTAATTCATTATTTACACATGCAGATTTAAAACCACATGCAGTAATTTTCTGTTTTCATATTTATTCACATTCTTGGCATGCACCTTTAACACAGGTAATGACCTCTGGTGGCATTCCAGTGTTTTTTGATAAATCTAACAGTATTGTGTTCCAGTGCACATCACTCTCATCTCCATGTAAGTTGTTTGAAAGACAGTATGCTTTTAATCTTGGGCAACTCTGTATTACGGAAGTAAATCTTTATCCCAGGTCCCTACTATCCTTCTGTAAAACTTTAGCTCAGCTTTTTTTTTCTACTTTGTAATTGGTATAAAATTTTGGTCTCTACAACATAATGATCTGTGCTTTTGCTTTTCAAAAATATTAAAAGCATACTTTTTGTAATCACTAACTTACTATTATAAGCTAATGCCTCCAGGAAAATCAGATAAACCTGTTTTAAATTTATTTGCTTATTTTTTAAAACAACTCTGCCAGATGATCTTTATAAGCATCTAAAAGTATTAATTATACCTTTATAGTCCCTCTCTCCTTCAGTCATGTGCAAATATAAACCCGAGAAAGCAGAAAGGAGAAAATAATACATCTGAGTAATATTTAAGTCTGAAATAACTAAGGAGAAATCTTTGAATTTCACTGATATTTCATAGAAATAACTAAATTAAGTATTTTGTTTTTAGGTAGAATGGAAACTCTAGACAGAAATTAGAATATTATAAGAAAATAAAATAAATTCCATTTTTTCACAAATGAGTATATGGCTGCAAAATCTGTAACTACTCTATATGCAGTCAGGTGATTATAATATAGGAATTAATAAAATTTGATTCAGCCCTGGCTGAATGGTTCAGTAGATAGACTCAGAGCATCAGGCCAGCATGCAGAGGTTTGATCCCCAGTCAGGGCACATACAAGAAGCAATCTATGTGGATCAACAAGTTGATACTTCTCTCTCTCTGTCTCTCAAATCATTGGAAAAACTAAACATATATTTTGATTCAGTGCAATAAAGATCTATAGAGTTCCTCTAAACTTCTAGATACTGGGCTAAGCATTGAGCATAGAAAGATGGCAAGACAGGGCCTGTCAAAGGCGGATTTAATGGCGGGTGCACTGGGTTCGTGCCCTGGGCCCCATCTTCTGAAGGGGCCACAAAACCCCAAATTTACACTTTTTTTCTTAATGTAAGGGGCCCAATATTTTCTTCTAAGCCCAGGGGCCTCAACCGACCTTAATCTGCCTCTGGGGTCAGTCCTTGTAAAACTCCCTCATTAAGGTTATCAATATTCTAATTATACTTTGTCTTTCATAACACCTAACACCATCTTAACATCAGATACTAATTCTAGATTCATGTCTGTGGCTTTTTTCATTAATATTTTCAGAATTCTCAGTATCCACTCATTAGTCCCATCCAAATCACTCATTGCTGATTAGGTACAGATTGTAATAAATTAAATTATGACTTCACTTAATTCAGTAAATTAAATAATTAGCTCATTAGTCAAAATTTATTTGAAATATTACTAATTTTTCAGGTAACAGAAATAAAGTGCATGTGGAGAAGTTCTTTAGAAGGTTAGTGATGTGTTAGCTAAACCTCAGTGTTCCTTGTCTTTAAAGGTAATGATAATATCCAGCTTAAAGAATTATTGAAAGAATTAAGTGAGAATTGCAAACAAAGCAATTAGCACAATGCCTATTCATCATAATTGCTCATATGACAGTGTAATTCTGGTAGACATTGTTATCTAGATTAGTGGATTACTATGGATGCTGTTATTGTTGTTGAGGTTACAATTTGTCATGTGGTCTACAAAAGTTTCCATGAATCTGGGATGATGGCTGTATTGCTCAACCTATGCTTCTTTCCCACTGGCATTGGGAACCATGAAATTGCTGTCTGGCAAGCCAACTTTTCTTATGAAACAAAAATCCATCATTGCTTAGAATAAGAAATATGTTTTGAAGCTTAATTAGTGAAAACATTTCATCTGTGGTCAAAGGAAGTGGAAATGAATTTCAGAACATGATTACAGCCATTTTTCATAACCCAACCCTTCTGTTTTAGCCATTCCTGATTTAATGATTCACTAGAAACTTGTTAATAAAAATTTTGAATAACCAAATAATGGTTACATTAGGTCATCAAACCAAGTTCTATAGAGATAGTAGCATTCTAGAAAGTCAAGTCATATGTTTACATAAATGTTACAAAGATAATCTGTAAAGTGTCATTTTAGAAATTATGTGAGCTTTACAAAGACATTAACTTAGAATAAAAATAGCAAGAAAAGAGGTGAAGGGAAAGCAAAAGAGAGGAAAAAAGATACTCTGATATAGATAACTTTTGTTAGGAAAAAAAAGAAACAAAGAAGCAAAGTACCATTTTCTGAGAAATTGTCCCCACCTCTGCAAAATTTGTGTTTGCCATTTCATCTCTATAGCAGTGATATTGACAGATATAGCCTACTTTTAGGGAAAGCAAAGCTGTAGTCAAGGAAATGCGTCTTAACCAAAGTCACATAACAAATAAATGGCAGAAGGGCAGAACCAGAATTTTGGCTCATGCCTATCTGCTTTTAAAACACATTCTATTTACATTAAAGGCTGAGTATAAAAATTCAGTTATTTAATTTTGAAGTATATATTTTATTATAGTGAACTACTTTAAAACACTTACTTATTTTGCCTTTTGAAACTATTCAGTGTGACTACATAGAATAGCGATTTGCAACTTTCAGGCACAGGAAAGTAGTTTAAGCCAGGGTCTCATCAGAGAAGACTTTGGACTAATAAGAAATTATTCTCCTACTCTCAGACACTATAAATAACAAAAGGCACAGTGTGTATCATTGCATTTGCACCTCCAAGGACATATCATAAATGTGCAGAAGAAAAAGCAAAACCCAAGAAAGAAGTGAATCAATCAATCAATTAAAACATAAAAGCATTTGATATGAAAGCTTAACAGTCCTGGTCAGGGCACACAGGAAAAGCAACCATTTGCTTCTCACCCTTCTGCCTCTCCCTTTTCTCTCCCTCTCTCTCTCCCCCTCCCATAGCCAAGGCTTCACTAGAGTAAGGTGACCCGGGCACTGAGTATGGCATCATGGCCTTGCCTCAGGTGCTAAAATGGCTCCAGTTGCAACTAAGCAATGGACTTCCGGGTCGTACAGAACATCAACTCCTAGTGGGCTTGCCAGGTGGATCCCAGTCAGGCACATGTAAGAGTCAGTCTCTCTGCCTCCTTGCTTCTCACTTCAGAAAAATACAAAAAAGAAAGAAAGAAAGAAAGAAAGAAAGAAAGAAAGAAAGAAAGAAAGAAAGAAAGAAAGAAAGAAAGAAAGAAAGAGAAAAAAAAGAAAAGAAGGAAGGGAGGGAGGCAGGAAGGGAGGATGGAAGGAAGGGAGGAAGGGAGGAAGGAAAGAAAGCAAACTTAACATGTGCAAAGCAGTAGGGCAGACTCAGAATTTTATATCCAAAAAAATAAAAGCTGATAAGGCTATTAGCTGAGAGTAGAACTTCAGAACTGCAATAAAAGGAGAAAAAAAACCATGATGTTTGAGAGAGTAAGTTGTTGCAAATAAATATTAAGCCAGAAATGGGAAATTAATTTTTATAAAATCTGTGTAAGACTTAGTACAGCTTCAACACATAAGGAAGCATTTTAAATGTTTAGAAAAGTTTATAGATGATAGACACATACAAAATTATTAAAGAGCTTAACTGTATAGGATGACCCTAGACCCTTCTGCTTTTGATTTGAAATAGAACCTAGGATGTATTTATAATAACAGTATCCTGTTACACTTATGTTTCCATTCATTTATTCAATTATCATTAATTGGATATCTACCTGTGCTATTCATTCACAGCTGCAACAAGTATAATCTATACCTCTGTTTGTGGCCATGCATCAAGCTAACTAGTGCACAGATAGTTCTGGAGCTAATGTTCTATTAGGGGATATAGAGATTTATTTACTAACTACATTGTTAATTATTTACTTGCAATTGTAAAAGGAGTTACAGGGAGAATTGGGCCATCAAAAACAATATAACTGTGTGGTCTGATTTGGTCTAGGAAGTCAGGCTTTCCTGAGGAAATGAAGCTAAAGTCTGAATTAACCAGTCCATAAATGGTGAATTGGGAGAACACAAGAGCATTCCAAGTAAGAATGACAAAGTTGAAGTTGCCATAGAAAACTAGTTATAGAACACACACACACACACACACACACACACACACACACACACACACATAGGCAAAGGAAGGGGGGAATTGAGGGCTGAAGAAATAAATACACATGTCCTTCACAGACATATGGGGAAGTTTAAAATTTATACTGTGAACAGTAGGAAGCCATTGTTGTAGTCCAAAGATGTAGAGATGCACAGGTGTTTTTTTTCTTTTTTGTGTTTCATGGTAATGAGAGTGGGAGGAGACTAACATGGATAAAGTGTTTACAATGAGTGAAACACTCAACATGTTTTATTCCCCTAATCCTCACAATAAAATAATTATGATTCTCTTACACAAATGAGAAAAACTGAGACTCAGCAACTTGATGGAGGACATACTTTCTACAAAGTGGATAAGATACGATTTAACTGTTCTGCTTGGCTGTAAGGCTTGTGCTCTTTCCTTTTGCATGTTTCTTGTATCCATCCTTCTTATTAAGAATGTCCACTATCTCCTCTCCCTCTTCTTATAAATCATCTTCTTAAATTCACTTTCACATCAGCCACATTCATCATAAAATAAGAAAGAAAACACTTGTCTACTTTGTTCATTGCAAAGAGTTCCTGATACATGTAGTACATTCAATAAATATTTGTTGGATGAATTTAAACATTCTATCCTCTACCATCTGGACTTTCCCATTCCCTCAGTGTTATTTGACATTGATATACTAATAATTGACAAGTATACATCATTAGCCACAGCTTGTAACTAGAGTGCCAGATTGGCATTCCTGAATGTCTTGTAACATCTCACCAGCACTTTAAGCTCAACATATTACTTTTCATGCTCCAACACTTTTATCTAATCTTTCCTCATTTATCAAAAATGAATTACCTTTTCTCCAAGCACTTAATCTAAAAACTAGAGTTATCTTCGTAAGCTTTTTGTTCCTTAATTCTCATATTTAAATAACTCAGAAGTCAAGTGAGACTTGCATATCAGGGTGAGTGTAACCATAACTCATTTTACCAACTTACATAGTAAACATCTCCTAACTCTTCATTCTAAATCCAAAGCATACTTTCTCAACTCTGTTTCTTATGCTGGATATACAATTTTGGTTTGATCCTAAACTGGTTTATTCTTGTTCTTCAGTGAGAAATGTGGAAAGAAGTCATTAAAAGAAAGACTGGATTCCAAGATGGCAGCAGAGTAGGCAGACATACAGGCTGCCAACTCCTGGAAACAAACTGGATTACAAATTAATTTCAGAAAAATTATTGTGAAAGACAAGCTTTGGACTGAAGGAACAGGACTCAAAAATCAAGGAGCACAGAAGAAACTATACTAAGATTGGTAAAAAGTGGGGGATGCTGTGGGGTCCCCCTACTCCCAGGAGCAAGGGGTGGCTGAGGGTCCAGAGGGATTCTCATTGCAGGGTGAGAGACCCTGAGAGGCAGAGATCCTCAGTCCAAGGACCAGAGCCCAAGCCTAGAGACCCAGAGACTGGAGGAGACAGCCTGACAGCATTGAATGGGGAGAAGAGTGAGATTTCTGTCTGCAGGAGGAAGCTTGCAAAGCAGTTGCAGCCTTAAAGGGTTAGTGCAGAGGATCTTACACATAGCCACTTACCTGGGGCTCTGGGGATGAGCAGAGTTGAGAGGACTAGTCTCATATGTGGAGGGTGGGATGATGGAGGCACAGGGACACAGATGGTGGCAGGGAGAGTTGTGCCTGTGTTGAGTCATTCTCCAATACTGAGGTGGCCATAGACAGGGGAGGGGCACTCCCTCTGTCCAGCATGAGCCTAGCATAAGGCAAAGTGACCCACCTCCAGGAAGTTCTCCAGCTCCAATCAGCGTGAAAGGACATTCAGAAAAGATAAAGTAATGAGGAAGGGCAGTGACTCAGGTTTCCAGGGAGAACTGAGCTACACCTTCCCCTTCTAATACAAAGAATGCACCCTGAACCCAGAGAGTAACTGTGTGCACCCTCTGGGTCTCAGAGGTCACACTCAATGCATTCCTGTGGCTTAACATACAGAAGAAAAAAAAAGGCCTGGATAAAGTTTCAACTGAGGCCAAAGAGCATGATATGCCCACTACCCCTGTCCTAAACACAGAAATGCCCAGCTAGGTTCAGCAAACAAATAGCAGGGAAATTAAGACAGAAGCAGCTCAAATTGTGAAGGAGAATTAAAATCTGAGCAACCAGCAGCAGCTGAGGGATAAAGCCCTGGAGGAGGGGCCACACTTCATGTACCAACCTCAGTTGCCAACCCCAACAAGCTTGCAAACTGCACACAGAAAAAATGAGAAGACATAGAAATGTAATTTATATGAATCAAGAAGAGAAATCCCCAGAAAAAGAACTGAATGAGATGGAAATAACCAAATAACCAGATGCAGAGTTTAAAATAATGATTCTTATGATGCTTAAAGATTTCAGTGGTACAATGATGGATTTAATGAGGACCTTAATAAAGATATTGCAAGCAACAAAAATGACACTGAAATCATAAAAAAGAATCAATCAGAAATGACAATTACAATATCAGACATGAAGACTACACTAGAAGGAATCAACAGCAGGCTGAATGAAGCAGAGGATCGAATCAGTGAATTAGAGGACAAGATAAATAAAAACACAGAATCAGAGCAGCAAAAAAAAAGTTCAAAAAGTCTGAGGAAACTCTAAGAGAACTCTGTAACAACATGAAGAGAAATAATATCTGCATTATAGAAAATCCCAAAAGAGAAGAGAAATAACAAGGAATAGAGAACCTGTTTGAAGAAATCATATCTGAAAACTTTCTAAATTGATGAAGGAAAATGTCACACAAGTTCAAGAAGCACAAAGATTTCTGTTAAAGAGGAACCCAATGAGGTCTACATCAAGACATATCATAATTAAAATACCAAAGTTAAGACATAAAGAAAAATACTGAAAGCAGCAAGAGAAAAGAAGTCAATTCCCTATAGAGAAGCACCCATAAGAATGACATCTAACCTTTCATTAGAAACACTTGAGGCAAGAAAAGAATGGCAAGAAATATTCAAAGTAATGCAAAACAAGAGCCTACAACCAAGACTTCTTTATCCAGCAAGACTAATGCTTAAATTTGAAGTAGAAATAAAAAGCTTCCCAGACAAAAAAAAATTCAAGGAATTTATTACAGCCAAACAAATACTGTAGAAAATGTTAAAGGGATTGCTGTAAAAAGAGAAAAGCAAAAAAGAAATCGAGAAAAAGATTACAGATTTGAAGAATAAAATGGCAATAAACAACTACATATCAATAATAACCTTAAATATAAATAGATAAATGCTCCAATCAAAAGACAAAAGGTAGCTGCATGGAAAAGAAAACAGGACCTGTACATATGCTGTCTACAAGAGAACATCCTCAGAGCAAAAGATACACATAAACTGAGAGTAAAAACATAAAAAAAAATCACACAAATAGAAAGAAAAGAAAAGCTGGGGTAGCAATATTTATATCTGACAAAATAAACTTTAAAACAAAGGCTATAGTAAGAGATAAAGAAGGTCACTACATAATAATAAAAGAAATATTACAACAGAAAGATATAACTATTATAAATATATATATATGCACCTAATATAGGAGCACATAAATATCTAAAACAAATTTTAACAGATAAAAAGGACAAGATCAACAGCAATACTATAACACTAGTGGATTTTAATACCCCATTAATATCAATGAATAGAGCTTCCAAATTGAAAATTAACAAAGAAACAGAAGACTTAAAGAACACACTAGATCGGCCCTGACTGGTTGGCTCAGCGGTAGAGCGTCGGCCTGGCGTGCGGGGGACCTGGGTTCGATTCCCAGCCAGGGCACATAGGAGAAGCGTCCATTTGCTTCTCCACCCCCACCCCCTCCTTCCTCTCTGTCTCTCTCTTCCCCTCCCGCAGCGAGGCTCCATTGGAGCAAAGATGGCCCGGGCGCTGGGGATGGCTCCTTGGCCTCTGCCTCAGGCACTAGAGTGGCTCTGGTTGCGGCAGAGTGACGTCCCGGAGGGGCAGAGCATTGCCCCCTGGTGGGCACAGCGTTGCCCCTGGTGGGTGTGCCAGGTGGATCCCGGTTGGGCGCATGTGGGAGTCTGTCTGACTGTCTCTCCCCGCCGTTTCCAGTTTCAGAAAATACAAAAAAAAAAAAAAAAAAGAACACACTAGATCAACTGGATTTTATAGATATCTTCAGAACTGTTCACCCTAAAGCAGCAGAGTATACATTCTTTGCAAGTGCTCATGGTACATTCTCTAGGATAAGCCACATGTTAGGACACAAAATGAGTGTCAATAAATTTAAGAAGATTGAAATCATATCAAGCATCTTCTCTGATTGAAACAGCACAAAAGTAGAAGTCAACTACAATAGAAAAACTGAAAAACCCTTAAACACTTGAAGACTAAATAGCATGCTACTAAATAATGAATGAGTTAACAATGAGATCAAGAAAGAAATCAAAAATTTCTTGAAACAAACAAAAATGAACATACAACTCAAAATTTATAGGACACAGCAAAAATAGTCCTGAGAAAAAAGTTCATAGCATTGCAGGCATACCTTAAGAAGCAAGAAAAAGCCTGACCTGTGGTGGCGCAGTGGATAAAGCGTCGACCTGGAAATGCTGAGGTCGCCAGTTCGAAACCCTGGGCTTGCCTGGTCAAGGCACATATGGGAGTTGATGCTTCCAGCTCCTCCCCCTTCTCTCTCTCTGTCTCTCTCTCCTTGCTCTCTCTCTCTCTCTCTCTCCCTTTCTCTCTCCTCTCTAAAAAAAATGAATAAATAAAAAAAAAATTAAAAAAAAAAAAAAAAAAGAAGCAAGAAAAAGCTCAAATTAACAACTTAACCCCTGTACCTAATAGTACTAGAAAAAGAACAAAAAGTAAAGCCCGAGGAAGTAGAAGGAAGAAAATAATAAATATCAGAGCAGAAATAAATGACATAGAGGAAAAAAAAAACAACAATACAGAAGATCAATGAAACCAAGAGCTGGTTCTTTGAAAATGTAAACAAAATTGATGAACCTATAACCAGACTCACCAAGAAAAAAAGAGGGCTGAAATAAATAAAATTAGAAATGAGAGTGGAGAAGTAACAACTGACACAGCATAAATACCAAGGACTGTAAGAAAATACTATGAAGAACTGTATGCCAAAAAAATTGGACAACCTAGATGAAATGAATAAATTTCTTGAAACATTTAATCATTCAAAAATCAATCTAGAAAAATCAGAAAACCTAAACAGAGAGATTACAGCAGATGAGATTGAAAGATGAGATTGAAACAGTTATCAAAAAACTTTTGACAAACAGAGGTCCTTTGCCTAATGGCTTCATAGGCAAATTTTACCAAATATTCAAAGAACTAACTCCTATCCTTCTCAAGCTATTTCAAAAACTTCAGAGGAGGGAAAAATTCCAAACTCCTTTTATGAGGTGAACATAATCCTCATTTAAAATCAGGCAAAAACACTACAAAGAAAGAAAACTATAAGCCAATATCCCTGATAAATTTAGATGCTAAAATTCTCAACAAAATATGAGCAAACCAGATCCGGCAATACATGAAAAAAATTATACATCATGATCAAGTGGGATTTATTCTGGGTAGGCAAGGCTGGTACAATATTCCCTAACCAATCAACATAAACAAAAGGAAGGATAAAAACCACATGATTACATCAATAGATGCAGAAAAAGCAGCTGATAAAATCCAGCACCCATTTATGATAAAAACACTCAGTAAATTCGGAATACAGGGAGCATATCTCAACATGTTAAAGGCCATCTATGACAAACCTACATCCAACATCATATTCAATAGGCAAACATTGGCCCTGGCTGGTTGGCTCAATGGTAGAGCATCGGCCTGGCGTGCAGGAGTCCTGGGTTCAATTCCCGGCCAGGGCACACAGGAGAGGCACCCATCTGCTTCTCCACTCCTCCCCCTCTCCTTCCTCTCTGTCTCTCTCTTCCCCTCCTGCAGCCGAGGCTCCACTGGAGCAAAGTTTGCCCGGGTGCTGAGGATGGCTCTGTGGCCTCTGCCTCAGGCGCTAGAATGGCTCTGATTGTGGCAGAGCGACACCCTAGATGGGCAGAGCATCGCCCCCTGGTGGGCATGCTGGGTGGATCCCGGTCGGGCGCATGCGGGAGTCTGTCTGACTGCCTCCCCGTTTCCAGCTTCGGAAAAATACACACACAAAAAAAATAGGCAAAAATTAAAAGCAATCCTCTTAAGAACAGGAACAAGGCAAGGGTGCCCCCTTTCACCATTCTTATTCTACATAGTTCTGGAAGTTGTAGCCACAGCAATCAGACAAGAAGAAATAAAAGGCATCCAAATTGGAAAAGAAGAAGTAAAACTTTCATTTTTTGCTGATGACTTGATACTGTACATAGAAAACCCTAAGGTCTCAGTCAAAAAACTACTGGAACTAATAAATGAATTCAGCAACATGGCAAGATATAAAATCAATATTCAGAAATTAGTGGCATTTATATACATAAATGAACTGTCAGAAAGAGAAATTAAGGAAACAATCCCCTTCACTATTGCAACATAAAAAATTAAGTACTTAAGAGTAAACTGAACCAAGGAGGTTAAAGACCTGTACTTGGAAAATTATAAAACATTGATAAAAGAAATCAAGGAAGACAAACAATTGGAAGCCTATACCATGTTCATGGATAGGAAGAATAAATATTATTAAAATGTCTATACTACTCAAAGCAATTTTTAAATTCATTGCAATTCCCATTACAATATCAATGTCATACTTCAAAGATATATAGAACAGATATTCCAAAAATTTATATGGAACCAAAAAAGAACATGAATAGCCTCAGCAATCTTGAAAAAGAAAAATAAAGCAGGGGTTATCACACTTCCTAATATCAAGTTATACTACAAGACCATGGTAATCACAACAACCTGATATTGGCATAAGAACAGGCATATAGATCAATGGAACAGAACAAGAACCTAGAAATAAACCCACATCTTTATGGTCAATTGATATTTGACAAAGGAGGTAAGAGCATACAATGGAGTAAAGATAGTCTCTAACAAATAGTGCTGGAAAAATTGGACAAATACATGCAAAAAATGAAACTAGATCACCAATTTGCACCGTTCACAAAAATAAACTCAAAATGAATAAAAGACATGAATGTAAGTCGTGAAACCATGATCATCTTGGAAGAAAACATAGACAGTAAGCTTTCAAACTCTCTCGCAGCAATATATTTGCTGATTTAACTCTATGGGCAAGTGAAATAAAGGACAGGATTGACAAATGGGACTATATCAAGCTAAAAAGCTTTTACACAGCTAAAGACAATATGAACAGAATAAAAAGACAAACCACACAATGGGAAAACATATTTGCCAAAATGTCCGAAAAGGGGTTAATAACCAAAATCTATAAAGAACCTGTAAAACTCAACAACAGGACAGTAAGCAATTCAATCAGAAATTGTGCAAAAGAACTGAATAGACACTTCTCCAAAGAGGACATACAGATGGCCAATGGGCATATGAAAAAATATTCAACATCACTAATCATTAGAGAAATGCAAATTAAAACCACAAATAGATAGCACTTCACACCTGTCAGAATGGTGTTCATTAACAAAACACCACATAACAAGTGCTGACAAGGGTGTGGGGAAAAGGAAATCTTCCTGCACTGCTGGTGGGAATACAGACTGGTGCAGCTACTGTAGAAAACAGTATGGAGATCCCTCAAAAAATTAAAAATGGAACTGTCTTTTGATCCAGCTATCCCACTTCTAGGAATATATCCTAAGAATAACAAATCACTGATTCAAAAGAAGAAGTGCACCCCTATGTTTACTGCAGCATTGTTACAATAGCCAAGATTTGGAAACAGCCCAAGTGTCCATCAGTAGACCAGTGGATTAAAAATCAATGGTACATATACACAATGGAATACTACACGGCCATGAAAAGGAAGGAAATCTTACCCTTTGCGACAACATGTATGGACCTGGAGTCTATTAAGCTAAGTGAGATAAGCCAGGCAGAGAAAGAAAAATATCATATGACCTCACTCATGAGAAATCCATTGAACAATGTGAACTGAGGGATGGAAGAGAGGCAGAGAAGAGGTCAAAGAGTCCAGAGGGAAAGCTGTCAGAGGGAAAGGGGATGAGAGGAGGGGATCAAGGAAAGGAAAGACAGTAATGAAAGAATATACACAACACAGAAGATAGAGAGCAGGAGAGTAAATCATGGAGGGGAAAGGGGAAGGCAGGGCGGGTGATAGATTATTTATAATGAGTGAGGCATTCAATATATTTTATTTATCTAAACTGTCACTCGCCCACCCCCCAAAAATATGTTCACAGCAATAATCTTGAGAATACAGTTTATCTGAGATTTGGCAGTATCGCATAGAAAAAACTATATCCAGTATCCATCAGTTTTCACACCCTTTTGGCATACTCTCTTTCAATTTGGCCTCTTCCACAGTTTATGTGTTAAGATTGACAATTTTTCATCCACATTTAGCTTGCACACCCTACATACACTCCTACTGCTTCTTGGTGAGAAACCCCACCCAGTCAGTGTGCTTTTTCCTGGATTCTCAATGAATGAAATATCTTCCCTTCTGTTATAACTAATTGACAACCAAGTGCTGCTTCTTCTTTATTCATATTTTTACATCTCTGTCTTTTTCATTATTACCATCATTTTTTTACCATTGGCCATCAAATAATTTCCCCAATAAGTCTATATCTCCTAATTCTGTCCCAGATTCTAACTCTTACAATGTACACTTCACTCTATCCCAGAGCTATTCTGCTGAAACACATATTTGTTCACACCATTAGACAATCAAGACTACTTAGCATGATATTTAAGCCTCTCTTGACACCAACTACTACCTCCATATCTACAGTCCACATTTCTTATTTATGCTACTCTTCGTGCACCATTCAAAATGTTTATCATCTGAACCCCATGGTCATTTTCTTAAAAGCAATATATTCATTGTTTGCTCATCCTTTTCTCTCTACCAAAAATGTTTTTTCTTTCTTAATTTATATCCAACCACCAATATTATTTACACTCTTTTTAAAAATTTACTTCACTCTTACGTAAAACCTACCATAAACCTCAGTTCCCATATATTTTTTTCATTATTAGCATCTTGTAACTATTTCCACTGTAATACTTCTCACAGCTACCTGAAAGTTCACCAGGTTTTAGAAATCACACTTTGCATTTTTTTTCACTATATGTTAAGATCTTAGGAGAGGTACCTTATTGCTTTTCTAAAATTCCTATAATCCTTGAAACATACTACAAATTCAATCCTTTTCAATATTATTTGATTAAAATTATTCAGGAAGTAATTTACCTGAATACTGTATTAACGAACTGTTGTTCCATCCCATTTGCTTACTTTTAGGAGTATAGTGGCTCTAAATAAAATTGATCTCAAAAGTTAATGTGATATTTTCATCGCTTTCTACATATCTGAGAGGACCAGATTTAGTTGGGGTGGGGGGTTGTGGCACAGGACCTTGCAAAGTAGCTTCAGTTGAATGCCATATACACTTCCTGGTGGTTAGAAAACCCAACATTGTAGCTCAGCCAGTAATATCAGAATATGAAGATAGCTGCTAGTGCAATCACTACTTATTACACAAAAAATAAAAATAGAAACACCCCAGAGCAAGTGAAAAGTTTGCAGTTGTTTTGGTGGTAGACAACAGCACTTCTACTTGAGAAGAGTACGTTCATTACACTCAGTTTGCTCTTGGTTCCCCATAGACAAGCATACTGTGTGTATCATATGTGCACTACTCTCTGAATCACATTTACATTTTCAATTTTCTCTAAAACCTCATTTTACAACCTAAATTTATGCCAACTAGATAAATTTTTCTCAGTTCTCCTTGACTCTTATGGCTTCCGGATTTTACATTCAATATAGCTTAAGAAGATGATGAGTAGGTTTCAGAAACTTGGATTTGAGCCTTTTAAATTTTATTCACTCTGAATCTTGAAGATCTTTATTAGGCAGGAGTGGCTTGGGTGGGTTTAACATGTTAAATTTATCTTTCATTTTACCTGTCTAATAAGCGAGAGTCTTTAATATATTTTTAAACTGGCTTTTTTTAAAAACATATTTTGGACCATGTAGTTATTGTCATTTTCTTAGTGTCCTGGGCTCCTTTTTTTTTTTTTAATGTTGTGTTATCAAATAGTAGGAACACACATCAGTTGTCAAAAGAGAGTTTAAATTCTCTTTCTCTCTTTCCCATATCAAAATGGGAGACTAAATTACATTATGTGTGTGTGTGTATGATCATTCAAAACTTGCACGTTACTTTGCGTTACCACACTTACTCTAGTAAATTATCTTGCTTTTACTTCTAGGACAGTAAGTGGGTGACTGCAGGAGAGTATTTGGGTTCTGCTCTATCTTCAGCTATCTGCATTAAGAGATGTGATTCTTATTCCAATATATTATGAGAAAATGACACTCCAGAATAGTGTTTAAACAGTGGCATAGCCCTGACCAGGTGGCTCAGTTGATTAGAGCATTATCCCAAAGTGCACAGGTTGCCAGTTTGATTCCCAGTCAGGACACATAGAGGAACATATGTTCCTGTCTCTCTTTTGCTGTCTCCCTTCCTCTCTCTAAAGTCAACAAAATAAACATTTTTTTAAAATGGCATCAAGTTTAAAAGAGGAAGAATAGCTGCCAGGTCTGACCTGAGTTGCCTGTGGTGTGTTCTCCTTTCACTTCTGCATTTTTTTTTTTTTTCATTTTTCTGAAGCTGGAAACAGGGGGAGACAGTCAGACAGACTCCCGCATGCGCCCGACCGGGATCCACCCGGCACGCCCACCATGGGGCGATGCTCTGCCCATCCTGGGCGTCGCCATATTGCGACCAGAGCCACTCTAGCGCCTGGGGCAGAGGCCGAGGAGCCATCCCCAGCGCCTGGGCCATCTTTGCTCCAATGGAGCCTTGGCTGCGGGAGGGGAAGAGAGAGACAGAGAGGAAAGCGCGGCGGAGGGGTGGAGAAGCAAATGGGCGCTTCTCCTGTGTGCCCTGGCCGGGAATCGAACCCGGGTCCTCCGCACGCTAGGCCGACGCTCTACCGCTGAGCCAACCGGCCAGGGCCTCACTTCCCCATTTGACACGCAGGGATATGTGATGCGGGGGGAAAAGCAGCAAGCAGCTGTTACAGCTGAAAGTCATTGGTAATATTTTTCACAGCATTCAAAATACATTATGCATCTGATATTTCTTTACCCTAATATCAAAAGATAGCAGAATAAGATAGAATAACTGAATGACTTAAAAAACGAGGAATTGCTGTCTCTCACTTTTCACAATCGGCAACTATTATAGGTATATAAAAATGGGCTTTAAAAAGATTAGCCTGTAAAATTTAATACTGTGGGATTGGGAGGCAAACTTTCTCTCCCCGCTCCCATTACTTTTTCTACAGGTGTGTTTTGCTTCTAACTCCTAAAAGAGAAAAACCTACTTTCAGTCTCTTTAACATCTAAACACACACACCAATATCACTAGAAGGTCTATTTATCAATGTGTGGTTCACAACTATCTTCATTAGACTTACCTTGAAATTTTGTTAAATGTGCAGATTCCAGAATCCTGGACTAAACACATTGTATTAAAGTCTTTTTTTTTTTTTTCTGAAATTGAGGTCCTCTCATTTAAAATTAATACCAATCTTTTCTGATCTCTGGAATTTACCAAAGAAGATATATGTATATACACATTTTTCCCAGTTGATCAAAATATGAAAAGGTTTTACTCTCTAGCCTGTTCCAGACTTTAAGTGCTAGGTCTTCTTCCTTTCATTTCTTCTGGCTCTCAATTGTTTTCCTTTTATTCCCTTTTCTGTTTCCAAGAGCAATAGTAAAATCAGTTAATCTCTACCATCAGCATAATAAATATTCTTTTCTTAACAAAAGATTCTGCATATATAAATTCTGTTTGTGTTATCTGTTGTAAGGAAGAGTAATTCCATCTCAGGAGAAGTCTTGTGTGCTACCAGTTCATATGTTGAAATTTTCACTGATGTGTCAGGCAGATAGAGTTCACATCACTGATCTCATGTATACTTCATACATCTTTGAGCTTTACTTTAAAAATATTATACTCTTCAAATCTTTAATATTTAAGTTGAAAAGAAAATTAAATAAATAACACAAAATAAAACCAACAGGATTTTAGATACTTATATAGCATATTGGTCAATAAAAAACACTTTTATAGGACCATAAAGAAATATAAACCGATTTGATACACATATTTATATGTTTCTGCTACACTGAAAATGCAAATAATTACTCTGGAAGTCAAGACAGGTTTATCTTGCCACACCTGGTCTTTCAGGAAAAAAAATAGCTTCCAGCAAAATTATAAAGTATAATAAAAAGTGAAGATAGCCAAGGATTTTCTGGAAAGACTGTTTCAATTTATAAAGAGTGGAACAATGAGAGTATAGACAGCAGGGACTATAAATGTGAGCTATTCAGGATGAACCAGCATTCCACACAAAGACTCTCCTTGGAGAAGAGCCATGTATGCAGCCCCAGGGTTGGGAAAGGGAAGGCTAACAAGTTGTGAGAGGCTTTGAAGACAGGAGGTACTATGGAGAGGCAGCCCTTTGAATGTGGTGAAGAAAGGTATGGTCTGAACACAAAGTACTTTCCCAGCTACACTACCAGGAAGGTATAAATCCTCTAAATGCCTTGAGCAAAAGAAGAGTATGAGAGATGTTGAAAATTGAATCCTAAATATACCAAGTAATACAAACAATCAGTCTCTTATCTGTCTTAAGAAAATAGAAAACTGATATTTCTCGAGATGTTCAATAATGAACCTATGACTGAAGCAGCAGCAGTTTCCAGGCAGCAGGACTAGAAAGGGTCATGAGGTAAATCTCTACAGTGAAAGAAGATGTGGGATGTTGTTGGTCATAATAATAACAAGGGTGAAAAATTTGTCGAAAGTTATTGAAACAGGCCCTGGCCAGTTGGCTCAGTGGTAGAGCGTCGGCCTGGCGTGCAGGAGTCTGGGGTTTGATTCCCAGCCAGGGCACACAGGAGAAGCGCCCATCTGCTTCTCCACCCCTCCCCCCCTCCTTCCTCTCTGTCTCTCTCTTCCCCTCCTGCAGCCAAGGCTCCATTGGAGCAAGGTTGGCCCAGGCACTGGGGATGGCTCCATGGCCTCTGCCTCAGGCGCTAGAATGGCTTTGATTGCGGCAGAGCTACGTCCCAGATGGGCAGAGCATCGCCCCCTGGTGGGCGTGCCGGGTGGATCCTGGTCAGGTACTTGCGGAGTCTGTCTGACTGCCTCCCCATTTCCAGCTTCAGAAAAATACAAAAAAAAAAAAAAAAAAAGAAAGAAAGTTATTGAAACATACACATAAGATCTGTGAAATTTACTGTATGTAATTATACAAGATTTTTTAAAATACCCTTGAATGTTTTCTGTAAATTTTAATAGGCTTTTTTTTTTAACATTTTTTATGGAAATACAATAGGTCAAATAGAGCTTAAACAACCTTGAAGGATAATTATTCTACTGAACAGAAAATATTATTACAAAGACATAGAATTTAAATAGCATAGTTTGGTGCAAAAAATACCAAAAAAAAAAAGTGAAATGAAATAAAGAGTTCAGAGGGAGACCACACATACATGAATATTTTGTCTATGAAAAAGGGGCTCTGCAGGAGAGTCGAGAAAAGATGAATTAATTTTGTTTAACTAGATATTCATATGGAAAATAGTGGATATTAAATTCTACTTCATATTACAATAAAAAAAGCAGTCTTGCTCAACTGTAGAATTAAATATAAGGGTAAAGTGATAAATCTTTCAAAATATAATATCTTTATAACCCCATATTTGGAAAAAAATTTTCTGTTAGAAAACAGTATAAAAAAATGATACTTAAACTAATCCAAATTAAGAAGCAAGAACAATCTGAAGAAGAAATCCAAAGAAAACAAAAGGAAAGAAAGAAATAAGAGCCAAAATTAATAAAATTGCTTTGAAAAACAAGCAATAAAGAAAGACAATAAACATAAATATTGATTCTTTTAAAAATAAAATAAAATAAAATTTTAGCAAGAATTATAGAAAAACAGATAAGAGAAAGAGAAGCATCATCAAAAGAGTAATTAGAAATGGAAGAAAGCTTTAGGTACAGACACAGTGAGATTAAAAAGATAAATGAAAATTTATTTTAAGCAACATTTTGCCAACAAATGTCAAGGCTCGAATGAAATGAACTAAGTCCTAGAAAAATATAAGTTACCAATTGTGACACAAGAAGAGATAAGAATAGAGAATTTTCTTGATAAGTTCTATCACACATTCAAGGATCTTATGAATTCTGCCTCATAATCAAGGAATAGATAATTCAAATATTGGATCAACTCCATTGTAAAACTAAAGAGAGATGAAATAATCCTCAATAACTTTGTGGTGCTAATTTATACTTGGTAGCAAAATCAAAGATATTAATGAAAAAGAAATATTTGCCAAGTTCATTCCTGAATGTAGGCACAAGAATTTCAAACAAAACATTAACAAATAAAAGCAGAAGTGCTTTCAATTTTTTAAAAAATTTAAATGCAATATATCTAAATGGACTTAATATAAAATTATTTTAATTTTAGAAAGTAAATTTGAGTAATTTTCTAATTAACATACTAAAAGAGAAAAACTACATGATCAAAAGCAAACTAGCCTGACCAGGTGGTGGTGCAGTCAATAGGGCATAGGATTGAAATGCGGAGAACCCAGGTTTGAAATCCTGAGGTTGCCAGCTTGAGTGCTGGCTCATCTGGTTTGAGTAAGGTTCACCAGCTTGAGCCCAAGGTCACTGGCTTGAGCAAGGGGTCACTAGGTCTGCTGTAGCCCCCTGGTCAGGGCACATATGAGAAAGCAATCAATGAACAACTAAGGTGCCACAACAAAGAATTGATGCTTCTTATCTCTCTCTGTTCCTATCTGTCTGTCCCTATTTGTCCCTCTCTCTGTCTCTGTCACACAAAAAAAGAAGCAAACTAAGAATAGAATGTAACTTCCTTAAATTTCCATGACAGATATTACAAGAATTTCTTTGCCTCCTTGATGTTCTTTTATTCCAGAGCAGAGAGAAATTACCCCATATCTGTTCTCAGAGATAAATATAATTATGTGACAGAATTCTGGCCATTACATTGTGAGAGGAAGAGATGTGCATTATTTCCAAGCTTGAGCCATAAATACCTTCCTCATGATGTATTCACTGTCTGTCTTCTTCACAAGCTAGAGAAACAAGGAAATAAGACTAGCTGGGGAGGAGTGGGAGAGAGTTAAGAGTGAGATCATAAAAATGAGGGTGGAAAAATAATGAGGCACAACTGTAATCTCGTATGTTAATTTTTGCTTTAATTAAAATGGGATTTCTTTGCACAGTTTTGAGAAGAGGAGGGACATGAGTTGATGGACATTGTAAAGAAAGAGAACTCTTAGCTACTAAGTTGAGAATCACTTTAAGTAAGTAAGAATGGGATCATGAACCCAAAGGTCAAGTGCTTTTGTTTGTTTTGGGGTTTTTCTTTATCCACTCAGGCAACTTCTGTCACTTAATTGGTGTTTTTAAACAATTCACATTTAAAGTAATCATTAAAATGTTTGGATAAATATCTACCATTTTTCTAACTGCAGTATTTGTTATATTTACTCTTTACTCATCCCCACCCTCTTTTTTTCTTCTCTGGAAGAGTTAAGCATTTTGTATAATTCCATTTATCTCCTATAAGTTTATCAACTATATAAATATTTTTAAAATAAATGATTGGTCTAAAGTTTGCAAAATATATTTAATCTAAATGTCTTCAGATAGCACTATACTGCTTTACTTACATTGCAGATATAGAACTGAATATTCCCTCCTGTCCCTCATAACACTGCTGCCATTCCTTCCATTTATCCATATGCTATAAGCATCCAATGTGCTATTACTGTTACTGCTTTAAACAGTTAGGTTTTAGATTAAGAATAAGAAAAATAAAAGATTTAAGTTTATCTTTATGTATTGTTTTTCTGATGCTTTTCTTTTCTTTTTATAAACCTAAACTTATGACATATTTTTATTCTTTTAGAAGAACTTCTAACATTTATTTCTGGGCAGGAATGTGGCTAATAAATTATCTCATTTATTGTTTGAGAAAGTTTTTATTTCTCCTTCACAATTGAAGGATAATTTTGCTGAATATAAAATTTTAGGTTGATAACTTTTTCTTTTTGCAAACTAGTATTTCACTCTGCTCTTTTTTTATGCTTTCTAGTAAAAAGTCTGTCATAATTCTTACTATTATTCCTTAATATCAAAGTTATTTCTTTCTTTTATTTTTTTCAGGATTCCTTTGTCTTTGGTTTTTTACAGTTTGAATATGATATGCCTAAGTATTTTTAAATTATTTTTTATTTTAACTTTGCTTGTATTTTCTGAGCTTCCTGGATCTGAGCTTTGGTATTCATCAATGAAAAGCCCTTTGCCTATTATTATTTCAGCTATTTCTTCTTTTTTGTTCTTTCCTTCATCTCCTTCTAGTATTTCAAGTATCCAATATTACATTTTTGAAATTAAAAATATTTCACTTTTTTTGTTATTCTGTTCAACTTTTTAAATGCTTTTTTTCTCTATCTATTTTAGTTTCACAATTTTCTATTAACTTCTTTTCAGCCTCACCAATTTTTTCCTTGGATACATTGAGTTACTGATAATCCTATTAAAGCCATTTTTCATTTCTATTATAATATTTTTGCCTTCTAATATTTTCTTTTAATTCCGTCTTAGAGTTTCTACTCCCTGCTTATGTTACTTATTTGTTCTTGTATCTTGTCTTTTTTGTTGGTAGGGCTTTTAGCATATTAATCATAGCTACTTTAAGTTTCCTGTCAGTAAATTTCAATATCTATGTGATACCCAGGTCAGATTTTGATGATTGTATAACACAAAACTTTATTTCTTTAATTAACCTTTTCTCCTTCTTTCCTTTTGATTCAAACTGGCTTTAAAAGCACCTTGATTCTTCCATGTCCCTCTCCCTTGAACATCCATTCCCTTAGTCATTAAACCATCAGGCAATGAGGTTCTGGTCAGCATCAAATAACCTTAGGAACAAAGCCCTGGGTCTGCTGACCAGAGACACACTTTTAATAAAACTAAAGATGATATCTAGGCCTCAGTTGTGCTTTAGTTCCAGACTCAGAAAAGTAGAATGACTCCACCAACTACATCTTTGTGCAACCAGACAGAGTGATGCCAGGGCTGACATCAGAACCAGAGTAATGATTAACTACCCTCTACCTTAATGCCAACAATCTATAGAGACCTTGACCCTAACTCCACCATGATTAATGATTTCCCCCCTGTCTAATCCATCTTCTGGAAGTCATGGCTCTGTAATAGAGAACCAGCTCACCTATGACTCCAGGTTTGATGCCATTTCCTTAAATCTTTACTTTGTTAGCTTCCAACTTCTGTTCCATTTGACTTGTCTTTGATGCACACAGGCAAACAATCCCCTTTAGCCTGGTAAAAAATGCTTTGTCTCATTACGCACTTCTTTAACTTTTGGCATGCCTTATAATATTTTTGGAAGCCAAGAATGTACATGTATCAAAGATTATGAACTGAGGTAAATAAATCTTTAGTATGAGAATTTATATCATATTAATATGTTTAAGAGTTGTGTTTGCTATAGATATAAGTACCAGTGGCTTCAAATTCCTTTAGCCATCTTGATTTGTCCTTCATTTTGCTTTGGGCTTTCCTAAGTACCCCTTCTCAGAGAGTGTTTGTGTCTTGCAGTTCATTCAGCAGTTCATTCACTTTATTATAATAGAAGTAATTTGGTGTTGTGTTAAGGTATGGGGAAATGAGGGTACTACGTAATACTCTTATTAAATTCCAGTCTGTGGAGTTGGTGTTTGTTTCTCTAGTCATATAACGTTTTAGAAGTGTTTCTGTAGTCATATAGTTCTTTTCACTTCTTCCTACTTCTTTTCTTGGCTTCAGTGTTCTCCATCTGTCTTCTTGACCTCTAGAGATTATGCAGTCCCCTCCCTTAAATGAGATAGGATAATAGCATGAGATTAGAATGTGAAGGTACCTTTTCTTAGCTTGGATAAGATCCTGACAAAGAATCTTTTCTTGGAGAGCAGACCCATGTCATGGAGAATGCTCTGGGCACCTTTCTCAATGACTATTCTTTCTCTCTAGCTGACTCAGTTATAAGGTAATGGTCTTTACTGAGAGCCGGGTACTTCGAGGTAAAGCTCAGAAAATGTGGAGCTTCTTAAAACTGTGACCCCTAGAAGTTTCTCACTCTCAAGGTGGTCCACCTCAGCTCCCAGAAATTCCTCAAAATTATAATTTACATGTTCTTATCAGTTAATGGTTCCAGTGGTTTCTCCTTCAGGAAGGTAGATCTCAGTTGTGACTCTAGATATTCCTATTTCTGTAAATTTGGACATGCCAGTTTTCCCTGAAACATCAGTTTCCTGAATGGTTCCAGAAAAATAATTGCTTTTAGTTTGTCCATTTTTTTGTTGCAAAATGTCAGTGACAGGTTCCAAACTCTTTACACATTAGATTTGAAATTGGACATCTTGTGATACTATTTAGATCTAGGCTCAAAACTGGCAAAATTTTACTTCCATCTGCATGTTATTAAGCAAAGCAAGACAAAAGGTCAAGCACAAACCAAAGAAGAGTACCATAGCAAAAGTGTAAACAAAGAGAGGGAAAATAATTGAGACCATTTGCTCAGTGAGCTGCAAGGAGGTGATTTCCTGGTATTACTAATTTCTGGGTGTAAGGCCAGTAGCCATGGCCACTATCACAGCTGCCTGGCCCATGTAGGTTCACATTTGATTCAGACAGATAATAATGAAACAATAGAGCCAAGAACTGGTGGGCCATTACCTTTAATCCTAGCTCACACCTGGCAGGTGAGAAATACACACAGTGGGAAAACACTTCCCTTTCCATTCTGGGCTCCCAAAGCCACTGGCTCATCCTGTTGTAAAGTAGTATACTTTAATCCGCAGGTTACATAGAGACACCAAGGCAGGCTACAGAAGAAATTTTGAGGAGTTTATTAATTAGCTGGCTAGCTACATGGGACACAATCCTAAATCATATAGAAAGTCCCTACAGTTCTGTGGCTGATTTTATAGACCAAATCATATTCCAATTGGGGTGGGTAAGGAGGTGTTTGTGATCCCTTTGTCTAAGGTACTTTCATGACTTTAGGGTGAGTCCGAGTATAGGAATTCTTGATTAAGGTACATAAACTTTGTTTTCTAAAGTTTTTAGATAAATTCTATCTTCTTTGCTCTGTGTGGCAAGTGGCCCCAGGCAACCTTTCAGAGAATTCTAGCAATTAGCTAAACTATGACTAGATGCCCCAGTTGTTCTTGTAAGCCAGGAAGCTCCTGCATTTTTCTCTTTCCATTCTCTATAGAAAGGAGGGGGTAAGAAGTCTGACTTTTTCTGTTTAAAATGGTGTTGCTAATAGTAAGTTTTACAGTTCCTTGGCACCTTATCACAATATGAGTTTCCTAGATTCAAGGGTTTCTACCTCCCCAGTCTTATTCACCTCTACTCCCATTCCTTCTACTAATCTCCCATTCTGGCTGCCTCCTCCATGTGGCTTCCCTGCCCTGCCTCCATGGGCTCTTCCTAGAATGTAATCACTCTTCCCTGAACAATGTAATCTCTCCTCCTTTTAAAACCTTTTGGTGCAAAAGCCCTCCCCCAACACACATTAGTATAATCACGCCCATCCCAAGCAAGAAGGGCAAATAATATTATCACCTGGGTGATGAGCATCCACATGGGCAGCATCATCTTTAACAAAGTCAGCATAATATATTTTATCTGCCCAACAATCCACCCCTATGCTCACTTTACTACCCACAGTCTACACACCATCAGCATTCCTGTACAAGGAATTTAAGCACATTACACAAATTACAACAATATGACAAATCATACAATTTTCAACAATTACAAAGATATACTTCACCAGTCTCTGAGCACTTTGCCAAAAGTGCAAAATGTCCTCGGACATCTTTCTAGCTGGACAAAAAACTTCCCAGGGCAGGGGAGGGTCTCCAGCAAAGCCGCTCCCCACCCCCATCAGGGTATTTCACATTGTCCAAAATCCATAAGTCCATCCAACAAAGGAGCCAGTGCCCACTCTGGTCATAGTCCAGGAATCAGTCCACACACAGGGGGCCTCAGCCACCCCCCTCATCCCTGCTGTCCTGGCAGGTCTTATACTGTCCCAAGGAGGAGCATGTGGCAATGTCAGTCAGCATTTCCATCTCTGCTCTGGAGAGCGTGATGGCATTCACCCCTATGTCCCAAAATCACAGACCTACCAGGGGTGTAGTAGGTATGCCTTGCTGCTGGGCTCTCATCTTCTGGAGATGGCAGACAGTATGTTTGGCCTTCTCATCCTCAGTAGAGGAGCTGGAAATGCCAGCTATCACCACAAGGCTCAAACCCCAGGCTGCCATGACCTGCCATCCCATGGGCCTTGCAGCACCAATCCTGGCCTCAACTCTGGCCTCCTGCCACTGCTGGTTCTGGTCAATCTCCAGGGCAATCTGTACCTCACAAACCTGTGATTCCTTCTCCAGTGGCTGCTCCATTTCCAAGCAAATTTCACGAACCTGGTCAGCCTCCTCCAGTGCTTGCTCCAGCTCCAGGGTCAGCATCTCTTTCTCCCACGTTTGCTCCAGCTCCTTCCACTGCTCGGTTTGCAGGTCCTGGGCAACCTCTTCCAACCAGCCTATGGTCCTCAAAATGACAGCCATGAGGAACCATAACAACAGCCAGTCCTGTATCTCATGCCTCAAAGGTGGTGGTGGCTCCATCCTGATTTGATCCAAATCCTGCCACAAACTAAGCCAAATATAAGGCCAGTAGCCACAGCAACTATCACAGCTGCCTGGCCCATGCAGGTTTGCATTTGATTCAGACAAATGGTAATGAAACAATGGAGCCAAGAACTGGTGGGCCATTATTACTTTTAATCCTAGCTTACACCCTGCGGGTGAGAAATATACATAGCGGGAAATACTTCCCTTTCCATTCAGGGCTCCCAAAGCCACTGACTCATCCAGGTTTCCTAGAATCAAAGGTTTCTACCTTGCCAGTCTTACTCACCTCTACTCCCCATTCCTTCTACTAATCTGCCATTATGGCTGCCTCCTCCACATGGCTTCCCTGCCCTGCCTCCATGGGCTCTTCCTAGAATGTAATCACTCTTCCCTGAACAATGTGATCTTTCCTCCTTTTAAATCTTTGGTGTAAAAGCCCTCCCCCAACACACATTAGTATAATCACACCCATCCCAAGCAAGAAGAGCAACTAATATTATCACCTGGGTGATGGGCATCCATGTGGGCAGCGCCATCTTTAACAAAGTGAGCATAATATATTTTATCTGCCCAGCACTGGTTTTTTTTTTCATCAAACTCTGGACTTTTCATTTCTCCCATCACCTCTGTAACCTATTTGTTCATGGAATTGTCTTTGTTTGAAACTGTTGCAGTGTTTCCTTTCTCTTGACTGGACTCTCCTGACACAGTTCCAAACTTAGGACAGAAGAAAAGTGGTGCTATGTCTTGTCCCTTTAAAACCCAACAACTCTTTCAGCAGTGTCTTAGTTAAGACCCTTTTGGTTGCAAACAAAGAAAGTTACACAATTGAATTTAAGTACAAAGGAAAGGAAGAGGTTGAGAATGTATTGGTAAGATCTGGAATAGCCAACTAAATCCAAGGGAGAAGGATCAGGAGACTTTGCCAACATCTGCAACTTGAAGGTATAAACGATGAGAAACCCCACAGAGGGCATTACTTGCAGCTCTCCTCTTTGCTTCTCTAAGCATCATGCTCTGTTGTTTCCTGAGCAGCAGCCAGTCCTGTCACTCTCAAGTATTCACATCCTTGGGGCAAGAGTCTTGCTGAAGCAGTATGGCTGGCTCCCAATTCCAATTTCATACTCTCCAGAAGTAGAAACTGAATGGCTTGGCTTGTGTCTATTTCTCCCTTCTGATACAATCAGTGGGCATTGAAGGACAGCTCAGAGTGCCCTTACCTGGATTCCAAGGTGTGAAGGTGCGGGGACCACAGAAAGGCTCACTAGGAGATAGACAACTTGAATTCTCAACTGAAGGAAATTCTTTCCCTCTGGAGAAATTTAGTCTGTCTGAAGATATATTTGATTGCCACACCTATAAGGGCATGCTACAGCCATCTAGTGGGTAGAGCAAGGGATGCTGCTAAATATCCACAAAGCACAGGCAAGTCCCCACAACAAAGAATTATCTGGCCTAAATGTCAGTAGTGGAAAGGTTGAGAAAGTCTGAGCTGAGTTAACATCTCTCTTTTTTAAAAAATATTTTTTATTTATTCATTTTAGAGAGGAGAGAGAGAGAGAGACAAACAGACAGACAGAAAGGAGGAGCAGGGGGAGAAAAAGATGGCAGTGGAGTAGGCGGATACACAGACACCCAGCTCTCACCACCAAACTGGAATACAAATCAATTTAGGAAAAATCAGCATGAAAAACCAACTCTGAACTGCAAGAACAGCTCTCAAAAACCAAGGAGCAAAGAAGAAGCCACAAGAAACCTGGTAGGGAGCGCCTGAATCTCCCCTGCTTACAGAAACGGAGGGGGGAGGTGAGGCTGAGAGGCCAGAGGGGATCTCACACAAGAAAAAAGAGCAGAAACTACTGCTCACAGCCACTTGCCTGGCGACCAGGGAGCAAGGTGTGTTGAAAAGACGAGCTTATCTCCCAAGTGGAAAGAAAAGAGAGAGGGACAGACTGTGAGGGGCTAAGGAATGAAGGAGACGACCTAAAAAAGCTGACTCATCTGTGCTGGAGGCGGCCATAACTAGGGGAGGAACTGAACCTTTCACAAAACAGAGCTGAATTGCTTCGAGATCAGAGATCTCCGGACATCTATCCAGCTTCAATCAGCACAACAAGACACAGCTGAAAACAAGAAGTAGGGAGGAGGGGCAGTAACTCAGGTCTCCATGGAGATCTGAGATACACCTCCCCCTACTGAAGCTGAGAAAACACCCTGCCCCCAGTGAGATTAGTTGACTAAAGAGGCCTTCAGAGTCTCAGGTTACACCCAGCGCATTCCTGGACACAGTTTCAAGGAAGCCCCCTGCTGAGATCATTAACAAGACTATCACCTGTTAAGAAAACAAACAAATCAAGACTTCAAAGCTGCCCAAATCCGAAAGTGGATTACAGATAACAGTTGATACCAACCCAAGAAGACCTAGAAATAACACAACTGAAAACTGGAGGCAGACAACACCAAGCCTAAACTCAACCAACCCTACAAATAAAACACCCAAAAATAGACAATGAGAAGACAAAGAAGTGCAATCCAAACGAAACCACAAGAGACACCTTCAGGAGATGAACTCAGTGATATGGAAATAATCAAACGTCCAGATGCGGTGTTCAAAATAATGATTGTAAGGATGCTTAGGGATCTTAGAACAACAATGGATGGTCATTATGAACACCTAAATAAAGAAATAGCAAGTATGAAAAAGAATCAGTCGGAGATGACAAATACAATATCAGAAATAAAGACCACAATGGAAGGAATTAAAAACAGGATAGATAGAGCTGAGGATCAAATCAGCGAGTTGGAGGAAACTGGAATGAAGGCATGAAAGCAGAGAAGAAAAGAGAAAAGAGACTCAAAAAGTCAGAGGGAACTCTTAGAGAGCTCTGTGACAACATGAAGAGAAATAACATCCGCATCATAAGGGTTCCTGAAGAAGAAGAAAAAGAACAAGGGATAGAGACTTTGTTCAATTATATCAGAGCTGAAAACTTCCTTAAATTAATGCAAGAGAAACTCTCACAAGTCCAAGAAGAACAGAGGACTACATTAAAGAGAAACCCAAAGAAACCTACACCAAGACACATCATAATTAAAATACCAAAGCTAAGCAATAAAGAGAAAATATTAAAAGCTGCAAGAGTAAAAAAAGTTATCACCGGGAGTGACGTCACGGAAATGGCGCCGTGAGCAGCGCGTCCGACAGATCTCCCCAAAATCACAACAAATTTATCAACTAGAAACAGGAAAATTTATCTTCGGAGCAAACTGAAAGCAAAAGGACTGTTATCACTCGAATCTGAGAGACGAGGGTGTGGAGGAAGCTACCGCAGGGACGTTCATTCAAGCCGCGAGGAAGTGCACCTGTGGTAAGTCATCCCGCACTCGGAAGCCGCGAGCGGGAGCCGCTGCCACCAGCCGCGGCCGCCTGCCGCCGCCGCCGCCAGCCGCCGCCGCCAGCCGCCGCTGCCAGCCGCCGCGAGCAGCGCCCGGGTCGGTTGCAGAGCGAGCGGCAAGCAGCTGCTGGCGTGCACCCGGTCTGGTTGCAGACCGAGCATTGCAGACCGAGCACCGCTAACGTTCCCAGCGGCCCGCGCACGGGGAGCGGGAGAGGCCCCAGGGCGGTATTCCCTACTTGGGAGATTCTCTCCGCGGGCGGGGCACCTCACCCAGCCATTCAAGCTAACAATCAAGCGTTGGGGGAGGGGCGTGCGCAGGCAGCCTGAAATACCTTCGGGAGCACAGCTGCGACCCAATTACTAAAATTAACTTAACCCGTGAAATCTGCGCACCCTCGGTTCTAATTGATAAGATCTCTCTCAGTTCACCGACCCAAGACAAGAGGCGTGATATTTTTTTGGTGCCTCTCGCTAAAGGGGCGGGGGCAACTTCTGATTGATAGAGCCTCCATATTCAGGGATAAACGCTAACAAGAAGGACTTGGCAGATAATAAGATCTATACCACACTAGTCGCAAGCAGAGACTAGTGCCTCTTCTTACCAGCCAAAACAGGCTACAAAGTGTGGAAAGCCTGGGTTGAGAGGTCCAACGGAATGCTAGGCGCTGAACAATCACCTTGACAACAATTGACTCCCACCCCCGCCTGATTACACTGGAGGCCCTGACTGTCAGAGCCCTTCCCAGAGCCTTGCACTGAGTGGGGATAGAGTGGGGATTTCCCAGCTCTTTGAGCCTCTTACTCCCCAGGCAGAAGCAGTGGCAGCCTTGTGGCTGGATCGCCAGGCTGCTGGTTTGGGAGGGGGGGACTGAGAGAGAGAATCCACGAAGGCGAACTCTCTCGTCGTTGGACCCTGCAGACACCGGCAGGCCTTGACTACCAGCAAAACTAAAGCCAATTGTGTGACATTGCCGTAGAACCCCATCAACTGCAAGTCCCTGCCTGGGTGTGGCGCAGGGGCAGGTCCTGGGGTGCAGAGTCGCCGACCGGGAAGAGGGAGAGAGGAGAAGGAGGAAGAGGTTGACATCTCAAAATCAGGAAAAATCCAGACTTTGCAGCCTGTTCCACTGGTTTTTTTTTTTTGTTGTTGTTGTTTGTTTCTTCTATCTTATTGCCTTTATTTCCTCCACCTCAGTCCTTCTATTCTCTGCCCATCTTATGCTTCCCTTTTCTTGAACTATACTACCCATAAGTGTTACATTTTATTTCTCTTCTTCATCCTCACCCTCCTTTGGGGTTATACTCCAGGACACTTAACTCTCACTCTCTCCTCTTTTGTTTTTTTTTTGCTTTATTTTGTTTTTTTCTATTCCTTTTTTATTTCTTCCTTCGTTTTTTCTTTTTCTTATTTTTTCCTTTCTATTCGTTTTTTCTTTTCTCGTTTTACTTTCCTCCCATTTAATCCTCAATCACGAACAAATTAGTTAATTTGGGACTCAAGGTTTTTTTTGGCTTTGTTTTTCTTTTTCGGTTTTGTTTTTGTTTTTTTCTTGTTGGTTTGTTTTTGTGGCATTTTGGGTCCTCCCAACCCAAGGTCTCCATTGTATTTGGTCTTTGCTCCACTTAATACAACGTATTTTTACTTATTATTTTTATTTTTTCTTCTTTATTATTCCTTTTTTTGTCCTTTTTTCTGATTCCCTCTTGTCCCTCTCATTATATCTCTTGGTTGACCGTCACCCGCAGGCAGATCAACTTATGCTTGTCTAAGATTTTCTTCCTTTTTTTTTTTTTTTTTTTTTTTTTGCCCCCTTGAACTCTTTACCGCAAACCAGGCCCTCCATTATAGGCACGATATTTCCCTGAAGAGGGGAGAGGAGGGAAGGAAAACAAAGAAAAAAAAAGGGGGAAATAATAAATTATTACTGCTTTTTTTTGTGGGGTGTTTTACCCTTTGTTTTTTTTTTTGTTTTTTGTTTTTTGTTTGTTTTTTACTTCTTACTCTTTATTAATTCTAATTAGTGCTATCAACAAGACCACCACCAGATGCCAATAAGAAAGAGGAAATCGAATATTATGGATAAAAAAGAAAGAGAGGTAACACAAATAGATGTGGAAAAATCTATGGAGAAAAGACTTAACATATTGGAAGCCTTGGAGCTAAATGACAGAGAATTTAAAATAGAAATCTTAAAAATACTCAGAGATATACAAGAAAACACGGAAAAGCAATATAGGGAGATCAGAAAACAACTCAATGAACACAAAGAATATATTACCAAGGAAACTGAAACTATAAAAACAAATCAAACAGAAATGAAAAACTCAATTCACGAGCTGAAAAACGAGGTAACAAGCTTAGCTAGCAGAACAACCCAGATTGAAGATAGGATTAGTGAAATAGAAGACAAACAACTTGAGGCACAACAGAGAGAAGAAGAAAGAGACTCAAAAATAATAAAAAACGAGAAAGCCCTACAGGAATTATCTGACTCCATCAGAAAGAATAACATAAGAATAATAGGTATATCAGAGGGAGAAGAGAAAGAAAATGGAATGGAGAATATACTCAAACAAATAATAGACGAGAACTTCCCAAGCCTGTGGAAAGAACTAAAGCCTCAAATTCAAGAAGCAAACAGAACACCGAGTTTTCTTAACCCCAACAAACCCACTCCAAGGCACATCATAATAAAGATGACACAAACCAATGACAAAGAAAAAATTCTCAAGGCAGCCAGGGAAAAGAAGAGTACAACATATAAAGGAAGGCCTATTAGATTATCATCAGATTTCTCAGCAGAAACTCTACAAGCTGGAAGAGAGTGGACCCCAATATTTAAAGCCCTGAAAGAGAGGAACTTTCAGCCAAGAATACTATACCCATCAAAGCTATCCTTCAAGTATGAAGGAGATATAAAAACATTCACAAATACAGAAAAGATGAGAGAATTTATCACGAGAAAGCCCCCACTCCAGAAAATACTAAAGGGGGTATTCCAACCAGATTCAAAGAACAAAAGAAAACAACACCACAAGTAACAGCTCCACCAAGAACACAATAAAACCAAACTTAAACTGTGACAACAAAGGAAAAAAAAAAGGGGGGAGAGAATGGAGATTAACAGTAGCAAAGGACGATGAAGTGCAGAAGTAATTATAAGATAGGGTACTACAATGAATATGGTAGGTACCCTTTTCATTACTTAATGGTAACCACCCTAGAAAAAACCACCACAAAAACACATGACTTAAAAAAGGTAGCAACAGAGGAAAGAAGTATGGAACACAAACAAACAGAAACAAATGATAGAAAAACAAAAGAGAAGAATCAAACTAGATACAAAACTAACAGAAAGCAATTTATAAAATGGCAGTAGGGAACCCACAAGTGTCAATAATTACACTAAATGTAAATGGATTAAACTTACCAATAAAAAGACACAGAGTAGCAGAATGGATTAAAAAAGAAAATCCAACTATATGCTGCCTACAAGAAACACATCTAAGCAACAAGGATAAAAACAAATTCAAAGTGAAAGGCTGGAAAACAATACTCCAAGCAAACAACACCCCAAAAAAAGCAGGTGTAGCAATACTCATATCTGATAATGCTGACTACAAGACAGAAAAAGTACTGAGACAAAAATGGTCACTTTATAATGATTAAGGGGACACTGAATCAAGAAGACATAACAATCCTTAATATATATGCACCAAACCAAGGAGCACCAAAATATATAAGACAGCTACTTATTGACCTTAAAACAAAAACTAACAAAAATACAATCATACTTGGAGACATCAATACTCCACTGACGGCTCTAGATCGGTCATCCAAACAGAGAATCAATAAAGATATAGTGGTCTTGAACGAAATACTAGAACACCTGGATATGATAGACATCTACAGGACACTTCATCCCAAAGCGACAGAGTATACATTTTTCTCTAGTGTACATGGAACATTCTCAAGAATTGACCATATGTTGGGCCACAAAGACAATATCAGCAAATTTAGAAAAATTGAAATTGTACCAAGCATATTTTCTGATCATAAAGCCTTGAAACTAGAATTCAACTGCAAAAAAGAGGGGTAAAAACCCACAAAAATGTGGAAACTAAACAACATACTTCTAAAAAATGAATGGGTCAAAGAAGAAATAAGCGCAGAGATCAAAAGATACATACAGACAAATGAAAATGAAAATACGACATATCAGAATCTCTGGGATGCAGCAAAAGCAGTAATAAGAGGAAAGTTCATATCACTTCAGGCCTATATGAACAAACAAGAGAGAGCCGAAGTAAACCACTTAACTTCACACCTTAAGGAACTAGAAAAAGAAGAACAAAGACAACCCAAAACCAACCGAAGAAAGGAGATAATAAAAATCAGAGCAGAAATAAATGAAATAGAGAACAGAAAAACTATAGAAAAAATCAATAAAACAAGGAGCTGGTTCTTTGAAAAGATCAACAAAATTGACAAACCCTTGGCAAGACTCACCAAGGAAAAAAGGCACAGGACTCAAATAAATAAAATCCAAAATGAAAGAGGAGAGATCACCACAGACATCATAGATATACAAAGAATTATTGTAGAATACTATGAAAAATTATATGCCACCAAATACAACAATCTAGAAGAAATGGATAAATTCCTAGAACAATACAACCTTCCTAGACTGAGTCATGAAGAAGCAGAAAGCCTAAACAGACCAATCAGCAGGGAGGAAATAGAAAAAACTATTAAAAACCTCCCCAAAAATAAAAGTCCAGGCCCAGACGGTTATACTAGTGAATTCTATCAAACATTCAAAGAAGACTTGGTTCCTATTCTACTCAAAGTCTTCCAAAAAATTGAAGAAGAAGCAATACTTCCAAATACATTTTATGAGGCCAACATAACCCTCATACCAAAACCTGGCAAGGATGGCACAAAGAAAGAAAACTACAGACCAATATCTCTAATGAATACAGATGCTAAAATTCTAAACAAAATACTGGCAAACCGAATACAACAACATATTAAAAAAATAATACATCATGATCAAGTGGGATTCATCCCAGAATCTCAAGGATGGTTCAACATACGCAAAACGGTTAACATAATACACCATATCAACAAAACAAAGAACAAAAACCACATGATCTTATCAATAGATGCAGAAAAGGCTTTTGATAAAATACAACACAATTTTATGTTTAAGACTCTCAACAAAATGGGTATAGAAGGAAAATATCTCAACATGATAAAGGCCATATATGATAAACCATCAGCCAACATCATTTTAAATGGCATAAAACTGAGGACTTTCTACCTTAAATCAGGAACAAGACAGGGTTGTCCACTCTCTCCACTCTTATTTAACGTGGTGCTAGAAGTTCTGGCCAGAGCAATCAGACAAGACAAAGAAATAAAAGGCATCCATATTGGAAAAGAAGAAGTAAAGGTATCACTTTTTGCTGATGATATGATCCTATACATCGAAAACCCGAAGGACTCCACAAAAAGATTATTAGAAACAATAAACCAATACAGTAAGCTCGCAGGATACAAAATTAACATACAGAAGTCCATAACCTTTCTCTATGCCAACAATGAAATATTAGAAAACGAACTCAAAAAAATAATCCCCTTCACGATTGCAACAAAAAAAATAAAATACCTAGGAATAAACATAACAAAGAATGTAAAGGACCTATATAATGAAAATTACAAAGCATTGTTAAGGGAAATTGAAAAAGATACAATGAGATGGAAAAATATTCCTTGTTCTTGGATAGGAAGAATAAATATAATCAAAATGGCCATATTACCCAAAGCAATATACAAATTTAATGCAATTCCCATCAAAATCCCTATGAGATTTTTTAAAGAAATGGAACAAAAAATCATAAGATTTATATGGAACTATAAAAAAACCCGAATAGCCAAAACAATCCTAAGGAAAAAGAATGAAGCTGGGGGCCTTACAATACCTGACTTTAAACTATATTATAGGGCCACAATAATCAAAACAGCATGGTATTGGCAGAAAAATAGACACTCAGACCAATGGAACAGAATAGAAAGCCCAGAAATAAAACCACATATATATGGTCAAATAATCTTTGATAAAGGGGCCAACAACACACAATGGAGAAAACAAAGCCTCTTCAACAAATGGTGTTCGGAAAACTGGAAAGCCACATGCAAAAGAATGAAACTGGACTACAGCCTGTCCCCGTGTACTAAAATTAATTCAAAATGGATCAAAGACCTAAATATAAGACCTGAAACAATAAAGTACATAGAAGAAGACATAGGTACTAAACTCATGGACCTGGGTTTTAAAGAACATTTTATGAACTTGACTCCAATGGCAAGAGAAGTGAAGGCAAAGATAAATGAATGGGACTACATCAGAATAAAATGTTTTTGCTCAGCAAGAGAAACTGATATAAAAATAAACAGACAGCCAACTAAATGGGAAATGATATTTTCAAACAACAGCTCAGATAAGGGCCTAATTTCCAAAATTTACAAAGAACTCATAAAACTCAACAACAAACAAACAAACAATCCAATAAAAAAATGGGAAGAGGACATGAATAGACACTTCTCCCAGGAAGAGATACAAATGGCCAACAGATATATGAAAAAATGCTCAGCTTCATTAGTTATTAGGGAAATGCAAATCAAAACTACAATGAGATACCACCTCACCCCTGTTAGATTAGCTATGATCAACAAGATGGGTAATAGCAAATGTTGGAGAGGCTGTGGAGAAAAAGGAACCCTCATTCACTGTTGGTGGGACTGTAAAGTAGTACAACCATTATGGAGGAAAGTATGGTGGTTCCTCAAAAAACTGCAAATAGAACTACCTTATGACCCAGCAATCCCTCTACTGGGTATATACCCCAAAACCTCAGAAACATTGATACGTGAAGACACATGTAGCCCCATGTTCATTGCAGCACTGTTCACAGTGGCCAAGACATGGAAACAACCAAAAAGCCCTTCAATAGAAGACTGGATAAAGAAGATGTGGCACATATACACTATGGAATACTACTCAGCCATAAGAAACGATGACATCAGATCATTTACAGCAAAATGGTGGGATCTTGATAACATTATAAGGAGTGAAATAAGTAAATCAGAAAAAAACAAGAACTACATGATTCCATACATTGGTGGAACATAAAAATGAGACTAAGAGACATGGACAAGAGTGTGGTGGTTACCAGGGGTGGGGGGAGGGAGGACAGGAGGAGAGTTAGAGGGAGGGGGAGGGGCACAGAGAACTAGATAGAGGGTGGCGAAGGACAATCTGACTTTGGGCGAGGGGTATGCAACATAATTTAATGACAAAATAACCTAGACATGTTTTCTTTGAATATATGTACCCTGATTTATTAATGTCATCCCATTACCATTAATAAAAATTTATTTAAAAAAAAAAAAAAAAAGTTATCACCTACAAAGGAGCCCCCATGAGGATAACATCCGAATTCTCAACAGAAACACTTGAGGCCAGAAGGGAATGGCAAAATATTCAAGGTAATGCAGAACAAGAACCTACAACCAAGACTAATTTATCCAGCAAGGCTATCGTTTAAAATTGAAGGAGAAATAAAAAGCTTCCCAGACAATAAACAACTCAAGGAATTCATTACAACCAAACCAATGCTTCAGGAAATGTTAAGGGGCCTGTTGTAAACAGATCAAAGTGGGAAAAAAATATAGCAAAAAAGGAATACACCTTTAAAGAAGAAAATGGCAATAAATAACTACATATCAATCATATCCTTAAATGTAAATGGATTAAATGATCCAATCAAAAGACATAGGGTAGCTACGTAGATAAGAAAACAGGACCCATACATATGCTGTCTACAAGAGACACACCTTAGAACAAAAGATACACAAAGATTGAAGGTAAAAGGATGGAAAAAAACATTTCATGCAAATGAAAATGAAAAAAAAGCTGGGGTAGCAATACTTATATCAGACAAATTGGACTTTAAAACAAAAGATATAGTAAGAGATAAAGAAGGCCACTACATAATGATAAAGGGAGTAATCCAACAGGAAGATATAACTATTATAAATATCTATGCACCTAATATAGGAGCATGCAAATATATAAAGCAGACTTTGATGGATTTAAAGGGCGAGATCAACAGAAATACTATAATAGTAGGGGATTTCAATACCCCACTAACATCACTAGATAGATCCTCAAGAAAGAAAATTAACAAAGAAACAGCAGACTTATTGGACACACTAGATCAACTCGATTTAATAGATATCTTCAGAACCTTTCACCCTAAAGCAGCAGAATATACATTCTTTTCAAGTGCTCATGGTACATTCTCTAGGATAGACCACATGTTAGGGCACAAAAGTGCTCTCAAGAAATTTAAGGAGACTGAAATCATATCAAACACTTTCTCTGATCACAACGGCATGAAACTAGAAATGAACCAGAACAGAAAAGCTCAAAAATTCTCAAACACATGGAAACTAAATAGCAGGTTGTTAAATAATGAATGGATTAAGAATGAGATCAAAGAAGAAATAAAAAAATTTCTAGAAACAAATGACAATGAGCATACAACAACTCAAAATTTATGGGACACAGCGAAAGCAGTACTGAGAGGGAAGTTCATAGTACTACAGGCACACTTTCAGAAGCTAGAAAAAGCTCAAATAAACAACTTAACCCTGCATCTAAAATAACTAGAAAAAGAACAGCAAGTAAATCCCAAATGTAGTAGAAAGAAGAAAATAATAAAGGTCAGAGCAGAAATAAATGACACAGAGGCTAAAGAAACAATACAGAGGATCAATGAAACTAAGAGCTGGTTCTTTGAAAAGGTAAACAAGATTGATGAACCTTTACCTAGACTCACCAAGAAAAAGAGAGAGAGGACTCAAATAAATAAAATTAGAAATGAGAGAGGAGAAATAACAACTGACAGAACAGAAATACAAAATATTGTAAGAAAATACTATGAAGAACTCTATGCCAAAAAACTAGACAACCTAGATGAAATGGACTAATTCCGTGAAACATACAATCTTCCAAAAATCAATCTGGAAGAATCAGAAAACCTAAACAGACTGATTACACCAAATGAGATCGAAACAGTTATCAGAAAACTCCCAACAAAGAAAAGTCTGGGGCCCGATGGCTTCACAACTGAATTCTACCAAATATTCAAAGAAGAACTAACTCCTATCTTTCTCAAACTATTTCAAAAAATTCAAGAGGAAGGAAGACTTCCAAGCTCCTTTTATGAGGCGAGCATAATTCTGATTCCAAAACCAGGCAAAGACAACACAAAGAAAAAAAATTATAGGCCAATATCTCTGATGAATATAGATGCTAAAACCCTCAACAAAATATTAGCAAACCGGATCCAACAATATATGGAAAAAATCATTCACCATGATCAAGTGGGATTTATTCTGGGGAGGCAAGGCTGATACAATATTCATAAATCAATCAAAGTGATTCATCACATAAATAAAAAGAAGGAGAAAAACCATATGATAATTTCAATAGATGCAGAAAAAGCATTTGATAAAATCCAGCACCCATTCATGATCAAAACTCTCAGCAAAGTGGGAATACAGGGAACATACCTCAACATGATAAAAGCCATCTATGAGAAACCCACAGCCAACATCATACTCAATGGGCAAAAATTAAAAGCAATACCATTAAGATCAGGAACAAGGCAGGGGTGCCCCCTTTCACCACTCTTATTTAACATAGTCCTGGAAGTCCTAGCCACAGCAATCAGACAAGAAGAAGAAATAAAAGGCATTCAAGTTGGAAAAGAAGAAGTAAAACTATCATTATTTGCAGATGATATGATATTGTATATAGAAAACTCTAAAGTCTAAGTCAAAAAACTACTGGACCTGATAAATGAATTCAGCAAAGTGGCAGGATATAAAATCAATACTCAGAAATCAGAGGCATTTTTATACACCAACAATGAACAGTCAGAAAGAGAAATTAAGGAAACAATCCCCTTCACAATTACAACCAAAAAATAAAGTACCTAGGAGTAAACTTAACCAAGGAGACTAAAGACTTGTACTCAGAAAATTACAAAGCATTGATAAAAGAAATCAAGGAAGATACAAAAAAGTGGAAGCATATACCGTGCTCATGGTTAGAAAGAATAAACATCATTAAAATGTCTATATTACCTAAAGCAATTTATAAATTCAATGCAATACCAAGTAAAATACCAATGACATACTTCAAAGATATAGACCACATATTCCAAAATTTTATATGGAACCAAAAAAGAACACGAATAACCTCAGCAATCTTAAAAAAGAAGAATAAAGTGGGAGGTATCATATTTCCTGATATCAAGTTATACTACAAGGCCATTGTACTCAAAACAGCCTGGTACTGGCATAAGAACAGGCATATAGATCAATGGAACAGAACAGAGAACCCAGAAATAAACCCACAGTTCTATGGACAACTGATATTTGACAAAGGAAGTAAGGAAATACAATGGAGTAACGACAGCCTCTTTAACAAATGGTGTTGGGAAAATTGGACAGCTACCTGCAAAAAAATGAAACTAAATCACCAGCTTACACCACTCACAAAAATAAACTCAAGATGGTTAAAAGACTTAAATGTAGGCCGTGAAACCATAAGCATCTTAGAAGAAAACATAGGCAGTAAGCTCTCCGACATCTCTTGGAGCAATATATTTGCTGATTTATCTCCACGGGTAAGTGAAATAAAAGACAGGATAAACAAATGGGACTATATCAAACTAAAAAGCTTTTGCATAGCTAAAGACAATAAGAACAGAATAAAAAGACAAACTACACAATGGGAGAACATATTTGACAATATGTCTGATAAGGGGTTAATAACCAAAATTTATAAAGAACTTGTAAATCTCAACACCAGGAAGACAAACAATCCAATCCAAAAATCGTCAAAAGAGATGAATAGACACTTCTCCAAAGAGGACATACAGATGGCCAATAGGCATATGAAAAAATGCTCAACATCATTAATCATTGGAGAAATGCAAATTAAAACCATAATGAGATATCATCTCACACCAGTCAGAGTGGAGCTCATCAACAAAACAACACAGAATAAGTGCTGGCGAGGATGTGGAGAAAAGGGAACCCTCCTGCACTGCTGGTGGGAATGCAGACTGGTGCAGCCATTGTGGAAAACAGTATAGAGATTCCTCAAAGAGCTGAAAATTGAACTGCCTTTTGACCCAGCTATCCCACTTTTAGGAATATACCCTAAGAACACCATAGAACGGCTCCAAAAGGAGAAATGCACCCCATGTTTGTGGCAGCATTGTTCACAATAGCGAAGATCTGGAAACAGCCCAAGTGTCCATTAGAGGACGAGTGGATTAAAAAGCTTTGGTACATATATACTATGGAATACTACTCAGCCATAAGAAATGATGACATTGGATCATTTACAATAACATGGATGGACCTTGATAACATTATATGGAGTGAAATAAGTAAATCAGAAAAAAAACTAAGAACTATATGAATCCATACATAGAAGGGACATAAAAAATGAGACTCAGAGACATGAACAAGAATGTGATGGCAACAGGGGTAGGGGGTGGGGGGAGGGGGGAGGGGGTGAAGAAGGAGTGAGGGGTTGGGGGAGTGGAGGGGCACAAAGAAAACCAGAGAGAAGGTGACAGAAGACAATTTAACTTTGGGGGAGGGGTATACAGCACAATCAAATGTCAAAATAATCTGGAGATGTTTTCTCTCAACATATGTACCCTGATTTATCAATGTCACTGCATTAAATTTTATAAATAAATTAAAAAATAAAAAAAGAAAGAAATGAGGAGCAGGAAGCATCAACTCCCATGTGTGCCTTGACCAGGTAAGTCCAGGGTTTTGAACCAGAGCCCTCAGTGTTTCCAGGTCGACATTTTATCCACTGCACCACCACAGGTCAGGCTGAGTTAACATCTCAAAGTGAGAATTGATGCATATCAACCTAGCACTGGCAAGCATATGGGGGAGAGCATGAGAAAAGAAGAAGAATGACAAATAGTAGTAATTGCTGCATTTAATAATCATTTACTAAGTTTCAACACTGTATTAAATGCTTGACCAACATCTTTTCATTGACTCCTCACAACAATCCTACAAAGCAAATTTTAGTATATTCTATTTTAAAAAAATCAAATAGGACTCTCTCCTTCCAAAACTCATGTTCTTAACTAGTAGAATATTCAGAGGCGTGAATTAGCAATAACCTTATCTTCTGGCCTTGAACCTGGTTTCACCTAAAATTGCTAGAAAGCTATAAACAGATTCTTAAATACTGAACTTATGAGTCTACCAACTGACAATAAATAATTACATCACTATCATCCACTGGTGGGAAACACCATAGAAGTGACAAAACATGCTTTCATCAAAGGGACTTGAATGTAATATAAGCAGCTATGCAAATGTGCAAGCTGATGTGAAGAGGGAATGGAAGGTGAAAAGCCCAGACCTGAGTTATGCAGCCCATAACATAACAAAGCAGCCCAAAGACAGCTGTGCTCACACTTCCCTCCGCAAAATTGTAGACTCTGCAATCAGGCCATACTGAGTCCATTTCCACACCTTCAGATAGGAATAAACGCATGAGATTTGTCAGACTGTGATGAAAATTAAATTCATAAATGTGTACACAGGAGGGGTTGGCAATCAAGTCAGCTGTGGTCCCCTTCTGTAAATGACTTTATTGGAACACTAGCATGCCCTTTTATTGATGTGTTATATATGACAACTTTTGTGCTACTGTAGCAGAGCTAAGTTGTCACAACAGAGATTGAGGTATGACCTGCAAATCCAAAAATTTTCCTGGCTGCCCATTTCTAGCAAATGTGTGCTAACACTTGGCATTAAGTGGCAGTTCTGGCATACAGTGTAGGGTCCTCCATTCCCTGACCCAAAGGATGACTGGACCTTTCTATCCACATGAGAACACTTGTCTCTGCATTTCTTTGTTCACAAATGTGTTCAAGGTACTTCAGGCACATTGCCCTTCTGCACCTTTCAAATCACTCTTTAAAACGCAGAATTAAATGACACAGTGTAAGGCAATCAGATAAGAACACATGTATCCCCAAGAGATTGAGGTGGTTCGCTTTCATTTTGGAGTGGGAGATAGGCAGGTTAGGGTTTAGAGGCAAGGTAATGAGATGCGAAGAGAGGGGTTGGGAGGAGAGAGGTTCAAATCTTAGCTATTTGGCATGTTAGTTGTATAACACTTAGTTCAACTTTTTTAAAATCTCTGATCAACAGTTTTACCATGTGGATTAAATGACATAACTTATAAAATAACTGAATGAACATTAAAATACCATAAGTAGATATTATAATAATACTAGTTTGTTCTACATATAATTACTGAGTACCTATTATAGAGATATTGTAAGGTAAGTCTCTGTCCCCACCCTCTCCTCACCTCCTGGAACTAAAATGACAGTCATATGAGCCACAATTTACTGAATGTTTTTCATATCCTCTATTCTGTTCTAAGAGCTTTATTTGTAATAACAAATTTAATCTTTACAACAACCTTTTCTGGTACATACTATTATTTTCAAATCTACGTTGAAGATAAGAGAACTGGAGCACAGAAAAGTTAAGTGGGTTTCTTAAGGTCGCACAGCTATGTTAGGCAGAGTTACAATGATGCACTCATCTAGTCCAAATACAGAACCCATGGTTTAGCACAGCACGTCGAGCATCAGCTATGTAACACATGAATAGGGATTCATTTTAAGCCCAGATGATCTTTGCGTTGAGGCCCTTGTATGTGTGCTGAACATAGGTGGCACCAGTGCAGCCTCTTGCATGTGAGCTGTGGGTCTCTAGGAAAAGGGAGCAGTGACCAGGACAGGAGTAACACATGCCTAGTTTACAAAGGCATGTAGGAAACCTCCGTGATGTGTGAAGGTACTACCAGACACTGGTTGTCAGACTGCATATCTATAATTTAGAGAGAAAGAGACAGTAAAAGAATAGCTTAATAGCTTAATCTATGACCTGAACAGCGTTGGTCCCTGTAATGGGAGGAATTGTGCTTCCCCCTAAAATTCTTATACTGAAGTCCTAAACCACCCAGCGCTTTCTTATGTGATTATATTTGGAGATAGGGTCTCTAAAGAAATGATTAAGTTAAAATAAGGCTTGTAGGGTGGTCCCTAATCCAGTCTAGCTGGTGTCCTATGTTAAAGGACATTTGAACTGAGTAAATTTAAAGATCTAATTGGTTTTACTGAAGAGATTCACATCCCACCTAGCAACCAGGAGGGAGCTCTGAGGCTTGGGCAAAATAGGTTTTTATAGGAAGCAGGGTAAGGAAAGGGTACTATTAGTTAAAAAAAAAAAGTCTCATTTGGAGATGGGGCATCTTCTGACGGGAGAAGTGAGAGGAAAGACTTTTTTTCTATGGAGGATGGAGAGAATATATGTGACAAAAAGCAGGGGTCGGCAGACTCATTAGTCAACAGAGCCAAATATCAATAGTACAGTGATTGAAATTTCTTTTGAGAGACAAATTTTTTAAACTTAAACTATATAGGTAGGTACATTCTTTACTGAGCCGCAGTTTGCCAACCACCAGTGGTGTTTGGCCAGAAAATTTCATAGTGGTTGATTAAGGTTATGTTTTTGATAGAGGTTGATACAGCAATTACATTGGATATTAAAATCAGGTTTAGTATCATGGGCTTTTAGCACATGTGACAGCATTTTGGTCCTGTTTTTCTCTTCTTTATTTTCTTTAACACCTATAAGAAGAAGACATGAGGACATAGAGAGGAACAGACGTGCACAAAGGAAAGACTGAGAGAAGGCACAGTGAGAAGGTGGCCACATGCAGGCCAAAAAGAGCAGCCTCAGGAGAAACCAACTCTGCCAACAACTTGATCTTGAACTTTCAGCCTCCAGACTGTGAGACAATAAATTTCTGTTGTTTAAACAGCCCGTCAGTGGTACTGTGCTATGGCAGTAACCATTAGAACACCTTTACCTGGATCCAAAACAAAAGTCCAGAATCTGCCTCTGTCACCCTGCCACACACCACAGAGATTAGACTCTGGAGTGTACAGGGGTGCCACCAACCGAGAAATGCTGAGCTCGGAAATCACCAAGAAATACTTGGTCCAGGGGAGGGGCGCTAGGTACTGACATGGCTACTGTGGCAGTGGTACATTTCAGGAAATTGCTGCACCATAAAGAGCAAAGGGAAAGAAAAAACAGACCCAGCAGAGCAGCAGGAGGAAGTGGCCATGGCTAGTGGAGTGGCAAAGAATCCAAGAAAGGGCAGCATGTGTCACACATGCCTCTGGAGACACCAAAAATTCTTAAGAGGTAATTTTCAGGGAGCTAGGGTTTATGCATCGGCAGTTTTGTGAAATGAGCCAGAAAAATTGGGTATTAATAATATCCATGCTCCCATATATGTACTCAGAGGGTGGTGAGCCTTAGGCATATTACAGTTCCATACAGTTGACTAACAGAGCAGATGTTTATGAAGATCTATCTAAAAAGGTAAAGAAGATGCATTGGAAGAAATAGACTGATAGGCAAATAATGACAAAAGGAGGTGAGAGTCAGAGAGAGACAATTTGTGTAGGAAGTAGAAAGAGAGATCTTACGTAGATAGATTTAAGCCACCTAACTTCTTCTCAGGGTTATTTAAAAAGCCTTAGTAAATAGAACATGCTATGTAGCTAGTTTATTAAGTAAGAAAGCTGAACTTTATTAAAGATGATAAAGGCAGAAATTCAATGGCATGAGTAAGAAATTCACTCAGAAGAAAACAATTAATAGATTAGAAAAAGAAAGAAAAAGAAGTTTAAGCAGATTAAAAAGAAGCCAATATTAGCGTGCGGAGGACCCGGGTTCGATTCCCGGCCAGGGCACACAGGAGAAGCACCCATTTGTTTCTTCACCCCTCTGCCGCGCTTTCCTCTCTGTCTCTCTCTTCCCCTCCCGCAGCCAAGGCCCCATTGGAGCAAAGATGGCCCGGGCGCTGGGGATGGCTCTGTGGCCTCTGCCTCAGGCGCTAGAGTGGCTCTGGTCGCAACATGGCGACGCCCAGGATGGGCAGAGCATCGCCCCCTGGTGGGCAGAGCGTCGCCCCATGGTGAGCGTGCCGGGTGGATCCTGGTCGGGCGCATGCGGGAGTCTGTCTGACTGTCTCTCCCTGTTTCCAGCTTCAGAAAAATGAAAAAAAAAAGAAGCCAATATTTTTTAAAGGTATGGGTAAAGATAAGAAGGGGGATCCATTGTGAATGGTCTACAGCAGGGGTCCCCAACCTTTTTTGGGCCACAGATGGTTTAATGACAGAAAATATTTTAACAGACCGGCCTTTAGGGAGGGACGGATAAATATATCACATGACCGAGACAAGCGTAAAGAGTGAGCCTTAGATGGATGTAACAGAGGGAATCTGGTCATTTTTTAAAAATAAAACATCATTCAGACTTAAATATAAATAAAACAGAAATAATGTAAGTTATTTATTCTTTCTCTGCAGACTGGTACCAGTCCACGGCCCGGGGGTTGGGGACCACTGGTCTAGAGATAGCATTTGAATGGTTGATTGTGTTGTGTGCACATCACCCAAAGTCAAATCATTTTCTGTCACCACATATTCATCCCTCTTTACTCCCCTTCCCCTGGTAATCACTTCACTTTTATCTATGTCCATGATTCTCAGTTTTATATCCCATCTATGTGTGAAATCATATGTTCTTAGCATTTTGTTATTTACTTATTTCTTGTAAATTTGAGCTCAGTTGATCACCAGGAGACTTTCTTGGTAGGTATCTTATTTCTCAGGGTCAACAGAACTATAATTTAATTAACTGCTTGAAATGGGACTGGATAATATTGTGGTCATGTATGAAAGTTTGAGACCCAAGCTATCTGCAGTCAAGTTCTGGTACTGCAAATTATTATCTGGAAGAACTTGGGTGAGTAATTAAGCATCTAAGTTTCAGTTTTCCCATCTGTATAAGAGGATAATAGAACTGCGTGCCTCAGAGGATTGATTATGGCCTGGGGAACTATGTTGATGCACGTTTAGCATTTAGGAGAGTCTATGTAGTCATAATAAGTATGGAATAAATCTCAACAGAAATTATTCAAAATGTTACAGTCTGACTAAAATTTATAATACTAATGGGAAATGATACTGAAGAAATAAAGTTATATGGTGGATGGTTATAAATAGATTAAAAGTTGGGGTCCAGAAGAGTTAAATGATAGAAAGTTAGAATTGTAAAGTTATATCATAGAACGTTTAGGCAAAAATATCAAATTTGTTATCATGTCTCAGAATATGATTACTATCCATTGAACATAAAATCTTTAGGAAGAGATAAACATTTGGTGAGTTCAAAACAATGAGGTTTCTTGTTTGTTCTAAGAATAGCCTTTTTATCTTTTTTCCTCTTGACTAATAGAAGAAATGAAAATAATAGAAAGAGAATGAATTCCAATAATACCTTGAAGAGAATGTGCTTCATAACAGGCGACTCTAATGTAGGAGTGAGAGCAAGAGAAAGGGAGAAAACCCTTTAGATGAGAGCTTTGTGTTTGACAAGATGGGGAGATAGACGAGAGCTGAGAAAATGTGTTTTGTATCTTATTCTTCCAGCAGGCAGCAAAGCTGTGCTATTGTTGTCATATGGAAAGAGAGACCTGACTCTGACTCAGCTAGCTGCAAACAGAGGAGCAGAGAGACCAGAGCATTTTCTTATAGTGCTCACTCTTACTAAAACACCCAAAGAGAAAGCACAGACTTGAAGAATGAAAACTATTTGAAGATATTCTAATGAAACAAGGCAGGATACCTGAACTCTGGAGGAGAAACCAAAGGCTCTTTTTCCACAGCTACTGCTTACAAGCATTTATTTATTTTGCAATTTTTAAATTTATATTTCTTAATTTTAAAGAGAGAGGAAGGTGGAGGGTGGAGATTCCTCATCACTTCCCTGGGGCCACTTCATATCCCTTTATTCAAAAAACAGAAAGGTTGACAGCTGGCACTGCATGGTCAAGTTATGGTTTTGTTCTTTTGAATAGATCAGATATTGTGCAAGCTGTTAAATTTTCTGAATGTCACACTTGCTCTGTATCTTCCCTGTCCACAGTCTCTTGGGTAGTGGTTTACACATAATCAATGACGAATGTGTTAAACAAGAGAAGCCAGGCTTGTTCCAATAACACAAAAATTATAAAAAACATTTAAGGGTGAGAGAGGGTCAGAGAATGAGTTATGATTGCCCCATGAGTCAGTGCTTGAGGCTTGTCCCTTGGTTTCAAGACACCTAAAAATTTTGAAAGCAGATGAAGTAAAACTTGAAGATGTTCAGCAAATTGAAGGGAAACACATGTATAATTGAGTAACGCAATGCAATAAGTAGCAGATTCTGAGAATTTCAAGTTTGGTGAAATGTTGCTTGAGTTCAGGGAGTATTAAATATATTGCTTTCTTCTGATTACTCATCTTCTAATCTCCATTCTTTTTCTGTATTTCTCAGGACTGCTCTTTTTCCCCTGATTCCAAATGAGATCCCTTCCCAAATGTTGGTCCTTTGTCCTCTCCTTTCTATATTCTCTTGCTTTAATGAATAGATAAGTTTAGCAAAGCTGCAGAGTACATAAAAAATGCACAAGACACAATTGAAATTTTATATACTAACAGTAAACAATTAGAAATAAAAAGCAAAAAAAAAAAATTACCCTGGCTGTTAGCTCAGTTTGTTAAGTGCATCATAGAGAAACAACAAGGTTATAGGTTCAATCCCCATCAGGGGACACATGGGAAGCAACCAATGAATGCATGACTGAGTGAAACAACAAACGAATGCTTCCTTTCCCCCTCACCTCTCTCTCTTTTCCTCCCTTTATCTCTAAAAGAAAAAAAGTAAGCTATGGCTAGAAAGCTTGGTCATCCTGGAGCACAGACGTTGCTGGTTTGATTCCCGGTCAGGGCACATACAGGAACAGCTTGATGTTCCTGTCTCTCTCTCTCCCTGCATTTCTAAAAAATAAAATAAAAAAATACAATGGTACTATTTAAGATATCATCAAAACAAGTGTTTAAGTATATATCTAATAAAATATGTGCAAGATCTCCATTATGAAAACTACAAAAGACTGATAAAATTAAGACATAAGTAAATAGAGAGGTATATTGTGTTTACAGATGGAAAAGTACAAAAATTTTAAATATTAATTTTTTACAAATTGATCTACAGATCAATGCAATAAAAATCTTGTCAGAAATTTTTTATAGATATGAACAAGCTGGTTTTAAATTTTATTTGAAAAGGAAAGAAGCTTAGTACAGGTACAATAATTTTGAAAAAATAAAGAAAGTTGGAAGACTTATGTCACCTCATTGTAAGACTTGCTATGAAGCTAATAATAATCAAGACAGTGTATTAGAGAAAGAATATATAGATAGACAGAGCAGAAGAGTCAAGAAATGACATGCAAAATTACAACCAATTAATTTTCGACAATAGTACAGAAAAAATTCAGTGAAGAAAGAATAGTTTGTTTTAACTATCCTTACATATGGACACCCATATGTAAATAAAGAACCTCAACGTGTAATTTACACTTACCTTATTTCCCCATGTATAACATGCACCTTAATTTTGGCGCCCAAAATTTGAAAAAAAAAAGTATTTTATAAAGTTATTGATCTCAAGTTTTATTTATCATTAAATTCATACAACTCCTCATCACTGTCAAAACTCCCACCCTTTAGCTTGTCCTCATCTGTGTCTGATGATGAATCACTGTTTTCAACAATGAGCACAACAAGAAGTGCGAAAAAGCAGGAAATGCAAGTAAAACAACCTACAACCACTGTATAAGACGCACCCAGTTTTTAGACCCCAAATTTTCGAAAAAAGGTGCATCTTATACATGAAGAAATATGGTAGGTAAAAGATAATTCCAAATGGATTATGGACTTAAATATAAAACTATACTTTTTTTGAATAAAACATAAGAGAACATCCTTATGACCTTAGGTTAGTAAAGTTCTTAGATAAAAACACCAAAAGTACAATTTATAAAAAGGAAAACTGATAAATTTGACTACATCAAAATAAGATACCTTTACTTTTAAAAACAATTGCTAAAAGAATAGAAAGACAAGTCACAGACTGGAAGAAAATATCTGAAAATCATATAAATAAAGAACTTTCAAAGCTCAATAGTAAGAAAACAAGCTAATAAAAAATGGGCAAAAGATGGAACAGACACTTCATCAAGAAAAGTATATTGACAAAAAATAAACACACAAAAATACAAACATCATTAGTCATTAGGGGATTGCAAAGTAAAAACCACAATGTGGTATCAATACACACCTCTTATCATGCCTAAAACAAATAAAGAAAATGAAACCTGATAATTACAAGCAGTGACAAGCAAGCTGAGAAACTGGAACTTTCTTACATTGCTGAAGGGAATGCATAATTGAAAAGCGTTGTGGAAAAGAACTTGTCAGTTACTTACATATACATATTGATATGCATATATATATATGTATATATATTTTTATGTACATATATATTTTTAATAGAGAGAAGCAGGGAGAGGGAGACAAGAACATCTAGCTGTTCCTGTATGTGCCCTGACCGGGGATGGAACTGGCCACCCCTGTGCTTCGGGACAATGCTCCAACCAACCAAGCTATCAAACCAGGGCTTAATTTTTTATTGATTGATTGATTGACTTTTTTAGAGAAACACAGAGAGGAAGGGAGAGAGAGAGAAGGTAAAGGGAAGCATTCGTTTGTTCTTCCACTAAGTCATGCATTCATTGGTTGCTTTTCAAGGTTCAAACCTACAACCTGTCATTTCTGGACAGTGTTCTAACTGACTGAGTTAACTAACCAGGGCCTTGTCAGTTACTTATAAAGGGAAACACATGTCATATATGATGTAGTCATCCCACTTGTAGGTATTTATACTAGAGAAATAAAGACATATGTCCACACTAACTCCTGAAGTGAATATTTTAACAGCATAAAACTAATATTGTGATTGCCAAAACACAATAGCTCAGAGTCCATCAGCTAGGTGATAAAATGTAGTACATAAAATAAAATTCACACTTTTTGTTGTACACTTCTACAAATTTTCACAAATGTGTAGTTGTATAACTACCATCATAAATACAATACAGAAAAATTCCATAAATGTCCAGAAAAAAAAAATCTTGGTTTTGTATGTTATTTTAAAAATAAAAAAATTAATGTGAGTGAAATACATAAAAATTTCCATAGAGCTACTTCTGTCTAAAATTTGGCATTTTGAAAACAACATGGTAGTATATAATAAAACTGCGTGTATGTGTGTGTGTCTGTGTATAATATATATATATATATAGATTATTTGTATATGTAAATATTATATATACACATATGAGCCTATGTGTTATATAGACTATATATTCCAGATGTTTTTTTCCCTAGGTAAGTACTCAATAAAAATGCACCCTTCAGCACACGTAAAGGTTTGTACAAGTATTTTTATTGCTACATCATTCTTAATAGCCTTTAGCTGCAAGCTACTCAAATTTCCATTAGTTGTAGAAGGGATATAATGGAAGAGTGGAATAGATATTAGCACAGTGGGACTGTGATGCTCTCATATAGTGTAGCACTATGTCATAAAGGGAAAAATTAATTTATAACATTATAAATTACATATGAATTTCACATTATGTTGAGTGACTGAACCAGACAACAAGGAGTACTTTTATGTTCTCCCATTTCTATTAGGTTCAAAACAGAAAAAGTGGTCTCTGGTGTTAAACGTTGGTATAATGGCGAGTTTCCTTTGAGGCAGATAAGTAGTGACTAGAGAAGGTAGATGTGAGGGTGGTTTCCCAGGAGATGGCAGTGATCTGGGCTCCAAGCACGAGTGTGCTTAGTTTGATAGATTCACCATGCTAAAAATTAATAATTTGTATATATATCTGAGTATGTGTACTTCAATAAAAAATTTACATTAAAAAATAGCAAAGAATGTAGCATTTTTATAATGCACTTAATTTACATCTAACTTGATAGAAATACATGGATTTCATAAACAAGAAACACATTTTCCTTTTTTTTCTTAATTTAGTGAGAGCATGGGAGGCAGAGACAGAGTCCCCCATCACCCCAACAGAGATCCACCTGGCAAGCCCACTAGGGAGCAATGCCCTCTCCATCTGGAGCCCTTGCTCTGTTGCAACCAGAGCCATTTGTTAGCGCCTGAGGTGGAGGCCTTGGAGCTATCCTCAGTGCCCAGGGCCAACTCACTCTAATTGAGCCTTAGCTGCAGGAGGAGAGGAGAAGAGAGTGAGAGAGAGAGAAGTGAGAGGGGAGAGGTAGAGAAGCAGGTGGACACTTCTCCTGAGTGTCCTGACCTGGAATCAAACCCAGGACGTCCACACCCAGGCTGAAGCTCTACCACTGAACCAATCGGTCAGGGCCCACATCTTCCTTCGATGTCATCCTTTTCCTTTTTATTAAGGGGCATTTTCCTGAAGTTCAAGTCTTTCTTCAGTTGCAGAGTTGTTTTAATGCATAAGGTTACTGCTCAAGGAAAGAGTTGGTTTGCTATCCTCCATCAGTTTGCTTGCACTTTCCTAAGACCTATATCCACCTGCCAGTTTCACCGACCAAGCCAGATTCAGACTTGAAATGAAGGTAAGGATATTGTTTCACTTTAGTAACTGCAGGCTGTGTCTCCTATCATACAAAGAATCGTTTATGCATTTAGCTGCTAGTTTTCCCATAGCCTCTGCAGACATTTCATTACATCAGAAGTATTTTACTGCAACCCAAGTTAGACAGGAAGTCCATTCTCAGGAAGATCTGGTTAATAGACAGTAATGCCCCAAATTCTGGAAATGGTGAAAACAGTTTTCTACTTCCCTTCTCTCTATCTCCTATCAGTCCACACTGAGCCCACCTCACTCAGCGAGGCGTAAGGGAGCCCTTCTCTGTGATTTCTCTCCCTTTTCTCATGGTCTCGGGGCTTCTTACTCCCTGCCTACCTCCTACTGTTCCATTTTTTTCCACTCAGCCTCTAACCTCAGTAGAGTTATGGTGATAAACAGTCTTTTTTTTTTTTTTTTTTTTTTTTTTTTTGTATTTTTCCGAAGCTGGAAACGAGGAGAGACAGACAAACTCCCGCATGCGCCCGACCTGGATCCACCCGGCACGCCCACCAGGGGCGACGCTCTGCCCACCAGGGGGCGTCGCTCTGCCGCGACCAGAGCCACTCTAGCGCCTGGGGCAGAGGCCAAGGAGCCATCCGCAGCACCTGGGCCATCTTTGCTCCAATGGAGCCTTGGCTGCCGGAGGGGAAGAGAGAGACAGAGAGGAAGAAGGGGGGGGTGGAGAAGCAAATGGGCGCTCCTCCTATGTGCCCTGGCCGGGAATCGAACCTGGGTCCCCCGCATGCCAGGCCGACGCTCTACCACTGAGCCAACCGGCCAGGGCCGATAAACAGTCTTTACCTCAGTAAAAGCAGCCTTTTGGTCTGAGGAGTTAAAGAAAAGTTCTTTTAAGACCCAGTTTAGGCCCTGGCCGGTTGGCTCAGTGGTAGAGCGTCGGCCTGGCGTGCAGAAGTCCCAGGTTCGATTCCCGGCCAGGGCACACAGGAGAAGCGCCCATCTGCTTCTCCACCCCTCCCCCTCTCCTTCCTCTCTGTCTCTCTCTTCCCCTCCCGCAGCCGAGGCTCCATTGGAGCAAAGATGGCCCAGGCACTGGGGATGGCTCCTTGGCCTCTGCCCCAGGCGCTAGAGTGGCTCTGGTAGCAACAGAGCAACGCCCCGGAGGGGCAGAGCATCGCCCCCTGGTGGGCGTGCCGGTGGATCCCGTTCGGGCGCATGCGGGAGTCTGTCTGACTGTCTCTCCCCATTTCCAGCTTTGGAAAAATGCAAAAAAAAAAAAAAAAAAAAAAAAAAGACCCAGTTTAATGGTGAAATGTAAAAAGGTCAAATTGTGAGACTGGCCAGTATTTTACATAACTGTGATACATTGTTACACTCAGAGAGTTTAAGTCACTTTCCTCACTTTTATTTATTTTCTTACCCATTCCTATTTGTGGGTATTCAGAAAAAGGGAATGGTGATATGCCCCATTCCCTAGAAGGATAAAATGTGAACAAAAACTTTGATGTCGCATTACTGTGACTCAGGAACAATTACACTTCATTTACTTAACTTCATAGAGATGCAGAGGTTTTGAAATATTCCATTTTTAAAATAACAAAAGCACCAACATATCTTTCAGCCACTTATAATGTAAATGTAATTCAAGGGAATTTCACATTCAGACAGAAGATTCAGACTGTAAGTCAAGATTTATTATCAAGTCCAATGATTAAACTGTACCATAGGAGTTCAGGAGTTATGACTAAATTTGGCTCCCACACTGATTGTCCCCAATTACTATAATCATACAATGATGCATCTTCATTTGAAATTTTCTCTCTTCTCCTGAAGTGCCAGATAATCAGCTGTCAGTCAAATTGACTTAACATCTATAAAAATCCTGGGACATGTTGATTCATCAATGTTAGTTTACTCCTTCATGATACTAGGATTTCCTTTTATTTTTTTATTTCTGCTTCATATTTTCTTTGGACTGGTAAAATAAAAACATACAAGTTCCAATCAATTAACAATCTGTTCATAGCCTGCCTTCTTTCAAACAGGAGCACAAAAAGCAACAGCCAAAATAAAAAGATCAATGAATTTGACTGCATTGAAATTTAAAGTCTCTATATTCCAATAGTCACCATACACAAACTTAAAAATCAATCGTCAGGCTGAGAAAAATATTTATAACATATGTAACAAATGGTTATTAAGCAATATATTTGAGAGCCACTATATATTAATAAGAAAAAGATAAAAAGTAGAAAATGGTGAAAGATATGAACAAACAATTCACCAAAAAGAAAACATAAATGATCAATAAATATATAAATACTTATTCAAACTCATACATAATTAGGGCTATGCAAATTACAATTAAAATGAAATACTATTTATCTTCCTTCAGATTAAAAAATATTTCCATATGATATAAAAATGCTGGTGAGTGCATGAGGAACTAATGCCATAATATATTATTGATGACAGCATAAATTAGTATGCTTTTTTGGGAAAAGGTTTTGCAACATCTCTTCAAATTAAAAACATACATCTCTTTTACACCCAGCTATGGAATTACTCAGTCTTTACCTATAAGAAAGATTTGCACACATGCATTTAGAGGGATGTATTAATAGGTATTATTTATCAATAAATTGCTTCCATCCACTGTTTTAAGGGCTCTGCATGCTTAAATGTCTTTAATCTTCATTACTTTCTATTAGTATCCCATTTTACAAAGTTAGGATCTAAGATTTGAACCCAAGTCATCTGGCTCAAGAAACTGTATTCTTTCCCATTATGCCGTATAATCTCTCAAAAGAATTGTTCTCTTGTAAAAGAATACTTATTGCAGCATTGGTAACAGAAAAAAAAAGTTAAATGATTTGGAATGTAATGCTTTACAAAAAAAGGAATTAGATGCTTTTATATCATGGGTTCTTAACCAAGAACAATTTTGCTCCCCAGGAGGCATTTGGAAGTACATGTGGAGAGTAATGATTGTAACAATTGTGGGGGGAGGGAGGTGCTAATACCATCTAGTTGGTAAAAGCTGGGAGTGCTGCTCAACATCCTACAATACCCCCTGTAACAGAGAATCATCTGGCCCAAATGTCAATAGTGATAAGTTTGAGAAACCCTGATCTATATTTATATGGATTCTTCTCTAGAAATTATTGTTTATTTTAAAAGCCAATTTATACATTATGTCAGTTCTGTTTAAAAGACACACACATGAACACAGAACTTTATACAGTCTGGGTGTGTATGCACTTATCTGTGTGTGTGTGTGTGTGTATATATATATATACACACACATACTTAGGAAAAGTCATAAAATAATGCAATACAAACTATTAAATGTGGTCACCCATGAAGAGTGGTGCAAGGGCCAAGGGTTGTTAGGAAAGGTTAGACAAAGAGAACTTTAAAAATAGAGGTAATGCCTCAAAATGTTAAGAAAAATAATGTATTTGTGTATATTTATAGAATTGCAATAAATTTTAAAATACTACTAAGTGCTATTTATTACTTATCAACCTGGCATAGATGAACAAAAGGAAACAACAAGAATGGTAGGATGGGATAAAAAGGCTACTCCAACATTCTGACCAAGCAATGTCTCCTTTGAAACGTATTTTTTGAAACATAATTTTTAAAGGCATATGATATGCACACATTCATATAAAAACATCTTAGAGCCATTTACTATGTGCATCAGTGTATCAAAGTGAAAAGATCTCAAAGGAAAAACACCAGATTGAGGGGACCCTTGGGATGAAAATTGGATTCAGCCAGAAACTGAAGGGGACTTCCGTTTACCTACCTTAGTTAAGGATTTTACAAGAATAATTTTTCAACGTGTTACTTCAGTGATTAAATCAAAGGTAAGTCAGTTAAAACTATGCACAAACACAAATGTATAAGACTGTTATTGGCTGAATGGTATTTAAATTCAAAAAGCCACACAGAAATTGTGAGGCAATGAAAGACACAAGAATAAGAGATAGGTCGTATGAATTAATGTCCACTCATGGAAACAAGTGCCCCGCACTCATTAAGAATAACATTCTAGAAATTAAATTACATAGCTAAATGAAAAAAGGCAATTACAAAACATATACATGGAATCAAATTGCTTTATTTCAAGGAAAAAAGCTAATTATAGGCATAGGAGAAAAACATTTTTAAGGATAGTTACTAATATTTTAAGAAGAATTCTCTCTAGGGGCTGGATATAGAAGTACTTTTGTGTTTTCTTAAATATAATTTGCTCTGTGTTCAAATTTTTTTGTAAGCAAGTTTTTTATGTAATAAAGAAGTCTAAAGAATTAGGAGAACAATGTGTTTTAGATAGCATAAAGAGCCCATGCAATATAGTCATACAAATATATTTGAAGTAACTAAAGAAAGTAATGAAAAAGGCTACTATGTAAGAAAATGAAATTATATAAAAAATAATAGGCATAACCAATTACAGCAACTTGGGTCTAAGTTTGGCTCCATTGTTTAAGAGCTGAGTGACTGTGGGCAAGTTCCTTAAAGCATTGTACTTCAGTTTCTCATCTGTAAAATGTCATGACTATGGCTATTTCTTAGTGCAACTGTGAGGGTTACGTGAGAACTTATATTACTATACACTGAAGTATTGTTTAGTAGTTTAAAAAATCCCTCCAGAGCTCAGCTGAGATATACAATATTTCCTGAAGATTTCCTCAAGGCGACATAATTCACTCATTTTTCTAGATCCTCAAAAGTGTTTGAGTTGCCATGTGTTCGAGATTATTCTCTGATAAGTACCTTGAGCATAGTAAGGCTTTAGCCTTCTGCTTAGTGTGGTCAAAGCATGAGCAGTGTTCCTGAAAGGTTAACAGAACTGCCAATCCTTGACTCACCTTTGACCTACAGAATCAGAACCTGCATAGACATTTCCCAAGGAAAGTTATATGGACATCAAATGATGTAATAACAGTTCAGAACAAACCCCATGCCTTAGGACAGTGATTTTCAACCTTTTTTGAGCTGTGGTACATTTTTTACATTTACAAAATCCTGGGGCACACCACCTACCAAAATGACACAAAATGACACTCTGTTAGAATTTATTTAAAGTTTAGATAAATTAAATTTATTAAAAAAAGTTAAATAAAAAAGGATAACCCCCTCATATATACAGCCCCATGTAACATCCCTCATATATACAGTCCCATGTAACATCCCTCATATATACAGTTCCACGTAACATCCCCTCATATACAGTCCCACGTAACATCCCTTCATATACAGTCCCATGTAACCTCATATATATAGTCCCATGTAACCTCATATATACAGTCCCATGTAACCCCTCATATATACAGTCCTGCTAATAGATACTGGAGCTTTCATCAAGGTTGTAAGTTCAAATCAATTTGGCAAATACTCTCTCTATATAGAGACTGGACAAAATCAATTTTAGAAAATGTTGGGTACTTGTGTAACATCATAAGTCCTCAGAGCATCTCTACTGTCAGATTGAGAAGTTTGCTTTCTAGGTAAGGATTCTGATAAATACTAGAGTTCTCCCTGAGGTTGTGGGTTCAAATCCCATGGTCAGCTGGGTGCGGGGGCCTTGGTTCTGTCTGTTTTGATGGTGTATATAGAGATTTGAGCTCTTTAAGAAGATGACCCTTCAGGAGGCCATATACAATATAGATAACATTGTGATGCATTGTATATCACCCTCTGTGGGGGCCTCTTTTAAAAAGAAAAAGGTCAAGTATCTATATACACCGTCAGGATAGACATAACCAGCTGAGGCTGAGGCTTCATCTAGTGGTGGCAACATTTACCTCCAATCTTGACCAGGATTAGAAATCGGGACCATGGGGAGGAGTAGCAGCTTCAACTATTCGCCGTGGACACACAATGACAAGTGCGCAGCGGCCCGAGCGGGGACCTTCCTGGGTGTGGATGAGAGGTGGCATACTATTGGTTCATCACTAGTGGTCAGGATGAATCCTAGAAGGTGATTGGTCAGTGAATGTTCCCTGTGCCTCCACTCTTCCTGTCACTGATAGCTGGAGGGATTGTGAGGGGAATGTTTATGTTCGGATGGAGACGGTTGGTGGTGGGCCGGATAAATAGCCTCCGCGGGCCATAGTTTGGGGACACATGTTTAATTTCCCCATGGCACACCTAGCCATGTCTCACAGCACACTAGTGTGCCGTGGCACACTGGTTGAAAAACACTGCCTTAGGAGTCAGCTGGGTTAGTTTTGGACTGCTAAATGCTTGCGACAACTGAGGCATCTAATAAGGGCATGTGACTGGTGAGACAGTCATCTCACCTCCCAGAAGGATCATTATTAGCCATTTTGGTCTCAAGGTTAACTGTAAGGTAATTTATGAGACAATGCTCAGGACATCTGCGCAGAGTGAATATCACTAAATCTGTGAAATATGTCAGAAACTAAGTGAAACCAAGTTGCATTCCCATGTGTCCTGGTAAAGTAAAATTTAATCAAAGATTCATTCCATCACAAGAAGTGCCCAGACAGACAGAGGTTCACTTTGCTGATCATAAACAACTAGTCAAAAGCCATGGTCTCAGGTTGGCAATGTGGTATTGAGTCACAGATTTTATACTCTTAGCTTCTGGTCTGTCAGCAGAAGAATATTGTATTTAGTGTATCTGATGTCTGAGCTCATCCTATTTTTTATAAATAAGCCATGTGGGCCCTGGCTGGTTGGCTCAGTGATAGAGCATTAGCTCAGCATATGGAAGTCCTGGGTTCGATTCCCAGTCAGGACACACAGGAGAAGCGCCCATCTGCTTCTCCATCCTTTCCCTTCTCATTTCTCTTTATCTCTCTCTTCCTCTCCTGCAGCCAAGGCTTCAAACCGAGCAAAGTTGGCCCAGGCACTGAGGATGGCTTCATGGTCTCTGCCTCAGGCTCTAAAATGGCTCCAGTTGCATCAGAGAAATGGCCCAGATGGGCAGAGCATCACCCCATGGTAGGCATGCCAGGTGGATCCCAGTTGGGTGCATGTGGGACACTGTCTGTCTACTTCTCCACTTCTCACTTCAGAAAAATACAAAAAGAAAAAAAAATAGGCCATGTGCCCTTTTAGTTAATGCAGACCAGCAGAAAGCTCTCCAAAATATATGCAGATCAGAGTACTGAGTGTGGGCTGGGGAAAGAGGTGAAGAAACAGGAGGGGAAAGGTACGGGCAGTAACTCCACCTCTCTGGCTGGGTACATATGTCTTTCAACTTCCTTTAATACAAAGCTGTGTAGTGTTGAGCAGGGAGCATGGGCTTTAAATCTGAAAAAATTACATTTATATCTGTGCTCTGACTGAAGCACAGTGCACCTCTCAGTTAGTTTTCCTATCTGTACATTGAGACTTTTTAAAAATTTTATTTAGATAGTTAATTTTAATGGGGTGACATTGATCAAATAGAGTACATAGATTCAGAGAAAACATCTCCAGGTTATTTTGACATTTGATTATGTTGTATACCCATCACCCAAAGTCAAATTGTCTTCTGTCACCTTCTATTAGGTTTTCTTTGTGCCCCTCCCCTCCCCCCAGCCCCTCCTTCTCCTCCCTCTACCCCTCATAACCACCACACTCTTGTCCATGACCATGAGTCTCAATTTTGTGTCCCATCATGAAATCATACGGTTCTCAGTTTTTTTCTGATTTACTTATTTCACTCAGTATAATGTTATCAAGGTCCATCCATGTTGTTGTAAATGATCCTATGTCATCATTTCTTATGGCTGAGTTGTATTCCATAGTATATATGTACCACATCAACTTTATCCAATCATCTATTGAAGGGCTTTTTGATTGTTTCCATGTCTTGGCCACTCTGAACAATGCTGCGATGAACATGGTGGAACATGTGTCTTTACATATCAGTATTTTTAGTTTTGGGGGTATATTCTTAGTAGAGGAATTGCTGGGTCATATTGTAGTTCTAGTCTTAATTTTTCAAGGAACCACCATACTTTCTTACATAATGGTTGTACTACTTTACATTCCCACCAACAGTGAATGAGGGTTCCTTTTTTTCCACAACCTCTCCAACACTTGTTATTACCTGTCTTGTTGATAATAGCTAATCTAACAGGTGTGAGGTGGTATCTCATTGTAGTTTTGATTTGCATTTCTCTAATAGCTAGTGATAGTGAGAATCTTTTCATATATCTATTGGCCATTTGTATCTCTTCCTGGGAGAAGTATCTGTTTATGTCCTCTTCCCATTTTATTATTGGATTGTTTGCTTCTTTGTTGTTGAGTTTTGTGAGTTCTTTGAATATTTTGGATATTAGGCCCTTATCTAGCTATTGTTTGAAAATATCATCTCCCATTTAGTTGGCTGTCTGTTTGTTTTGTTGTCAATTTCTCTTGCTGTGCAAAAGCTTCTTAGTTTAATGTAGTCCCATTCATTTATATTTGTCTTCACTTCCCTTGTCTTTGGAGTCAAATTTATAAAATGCTCTTTATGGCGAAAATCCATGAGTTTAGTATCTATGTTTTCTTCTATGTAATTTATTGTTTCAGGTCTTATATTTAGGTCTTTGACCCATTTTGAATTAATTTTGTAAGAAGGAAACAACTGTAGTTGAGTTTCATTCTTTTGCATGTGCCTCTCCAATATTCCCAGCACCATTTATTGAAGAGGCTTTATTTTTTCCATTGTGAGTTTTTGGCTTCTTTATCAAAGATGATTTGATCATATATATGTGGCTTTATTTCTGAACTCTATTTTGTTCCATTGGTCTGAGTGTCTATTTTTCTGCCAATACCATGCTGTTTTGATTATCGTGGTTCTATAATATAATTTGAAGTCAGGTATTGTAAAGCCCCCAGCTTCCTTCTTTTTCCTTAGGGTTACTTTGGCTATTCGAGATTTTTAATGGTACCATATAAACCTGATGGTTTTTTGTTCCATGTCTTTAAAAAATGACATTGAAATTTTTATGGGAATTGCATTAAATTTCTATATCACTTTGGGTAATATGGTCATTTTGACTATATTTATACTTCCTATCCAAGAACAGGGGATATATTTCCATTTCATTGTATCTTTTTCTATTTCCCTTAACAATGCTTTGTAGTTTTCATTATATAGGTCAGCGGTTCTCAACCTGTGGGTTGTGACACATATTTTATTTAAAAATGTATTGTATAGTAAATATGTATTTTCCGACGGCTTTAGGCGACCCCTATGTTTTGGTCGTTCAACCCCTGCCAGGGTCACGACCCACAGGTTGAGAACTGCTGATATAGGTCCTTTATATTCTTTGTTATGTTTATTCCTAGGTATTTTAGTTTTTTTGTTGCAACCATAAAAGGAATTATATTCTTGAGTTCGTTTTCTGATGTTTCATTGTTGGCATATAGGAAGGCAATAGACTTCTGTATATTAATTTTGTATCCTGCTGCCTTATTCTATTGGTTTATTGTGTCTAATAGACTTTTTGGGGAGTCTTTGGGGTTTTTAATGAACATGATCATATCATCTGCAAAAAGTGAAACATTTACTTCTTCTTTCCCAGTATGAATGCCTTTTATTTCTTTCTCTTGTCTGATTGCTCTGGCTAGAACTTGCTGCACTACATTGAATAAGAGTGGAGAGAGTGGGCAAACTTATCTTGTTCCTGATTATAGAGAAAAAGTCCACAGTTTCATACAATTTAATATGATGTCAGCTAATGGTTTTTTATAAATGGCCTTTATTATGTTGAGAAATGTTTCTTCTATACACATTTTGTTGAGTGTTTTAAACCTAAAATGATGTTGTATTTTATCGAATGCCTTTTCTGAATCTATTGATAGGATCATATGGTTTTTGTTCTTTGTTTTGTGATATGGTGTATTACGGTAATTGTTTTACCTATGTTGAAACATCTTTGTGATTCTGGGATAAATTCCACTTGATCATGATGTATTATCTTTTTAATGTGTGTATTCAATTTGCTAGTATTTTGTTTAGTATTTTAGCATCTGTATTCATTAGAGATATTGGCCTGTAGGTTTTTGGGGGTTTTTTTTGTGCAGTCCTTGCCAGGTTTTGTAATGAGGGTTACGTTGGCCTCCTAAAATGTGTTCAGAAGTGTTGCTTCTTCCTCAATTTTTTGGAAGACTTTGAGTAGAATAGGAACCAAGTCTTCTTTGAATGTTTGATATAATTCACTAGTATAGTTGTCTGGCCCTGGACTTTTATTTTTTGGGAGATTTTTGTTTTCAAATATTTTTATTTTATTTATTCATTTTTAGAGAGGAGAGACAGAGACAGAGAGAGAGATGAGAGAGAGACACTGAGAGAGAGAAGGGGGGAGAAGCTGGAAGCATCAACTCCCATATGTGCCTTGACTAGGCAAGCCCAGGGTTTCGAATCAGAGACCTCAGCATTTCCAGGTCAATGCTTTATCCACTGTGCCACCACAGGTCAGGCTTTTTAGGGAGATTTTTGATAGCTGTTTCTATTTCCTTCCTGCTTATGTGTTTGTTTAGGCTTTCTGCTTCTTCATGATTCAGTTTAAGAAAATTGTATTGTTCTAGGAATTTATCCATTTCTTCTAAATTTGGTGGCATATAGCTTTTCATAGTATTCTATGATTTCATAGTATTCATAGTGGTGATTTCTCCTCTTTCATTTTGGATTTTGTTTATATGAGTCCTTTCTCTTTTTCCTTAGTGAGTCTTGCCAAGGGTTTGTTGATTTTGTTGATCTTTTCAAAGATCCAGCTCCTTGTTTTATTGATTTTTTGCTATAGTTTTTTTGTTCTCTATTTCATTTATATCTGCTCTGATTTTTATTATTTCCGTTCTTCTGCTGGTTTTGGGTTGTCTTTGTTCTTCTTTTTCTAGTTCCTTAAAATGTGATGTTAAGTTGTTTACTTAGACTCTCTCTTGTTTATTCATATAGGCCTATAGTGATATGAACTTCCCTCTTATTACTGCTTTTTCTGCATCCCAGAGATTTTGATATGTCATATTTTGTGTTTGGATGAATGATCTAGAGCTGTCAGTAGTGTATTGATGTCTCCAAGTATAATTGTATTTTTGTTGGTTTTTATTTTTATATCAGTTAGTAGATGTCTTATATACTTTGCTACTCCTTGGTTTGGTGCATATATATTAAGAATTGTTATGTCTTCCTGATTTAACTTCCCCTTTATCATTATGAAATGGCCATCTTTGTCTCTGGTTACCTTTACTGTCTTGTAGTCAGCATTATTATATATGAGTATGGCTACACCTGCTTTTCTTTGGATATTATTTGCTTGGAGAATCATTATTTAACCTTTCACTTTGAATTTGTTTTTATTCTTGTAGCTTAGATGTGTTTCTTGAAGTCAGCATACCGTTGGATTTTCTTTTTTGATCCATTCTGCTACTCTGTGTCTTTTTATTGGTGTGTTCAATCCATTTGCTTTTAGTGTAATTATTGACACTTGAGGGTTTTCTATTCCAATTTTATATATGCTTTCTGATAACTATCATGTTTAGTTCTTCTCTTTTTTTTTTTTTTTTGTCATTTGTTTTTGTTTGGTTGTATTCCATACTTCTTTCCTCTGTTTTTTCTTTTTTTAAAGCCTTGTGTTTCTATAGTGGTTTCTTTAGGGGTGGTTACCATTGAGTAATAGAAAGGACATATATCATATTCATTGTAGTACATTATGTCATGAGTGCTTCTGCACTCCATCCTACTTTGCTATTGTTAATTTTTGTCCTCTCCCCTTTTTTGTTTTTGTTGTCACAGATTAATCTTGTTTTTATTCTGACCTTGATGGAGCTTTTACTTGTAATTTTGTTGTTTTTTTTTTTTTGTTCTTTGTATCTGGTTGGATAACTCCCTTTAGAATTTTATGAACTGGGGGTTTTCTGGAGATAAATTTCCTCATCTTCTCCATTTCTGTGAGTGTTTTTATTTCCCCTTTGTATTTAAAGGATAGCTTTGATGGATGTAGTATTCTTGGCTGTAAGTTCCTCTCTTTTGGTACTTTAAATATTGGGGTCCACTCTCTTCTGGCTTGTAGAGTTTCTACTGAGTAATCTGATGATAATCTAATGCAGGGGTCCCCAAACTATGGCCTGTGGGCCACATGCGGCCCCCTGAGTCCATTTATCCGGCCCCCATTGCACTTTCGGAAGGGACACCTCTTTCATTGATGGTCAGTGAGAGGAGCATAGTTCCCATTGAAATACTGGTCAGTTTGTTCATTTAAATTTACTTGTTCTTTATTTTAAATATTGTATTTGCTCCCATTTTGTGTTTTTTTACTTTAAAATAAGATTTGTGCAGTGTGCATAGGGATTTGTCCATAGTTTTTTTTATAGTCCAGTCCTCCAATAGTCTGAGGGACAGTGAACTGGCCCCCTGTGTAAAAAGTTTGGGGACCCCTGATCTAATGGGCCTTCTTTTATATGTTGTAATCTTCTTTTTCCTCTTTGCCTTGAGGATTTTTTCTTTGTCATTGGTTTGTGATAATTTCATTATTTGTGTCTTAGAGTAAATCTGTTTGGATTAAGGTAACTCAGGGTTCTGTTTGCTTCTTGGATTCAAGGCTCTAATTCTTTCACCAGGCTTGGGAAGTTCTCATCTATTATTTGTTTGAATATGTTCTCCATTCTATTTTTTTCTCTCTTCTCCTTCTGATACACCCATTATTATTATGTTGCTCTTTCAGATGGAGTCAGTCAATTCCTGTAGGGCTTTCTCATTTTTTTAAATTTGTGAGTCTTTCTCTTCTTCTTTCTGTAGTGTCTCTAGTTTCCTGTCTTCTATGTCACTAATTCTCTCCTCTATCTGACCTGTTATATTAGCTAAGCTTGTTACTTTGTTTTTCAGTTCCTGTATTGAGTTTTTATCTCTGTTTGATTCCTTTTCATAGCTTCAATTTCCTTGGTGATCTATTCTTTTTGTTCATTGAGTTGTTTTTGAGCTCTCTAAATTGCCTTTTATGCTTTCTTGTATTTCCCTGAGTATTTTTAGGACTTCAATTTTTAATTCTCTGTCATTTAACTCCAAGGTTTCCAAGCAATTGAAATTTTTTTCTAGAGATTTTTTCATCATCTATCTGAGCTACATCTCTCTTTTGTATCCATAATATTTAATTTTTTTTCCATAATGGCATTTGAGTGTGGTATTGTTAATAACATTAATAAGAGATGATTAAAAAAATAAAAATTGAAAATATACAGTGAAAAAAGGAATATTCTAATATAGTATGTGGAGCAAAACTACATAAAACAGGGAGTGAGAGCTGGGGAAAAATGACAAGAGATAAAATAAATAAATAAAGTAAAAAACAAAAAAATATGAATCCAGAATAAAATAAGTTGTTTATAAATATCAATCAAATTAGAGAAAAAGTAAAAGAGAAAAGAAGAAAAAATTAAGGTTTTGAAATGTAACCCTCATAAGAAAAAGCAAGAATGAAGAATGTAACGCCTATAGACAATGAAGTTCAAAATAAAAAGGTAAGAATGAGATGGAAAGAAGGTAAAATGACCAAAGTGGGAAAAAAAGATTAAAAAAATCAAGAAAAGAAATGAAAAAAGATAAATAATGAAATTTTTTCTGGTTTTCAGAGGTAGCTTCTTTTTCTTTTTCTTTTCAGCAGGTGGTGTTGTACTACAGCTTTTGCCTCTGTGGTGCTCTTGAGTAGAGATTTGCTGATGTGTTGCTATGGCAATGACATAAACTAGGACTCAGTTCTCTTGGTGGGTGGTGCTTGTTAGGGTTTGCAGGCTCTGACAATGGAAGGTCAGTCAGTTTTCCAGGTGCCTCTCCCCACGTCTCTCTCTTCTGAGCCAGCAGCCTGGGGGACTCAGTTGTGAAGTTGCCCCAGCCACTGCTTGCAGAGCAAGAGTCTCTAAGAGCTGCCAAGTCCTTCCTCCAGCATCACTCAAAGCACAGTTCTGGGTAAGGCTGTGCCAACCAGATCCTCCAGTAAAAACAGGCAGGGCAGGGAGCCGATTGCTGATCAGGCACCTTTCTAAGGGACCCTGGGCATGTCTAATTCATCTCAGCACTCCGTGGATCTAATCTCCACAGGCTTTTCTCCTTTGTGCCCTGTTTGGAAGCCCACAGTGCATCCTCCACAACTTCTGCAGTGCACTCAGAGGTCTGCTCCACAGGAATGTGCTCTGTGACCTGTATCGGCTCACAGAAGCACCCCACCTAGGAATCCCAGCCCTTGTGCATTTTCCATGCTATTGGTCGGGGAGCCAGGACCACACAGAAACTCTGGTTATAGCCCATGCAGAAGTCCACTGCTGACAATCTCTGGCCTAGCCCCTCCATCCACAAACACGTGTGCCCACACCAGAGGTGCAAGTAGAGCCATTCACATATCACCCACGATTATAAACCAGGAACACACAAAGCCCGAAGCTGCTCTGGCACCAGCCTTTATGGGCAACCTGATCCGGCCACCTCAGTCGTAGTATGCTGCCCGCACTAGACCCGTGTCCATGATCTCGGGCCCAGCTGGTGTGCTCTCTCCTCTGCTTGATCATCAAATCTGCCCTAGCCTAGCTTCTTCCCTCTGCCCCAAATCCTCCATTTTTTTTTTGGTTCCAGGCAAAAGTGACCCTTCCTCAGATCAGTGGGGAAAGCAGAATACTCCATTCTTTGTCTTATTTCCTTCAGAGTGGATTATATATTCAGCCACTTTTTCATCCAATTATATCTTTGTGTGTATATTTAAGATGCTCCTGAGATTGTTTCTCTGTCTCTATTTGAGACTGAGAATTTATTGAATTTGTTGAAATTTCAGAAGGAGATATTGGGAGCACCTCTCATGGTGCCATTTCTCTGACAGCACCTGTACATAGCTAATGCATAGTGGTCTTGTATTATCTTAGTTGAATCACTAAACTTTCTGGTTTACTACCTGGTACATTTTGGGTATTCCATGAGTAAGAGCTATTTGTTGATGTCCTTCCACTTACAGATCAGTCATTAATCCTTGCTAGGGTCTCCTGTGCAGATCTCACTAGCAATCCTAAGTAGGATGAGTCACTGTATCTTCATTACCTTCCTGGTGGTCATATGACTAGCCCTAGTTACTGCATGTCATTTTATAATAACATATTTAAAGTTTATCTCCTGCACCTACTAAGAACTCTTTAAATTTCGTGGCTCATTTATCATTGCAACCTTAGTGATTCTCACAGAGCTGGGCAAGAATACTCAGCAATAAATGATGGTGGACTGAATGTGTGTCAACAGGCTTTGAAGACTGACAGTGCTACAGGATGACTTCACAGTACAACTGAAGCACATTAGGATGAAGCCATCATCAAACCACTGAAGCACGCAGGGCGTCTCTGCTGAGAACAGCTGAGGGCCATGAGTGAGTGGCATAGACACAACCAGTTCCTAGAAAATAGGGGTTAAAAAAGGCACAAGCAGTGATTCGCCATATCTGATTAAAGAGACCAGAATTAATGTTCTCTCCAGATGGTGCTGAAACCCAGTCAAATCAGGTAGCATACAAAAGGTGTTTTTCTTTTCACAAGTATTTTGTAGTTCTTTCAACCTGATACATGACTACAGCCCCATTGGTGCTCAATTCAAAAATTTAAGGTGAAGGTTGTTTTTATTTTTGGATCCTTCTGAGGCCTCATCCCCCAGAATGTCATCAGAGTGACTTTATTGGACAAAACCTAAAAATTATTAAGCTTAGAGTAGTCTCACAGCCCCAGAATGCCTCATTCTCAGATAACAAAAGCAGTTGTTGCACACCCACCAGCCCCACGTGAAGCAAAACTTTGGCAGGTTTGCCTCCTGCCCCATCTAAGCTAAATAGATCCTGCAGCTTCCTCAAACTTTATGCCACACACCTGCATCAAGTTGGACACCAGCCACAGCTCTGGCTGTTCTAGTCGACCTCAGATACAATGTGGTCCTGTGTGTTGACAGGTCAGATGATTCCCATCACCAGTAGGATAGCCTGACTCCCTTTCACATTCTGGGCACTTTTTCTTTTCCCATCAGACCTGGGCTTCAGTGTGCTTTTCCTTTTTTGGAACTGGCAATACAAAGCTAGTTTGACACAGCCGATCTGTCAGTGCCGGGTCCTGCAGGTAAAGTGTCGTGTTGGATTACAGATTATCATTTGCTGTGTTGTCAAGAAGGACTTTGGGGAAAAAAAGAAGAGCCTGAATTCAAACTGTTTTTGGTTAAAATGCAGAAAGGCCTTATTTTCAATTTTGACCATAATCTGATCCATGCTCCTCACATTTCTCTACAATCACAGCAACATCTTCTGTGACATTCATAAGGTGGCTCTCAGAGAATTGCCCGCAGCGTAAAGCAGACCTTAACCCTGAACTTTGAAGCTCACCTTTGGTCATTCCCATCCATAAAGTACCCAAAAAGAATAAGGCTTGTTCATAAGTGGGCAAAACATGAGTGTAAACAAGACAAAGAATTCCTTGCTTAACCCACTAATAATAATAAAGTACATGAAGATGAGATGGGTTATTCTCAGAAATTTTATTTCTGGGTATCTGTGCCAAAGGATTGATATATAACCAGAGACTACACATAGAGCATTGTTCTTCATAACATACTTAGAGTTCCAAGACATAAACACAAGATAAACAGAGCAGTATAATGTTGATAAACAAAGAATTGATGCTTCTCATCTCTCTCTCCCTTTCTGTCTGTCCCTCTCTCTGTCTCTCTCTCTCTCTGTTTCTTTCACAGAAAAAAGAAACAATGTTACATTTACACAAATGAAATGTTACTCAGCTGTAATAAAAGAAGAAAACTTTACCTTTTGTGACAGCATCACTGGACCTGGAGAATACTATGCTAAGTGAAATAAGCCACTCAGAGAAAGACAGATACCATGTGATCTCACTTATATGTGGAACCTAATGAACAAAATGAACTAACAAGCAAAATAGAGATAGATTCAGAAAGAGACTAGGCTGACAGATGTCAGGGGACAAAGAGCTGGGGACTATGTCAGGGCTTAAAGGGATTGAACAAAAAAGAAAAAAAGATAAATTCAATAAAAAAAGGAGGTCCTAGAAGGTTGGCTCAGTGGTAGAGTGTTGGCCCAGCCTCTGTAAGTCCCAGGTTCGATTTCTGGCCAGAGCACACAGGAGAACTGCCCATCTGCTTCTCCACCCTTCCCCCTCTCTTTTCTCTCTATCTGTCTTTTCCCCTCCTGCAGCCAAGACTACATTGAAGCAAAGTTGGCCCAGGCCCTGGGGACAGCTCCATGGCTCCCACCTGAGGTGCTAGAATGGTTTCAGTTGCAATGGAGCAATGCTCCAGATGGGCAGAGCATCGCCCCCTAGTGGGCTTGCCAGGTGGATCTCAGTCAGGCAGATGTGGGAGTCTGTCTATCTGCCTCCCCGCTTCTCACTTATAAAAAATATAAACAAACAAACAAACAACTAAATAAATAGAAAAAAATAATTAAAAAATGCAAAGAACAATAAGATATCAAAAGCCTTTGGTCACCAATAGCACATATGACACAAGTGTTGTGTGACCTCTTAGTGCCACAGGGCTACTACACCGATGAGAATGCAACTGTGCCCTAATTAAAGATAATAGACACTCCAAACCAATTTGCATTTAACTTGTTTGCTTGAGAGTTAGGTGGTTTCAACGTGACAGACTTCAGAGCTGAGCAAATGGGAGAGTGGGCTGATAGTTTGCCGTGGTGTGGAAAGTGGGAGACGGTGTGCCACAGCCGCTGCAGGGGGAATGTAAGGGAGCGGGGCAGAAACATGCATCATTGCTACACTGGAAATGTGGGTTCACTATGGGATTGCTCTGTCATTTGATCCAGAGCAGTAAAATGATCTCTTCTCACAAGCAGATTTGAAGAAGGAGCTTTGTCACTGGAGACAAAACTTCTCCTTCCAACCTTAAAGCTACCAGCACCCTTGTGCCTCAATCCACACACCAAATAAAAATGTCTTTGTTGAAGCCCTAATAAATGAAATCTGATCTATTCTTCTCCCACTTTATGATTTATTTACTGTTTTGTTTTTCACCTTAATGATAAATCTCTCATTTTTAGACACATAATCATGTAGGCAAGAATTGGTGCGCTGCCTCCCACAGTGATTCAACCCCTTTTTCAGTGTAGGTTCCCCCTGTAGTGTGCAACATCACCATACCTCGGGGTAAAACACCTCCCAATGTGTTCTCATTTTTCAGTGAAATGTCATGGCTATCCAAATAACTCCAAAATGGAAAAACAAAAATTATGGACACAAAGAGAGGAGTAATGTGATCTGCATTTACTCAGGGCACTGGTCAATCCTACCTGCTCTGCTCATAGTCCTATGATGAGGGAATTTGGGGACAATGGTTCAGAGAACGCTCAGATATCTATTTCCTTTCTTTATTCCCATCTGGATTTTTGATAGAATTATTAATACTGTCAAATACAGCAATAGAGTTTAAGAAAAAAAAATGTAGACTTTACTAGGAAAAATTCAAATGCTTATTTGCCAGTGAAATTAAATTTTGATCCAGAATTGTAGCAGACAAATATACCTGCCACATTAGAAAAATGAATGGGTCAAAAGAAACTGATCTCAAAGATTAGTTTATGGGAAGTTGGAAGAAGATACATGTGCTCTTTGGAATTAAAAAAAAAAATTGGCCACTACTTTTAAAAATTCTTTTTCAATTACAGTTTACATTTAATATTATTTTATATTAGTTTTAGGTGTATAGTATAGTGGTTACACAATCTTATACTTTACCGTTTTCTCCCCCAATATTTCTAGTACCCACCTAGCACCATACATAGCTATTACAATATTATTGACTGTATTTCCTATGCAGTATTTTACATCCCCATGACTCTTTCTGTAACTATCATCCCCGTGACTCTTCTGTAACTACCATCCCCATGACGCTTTCTCTAACTACCATCCCCATGACTCTGTAACTACCATCCCCATGACTCTTTCTCTAACTACCATCCCTATGACTCTTTCTGTAACTACCATCCCCATGACTCTTTCCATAACTACCATTCCCATGACTCTTATGTAACTACCATCCCCATGACTCTTCTGTAACTACCAATTTTTAATCCCTTTACCTTTTGTACACAGAGACTAACCCCCTCCCCCGACAACCATCAGTAGTGTTGAGGATTTTTATAATTATGTTCATTAGGGATATTGACCTATATATTTGTTTTTCTTTGTAGTTCTTGATCTTGTTTTAAAATTAAGATAATGACTGGGAGTCTTCCCTCCTTTTAAATATGTTTAAATCGTTTGAAAAGGATAGGTGTTAGTTCTTCTTTAAATGTTTGGTAAAATTTAGCTGTGAAGGCATCTGGTCCAGGACTTTTGTTTTTGGGGAGTTATTTTTGTTTTATTTTGTGTGTGTGTGTGTGGGGGGGTGTTAGTTTGTTTTTAGTTCTTTGATTTCATTGGTTGTAATCAGTCTGTTCATATTTTCTGATTCCTCCTGATTCAGTTTGTAAGATTGTATTTCTAAGAATTTATCCATTTTATACAGATTGCCCAATTTCTTGGTATATAGTTGTTTGTAATATTTTATTTTATTTTTTTTAATATTTTTATACTTTCTGTTTTCTTTTTTTTTATATATAAATTTTTATTAATGTTAATGGGATGACATTAATAATTCAGAGTACATATATTCAAAGAAAACATGTATAGGTTTTCTTGTCATTAAATTATGTTGCATACCCCTCACCCAGAGTCAGATTGTCCTCCGTCACCCTCTGTCTAGTTTTCTCTGTGCACCTCCCCCTCCCCCTAACTCTCTCCCTCCCTCCCTCCTGCGTCCTCCCTCCCCCCACCCCTGGTAACCACCACTCTCTTATCCATGTCTCTTAGTCTCATTTTTATGTTCCACCAATGTATGGAATCATGTAGTTCTTGTTTTTTTCTGATTTACTTATTTTACTCCATATAATGTTATCAAGATCCCACCATTTTGCTGTAAATGATCTGATGTCATCATTTCTCATGGCTGAGTAGTATTCCATAGTGTATATGTGCCACATCTTCTTTATCCAGTCTTCTATTGAAGGGCTTTTTGGTTGTTTCCATGTCTTGGCCACTGTGAACAGTGCTGCAATGAACATGGGGCTACATGTTTCTTTACGTATCAATGATTCTGAGGTTTTGGGGTATATACCCAGTAGAGGGATTGCTGGGTCATAAGGTAGTTCTATTTGCAGTTTTTTGAGGAACCACCATACTTTCCTCCATAATGGTTGTACTACTTTACATTCCCACCAACAGTGGATGAGGGTTCCTTTTTCTCCACAGCCTCTCCAACATTTGCTATTACCCGTCTTGTTGATAATAGCTAATCTAAAAGGGGTGAGGTGGTATCTCATTGTAGTTTTGATTTGCATTTCTCTAATAACTAATGAAGCTGAGCATCTTTTCATATATCTGTTGGCCATTTGTATTTCTTCCAGGGAGAAGTGTCTGTTCATGTCCTCTTCCCATTTTTTTATTGGATTGTTTGTTTGTTTGTTGTTGAGTTTTATGAGTTCTTTGTAAATTTTGGATATTAGGCCCTTATCTGAGCTATTGTTTGAAAATATCAGTTCCCATTTAGTTGGCTTTCTGTTTATTTGATATCAGTTTCTCTTGCTGAGCAAAAACTTTTTATTCTGATGTAGTCCCATTCATTTATCTTTGCCTTCACTTCTCTTGCCATTGGAGTCAAGTTCATAAAATGTTCTTTAAAACCCAGGTCCATGAGTTTAGTACCTATATCTTCTTCTATGTACTTTATTGTTTCAGATCTTATATTTAGGTTTTTGATCCATTTTGAATTAATTTTAGTACACGGGGACAGGCAGTAGTCAAGTTTCATTCTTTTGCATGTGGCTTTCCAGTTTTCCGAACACCATTTGTTGAAGAGGCTTTGTTTTCTCCATTTTGTGTTGTTGGCCCCTTTATCAAAGATTATTTGACCATATATATGTGGTTTTATTTCTGGGCTTTCTATTCTGTTCCATTGGTCTGAGTGTCTATTTTTCTGCCAATATCATACAGTTTTGATTATTGTGGCCCTATAATATAGTTTAAAGTCAGGTATTGTAATGCCCCCAGCTTCATTCTTTTTCCTTAGGATTGCTTTGTCTATTCGGGGTTTTTTATAGTTCCATATAAATCTTATGATTTTTTGTTCCATTTCTTTAAAAAATGTCATAGGAATTTTGATGGGAATTGCATTAAATTTATATATTACTTTGGGTAATATGGCCATTTTAATTATATTTATTCTTCCTATCCAAGAACAAGGAATATTTTTCCATGTCATTGTGTCTTTTTCTATTTCTCTTAGCAATGCCTTGTAGTTTTTGTTATATAGGTCCTTTACATTTTTTGTTATGTTTATTCCTAGGTATTTTTTTGTTGTTGTTGCAATCGTGAAGGAGATTATTTTTTTGAGTTCGTTTTCTAATATTTCATTGTTGGTATATAGAAAGGCTATGGACTTTTGTATGTTAATTTTGTATCCTGCGACCTTACTGTATTGGTTTATTGTTTCTAGTAATCTTTTTGTGGAGTCCTTTGGGTTTTCGATGTATAGGATCATATCATCAGCAAAAAGTGATACCTTTAATTCTTCTTTTCCGATATGGATGCCTTTTATTTCTTTGTCTTGTCTGATTGCTCTGGCCAGAACTTCTAGAACCACCTTAAGTACGAGTGGAGAGAGTGGACAACCCTGTCGTGTTCTTAATTTAAGGTGGAAAGTCCTCAGTTTTACGCCATTTAATATGATGTTGGCTGATGGTTTATCATATATGGCCTTTATCATGTTGAGATATTTTCCTTCTATACCCATTTTGTTGAGAGTCTTAAACATAAAATTGTGTTGTATTTTATTGAAAGCCTCTTCTGTGTCTATTGATAAGATCATGTGGTTTTTGTTCTTTGTTTTGTTGATATGGTGTATTACGTTAACCGTTTTACGTATGTTGAACCATCCTTGAGATTCTGGGATGAATCCCACTTGATCATGATGTATTATTTTTTTAACATGTTGTTGTATTCGATTTGCCAGTATTTTGTTTAGTATTTTAGCATCTGTATTCATTAGAGATATTGGTCTGTAGTTTTTTTTCTTTGTGCCATCCTTGCCTGGTTTTGGTATGAGGGTTATGTTGGCCTCATAAAATGTGTTTGGAAGTTTTGCTTCTTCTTCAATTTTTTGGAAGACTTTGAGTAGAACAGGAACCAAGTCTTCTTTGAATGTTTGATAGAATTCACTAGTATAACTGTCTGGGCCTGGACTTTTATTTCTGGGGAGGTTTTTAATAGTTTTTTCTATTTCCTCCCTGCTGATTGGTCTGTTTAGGCTTTCTGCTTCTTCATGACTCAGTTTAGGAAGGTTGTATTGTTCTAGGAATTTATCCATTTCTTCTAGATTGTTGTATTTGGTGGCATATAGTTTTTCATAGTATTCTACAATAATTCTTTGTATATCTATGATGTCTGTGGTGATTTCTCCTCTTTCATTTTGGATTTTATTTATTTGAGTCCTGTGTCTTTTTTCCTTGGTGAGTCTTGCCAAGGGTTTGTCGATTTTGTTGATCTTTTCAAAGAACCAGCTCCTTGTTTTATTGATTTTTTCTATATTTTTTCTGTTCTCTATTTTGTTTATTTCTGCTCTGATTTTTATTATCTCCTTTTTCGGCTGGTTTTGGGTTGTCCTTGTTCTTCTTTTTCTAGCTCCTTAAGGTGTGAAGTTAAGTGGTTTACTTCGGCTCTCTCTTGTTTGTTCATATAGGCCTGAAGTGATATGAACTTTCCTCTTATTACTGCTTTTGCTGCATCCCAGAGATTCTGATATGTCGTATTGTCATTTTCATTTGTCTGTATATATCTTTTGATCTCTGCGCTTATTTCTTCTTTGACCCATTCATTTTTTAGAAGTATGTTGTTTAGTTTCCACAATTTTGTGGGTTTTTCCCCCTCTTTTTTACAGTTGAATTCTATTTTCAAGGCTTTATGATCAGAGAATATGCTTGGTACAATTTCAATTTTTCTAAATTTGCTGATATTGTCTTTGTGGCCCAACATATGGTCAATTCTTGAGAATGTTCCATGTACACTAGAGAAAAATGTATACTCTGTCGCTTTGGGATGAAGTGTCCTGTAGATGTCTATCATATCCAGGTGTTCTAGTATTTCATTTAAGGCCACTATATCTTTATTGATTCTCTGTTTGGATGACTGATTTAGAGCCATCAGCAGTGTATTGAGGTCTCCAAGTATGATTGTATTTTTGTCAGTTTTTGTTTTAAGGTCAATAAGTAGCTGTCTTATATATTTTGGTGCTCCTTGGTTTGGTGCATATATATTAAGGATTGTTATGTCTTCTTGATTCAGTGTCCCCTTAATCATTATGAAATGACCATTTTTGTCTCTGAGTACTTTTTCTGTCTTGTAGTCAGCATTATCAGATATGAGTATTGCTACACCTGCTTTTTTTTGGGTGTTGTTTGCTTGGAGTATTGTTTTCCAGCCTTTCACTTTGAATTTGTTTTTATCCTTGTTGCTTAGATGAGTTTCTTGTAAACAGCATACAGTTGGATTTTCTTTTTTAATCCATTCTGCTACTCTGTGTCTTTTTATTGGTAAGTTTAATCCATTTACATTTAGTGTAATTATTGACACTTGTGGGTTCCCTATTGCCATTTTATAAATTGCTTTCTGTTAGTTTTGTATCTTGTTTGATTCTTCTCTTTTGTTTTTCTATTGTTTGTTTTTGTTTGTTTGTATTCCATACTTCTTTCTTCTGTTGCTATCTTTTTTATCTCATGTGCTTCTGTGGTGGTTTTTTCAAGGGTGGTTACCATTAAGTAATGAAAAGGGTACCTACCATATTCATTGTCATACCCTTTCTTATGAGTATTTCTGTGCTTCATCGTCCTTTGCTACTGTTAATCTTCATCTTTTCTCCCCTTTTTTTTCCTTTGTTGTCACAGTTTAAGTTTGGTTTTATTGTGTTCTTGGTGGAGCTGTTACTTGTGGTTTTGTTTTCTTTTGTTCTTTGAAACTGGTTGGAAAACCCTTTTAGTATTTCCTGGAGTGGGGGCTTTCTGATGATAAATTCTCTCATCTTTTCTGTATTTGTGAATGTTTTTATATCTCCTTCGTACTTGAAGGATAACTTTGATGGGTATAGTATTCTTGGCTGAAAGTTTCTCTCTTTCAGGGCTTTGAATATTGGGGTCCACTCTCTTCTAGCTTGTAGAGTTTCTGCTGAGAAATCTGATGATAATCTAATAGGTCTTCCTTTATATGTTGTATTCTTCTTTTCCCTAGCTGCCTTGAGAATTTTTTCTTTGTCATTGGTTTGTGTCATCTTCATTATGATGTGCCTTGGAGTGGGTTTGTTGGGGTTAAGAAAACTCGGTGTTCTGTTTCCTTCTTGAATTTGAGGTTTTAGTTCTTTCCACAGGCTTGGGAAGTTCTCATCTATTATTTGTTTGAGTATATTCTCCATTCCATTTTCTTTCTCTTCTCCCTCTGATATACCTATTATTCTTATGTTATTCTTTCTGATGGAGTCAGACAATTCCTGTAGGGCTTTCTCGTTTTTTATTATTTTGGAGTCTCTTTCTTCTTCTCTCTGTTGTGCCTCAAGTTACTTGTCTTCTATTTCACTAATCCTATCTTCTATCTGGGCTGTTCTATTAGTTAAGCTTGTTATCTCGTTTTTCAGTTCGTGAATTGAGTTTTTCATTTCTGTTTGATTTGTTTTTATAGTTTCAATTTCCTTGGTAATATATTCTTTGTGATCGTTGAGTTGTTTTCTGATTTCCCTAAATTGCCTTTCTGTGTTTTGTTGTATATCTCTGAGTATTTTTATGATTTCTATTTTAAATTCTCTGTCATTTGGCTCCAAGGTTTCCAATATGTTAAATCTTTTCTCCATAGATTTTTCCACATGTATTTGTGTTACCTCTCTATCTTTTGTATCCATAATATTCTATTTCCTTTCTCTTATTGGCATCTGAAGGTGGTCTTGTTGATAGTGTTAATTAGAATTAATGAAGAATAAAAAGGGGAAAAAATAAATAAAAGAAAAAAAAAAAAGGAAAACACTCCACAAACAAAAAAAGTAATAATTTATTATTTCCCCCTTTTTTCTTTCTTCTCCTCCCCTCCTCTCACTTCTTTAGGTAAATATCGTGATGACCTGTGAATTATATTATGCTAAATTGAACAAAAACTGCCTATAACGGAGGGCCTGATTTGGGGTGAAGAGTTCAAGGGGCAAAAAAGAGAGTAGGGACCTACTAAATGCAAAAAAAAAAAAAAAAAAAAAAAAAAAAAGGATATCTTAGACAAGCATAAAATGATTTGCTTGTAAGTGATGGTCGACTAAGAGACATAATGAGAGAAATAAGGAAAACAGAAAAAAGGAGAGAAAAAATAATAATATTTAAAGAAGAAAAAAATAAAAATAATAAGTAAAAATCTGTTGTATTAAGTGGAACGAAGACTAAATACAATGGAGACTTTGGGTTGGGAGGAATGCTAGTGAGTTAAAAAGCAATGTAAAAAGTACCCAAAATGCCACAAAAACAAACAAATAAAGGAAAACCAAGAACAAAAGCAGAAAAGAAAAAAAAAGAAAAAAAGAAAAAAAAAAGAACAAACAACAAAAAAAAAACCAAAAAACTTGAGTCCCAAATTAAATAATTTGTTTGTGATTGAGGATTAAATAAGAGGAAAAGTAAAAGGAGAAAAGAAGAAACGAATAGAAAGGAAAAAATAAGAAAAAGAGAGAAACGAAGGAAGAAAAAAGGAAAGGGAAAAAAAACAAAAAGAAAACAAAAGGGGAGAGAGTGAGAGTTAAGGGTTTTGGAGTGTAACCCTAAGGGAGAGTAAGGACGAAGAAAAGAAATAAAATGTAACACTCATGGGTAGTGTAGTTCAAGAAAAGGGTAGCATAAGATGGGCAGAGAATAAAAGGACCGAGGTGGAGGAAATACAAATAATAATAAAGGCAATAAGAAAGAAGAAAGAAACAACAACAACAAAGAATTAGTGAAACAAGTTATAAAGTCTGTGGATTTTTCTTGATTTTGAGCGGTTAACTTCTTCCTTTTTCTTTTCTCTCCCTCTTCCTGGTCGGTGACTCTGTACCCCAGGTTCTGCCCCTGTGTCATGCTTAGGTAGGGATTTGCAGTTGATGGGATTCTATGGCAATGTCATATAATTGGCTTTAGTCTCGCTGATAGTCAAGGCTTGTTGGTGTTTGCAGAGTCCAACAATGAGAGAGTTTGCTTTCCTGGAGTCTCTCCCCTAGCCTCCCCTTCCTGAATTAGCAGCCTGGTGATCCAGCTATGAGGCTGCCACTGCTTCTGTCTGGGGAGTAAGAGGCTCAAAGAGCTGGGAAATCCCCACTCTATCCTCACTCAGCACAAGGCTCTGGGTAAGGCTCTGGCAGTCAGAGCCTCCAGCGTAATCAGGTGGGGCTGGGAGTCAATTGTTTTCAAGGTGACTGTTCAGCGCCTAGCATTCAGTTGGACCACTCAACCCAGGCTTTCCACACTTTGTAGCCTGTTTTGGCTGGAAAGAAGATGCACTATTCGCTACTTGCTGTATAGATCTTAATATCTGCCAAGTCCCTCTTGTTAGGTATATCCCTGAATATGGAGGCTCTGTCAATCAGAAGTTGCCCCCGCCCCTTTAGCGAAAGGCACTGAAAAATATTATGCCTCTTGTCTTGGATCGCTGAACTGGGAGAGATCTTATCAATTAGAGCCCCGTGGGTGCGCAGATTTCGTGGGTTAAGCTAATTTCAGTTATTGGATCCGCAGCTGTGCTCCAGAGAGTATTTCAGGCTGCCTGCGCGCCCCTCCCCCAATGCTTGATTGTTAGCTTGAATGGCTGGTGAGGTGCCCTGCCCACGGAGAGAATCTCCTGACTAGGAAAGACAGGTTTGGCGTCCTTCCTGGACTGCGTCACGGGCACGTGCGCGGCTTCTCAGTGCATGCCGGTGGTGGCCGGGACTCCCCGGACCGTGGCACGGGGCGCGCGCATGGCTTCTCAGTGCACGCCGGTGGTGGCCGGGACTCCCTGGACCGTGGCACAGGGCACACGCGCGGCTTCTTAGTGCACTCCGGTGGCCGGGACTCTCCGGACCGCGCCGCGGGCAGCTGCACATGTGGGTTGACTCACCACAGGTGTATTCCCTCCTCGGCAGCAGTCCTTTCGCTTTCAGTGTGTGTGTGGAACTCCGGGATGCTCCGAGGATAAGTTTTTCTGTTTCTAGTTGATAAATTTGTTGCGATTTTGGGGAGATCTGTCGGACACGCTGCTTACGGCGCCATTTCCGTTACGTCACCTGTAATATTTTATTTAAGCCTTTGTATTTTTGTGGTGTTAGTTGTTCCTTCTCTAGGATTGATCTATCTTCCTCTCTTACCTGGGCTATGGTGGAGGGATGAGGAAATTGATTAGATATTAAGGGTGATCAGATATAGGGTGGTGATTCTTGCAAAACTGACTTAGCAGAATTTTTCTAAAATTAGTTGGAGCAAAGATAGGCACAGAGATTCAAAGATCAATGGCTCATTGAGAAGATGGCTTAAAAAGATTGACTAAAGCTTCGTCGAGGAGAGTTTTTCTTACCAGCACCTGTCTTGATGTGCCTAACCTTGGAAATAATGACTTACCAAACTCTTTTAAATGCCAGGATCTTGGACCTTTGCCCAATAGTCCATATGCTTCCTTAAGCTCTGTCTAGTCTCTGCTGCCGGTCAACTATAATTAATCTGATCATGCCATTAATAAAGTTATTTTCCAACAGCCCCTACTTGAATCCCTTAAGCAATAAAAAAAAATTCCTTATCGCATAAATTGCATAATGGTACATCAACTTCATTGTAAAAAAAAAATACTGAAATGGAATGTTTTCCATTTGAAACATAGTCTTATTCTCTAAAGTAGCACAGAGTCTTAAAAGCATCCACCTCAGAACAATTTTCAAATATTTAAAGATGGACATCAAGCTCATGATTTGATTCTTCCTTTCTTTAAGAAGGATCTTTTCAACAACCATCTTTTCAACAACCATTCCTTCACTTTTCCATACTGCTATGTCCTGTTCATACCTTAAGTTCACCATTTACCTTGCTGAGCTGATTATTCTGTATTCTAACTCCCAGCTCAGTTCAATTTTATGTCTTCTCTTCCTGTCTTCTTGGCCCAAGAGGCTGACTTCTAAGCACTTCACCATCCAGGCTTCCTTGTCTGTCACAGGGGTCCTATGCTGGTCAGAAATGAAAAGCCATGTTTGTCAACCACCATGATCACTCATTGTTTGGGAGCTGTCCAGAAAGTGTGTGGCTTTAGTTTGAAATCTAAGGCAGATCCTGAAAGCACCCACAGTGGGAGGCTATCAGCTAGCTGAGCTTCTCATGACACGTTTAATATTGAAGGAGAATCTGAGTAGTGCACTATGGTGGCTGTCCCATAATAATAATCATTGAGATGTTGCAAACAGGAAGACAAGCCATTTTGGCTGAATGGCAACCAAATCTGAAAATCAACAGTATGGACATCATTTGGGATCTTGTGGAAATGAAAACTTCCAGGTCCCACACCAACTACTGACTTAGAATAAGGCCCTCAGCTGATTCATAGACATATTAAAACTTGTAAAGCACTAATGTACAGGACATTTTGCTATACTTCCAAAGACATGAAGTCTCTTTTTTGGAGGAATTATACCCATCTACTCACAGTAAATTGTCTCTTCTCATCCTCTTATGAAAGTCCTGTTCATATTTTGCAGATCTCTGTTTAGCCATAATTGTCTGGCCTGGCATGTATATGCTGGACCTAAAGTGCAAAAATCAAATTCTCTAATTTCAGAGTTTGAAAATGTGGATGAGAGATTTCATTTCATTGTATACTGACTTTAAGTTGACTTTTGACTAGGAAATTATGGTTGAGCCATACTCTACCATGTACAAAGGAAAGCAGAGAAAGTCAGTCTGTAAAATGAGGAAGAGAGTCATGTACACTTCACTTTTCCTTACTTGCTTTGTTGTTGTTGTTTGTTTGTTTTGCTTCCTTATTTAACTCAGTTTTTTTTCATTTGTAACCAGAAGAAACTAAGATAGTTGGTGAATGGTTTTGCAATTATATGAATTTGAATTTCATGTATTAGAAATTTAATTAGAAATTAGAAATTTAATTAGAAATTAGAAATTTAAAGTATTAGAAAAAGTTGGCAGGTGTTTTGTGATAAGTTCATGTGGCATTTTTATCCTTTTTTCTAGGATTCAGAGTCTGCTAGCATGTTGTACACAAGATAAAACTTTTATTCTTTTAGTTCTTCAAGTTATTACAGGTCAATGAACTTATCCAATTGATCAAAATCACAAAATATTGTTAGTGACTAATCAGAACATTCTACATTACTATAGAAAAATGTAATTGACAGTCTATAATTAATTCAAGAAAATAAAAAAAAGTATTTTGTATGTGTACCTATCTGACATTTGACCATTATTCCCCTACAGCCATCACTGCCTTTTGTACCTGTGATCGACCACTGTTGCTCTGTTAGATTTCATGTGACGAGTACTGGTAGCTTGATGCTCCTGATTCTTTCTTTGGAACCCATGATACTCTCCATGTTTTTCCTTTGTTTGCATTTGACATTATGTGCCTCAATTTCCAATTGAAGATTTAGACTATTGTCATCCACATAAATTTTATGGAAAAATGTACTTATCTGAAGTTCATGTCAAAGGTGGTAAACTTCTCCACCACTTTTTATAAAAAATATTATAATTATTATTATTAGAGAGGTAGTTACTAAGATTGTCTTTAATTTGGGGATGTGCTCTATTTGAATCCTTCAGATGCTTCCCTTTTTTTTTTTACAGAGATAGAGAAAGAGTCAGAGAGAGGGATAGATAGGGAACAAAGAGAGATGAGAGCATCAATCATCAGCTTTTCATTGCAACACCTTAGTTTTTTATTGATTGCTTTCTCATATGTGCCTTGACCATGGGGCTACAGCAGACCAAGTGACCCCTTGCTCAAGCCAACAACCTTGGGTTGAAGGTGGTGAGCTTTGCTCAAACCAGATGAGCCTGCGCTCAAGCTGGTGACTCGGGGTCTTGAACCTGAGTCCTCCGCATCCCATTCCGATGCTCTATCCACTGTGCCACTGCTAGTTAGGCCAGATGCTTCCTTTTAAATATATCTTTATGTTTTGATACAAGGCTCATAATATTTGGCCACAATTTATGAAGTATAATACACACAATTTGAGGTGACTCTTCATCTTTTATTTGCATCAGCCTCCCCATTCATTTGATTTCCCTGGTACTTCCCAGCATTCAGGATTTCCTCTGGTCTTAGATCCTCATTCTCCTTTCAGCGGCAATGGTAAGAATGCTGCTTCCCACACTGTGAAAGTGCAGTGCTTGCCAGATAAAGAGAATTTTTATGTACCACCTTGAAATTCTATTCTCCTATGGATGTCCACTCTGTCTTCTTTATTCCTTTGACCAAAGGACAAAAACCATTTGAGAAGTGAGGAGTTTAATTTTGTCTAAACCATACATCGGCATTACACCAAAAGCCCCACAGAGCTTCTCTTTGATTTCTTTGATCTTTTTCTGCTGTGAATGTGACATTTGGTTGTCTTTAACCTTCTATGCTCAATTTGAGATGACCCACCTGGACACTGTATTTATAGATCAAGCCACTGTCTCCTATTGATCTTGAATTATATGACCTCATTTCCTCCTTTTGTACATTCATTACCTTTTAACCTCAGTGCTCATTGGAGAGTTACCTGGACATACACATTAGTTTTTGATAGCCTATTTGAAATTATTCCTCATTTGAACTAAACTAGAGAAAAATGAGAGTTCAAATATAAACACTCTGGGATATCGCCTATTTTTCCCAACAAGAATAGATAATAAGTATTTAGAGAGAGAGGCACAGGCTATTATTATCATTCCAATTTAACATTTACCTAAGACTCAGCCACCTAATTAACCAGTCAGTTTTTTTCTACGTCTCAGTGTCACCTGTTTACCTCATCTTTTTTCCTTTCCTTTTCTTTCTTTGCTTTTCCTTTCCTTTCATTTTTTTTTTATTTCTTTCACTAATTAGGAAATTGAGATAAGGCTCAGAAATTCACGTGGATTAAACTGGCAGAGCCAGGTCTAGAGTCTCAGTCTTTGCTGTCCACTTTATTCAGAGTCACACTACTCTGAAGGGCTTCAATAATTACTCTCAGATCTCAAATAATTTATCTCATTTTTCTAATCAAGAAAACACCCAGTCAAATGGCTCCTTTAGCCAGTCAAAAGACAATGTTCAGATCACTTGAGAGAATCTGAAAACCAATTTGACAAAAATACTTCCCAGATGATTTAGAGAAGACCAAGGTCCACACTGTTAGCTTCAAAGTCACATTCCTCTGATATCAAGTTTTTCACTTACACCCTGATCCCCTCTTAAGTGCATTTATTTTTCATATAATCACTTAATTCTGCTGTTTCCACCAGCCATGAAGTTTTGTATTATTGACTTTCCAAGTCAACACATTTTCCTCCAGTACAGTGGTGCCTAAAATTACTGTGCAGAGGAAGTTTTCCGGGATACAATAGGAATTTCTCTTACCAATTCCTTGTTTACATATCTTTTGTACATTTTCTTTCTAGTCACTTACCTAAAACACACTCATCATCTCATGAGGGTGTGATGAGAAGGCTGTGCTCTTTATTTAATCCATAAGGGGTTGGCATTGCATATCCATAGCAACTACACTAAGTTTAAAAGCCCTTCCAGACAAAGAAGGTCAGTTTGTGTAACCCATTAGTAATTAGTTCTACTTTCTGAACTGTTTTTTCTTTTCTTGAAAATAAAGTTATTGGGGCCCTGGCCAGTAGGATCAGTGGTAGAGGGTCAGCCTGGTGTGTGGAAGTCCAGGGTTCAATTTTTGGTCAGGGCACATAGGAGAAGCACCCATCTGCTTCTCCACCCTTCCCCCTCTCCTTCCTCTCAATCTCTCTTACCCTCCCACAGCCAAGGCTCCATTGGAGCAAAGTTGGCCCAGGCACTGAGAACGGCTTCACGGCCTCCGCCTCAGGCACTAGAATGGCTCCTGCTGCAATGGAGCAATGTCCCAGATGGGCAGAGCATTGCTCCCTCCCTGGTGGGCATGCCAGGTGGATCCTTGTTGGATGCAAGCAGGAGTCTGACTGCCACCCCACTTGTAATTTCAGAAAAATAGAAAAAGAAAAGAAAAGAAATTATTGGACAAGATTTATTTTAATACTCTGATTACTATGTAATTCTTTATTTTTCTGTCTCCTTTGATGTTAACTCTAACATTGCCTTATAATATCTTTTGTATTTCTGTAACGACCTATTTTTTGACATATACCTTACATATAATAAAATTTATTTCTTTTAAATGTGGAGTTTGATAAGGTTTGATAAATATATGTAGTAATGTGACCAATATCACAATCAAGATATAAAACATTTATATTACCTCCCAAATATCTCCAGTGTTCCTTTGTAGTCAATCCCTTCCCCGTAACTGTTAACTATAGTAAACATTGTCTATTTTCTATCTGTATAGATTTTCTTTTTCTAGAATGTAATAAAATAAAATCAGAGTATAAAATATCTGTGTCTGGACTTGGCACAATGTCATAGCATGTATTAGTAGTTTGTTTCTTTTTATTACTGAGTATTAATTCATTATATAAATATACTGCAATTCTTTATTCACATGTTGTTAAACATTTGGTGATTATGAATAAAGCAACAATGAACATTCATGTACAAGTCTTTGTGTAGATGTATATTTTTATTTTTATTGGGAAATACATAGGAGTGGAATACTGGGTCATTTTGTTAGTGTGTGTTTAACTGTAAAAAACTGCCAAAAGTTTTCCCAAAGTGGTTGCACCATTTTATATGCCCAATTAGTGTATGAGTGTCAGAGTTACTCTGCATTCTTGTCAACTCATTGTATTTTCAGTCTTATAAGTTTTAGAAATTCTAGTGGTAATGTAGTTGTATCTCCTTGTGGTTATAATATGCATTTCCCTGGTGATCAATTGTGTTAATATCTTTACATGTGCTCATTTGCCATCCTTATGTCTTTTTTGATGAAATATATGTTCAAAATTTTCCCATTACTTTAAAATTAAATTGTTAATCTTATTATTATTGAATTACAAGAGTTCTTTACATGTTTAAGATATACTGCTCACAAAAATTAGGGGATATTTCAAAATGAACATGAAGCGATAAAATATTCCCTAATTTTTATGAGCAGTGTACAAATTCTTTATCAGTTGTTTTGTAGATATTTTTTCTCATTCTTGCCTTAAAAAACTTTTATGTAAAAAATCAAAGATAACAAATATAGTTCTCCTGTGAGATCTTTTTAATTTTAATAGTTTTAGTAATTTTATTTAGTTCTGTGATATATTTCAAGTTAATTTTTGTGTGTCATGTAACATATTTGAGTTTTTGTTTTTTTATTTTTATGTTTTTGTTTTGTTTTTTACTTATAGATGTCTAATTGTCAGCACAACTCACTAAAAAGACAATTCTTTTTCCATAGCATTCTTGAGAACCTTTGTCAAAAAATCATGTGATCTTATATAATTGAAACTAATGTATAATAATATTGAATGTCAACTGTAATTGAAAAATAAAATTTTAAAAATTAATCTTACATGTGTGTGTCTGTGTCTGGATATCTGGTCTCTCTATTCTGTACCATTGTTCTTCATGCATATCCTTTGCCAGTACCACACTGTCCTGGATAATATAACATCTTAATTGTTGTAGTCAGGTAGTATGTCTTCCAGCTTTGTTACTCCTTTTCAAAGTTGCCTCACACTATTAAAATAAAAGCAACTAATACTGACTAATATATATTCTTCTAAGTACTTTGCATGTACTTGCTCATTTAGTCTTCAAGGCAACACAATAATATATATAATAATATATATAATAATATATATATATATTTGTTGTTGAAGAATTGAAAGCTGAGAGAGATTAATAAATTGACCAAGGACATTTTAATTAACAAGGGACAGATCCAGGATTTGAATCCAAGTCTATATATCTCCAGAATCTGAGCATTTATCTACTAAGGTGATTATATTCAATCTCTTATTTACCTTCTTACATTTTTTTTACATCTACCATTAGACTCCCAATTCAAAAAGAATACATTGTTTAATATATGGCAGATACTAATTGATTAATTTCCCCACAGTGTTTAGAGCAGGGGTCAGGGATCTTTTTGGCTGAGAGAGCCATGAATGCTACATATTTTAAAATGTAATTCCGAGAGAGCCATACAATGACCCGTGTACATTACGCATTATCCAATAAAAATTTGGTATTGTCCCAGAGGACAGCTGTGATTGGCTCCAGCCACCCGCAACCATGAACATGAGCAATAGGAAATGAATAGATTGTAATATGTGAGAATGTTTTATATTTTTAAAGTTATTATTTTTTTTTATTAAAGATTTTTCTGCGAGTCAGATGCAGCCATCAAAAGAGCCACTTCTGGCTTGCGAGCCATACATTCCCGACCCCTGGTTTAGAACAAAGCTTTGCACCCAGTTGTAAAACCTTTGAACTGAATTAATTGAGACATGATCCCTACTCTGCAGTTTTAGGGCAAAATCAGTCATATCCTCAGCATTCTCATCCTTCTGCAATCCTTGACACTCCAAAGCCTGGGTTGCAATGGGAGGCTCTGAAGCAGAACTGAAAGGGCAATAATGAAGCTCTAATGCTAATAAAGACTTGGGCCAGAGACATTTTTTCTCTAGAAGAGTATGATCTATATTTTCAGTAGCCTCCAGTGCCCTTTTCAGCAGCCTCTTTATAGCTCATTGGTGGGTAATAAGTCTTGACCAGTACTGGTCTTTGACACAGGTAGTAAAATAAAATCTAAAAAAACACCCAATGGAGTATAAAAGTCAGCATCAGGACAGTGCAGATGATTTCTAATGTAATATATTTTCCATCTTGGATCACCAAGTATAGGATCCAGGGGGCAGATATTTTGCTCGCCAGACTAAATTATTAGTTGGACAAAATCACACTCTTTCTTGAGTATGAAAGTTAATAGATAATACTTTTTTATAAAGTTTTTTTTAGTAGTTATGGTTAAATAAATAAAATCACCTATTTATAGTTCACAGTATCAATTTATGGGTGCTTTTAAATATAACTGGAGAAAAGTTGTCCTAGGTGGTGAAGGTCTAGGAACAATATAATTTAAGGAGATATGAAGTTACTGAGGGTATTACACTTAAAAAGAGAAGGCCAATTGAGAATAGAATAGCCCTCTTTAAATATTTTAAATGGTCTTTTCATCGATTGAAAAGTACTTCCCCCCCCAATTCATATATACCTGGAACCTCAGAATTTGACTTTATTTGGAAATAGAGTATTTGCAAATGTAATAAGTTAAGATAAGGTTATGCTGGATTAAGGTGGGCTCTAAATCCAAAGACTAATGTTCTTTTTTATTATTATTGAATTTATTGGGGTGACACTAGTTAATAAAATTATTCCAGTTTCAGGTTCATAATTCTACAACACAATTCTGTACATTCTTTGTGTGTTCCATCATCCTAAGTCAAGTGTTTATTCATCACGATTTATTCCCCCTCAACTACCTCTACTCCCCTTCCATGAGTTTTTTCTCCCTTTGCTTTTCTTTATGCTCAATCCTTCCACCCCACCCCCACCTAATTAACCCTCCACTCCCAATAACTGTCAGCCTGCTCTCTATTTATGACTCTGTCTCTATTTTGCTTGTTAGTTTGCTTTTGTTCATTAGATTTCACATTAAGCGAAATCCTATGGTACTTATCTTTCTCTGATTGGCTTATTTCACTTAGTATAATAATCTCCAAGTCCATTCATGCTGTCACAAAAGGTAAGATATACTTACCTTTTCATGGCCCCATTGTAGTCTATTGTGTAAATGTACCATAGCTTAGCTGAAAATAGCTTAGCAGAATAATAGAAGTCTGATTTTCTCATGGCATCATGAATGTGCCATTTTGCTTTCTTATCTCATGAGGGGCAATTTTGCTAAATCACTACTGTCAAGTTTCTGTTATGTGCTGTTATATGCAATTTTAATTAATGTAGAATTTTATGTTAGGTTGGAGTCTGACAGTTATAGAATCTAGAACATACAATTGGCTGGGTCAGGTGGTAGACTATGAGTGATGAGCACCCAGATATTACAAGCCGGTGACTACTGTTGTGTAGTAGAAAAATTTTTGATCAAGTGGCCACGTGTAGTAAATGAGAAGTAGACCATATGTTGATCAATGATATAACCTTGAAGAATATAGAGGAACATTTTTAGGTCATTGGCATATGCTGGTTACTTCTTATCCATTTTAGCAAAATTTTTCAAAAGTGGAATAAATTCAGACCAGAGCTAGCAAGACTGCAAGTAGATAGGAAGAAAATAGAGCTTTGCTAAGGGAGATTCTTTCTACCTGTGGCTTACAGCGTAAATTGAGCAAAAGTCCCAAAATATGAAGACTTGTATCCTTGAAAAAAATTTACCCTTTACATTAAACAAAAACATTAGAAGCACTGCTATGAGGTACTGAACCTTTGCAGATTAGATTGTGGCCTTCAGTCTTAAACACCTTCAGTTAAGACGTAAGCTGACAGGCAAAAAGATTGCTTTGGAAAGGAACCAGTTTGGGATTGTTCACCATGTCAAGGCCAGAGTTCACCAAGTTAAATGATAAAAGATATGAGTCTTACGGTTAAAAAAAAAGTTTAGAAAAAATTTCATCTGCATAAAACATAAAATTTAGTAAGTTTTAGATAGACTCAAAGAAAACCCAGGCTTGCTTTAATATGTTCAACTCTTATGGCTATTCCTGGACTTCTGAATTTAACCCCTAGGAAGATATTCACAATAGCGGTGAAGTTTCTAAGAGGAAAATTTTTTCTAATTCTTATTTTAGATGTTGCCATGGAGTTTTAACAGACTAAAACTATTTTTTCCATAGATTAGAACCAGGAAAGTGATATATTGTGAATGAAGGAGATTTTCCCAGACAGCAGAATAAAGTCTTGTCAGATTAAGTACATTTTAGAGTCCTCACTATTCCTAACAGGTATCTTGGTTTCCCATTATCCATTTTAATAATACCTGTTATTATTATCTGAATTCTTTTCTAACATTGTATATTGGGTATGATAGAAGCAGACAACTTGTTTTTTAGTTTTAAAAATCAAGATACAAATGAGTACTCTCATCCTATCCAGACAGAGACTTGCACATAACCCTGAGGCCTGGACTCTGAACAGCATTAAAATCCTGGATGAGACTTGAGGCTGGTCTCCTTTGGAAAGGAGTATACTAAACCCAAAGAGAAGACTGAGTTAGTCACTGGTGTTTCATTACCCCATATTTGAACTTGTATTTATTTTTAAATTCTCTGATATTTTTAGGTATAACAGTATGTCCAGTTTAAAATCCAAAAGTCACCTCTTCAGACTCCCATGCAGGTATGTCCCAGTTCTAGAATCTCAAATGGAATGACTAAGTGGAGATCACAGGAGAGCTCTTATTTTCCTGAGGAAAAATAAAGGATTTCTTAACCCTTTGTGCCCACAACACTTTTCTGGAATAGATATGCAGGTTAGCCATCTTATCACCATAGGATGAAAAGCTTACTAAAGATTGTGGAAAAGACAGAGAGAAACCTGAGTTCTTGGTATCATTGTAGAGTCACTGCACCTGGGTAAACTGCTTACCTGGCAGCTGCTTGTCATCTCAGGACTGAAAACTCTTTGCAATATAAAACAGAAAGCAAATCTAACAAAATAAACAAACAAAAAATTACAGACATAAACAACAAAAGTATGGTGATTATTAGAGGGAAAAGAGGTGAGTGTGGGGAGTAGAAGAGGGTAAAGGGGGTCAAATATATGGAGAAGAGGTGATTTGGCTTTAGGTGGTAAAGACACAAAGCAATAAATATACAAACGATGTAAGATAGAAATGTACACTTAAAGTATATAATCTTATTAACCAATGTCACCCCATTAATTGAATATAATTTTAAAAAGAAGTTAAAATTCCTATTTGTCTTAAGAAGAGGTAAATATAATCCTAACTGACAGAAGGACTTTTTGGATATTCAAACAAATACTTCTTCCAGACACAATAAAATTTAAGTACTTTTTAGCAATGTAATTTACAGGGAATATGTCGCACTGAAAAACAAAACAAAAAACAGGACACACATATATTATAATTTTCTGACATATCTACTAGTTTCAATTAACTAAATTTAAGAAGAGTGAGAGAGATTTCAAGATGGCGGTGGAGTAGGCAGACACAGAGACTGCCACCTCCCTGGAAAAAACTGTATTAAAAATTAATTTAAGAACAATCATAATGCAAAACAAACTTTGGACTAAACGAACAGGAATTGAAAACCAAGGAGAACAGAAGAAACCACGCAGAGTCGGGTACAGAGTGCAGGGACGTGGTGGGGGCTCCCCCATTGCCAGAAGCAAGGGGAGGCTGAGGGTCCAAAGGGATTCTCAGTGTGAGAAGAGAGACCTTGAGAGGCTGAGGTCTTCAGTCTCAGGACCAGAAACCCAGCCTAGAAACTCAGAGACTGCAGGAGACAGCCTGACAGCATTGAGTGGAGAGAAGAGTGGAAGTTTTGTTGTGGGAAACAGCTGGCAAAGAAGTTGCAACCTTAGAGGGCCAGACAGAAAATATCACTCACATCCACTAGCCTGGGGCTCTGGGGGCAAGGCGAGTTGATAGGACTGGTCTTGCATGAGGAGAGTGGGAAGATCAAGGCATAGGGACAAAAATGGTGATGGGGAGAAGAATACCTGAGCTAATTTATTCTCTAATGCCAAGGCAGCCATAGCTGGGGGGGGTGTTGCATCCTTCATTTGTGATAAGCCTAGCATGGAGCCAGTTGATCCACCTCCAAAATGCTCTCCAGCTCCAATTAGTGCAAAAGGCAGTTTGGAAAGGAAGAAGTAAAGGGGAGGGGCAGTGACTCAGGTTTACAGGGAGACCTGAGCTACACCTCCCCTTCTGATATGTAAAACACACCCTGTCCCTGGAGATTAACTGGGCAGACCACACTTTCTGCTTCTCAGAGGTCACACTCAATGCATTCCTGGATAGAGTTTCAGCTGGAACCAAAAGTTAAGATAAACCCACCTCCCCTATCCTAAAAACAGAAGCTTCCTGCTGGGATCAGCAAACAAACAGCAGGGAAATTAAGACTTTTAAGTGACTCTACAAGTTAAGGAGAATTAAAATACGAATAAACAGCAGAGGCTGAGGAGAAAAAGACCTGGAGGAGAAGCCACATTCCATAAACCAATCTCATACCCACAACCCAAACAAGCTTGCAAACTGCACATAGAAAAAATGGGAAGATGGAGGAATGTAATATCTATGAATTAACAAGTGAAATCCCCAGAAAAAGAACTGAATGAGATGGAAGTAAACAAATTACTGGATGCAGAGTTTAAAATAATGATTGTTACAATGCTTAGGGATCTCAGAGCTACAATGGATAAATTTAATGAGCACCTAAATAAAAAAATTGCAAGCATCAAAAAGGTCACTGAAATCATAAAAAAGAATCAATCAGAAATGACAAATACAATATTAGACATGAAGACTACACTAAAAGGAATCAACAGCAGGCTAGATGAAGCAGAGGACTGAACCAGTGAATTAGAAGACAAGATAAATAAAAACATAGAAACAGAACAGCAAAAAGAAAAGAGATTCAAAAAGTCTGAGGAAACTATAAGAGAACTCAGTGACAATATGAAGAGAAATAACATCATAGGGGTTCTGGAAGGAGAAGAAAAAGAACAAGGGATAGAAAACCTGTTTGAAAAAATCATAGCTTAAAAGTTTCCTAAATTGATGAAGAAAAAAGTCAGTCACACAAGTGCAAGAACCACAGAGAGTCCAGTAAAGAGAAACCCAATGAAGCCTACATCAAGACACATCATAATTAAAATACCAAAGTTAAGAGATAAAGAAAAATTACTAAATGCAGCAAGAGAAAACAAGTCAATTACCTATAGAGCAGCCCCCATAAGGATGACATCAGATTTTTCAACAGAAACGCTTGAGGTCAGAAGAAAATGGCTAGAAATATTCAAAGTAATGCAGGACAAGAACCCACAATCAAGACATCTTTATCCAGCAAGATTATCGTTTAAAATTGAAAGGGAAATAAAAAGCTTCCCAGACAAAAAAAAAGAAAAAAAACCCTCAAAGAATTCATTAAAACCAAACAAGTACTGCAGGAAATGTTAAAGGGTGTGCTATAAAAGGAGCAAAGAAAAAAAGAAATTGAGAAAAAGAAGATAATACATTTAAAGAAAAAAATGGCAATAAACAACTCCTATAAATAATAATAATTATAGATATAACTATTATAAATATATATGCACCTAATATAGGAGCACCTAAATATCTAAAACAGATTTTGATGGACAAAAAGGGCAAAAACAACAGCAATACTATATATAATAGTAGGGGATTTTACTACTCCACAAACATCAGTGGATAGATTCTCCAGACAGAAAATTAATAAAGAAACAGTGGCCTTAAATAACATACTAGATCAACTCAATTTAAGAGATATCTTCAGAACTTTTAACCCCAAAGCAGAAGTGCTCTCGGTATATTCTCAAGAATAGACAACATGTTAGGACACAAAACAAGTCTTAATAAATTTTAAAAGATTGAAATCATATAAGCACCTTCTCTGATCACAATGGCATGAAACTAGAAATCAACTACAATAGAAAAACTAAAACACATTCAAACACTTGGAGACTAAATAGCATACTATTAAATAATGAATGGGTTAACAATGATCAAGGAAGAAATAAACTTTCTTAAAAAAATGAAAATGAGCATATAACAACTCAAAATTTATGGGACACAGCAAAAGCAGTTCTGAAAGGGAAGCTCATAGCATTACAGGCATACCTTAAGAAGCAAGGGAAAAAAAAAGCTTAAATTAACAACTTAACCTTGCACCTAAAAGAACTAAAAAAGTAAAAACTGATACAGCAGAATTACCAAGGATTGTAAGAAAATACTATGAAGAACTGATTATCCAAAAATGGGACAACTTTACATGAAATGGATAAATTTCTTGAAAAATATAATCATTCAAAAATCAATCTAAAAGAATCAGAAAACCTAAATGGACCAATTACACCAAAAGAGATTGAAACAGTTACCAAAAAACTCCCAACAAACAAAAGTCCTTGGCCTGATGGCTTCACAGGTGAATTTTACCAAATATTCAAAGAAAAACTAACTCTTATCCTTCTCAAGTAATTTCAAAGAGTTCAAAAGAGAGAAAACTTCCAAACTCCTTTTTTTTTTATTTATTTATTCATTTTAGACAGGAGAGGGAGAGACAGAGAGAGAGGAGAGACAGAGAGAGAGAAGGGGGAGGAGCTGGAAGCATCAACTCCCATATGTTCCTTGACCAGGCAAGCCCAGGGTTTCGAACCGGCAACTTCAGCATTTCCAGGTCGACGCTTTATCCACTGCGTCACCACAGGTCAGGCCCAAACTCCTTTTACGAGGTACACATAAACCTTATTCCAAAACCAGGCAAAGACACCACAAAGAAAGAAAACTATAGGCGAATATCTTTGATGAAATTAGATGTTAAAATTCTCAACAAAATATTAGCAAACTTGCCTGACCTGTGGTGGCACAGTGGATGGAGCAGCAACCTGGAACGCTGAGGTTGCTGGTTCAAAACCCTGCACTTGTCTGGTCAAGGCACATATGGGAGTTGATGCTTCCTGCTCCTCCCCCCTTTCTCTCTCTCTCCCTCTCTCTCTCTCTCTCTCTCTCCTCTCTAAAATAAATAAATAAAAATTTAAAAAATTTAAAAAAATATTAGCAAACTGAATCCAGCAATACATGAAAGAAATCATACATCTTGATCAAGAGGGATTTATTCTGGGAAGGCAAGGCTGGTACAATATTTAAAAATCAATGAATGAGATTCATCATATAAACAAAAAGAAAGATAAAAACCACATGATTTTATCAACAGATGCAGAAAAAGCATTTGATAAAATCCAGAACCCATTCATGATCAAAACTCTCAGCAAAGTCAGAATACAAGGAACATACCTCAACATGATAAAGGCCATCTATGACAAACCCACATCCAACATCATACTCGATTGGCAAAAATTAAACCTATCCACTTAAGAACAGGAACAAGGCTGGGGTGCCCTCTTTCACCACTCATATTCAACATAGTTCTGGAAGTCCTAGCCATAGCAATCAGACAAGAAGAAGAAATAAAAGGCATCCCAATTAGAAATGAAGAAATAAATCTTTCATAATTTGCTGATGATATAATACTGTACATAGAAAACCCTAAATTCTCAGTCAAAAAACTACTGGACCTGATAAATGAATTTAGCAAGGTGGCAGGATATAAATTAATATTCAGAAATCAGTGGCATTTATATACACCAGTAATGAACTGTCTGAAAGAGAAATTAAGAAACAATCCCCTTCAGTATTGCAAAAAAAAATAAAGTACCTAGGAGTAATTTAACCAGAGAGGTTAAAGACCTTTACTTGAAAAATTATAAAACATTGATTTAAAAAAAACAACAGGGAAGATACAAACAATTGGAAGCCTATACTGTGTTTATGGATAGGAAGAATAAATATTATTAAAATGTCTATACAACCTAAATCAATATATAAATTCAATGAAATTCCTATTAAAATACCAATGTCATACTTCAAAGATGTAGAACAAATACTCCAAAAATTTATATGGGACCAAAAAAGAATGCGAATAACCTCAGCAATCTTAAAAAAGAAAAATAAAGTGGTAGTATCACATTTTCTAATATCAAGTTATACTACAAGGCCATTGTACTCAAAACAGCTTGGTACTGGCATAAGAACTGGTGCACAGATCAATGGAACAGAACAGAGAACCTAGAAAGAAACCCACAATTTTATGGTCAATTGATATTTGACAAAGGAGGTAAGAGTATACAATGGAGTAAATACAGTCTCTTTAACAAATGGTGCTGGGAAAACTGAACAAATACATGCAAAAAAATGAAATTAGACCACCAACTTACACCATTCACAAAAATAAACTCAAAATGGATAAAAGACTTGAATATAAGTCATGAAACCATGATTATCTTGGAAGAAAACATAGGCAGTAAGCTCTCCGACATCTCTCACAGTAATATATTTAGTGATTTAACTCCACAGACAAATGAAATAAAGGACAGGATGAATAAATGGGACTATATCAAACTAAAAAACTTTTGCACAACAAAAGACAACATGAACAAAATAAAAAAACAACCCACTCAATAGGAGAAGATATTCTCCAACATGTCCAATAAGGGGTCAATACCAAAATCTACAAAGAACTTGTAAAACTCAACACCAGGAAAGTAAACAATCCAATCAAAAATTGGGCAGAAGAACTGAATAGACACTTCTCCAAAGAGGACATACAGATGGCCGATGGGCATATGAAAAAATGTTCAACATCACTAATCACTAGAGAAATGCAAATTAAAACCACAATGAGATACCACCTCACACCTGTCAGAATGGTGCTCATTAACAAAACAACACATAACAAGTGCTGTCAAGGGTGTGGAGAAAAGGGAACCCTCCTGCACTGCTGATTGGAATGCAGACTGGTGCAGCCACTGTGAAAAACAGTATGGAAATCCCTCAAAAACTTAAAAATGGAACTGCCCTTTGACCCAGCTATCCCACTTCTAGGAATGTATCCTATGAATAACAAGTCACTGTTTCAAAAGAAGAAATGCATCCCCATGTTTACTGCAGCATAGTTTAAAATAGCCAAGATCTGGAAACAGCCCAGTGTTCAGTAGTAGACAAGTGGATTAAAAAGCTGTGGTACCTATACATAATGGAATACTACACAGCTGTGAAAAAGAAGAAAATCTTACCCTTTGTGACAGCATGAATGGACCTGATGTTTATTATGCTAAGTGAGATAAGCCAGGCAAAGAAAGGAAAATATCATATGACCTCACTCATAGGAGGAATCCAATGAACAATGTGAACTGAGGAACAGAAGAGAGGCAGAGAATGGTTTCAAGAGTCCAGAAGGAAAGCGGTCAGAGGGAAAGAGGATGAGAGGAGGGGATCAAAGAAAGGAAAGACAGTAGTGAATGTATATACACATAACACAGAGAGATAGAGGGCAGGATAGTAAATGATGGAGGGAAAGGGGGAAGGTGGTGGGAGAGAGAGCAAAGAGACAAGGAGAACAAGGAGGTTGGAGGATGGGAGATATATTTGGGGGAACACTTGTAACTATGTAAACACAACAAGTTAAAATCAATTAAAAAGAAAAAGAGGAGAGGTCGTGTTGATCGGTCTTAATACACCTACATGAGCACTCTTTTATCTGTTGGTCCCTCCAACTCATTATGATTTTTAAGTACACGCGCAAAAAAAATGGGCTGAGGCAGCAATTCAAATTCCAGTGATTAGTCTCCTTCCATTTCCCAGTGCATAGGCATGTCTGTTTTGAACCCATAGACCAGAGAGCTACTCTCTTTTTAGAAGCATATAAACCAGATAACATTACCAGCACAATATAAAAAATAAGATTTTTACATTCTTTTTCTTAACACTTTTCCATTGATTTAAGAGAGAGAAAGGGGGAGGAAGAGAGAGAGAAAGAAGCATCAACTCATTGTTCCACTTAATTGTTCCATTTAGTTTTTCACCCATTGGTTGCTTCTCAGGCTGCTAGAACAATGCTGTATCCAAGCCACCTGGTCAGGGCGTACATTCTTATTCTGATGCCCAGAAGTGTAATATCCAGCATCCTCAGGATGATAGTTGTGATATCTAGTTTTCTGGCATAGCTTACACTTTTGCTGTACTACTGAGGTGAGAAAGTTAGAATAGAGAATGAGGCCTCAAACTCTACCCCTCCCTTTCTTCATCTTGGCTGGAACATCATAGACAATGCCTTCACTGACCACCTGTTCTCCTGTTTCCCCCTCTCCATTTTCTTGTGTGTTTTTCCCCCTTCCAGGCTACAGGTGTGAACATTGTTCCCCTGGAAGACCGAATAGAACTTGATTCTTGCCCCTCAGCCTCCCCAATCTGAGGTGGCAAACATCGTGGTCATTCCCTACTCATTATTCCTCTTCACATAATAAATATTTTATTTCTGAACCTCAAAATAAATATAGCAAAAAGAAATGACTATCTAGAAAGTAAAGACAAGGACAAGACATGTCCATAGCCACCCCACCTGTATTTGAAGCAAAGGACCACCTTATCCCCCTTTGGCCACCTTGAAATAAACCTTTCATGCAGCTTCCCCCTCCCTGCCAAGTGTCTAGGTCTCTGAGGCCACCAGTTCATCTGAGTGCATACTATGGCTTTAGTAAATTCAGTGTGCTTTGCTAAATCTTTCTGTCACCAAGTTTAATTTTCTCTTGTTGTGTGACAAGGACCTGGGTTGGGTTGCGGCTTTCCTTAGGCTTCCCGGGTACCACCTAAGGCATCAGTACTTTTATTAGAAAATCTCTGAAGCGCTTTACAATGGGGCAATCTATAAACTACTGTTTACTGAAAGTCTGTAAAGTTAACTTCCAGCATCCATGACAAATGATAGAATGAAAAATCTCAAAAAGAAGAGTTTCTCCCTCCCTACCTTCTCTCTCTCTCCCTCTCTCTCTCTCTCTCACTCTCTCTGAGCAGAGGCACTGGCTGGCATTATTGCTGAGAATTTTTTCTTTTCCCTAGGTTTCTTAGAAAATAAGCACCAAGTGAAGAATCAGATAAAAGATCAAATTTAACAAATAAAATTGGTTATCATCGGTTACAACAGATCTTAGCAAATAATTGATCTTATAATTTCAATTGATGGGATTGATATATAGTCAGATGTGATTTTATAGCTCCTTATGTTTTTATACTTTCCTCCAATAGTGTTTGGCTTCTGATTGCATTTTAAGTAAAATTTGACCACATTCATACTTTTTATATATCTCACCTCAGTTTATTACCTTAAAAAATGTATTAGAGCCCTAGCCAGGTACTTCATTTGGTTAGGGCATCACTCCAATACACAAAAGTGTGGATTCTGTAGCACTCCAGCCCTCTGGAAACTACCAGTGTCACATGGAAAAAACCTACTTAAGACATAAACTTATGTCAAGAGGGAGAGGGTGAGGCCTGCCAAGGGAGGCAAAGAAGACCTGAATTTCCTTCTCCCTTAGCTTGTATTGCAGAAGCAGAACCGAGGCAACAGGATTACAAGGGAGGAGGCCAGGTGATAAAAGGGAAGAATGACTAATGGCCATTTTGCTGACATGGAGAAGGGCCAATTTGGGTCAGTACTTCTTTTTCTTTTGCTAATTAACAAGCACAAAGGAAGGGTCAATCTAGGACCTCTAGGCTAATTTTCTAAAACCCTGTTCACATGCATTCCTTTGTGTTTGCACAAAGGTCACCCACTCACACAGCTTCTTGTTGTTTGCATCTAAGAGATGTTCACTCAGAGCTTTTAACTAAAGTTCCCTAATCCAAGTCATAGAGCAGGGGTCCCCAAACTACGGCCCGCGGGCCACATGGGCCACATGCGGCCCCCTGAGGCCATTTATCCAGCCCCCGCCGCACTTCTGGAAGGGTACCTCTTTCATTGGTGGTCAGTGAGAGGAGCATAGTTCCCATTGAAATATTGGTCAGTTTGTTGATTTAAATTTACTTGTTCTTTATTTTAAATATTGTATTTGTTCCTGTTTTGTTTTTTTACTTTAAAATAAGATATGTGCAGTGTGCATAGGAATTTGTTCATAGTTTTTTTTTTATAGTCCGGCCCTCCAATGGTCTGAGGGACAGTGAACTGGCCCCCTGTGTAAAAAATTTGGGGACCCCTGTCATAGAGGGTTCAAGATTAGATGGGTGATTCCCTACAGGGTTCAATCTTCAGTCAGGGCACATACAAGAATCAACCAATCTATGCGTGAATAGGTAGAACAACAAATTGATGTGGGTTTAGGGGTGTTCTTTTTCTTTCTCTCTCTCTCCCTCTCTCTCTTTAAATCAATCAATAGATTTATTTTAAAGTGTATTGGATAATATTTAATAACACCTAACTCTATTCAAATAAATTTGTCAGTGTCTATAAAGAGAAAATGCTAGATTGGAAGTATTATGCCCAGCACTCAAGACTGGCATGGAAACTTGGCAGTGTGTTAAAGGACAGGAGTTAAAAAATCCTGCAGAAATCTACAGATGTTACAGCACCTAGAGGATTTTAACAATGCACAACTCCTTCTGACATTTAGGATTTATGGAGATCAGTTATCTGCAAATCCATTTCATCAATTAAAAAATGGAGAATAAAGAAAATATACTTCCTTTATCAAATAAAATTTATATAAATTATATAAATAAAATAAAAATTGGCCATATCTTGACCCCTGAAGCAGTGCAAAGCATTCCAATAACACTAGTGTTTCAAGGATCACAATTTATAAAGCATTAATTTAATCAAACCTTCTATTTTACTAAGGAAACTCCTGAGACATGCAGATGCCTAACATTTTGATTGTACTGCTAAACATTTCATATGCCTCCATGCTTCAGGACCAATATTGGAACTCACCAGGCACTCAGAATAACCATCCCTTATCATCCCTTGCTTTGTGCTAAGTTGTCTTAATATGAGAAAGAAAGGGGATGGTTTTGGGGACTGGAGTTTAGGGTTTCTGGCAGGAAATTGGGTGACTGCATGGTACATTGGGGTATGACAGAGCAGCATAGACCTTGGGTGGCTTACTCTGTTGTTAGTGAGAAAAATCATTATGAGGTTATCTCTGAAGTAGCCCAGAGCATCAAGGCTCAGTAGATACTGCAACATGCCAGGAACAGGATCCTGAAATAGCAGAAGAAGAAATGATGAGCTCAACAGCAAATGCTTAGGAACTAGATCCCTTTCTATCCCACCTAAACTGCCTAGGTATTTATATGAGCCTAGAAGAGAGGACCCCCATCATGATAGAGATAAATTTTTTTCCTACCATGACTTCAAAGCTTTCAGTGTTAAACTGATTTAAAGAACACTGTGGGCAAATTCATAAACCAGTACAATGTAAGTGGCAAAAAAAAAAAAAAGAAATGTATCAATTAATCACTCCTTAATCATTCTGATGTGAGCCTTGCCCTTAGGGACTTGAAATCTGTTTCAGCTGATATAAAATTGCTCTGAAGTGCGCTTCTGATCTTGCTCATCTAACTTGTTTTATCCAGTGGGTATTCTCTGAGTTCTGTTGAGGATAATGCCGAATGTTACATCCTCGTCTGTCTCAGGAGACCCTGGTTAGGCTCTCTTAACACTGGAAGGGCAGAGACATTTTGTGTCTAAAAAGTCACCCAGGGAAGACTGTTGGAAGGAACTCTGTGGCCATGATAGATCGCCATAAAGATAAAATGGATTTGTCTGCAGTATTTCTATTAAACAACAGGAGATAAAGGACATGTACTCCATCTTCTCCAAATATTTTGAAACTCACAGTGTTTAATGACACAGATAAGTTCTGAAGACAGGAGGAATAATAACAATGCAAAACAAGAGAAGAAAAAAACACATTTAGTGGAAGTCATTTATTTTCTAAGCAATGAAGTCATTTGTCTCCATCCAGCTTTGTATCTATTGATCTGCTGTTTTTCTCTGGGGAGAAAGGAAAGCGATAATCTACGGCCCAAGGGGAAAAAGGCCCCAGGTGCACAGCAAATCTTACTTGCTCTAGCAGGTGTTCTGGGCCAGCCGAAGGGTCCTACGGCTTTGGAAAATGAGTTACAGACAAGTGGAGAACCCTCTGTGCTTTTATGCCCGTTTCCAAAGCTGTAGATTGCCTGGACCGAGCAAGACAAAGTCCCCCTGGGCCCCTCACTCTAACGGAATCTTCCAATATGGCCACCTGTGTTGAGAGGTTAATGCTATTTAAAATTCTAACACATTTTTTTTTCTCATATAACACCATGCTTATTTTTCCTTTTTGTTTTGGGCAATTAAGGATTTTGAAATACTGCAAATATATAAGAAGTAGAGGACATAAATAAAATAAACTTAGTTTTATCTCTCTTATCAAATTGTAGCATTTTTTCACATTTGCTTTATATTTTTTAAAGAACATTTTAAAGCAAGAGTTAGCCCCTATTTTTCCCTCCTTACTCCCATTGTCTTTCCATTTTTCTTTTCTGCGCTGTGCTTGCCTGATTTGTTGTCTATCATATTCATAAAGTTTTTATATTTTTATCTACTTATACATATAATCCCAAATAAAGAAAATGTGTTTAAAATTTTTTAAATGATGAATATTACATACACCACCCTGTAACTTAGGGTTTTGTTTAATATTGTAGTTTTAAATCCTTAGTATTGCCAATTATATATAATTGATTAAATTTGATTAGGATTGGTATGTAAAGATATAACTGGTTTCTGCATTCAGCAATCTTGCTAATTGCTATCAATGTCAATATTTTACCTAGGTTCTTTCAGATTTGTTGTAAATCATAACTTGTAATAAACTTGTAAATCCTGACACTTTGTTCTTTTTCATTCTTATGACTTCCTTTACCTTTCTATCGAACCATGGCATTGGCCAAGACCGCTGGTGTAACTATGATTTTAAGTGGGAATAAGGGCATCTTTAATTATTTTCTAACTTTAATGAGAATATTTTGATGCATATTATCTTATAAAGGATGTTGACATCCTTTGTCAGGTTAATGAATTTCTTTTCCATTCTTAGTTTGCTCAGAGTTCTATCATGAACAATTCTATTACATCAAATATTTTCTCTTGAATTTATTGAGAAGATTATATGACTTTCCCATTTCACTTTCTTAACGAGGTATGAATAGATTTTCTGATTTTAAAAAATGAACTTTTACCATAGTGAATTATATTTAATAGTGCTTTACATAGGATTCTAATTATTCAGTTATGTTCAAAAATAGCAATAGAAATGCATATTCCGTCAGAATAAGTCACAAATTTGTGTATGTCATCTAAAGAAAACACAAAATATTTTTGAAGGACATAAGAATACATATATAATAAGAGCTAAGATTATAAGTAATGATAATATTTACATAAATTTAGTTAACACTTTTTTCTTATTTTACTTTTAATTAAGTTTTGTTTATTTATTTATTTATTTATATATTTTAATTTTATTTATTTATTTTTAGAGAGGAGAGAGAGACAGAGAGAGAGAGAGAAGGAGGGGAAGCAGGAAGCATCAACTCCCATATGTGCCTTGACCAGGCAAGCCCAGGGTTTCGAATTGGCGACCTTAGCATTGCCAGGTCGACGCTTTATCCACTGCGCCACCACAGGTCAGGCCCTGTTTATTTATTTTTATACTATCTTCAATAGTTGTTTTATTTTTTTAAGACAATAGTTTTTATACCTTTGTATTTCATTTCTTTTCTTTTTTAATGGTTTTGGAGAGAGAGAGAAATATCAGTTAGTTTCTGTATCAACCTCTGTGTGTTTCAGAACAATTCTCTAACCAACCAAGCTATCCGACCAGGGGGGAATTTTTTTTTCAACACAAGAGAGATCACTTATTGTCTCAGGGCCTGATAAAAATTTATCTGTAAAACTATCTGGTCGGCCCTGGCCAGTTGGCTCAGTGGTAGAGCGTCGGCCTGGCATACAGGAGTCCCAGGTTTGATTCCCGGCCAGGGCACACAGGAGAAGCGCCCATTTGCTTCTCCACCCCTCCCCCTCTCTGTCTCTCTCTTCCCCTCCCGCAGCCAGGGCTCCATTGGAGCAAAGTTGGCCCAGGCACTGAGGATGGCTCTGTGGCCTCTGCCTCAGGCACTAGAATGGCTCTGGTTGCAACAGAGTGATGCCCCAGATGGGCAGAGCATTGCCCCCTGGTGGGCGTGCCGGGTGGATCCCAGTCGGACACATGCGGGAGTCTGTCTGACTGCCTCCCCATTTCCAACTTCAGAAAAATACAAAAAAAAAAAACAAAACAAACAAACAAACAAAAAAAACTATCTGGTCTAGACCTTTTCACTGAGTATACTGAGAAGCTTTGTCTCTCAGTTTAGGTGCATAAAGATAGAGAGAGGGTTATAATTCTGTTTCTGAGTTATACCTGACCATTTCAGAAAAATGATGCAAGTTCTAGTGTTCAGTGCATATAAGAAATGGTGGTAAATGACCTGATAGGGCAAGGAGTCTTGCTGGTTCTAAGTGTATTTGTTATATTCTGGGCTTTTCTTGCTTATTGGAATTCTGCATGTCAAATTTAGATTTCTTTAACATGTGGAACTAAGGATTAAAATATTATAGGCATTTTATATGGTATATACATACTATATATATTATATATATCATGTTTGCTTTAAAATGAAATAATAAAATGTGGGAGAAAATACTTGACATAAAGTAGAGCTGGTTTCATTTTGCAGCTTGTTAGTAATTAGCTTTGTGACCCCTGCCTGGTTAAGTAACTTCTACCCTCTTAAATTCAGTTACTTTGTCTGTAAATGAGAGTGACAAAAAAAACACAACTCATGATTGTGCTTTGTGGCATCTTAGGGGGCTTTATAAAGTCTACTCAGTACTTGTCCTTGTTGAAGGCTCTAGCATATCCAACATTCTTCCACCAGTGGGTGCTTACCAAGCATCAAGCTCTGCTCTGCCAGCTTTACAGATATTAACACAGTTAGCTTATTACTGTTTAAAAGCCTAAGTTACATAGTATGGTTGTCCACAGCTTGCAAGTGAAGAAGTGGGACTATCAGAATTGCACAAAATTGAGGGGAAGAGGGAAATCTTTGATTCCTCAGACCAACAAGACTGTGGCTCTCTGACTTTCATCTGTGCTATGCCCATGGACTGGGGATGTGTTTGGGGAAAGCAAGATAAACCTGGTCTCAGCCAGTGTGAATCTCACCCTTCTAACTTTGGCCTTTAGGGATTACAAAGAGTTATCATTTCTTTTTCCTGTCATTTATAGTTGTTATCTCTGGAAAGATTAGTACAAGACAAGTTATTTCAAATTATTTCTTCTTTCCCAGAACCAGAAACTGGATTGTAAATATTGAATAAAATAATTTTATGAGCTATTATTAATAATAAAGACATATGCATATATGAGAGAGTATATATCTGACAGAGAGAGAGAGGGAGAAAGAAAAAGTTGTTTTCTTTTATATAGAAGAAATGAACAATTTAGAGAATTGTCACTTTACAATTCCCCAATATAAAAGTTGCTTTAGGCTCAGGGCATCAAATGTAAAAAGCTGTTGAAGAACAGAATATATCCACAGTAAAGTTCACAAATTACTTACTCATTACTATTTTGGGGGAGACAAAAGACAATAAATTTAACTTGAATTACAAAGTCATAATAATGAAAATGTTGATTTGTGTGTGTGTTACATGTTTTAGCCACTCATAAAGTATGAGACTAAATTATAGTTCCTAATTAAAATATAAATATTTTAAACACCAAAAATGTAAATACAATAACATGGAAATGAGGAGTGCATAAAGCATGAGCCTGGTGGCAAAGAAAGATGCACAGGGCCACCTTCCTCATTTTTGATGACAGGGCATCAGCAGATGCTCTCAGCTCGTTAAATACCAAACAGCTAGCTCAGTGTTTTATCTAAAGCTATAAAGGTGAAGACTAGGTTAACTAAAAGTATAAAATCTTGGCAGAATTATCACTGGGAAGTGGGAACAAGATCAAGGGAAAAGAAGATTGTTTCACTTTTTATTCCTTTACTTGTTATTTTTGTTTAGTGAGGTCATGCATTATTTCCTATATTAGAAAAACTAGTTTAAAAATGAAATATATTGTATTAATCACTATTCAAATACTGAAATACTATGCAACCATTAAAAAGAGTATAGTAGATCTGAAGGCGTATCATTTTATGGAAAGATAGCCTCTGTACTACTGAAAAAAAGCAAAGATGGGTATTCCTGTCAGATAAGATAAAGGTCTCAATCTTTTAAAAAGATTCCTGGTCTTTTTAAAAAATGCTATTCTTGCTAAATGTTAAAATGCAGCAGGGTAGTTTGCAGATCAGCTATAACCAGGATGATTTGACAGAAACCCAACTGATACAGGTAGCCAACTGAAAAGAAGAAATCAATCTGTAATTGACCAGTGTATATAAACAATGCTAAGCTTCCCTTTGGGGATGCAGAGCTTTGGATATGAATCCCCTGACTTCTTTACTAGCTACAAATAAATAAACCTACCAAGCAGCACCATGCCTAGTATTTGACTAGAGCACTCCAACTGATGAATGCCTTGAGTTTGGTAACTTCTCCAACTGTGAAAAAACAACACATATATGCAAATGTGTTTGTAATAAAACCATGTTGGATTAGAAAAAAATTAATCTCAAATGTGAGAACTTTGTCCTAAGTGGTTCTCAGAAATTCTGTCGTTTGCCATTAAAATGTTAACAGCCCTGCCATGGGGCTGGTTTCACCCTGAACCCTGTGCAGGTCCAGTTGAGATGCCAGCTGTGCCTTACCACTCCGTACATGTTCCTTCTATTTCCATTTGTGCATACTGAGTTGCTCTGTTTGTGCTGAGCTAGTGGCCTGCAACTCTGCCAGCTTCATATAAATTTAAACTTTGTCAGTAATTTACTGAGTTATGTCCAATCAGTTAGTACACATCCCATTGGCCTCATTCTCCATGTGTCCACTGGGAATAATTAATGTATTGGTTCAGGACATACCAGTTGGCTAAGTAAGCACACCTCTTCCACCTTGATTTCTTTTGACAAACCAGATGTCTGGGCTAGAAGATGCCTTATGTCCCTTCTGTTACTTGATTCTCTAACATCTTAAAAGGGCATTTATTCTTTTTAAAAATGCAGCTTATAAATGACAGGAAGACTAGCTGAGAGCAACTTAAAGTAACACTAAGATATTCTACCATGAGGTCTTCAAATGTCCTACAGGACAAATAAAAGGTTAGGACACCGCATGTCATCTCTACGCCAGAACACGGAGAGAGGAAACAAGGCTCTCTCCTCCTGCTAGCTCAGCCGCATTGTTTGACAGCACGCGGGAGCTGCTGGCTGGCTGCTGAAGTCCTCGCTGCCTGCGGCTGCTGAGGGCGTGGCTGTTCTCAGCCAGAGCAGCTCCATGCCCGGCAGCTGCGGGGCGGACAAGTTCTATACAGTCGGTGAACTCTGAAGCCTCCCCAGCTAATCAGTGAGTGCCAAGGAGAGAAATTAAAGCACAGAAAGGTAGTATAGAAAGAGGGAGGTGATGAAGGAAAAAGAGAAGCTGCCAGTAAGAGGTGGGAAAATGTCACAGGGATACCTGTGCCTTCCAGTTAGAAAGAAATGAAACACATTTGAATCTAACTGTGAAGCCAGGGGATGATGCATAGGACATTTATCTTGGGAAAGGAAGGAGATGGAAGACTTCTGGAAGGTGAGAGAGTTAATGGAATTTTTGGAGAGAGTTTAATATATATCTGATCTTAACAGACATGGGATACCAAAGGAAACTGAAATCTAGACTAGGTGGATTGTACACTTATCCATTTGCTGGTTGAGACAAGCGTGGGCTCTAAACGTAGGATTTTGGTTTCTATATGAAAGAGGCCAAGTCTTACTGCACAGATCTAGGATATAGCAAGAACGTGCAGTTAGTTTATGTGGCTAATGTCAACATTTCAAATTATAACCTGGCTTGTCTGAGGATTCTGATGCAGAGACTGTCTCTCTGTGGAAAGTGCTGCCTATGTGTTCAGTAACTCAAGAAAAAATCACCTGTGAACATCAATTTACTCTCCTGCTTGGCAAACATCCTTGCCCCTTCTTGGCTACCTGTGGGCTGTAGACCTCTGCCATCCCTTCTACTTCCCGTTATAAAGTCCCAAAATAAGAAAATGATCTAAAGGATTTTCTAATCCAATCTCTTTATTATCTGTCTTTTGTTAATAATTCTTCATAAGTCTTTGGAAATTTTTTTTTGTTTATTTATTCATTCAGTCAACAAGTAATTGAGTGACTACTATTGTATATATGTTCATGAATCTTATACTCTAGATTGGGAAACAGACAATGAAGATAAACAAATGTGGAATATAACATTAAGGGAGTAAGGAATTATGAAAAAAACAATGCAGGTAAAGGAGGCAAAGACACTATTTTAGACATGGTATTAAGTTAGAGCACAAATTTAAAAGATGGAAGTAAAGAAATCATATAAACATCTATCAAGGATAGACTTTCTCTAAGTATATTTTTCATTATTTTGTCTTAACCACTTATATTAGTCTTTTACAAGTATAAGAGGTATGAGAGCTGATACATAGTGTACAACTTTGTATTTTTTCTATTCATAATTTTTCCTTTTTTTGTTTTTTTTAATTTCAAACTATATTTCTTTTCACATTCAGCATTGATAGACCGAAAGTAGAAAATACTGCAGGTTCTTGTTAGTTTTGGTTTTTGGCCATGCTCTCCTTCCTGTTGGGTGAAATACTCCCTTTGGGCCTTGATTAGAAGGCAATGACAGTACAGAATCCATCATCTCATTAACTTAGTACGTTAGTGCTTTTAATCTTCTCAAGAACTTATATGAACGGATTTGCTATATTCATGTCACAGGGGAAAAAACTATACCTGTAGAACATAAAGGACTCACGGTATCACAGTCAGTGAGTGGCAGAACTGGGGCAAGATGCAGATTTTCTGGAAACCAAAACCTGTGTGAGTCTGTTGTGCAGGTTCCCAGAAGTTGTCTTGAAGAGCCCCGTGAGTCCCCAAACCAGAGTCAGCTGTCCTTCTGGATTCCCATAACCCTTTGCATTCTTGCCCGCTTTTGATTGAATAAAGCCAACCCAATTGGTTGGCTTCTCATCATGGAGTATAACTTCTAATTCATTCCCATGTCATTATCAGTTTTCGATTGTGCCATTATCATTGCCAATGCTATTATTAGTTTTAATCTTGTTTCAGTGTTCACTATCCAAATGCTTTCTTTTCACATTCTATTAGGGCACCATTCTAGTGGGTCTAGACCTAGTAACTAGCCAAATTGTAGTCTTCATTTCCAGATGAGCACTTTTACTCTCCAAACAGGTTTCTCAACTATGTGCTTCCGATAAGCTAGCTGCTCACAGTGTATTTGGGAACTTTGATTTTGGAATTGGGCTTGGTGCTTCCTTTGAGCAGCCACAGTAATGGTACATTTTTATTCCTTGTGATTTAAGTAGTGCTTGGGCACAACTGGGAAAACTTGAATGGCTATAAAGTAATAACATAACTTGTATTTTTCACAAGTATTTCAAAAGATTTTATTGAAGAAAGTTTACAGAGCTTATTTTGAAAGAATGAGGAGACAGAACATTGAATTTTATTTGTAAAAGTATGAGCAGCCCTGGCCGGTTGGCTCAGTGGTAGAGCATTGGCCCTGCATGTGGAAGTCCCAGTGCAATTCCCAGTCAGGGCACACAGGAGAAGCACCCATCTGCTTTTCCATCTTTCCTCCTCTTCTTCCCCTCTATCTCTCTCTTCCCCTCCTGCAGCCAAGGCTCCATTGGAGCAAAGTTGGCCCAGGTGCTGAGGATAGCTCTATGGCCTCTGCCTCAGGTGCGAGAATGGTTCCGGTTGCATCAGAGAAGTGGCCCAGATGAGCAAAGCATCACCCCCTGGTGGGCATGCCGGGTGGATCCCTGTCGGGCACATGCAGGAGTCTGTCTGACTGCCTACCCCATGCGTGGTTAACAGTATTTGACCCCAGGCCAGATTAGAAAGAAAACTTTTTTCACAAGCTGGACGAAATATTAAAATTTGAAAATGTTAAATACAAAAATGATTTGTTTAAGTAGACAAAATTTTATTATGTAATTTGTTTATGAATAAATGTGAGTGAAAAACATTTTAATATACAATATTATTTTAATAAAAATATATTTTAATAAAAATATAATTACATACCGTATAAATATCCAAACTGTATTGGAATCAATTGAAACAATATTTAATTAATAGAATGAGCTTGAAGGGGTTATATCACAAATAAAACAATTATTTTGTTTTACAAACAGCCTTTCAGTTATCAACTGCAGCTATTGTCTATGCTACAATGCCACTTGATTCAGCACAGTTGACCACAAAAATAACAAATTGTTTGACTTTGGGTGCACACCGGTAAACTCCACCTAAAAGAATGTGGGTTTCACATCGCTGCTAAATGTCAAACTGTTCATATTGAGTACAGACGAGTACGAAAGTTGTAAATCTTTATTATGGAATTTTTCTAAAAAATAAAAAAGTATCATGAATCCATTCGACTAGTTAACCCTAGATTACTCACACATGGAATTCTTTTTCGCGTATCACTATCTTATTAAATATTTCAATTTCCAATAATCAACGATGCTTCCACTTCTGAGTAGCTGAGATTTTAAAGTAGCAGAGAATATTAAAAATTTAATCACAGGCCACATAAACTCATTACGCGGGCCAGATCCAGCCCACGGCCATATGTTGGCCATGCCTGGCCTACTCGCTTCTAACTTCAGAAAAATACAAAAAAAAAAAAAAAAGTATGAGCACAACCACTTTTGATCAACTTTTAATGAAAAAAAATTTGATATGGTCAACATAAGAAATTCCAAACCTATATGAATTTTCTCTGAGTTTATTTGAGCTAAACATTTACCACTTGTTGGGAAGCAAAATCTCAATGGATTGAGAAAATGCTCCTGAAAATGGCAACTTTCTCACTTATTTTTTACATTAGAATCAAAGAGGAAGAGGTAAAAAGCTTACTTACATGAAATTGATTGGTGACAGATTAGGGAAGCAGGAAAAAGCAAAATGGGGAAATCTCTGGGATTGGAAAACAAGTAAAAATGTATGGTCTATACTAAAACTTCTTTTACATAGAGAGGAATAAGATAGTTAACAGTTAATTAACATGATAATAAAAACAATGAGGGGGTTTGTGGGTCTCTGCTCTGGTGGGATGCCTTCCCTGAGGGGGGCAGGAAAAAAAGATGACCCTTACATTTCAAAGGCATGTTTTCAGGTTCATTATTGTAGATGCAAAAGAAAGCAGACAGGCTGATTAAGATAAGCATTGACGGGAGTGACGTCACGGAATGGCGCCGTGAGCAGCGCGTCCGACAGATCTCCCCAAAATCACAACAAATTTATCAACTAGAAACAGGAAAATTTATCTTCGGAGCATTACGGAGTTCCACACAAACTGAAAGCAAAAGGACTGTTATCACTTGAATCTGAGAGACGAGGGTGTGGAGGAAGCTACCACAGGGACGTTCATTCAAGCTGCGAGGAAGTGCGCCTGTGGTAAGTCATCCCGCACTCGGGAGCCGCGAGCAGCAGCCTCGAGCCGCCGCCGCCGCCAGCCACCGCTGCCAGCCGCCGCGAGCAGCACCCGGGTCGGTTGCAGAGCGAGCACCGCCCACACTCCGGAGCGGTGAGCAGCCGCTGGCGCGCGCCCGGTCTGGTTGCAGACCGAGCATTGCAGACCGAGCACCGCTAACGTTCCCAGCGGCCCGCGCACGGGGAGCGGGAGAGGCCCCAGGGTGGTATTCCCTACTTGGGAGATTCTCTCCGCGGGCGGGGCACCTCACCCAGCCATTCAAGCTAACAATCAAGCGTTGGGGGAGGGGCGTGCGCAGGCAGCCTGAAATACCTTCGGGAGCACAGCTGTGACCCAATTACTAAAATTAACTTAACCCGTGAAATCTCGGTTCTAATTGATAAGATCTCTCTCAGTTCACCGACCCAAGACAAGAGGCGTGATATTTTTTAGTGCCTCTCGCTAAAGGGGTGGGGGCAACTTCTGATTGATAGAGCCTCCATATTCAGGGATAAACGCTAACAAGAAGGACTTGGCAGATAATAAGATCTATACCACACTAGTCGCAAGCAGAGACTAGTGCCTCTTCTTACCAGCCAAAACAGGCTACAAAGTGGGGAAAGCCTGGGTTAAGAGGTCCAACTGAATGCTAGGCGCTGAACAGTCACCTTGACAACAATTGACTCCCACCCCCGCCTGATTACACTGGAGGCCCTGACTGCCAGAGCCCTTCCCAAAGCCTTGCACTGAGTGGGGATAGAGTGGGGATTTCCCAGCTCTTTGAGCCTCTTACTCCCCAGGCAGAAGCAGTGGCAGCCTTATAGCTGGATCACCAGGCTGCTAATTCAGGAAGGGGGGACTAGGAGAGAGAATCCACGAAAGCAAACTCTCTCATCGTTGGACCCTGCAAACGCCAACAAGCCTTGACTACCAGCAAGACTAAACCCAATTATATGACATTGCCATAGAATCCCATCAACTGCAAATCCCTACCTAAATGTGACACAGGGGCAGAGCCTGGGGTACAGAGTCACCGACCAGGAAGAGGGAGAGAAAAGAAAAAGGAAGAAGTTAACATCTCAAAATCAAGAAAAATCCACAGACTTTACAACTTGTTCCACTAATTTTTTTTTGTTGTTGTTGTTGTTGTTTGTTTCTTCTATCTTATTGCCTTTATTTCCTCCACCTCGGTCCTTCTATTCTCTGCCCATCTTATGCTTCCCTTTTCTTGAACTACACTACCCATAAGTGTTACATTTTATTTCTCTTCTTCATCCTCACCCTCCTTTGGAGTTATACTCCAGGACACTTAACTCTCACTCTCTCCTCTTTTCTTTTTTTGTTTGTTTGTTTGTTTGTTTGTTTTTGTTTTTTGCTTTATTTTGTTTTTTTCCCTTCCTTTTTTATTTCTTCCTTCGTTTTTCTCTTTTTCTTATTCTTTCCTTTCTATTCGTTTTTTCTTTTCTCATTTTACTTTCCTCCCATTTAATCCTCAATCACGAACAAATTAGTTAATTTGGGACTCAAGGTTTTTTTTGGCTTTATTTTTTTTTTTTGCTTTTGTTTTTGTTTTTTTCTTGTTAGTTTATTTTTGTGGCATTTTGGGTCCTCCCAACCCAAGGTCTCCATTGTATTTGGTCTTCGCTCCACTTAATACAACAGATTTTTACTTATTATTTTTATTTTTTTCTTCTTTATTATTCCTTTTTTTGTCCTTTTTTCTGGTTCCCTCTTATCCCTCTCATTATATCTCTCAGTTGACCCTCACCTGCAGGCAGATCAACTTATGCTTGTCTAAAATTTTCTTCCTTTTTTTTTTTTTTTTTTTTTTTCTTTTTTTGCATTTAGTAGGTCCCTACTCCCCTTTTTTTTTGCCCCTTGAACTCTTCACTGCAAACCAGGCCCTCCATTATAGGCACGATATTTCCCTGAGAAGGGGAGAGGAGGGAAGGAGAAGAAAGAAAAAAAAAGGGGGGAAATAATAAATTATTACTGCTTTTTTTTGTGGGATGTTTTACCCTTTGGTTTTTTTTTTGTTTTTTTGTTTTTTTTTTTTTTTTTTACTTTTTACTCTTTATTAATTCTAATTAGTGCTATCAACAAGACCACCCTCAGATGCCAATAAGAAAGAGGAAATCAAATATTATGGATAAAAAAGAAAGAGAGGTAACACAAATAGATGTGGAAAAATCTATGGAGAAAAGACTTAACATATTGGAAGCCTTGGAGCTAAATGGCAGAGAATTCAAAATAGAAATCTTAAAAATACTCAGAGATATACAAGAAAACACAGAAAGGCAATATAGGGAGATCAGAAAACAACTCAATGAACACAAAGAATATATTACCAAGGAAATTGAAACTATAAAAACAAATCAAACAGAAATGAAAAACTCAATTCACGAGCTGAAAAACGAGGTAACAAGCTTAGCTAGCAGAACAACCCAGATTGAAGATAGGATTAGTGAAATAGAAGACAAACAACTTGAGGCACAACAGAGAGAAGAAGAAAGAGACTCAAAAATAATAAAAAACGAGAAAGCCCTACAGGAATTATCTGACTCCATCAGAAAGAATAACATAAGAATAATAGGTATATCAGAGGGAGAAGAGAAAGAAAATGGAATGGAGAATATACTCAAACAAATAATAGACGAGAACTTCCCAAGCCTGTGGAAAGAACTAAAGCCTCAAATTCAAGAAGCAAACAGAACACCGAGTTTTCTTAACCCCAACAAACCCACTCCAAGGCACATCATAATAAAGATGACACAAACCAATGACAAAGAAAAAATTCTCAAGGCAGCCAGGGAAAAGAAGAGTACAACATATAAAGGAAGGCCTATTAGATTATCATCAGATTTCTCAGCAGAAACTCTACAAGCTAGAAGAGAGTGGACCCCAATATTTAAAGCCCTGAAAGAGAGGAACTTTCAGCCAAGAATACTATACCCATCAAAGCTATCCTTCAAGTATGAAGGAGATATAAAAACATTCACAAATACAGAAAAGATGAGAGAATTTATCACGAGAAAGCCCCCACTCCAGGAAATACTAAAGGGGGTTTTCCAACCAGATTCAAAGAACAAAAGAAAACAACACCACAAGTAACAGCTCCACCAAGAACACAATAAAACCAAACTTAAACTGTGACAACAAAGGAAAAAAAAGGGGGGAGAGAATGGAGATTAACAGTAGCAAAGGACGATGAAGTGCAGAAATACTTATAAGATAGGGTACTACAATGAATATGGTAGGTACCCTTTTCATTACTTAATGGTAACCACCCTAGAAAAAACCACCACAAAAACACATGACTTAAAAATGGTAGCAACAGAGGAAAGAAGTATGGAACACAAACAAACAGAAACAAATGATAGAAAAACAAAAGAGAAGAATCAAACTAGATACAAAACTAACAGAAAGCAATTTATAAAATGGCAGTAGGGAACCCACAAGTGTCAATAATTACACTAAATGTAAATGGATTAAACTTACCAATAAAAAGACACAGAGTAGCAGAATGGATTAAAAAAGAAAATCCAACTATATGCTGCCTACAAGAAACACATCTAAGCAACAAGGATAAAAACAAATTCAAAGTGAAAGGCTGGAAAACAATACTCCAAGCAAACAACACCCAAAAAAAAGCAGGTGTAGCAATACTCATATCTGATAATGCTGACTACAAGACAGAAAAAGTACTCAGAGACAAAAATGGTCACTTCATAATGATTAAGGGGACACTGAATCAAGAAGACATAACAATCCTTAATATATATGCACCAAACCAAGGAGCACCAAAATATATAAGACAGCTACTTATTGACCTTAAAACAAAAACTAACAAAAATACAATCATACTTGGAGACCTCAATACTCCGCTGAAGGCTCTAGATCGTCATCCAAACAGAGAATCAATAAAGAGATAGTGGCCTTAAACGAAATACTAGAACACCTGGATATGATAGACATCTACAGGACACTTCATCCCAAAGCGACAGAGTATACATTTTTCTCTAGTGTACATGGAACATTCTCAAGAATTGACCATATGTTGGGCCAAAAAGACAATACAGCAAATTTAGAAAAATTGAAATTGTACCAAGCATATTTTCTGATCATAAAGCCTTGAAACTAGAATTCAACTGCAAAAAAGAGGGGGAAAAACCCACAAAAATGTGGAAACTAAACAACATACTTCTAAAAAATGAATGGGTCAAAGAAGAAATAAGCGCAGAGATCAAAAGATACATACAGACAAATGAAAATGAAAATACGACATATCAAAATCTCTGGGATGCAGCAAAAGCAGTAATAAGAGGAAAGTTCATATCACTTCAGGCCTATATGAACAAACAAGAGAGAGCCGAAGTAAACCACTTAACTTCACACCTTAAGGAACTAGAAAAAGAAGAACAAAGACAACCCAAAACCAGCCGAAGAAAGGAGATAATAAAAATCAGAGCAGAAATAAATGAAATAGAGAACAGAAAAACTATAGAAAAAATCAATAAAACAAGGAGCTGGTTCTTTGAAAAGATCAACAAAATTGACAAACCCTTGGCAAGACTCACCAAGGAAAAAAGGCACAGGACTCAAATAAATAAAATCCAAAATGAAAGAGGAGAGATCACCACAGACATCATAGATATACAAAGAATTATTGTAGAATACTATGAAAAATTATATGCCACCAAATACAACAATCTAGAAGAAATGGATAAATTCCTAGAATACAACCTTCCTAGACTGAGTCATGAAGAAGCAGAAAGCCTAAACAGACCAATCAGCAGGGAGGAAATAGAAAAAACTATTAAAAACCTCCCCAAAAATAAAAGTCCAGGCCCAGACGGTTATACTAGTGAATTCTATCAAACATTCAAAGAAGACTTGGTTCCTATTCTACTCAAAGTCTTCCAAAAAATTGAAGAAGAAGCAATACTTCCAAACACATTTTATGAGGCCAACATAACCCTCATACCAAAACCTGGCAAGGATGGCACAAAGAAAGAAAACTACAGACCAATATCTCTAATGAATACAGATGCTAAAATTCTAAACAAAATACTGGCAAACCGAATACAACAACATATTAAAAAAATAATACATCATGATCAAGTGGGATTCATCCCAGAATCTCAAGGATGGTTCAACATACGCAAAACGGTTAACGTAATACACCATATCAACAAAACAAAGAATAAAAACCACATGATCTTATCAATAGATGCAGAAAAGGCTTTTGATAAAATACAACACAATTTTATGTTTAAGACTCTCAACAAAATGGGTATAGAAGGAAAATATCTCAACATGATAAAGACCATATATGATAAACCATCAGCCAACATCATTTTAAACGGCATAAAACTGAGGACTTTCTACCTTAAATCAGGAACAAGACAGGTTTGTCCACTCTCTCCACTCTTATTTAACGTGGTGCTAGAATTTCTGGCCAGAGCAATCAGACAAGACAAAGAAATAAAAGGCATCCATATCGGAAAAGAAGAAGTAAAGGTATCACTTTTTGCTGATGATATGATCCTATACATCGAAAACCCGAAAGACTCCACAAAAAGATTATTAGAAACAATAAACCAATACAGTAAGGTCGCAGGATACAAAATTAACATACAGAAGTCCATAGCCTTTCTCTATGCCAACAATGAAATATTAGAAAACGAACTCAAAAAAATAATCCCCTTCACGATTGCAACAAAAAAAATAAAATACCTAGGAATAAACATAACAAAGAATGTAAAGGACCTATATAATGAAAATTACAAAGCATTGTTAAGGGAAATCGAAAAAGATACAATGAGATGGAAAAATATTCCTTGTTCTTGGATAGGAAGAATAAATATAATCAAAATGGCCATATTACCCAAAGCAATATACAAATTTAATGCAATTCCCATCAAAATCCCTATGAGATTTTTTAAAGAAATGGAACAAAAAATCATCAGATTTATATGGAACTATAAAAAACCCCGAATAGCCAAAACAATCCTAAGGAAAAAGAATGAAGCTGGGGGCATTACAATACCTGACTTTAAACTATATTATAGGGCCACAATAATCAAAACAGCATGGTATTGGCAGAAAAATAGACACTCAGACCAATGGAACAGAATAGAAAGCCCAGAAATAAAACCACATATATATGGTCAAATAATCTTTGATAAAGGGGCCAACAACACACAATGGAGAAAAGAAAGCCTCTTCAACAAATGGTGTTGGGAAAACTGGAAAGCCACATGCAAAAGAATGAAACTCGACTACAGCCTGTCCCCGTGTACTAAAATTAATTCAAAATGGATCAAAGACCTAAATATAAGACCTGAAACAATAAAGTACATAGAAGAAGACATAGGTACTAAACTCATGGACCTGGGTTTTAAAGAACATTTTATGAACTTGACTCCAATGGCAAGAGAAGTGAAGGCAAAGATAAATGAATGGGACTACATCAGAATAAAAAGTTTTTGCTCAGCAAGAGAAACTGATATAAAAATAAACAGACAGCCAACTAAATGGGAAATGATATTTTCAAACAACAGCTCAGATAAGGGCCTAATTTCCAAAATATACAAAGAACTCATAAAACTCAACAACAAACAAACAAACAATCCAATAAAAAAATGGGAAGAAGACATGAATAGACACTTCTCCCAGGAAGAGATACAAATGGCCAACAGATATATGAAAAGATGCTCAGCTTCATTAGTTATTAGGGAAATGCAAATCAAAACTACAATGAGATACCACCTCACCCCTGTTAGATTAGCTATTATCAACAAGACGGGTAATAGCAAATGCTGGAGAGGCTGTGGAGAAAAAGGAACCCTCATTCACTGTTGTTGGGACTGTAAAGTAGTACAACCATTATGGAGGAAAGTATGGTGGTTCCTCAAAAAACTGCAAATAGAACTACCTTATGACCCAGCAATCCCTCTACTGGGTATATACCCCAAAACCTCAGAAACATTGATACGTGAAGACACATGTAGCCCCATGTTCATTGCAGCACTGTTCACAGTGGCCAAGACATGGAAACAACCAAAAAGCCCTTCAATAGAAGACTGGATAAAGAAGATGTGGCACATATACACTATGGAATACTACTCCGCCATAAGAAATGATGACATCAGATCATTTACAGCAAAATGGTGGGATCTTGATAACATTATAAGGAGTGAAATAAGTAAATCAGAAAAAAACAAGAACTACATGATTCCATACATTGGTGGAACATAAAAATGAGACTAAGAGACATGGACAAGTGTGTGGTGGTTACCAGGGGTGGGGGGAGGGAGGACAGGGGGAGAGTTAGGGGGAGCGGGAGGGGCACAGAGAACTAGATAGAGGGTGGCGAAGGACAATCTGACTTTGGGCGAGGGGTATGCAACATAATTTAATGACAAAGTAACCTAGACGTGTTTTCTTTGAATATATGTACCCTGATTTATTAATGTCATCCCATTACCATTAATAAAAATTTATTTAAAAAAAAATAAATAAATAAATAAAAAAAAAAAAAAAAAAAGATAAGCATTGACTTTTGTTAAGAAAAAATACCTCCCTAAGACATGACTATCCACTATAAACTGCTTTTTCATTAGAAAAAAAAATTTTTTTCCTTCTTTGTATTTTTCTGAAGTTGGAAACAGGGAGGCAGTCAGACAGACTCCCGCATGCACCCGACCAGGATCCACCGGGCATGCCCACCAGGGGCGATGCTCTGCCCATCTGGGGCATTGCTCTGCTGCAACCAGAGCCATTCTAGCACCTGAGGCAGAGGCCACAGAGCCATCCTCAGAGCCCGGGCCAACTTTGCTCCAATAGAGCCTTGGCTGCAGGAGGGGAAGAGAGAGACAGAGAGGAAGGAGAGGGGGAGGGGTGGAGAAGCAGATGGGCGCCTCTCCTGTGTGACCTGGCCAGGAATCGAACCCAGGACTCCTGCACGCCAGGCCGACGCTCTGCCACTGAGCCAACCGGCCAGGGCCTCATTAGAAAATTTTAATTTCAAACCATCCTGCAACATTACTTTAGGTCTCTGAGTCTGTCACGCCTCCATACAGATAGGTCTCTCTTGAGCTTGTCAGGGTCAGCATGTGGCCCCTTTTTTGTTCACAATGTATTTGAATTTTCTTTTCTGCATTAGTGAGTAGAGTAATTATTATTAAAGCTTTCAGTGAAAAACATTTCACTCTTCACTGTGGTAATTTTTTTTTAAATAAGCAGTTCTTTCTCTTTAAACAAATTACATTAATTTAATAATTTGCATTAAAACTTTTTTGATTGTTTTTTGTCTGTTCATTCAATAAATACTGAATGATTGATTATCAGCCTAAATCCGGTTGCTTGAAGATACTCAGTAGTCGAGGCTGTCGTGGCCATGCCTGTGCAGGTTCCCATTGAATTCAGACAGTTGGTAGAGAAAGAGTGGAGCTAAAGAATGGTGGGTCATGCCTTTATTCAAGTCTCACATGGCTGATGAGCAACGCACAAGGAAAACACTTCCCTTTCACTCAGGGCTCCAAAAGCCACTGACACATTCCCCGGTTCCACAACCAGGAGAATCTTCTCCGGTTTCTCCTAGAATCAAAGACCCACCAGTCTCAGCAGAGCTCACAAAAGCCCCTCAGCTCTTTTTCCCCATCTGCACACTTTCTCTCTCTCTGCACAAACTCTGCTTCTTCCTCAGCACTCTGCATTCCCTCTGCTCTCACTCTGCACACATGGCTTTTCTCTTTGCCTCTTCTTCTGTCCTTTTTTCAAAACTTTCTGGTGTGAAAAATCTCTCCTTCAGCAAACATTAGCAAAACAATGACTCTTCCCAAGTAGGAAGGTAATTTGCAATTTCACAGATCACATATACCTGGCACTGCCCAGACCCCAAAGCAAACTGTAAGTGAGCAAACATGAAAATCATATTTTACAAACATACTTGACCAACACTAAGATATGCCTTTAAATCAGCTACACTCCAATTGCAAAGCATAGGACTAACATTTGAGTGCATAGGTGTAAAATTCCATTATAGAAACTTCCAAGCTGTATTAAAATTGTTGATACTCTGTTTTCCCCACACACTAATTAACTGCAAAGAATATTTGTAGGACTATATTCCTTTTGGGATTGTTATTAGGCTTCTCTGGACCTCATTTAGACTAAAATAGAGAATGTCTGGGTGTTCCATGGAGAGCATGGGTTGGGAACTGGCTTAGGTTATTCGCTGTGGGGATGCAGAACTGAGCATGTATCCAGGTTGTTGCTTTTATGAGTAAGAATAATTGCATTTGTATCTGTATGGGGCAGTTGGGTTTTGTTAGACAGGAGACAATTTTGAAATTGTATTATTGGAGATACATTATTTCTTCTCAGTGATTTGAAACATCTCTATTAAAGCAAAGTAAAAAAGAAAACAAATTTAAACTCATTGAACAATTTGACCAAGATTTTTTTTAGCAATTCCTAAACCTGATTGTTCCAAGTTTTCCTTCAAATGACTTACTGTATCCTTCGCTCTGGTTATACTGGTATTTTTTTCTTTTCTTTTCTTTTCTTTTTCTTTCTTTCTTTCTTTCTTTCTTTTTTTTTTTTTTTTTTTTTTTTTTTTTTTTTTTTTTTTTTTTTTTTGCTTGTGCTTTATTCAAAATTTTTCACTGTTTTAGAGCCCTCTTTTAATTCCTTTTTTGTTTTCTTATCTCCTTGTCTTCACTTACCTAATCTAATCCTATTTCTGCTTTAAGCCTTCCTTAATTACTCATTTTCCTTTTCCACATGATCAACTCCCATATATAATTTAAGATGCAGTTGAGCTTTTGTTTCTTGAAGCTTGCTTAGACTTTTGGGTTCCCAGTGTTTCTGCAGCATGAAGAATGGGGCAGAGATGGAGGGAAGGTAGAACTAACAACAGAATTATTTCTGCCAATGGCTATAAGTGCTGTTAAAGTGATCTCCACATCTCAAGATCTTTAAATTAATCACATATGCAAAACTCTTTTTGCCATGCAAGGTAATATAATATATAGAGTCAGAGAACTAAGATACAGAAATCTTTGGGGCCTACTGGCAGCCTACCACACTTACTCACTAGAACCTAAGAATGTTAAGCAGTTGATGATGTAAATGTTGGTTTATTCTAGATAGTGATGTGTACAGTAAAAGTGGTGGAAATTTCATGGATTGACTTTGAATCTTGGCTTTTCTGATGTCAGATGATTAACTTTAGTTTCTCTACCTTTCTACCAGCTTAAGAGGCTCTTGATTTCTACTCTTTTTTTCTGTTGTGTCACTTCAGTACCCTTAGACTAACTCAGTAGTTCCAAAAAAATGACTTCATATTACAATCATCTGGGGAATTTTACAAAGTGTAGATACATAAGTCCATCTCCAGTTGCTTTGAATGATACATAATTTTTCTTCAAGGCCCCCCAGTAATAATGAAGCATAGCTAGGATGCAGAACTACTGCTTCTAACCAAACTGTAAAGATCTTAGAGGTTTCCCCAGTTCATTTAAAATAGAAAGAAAAAAAATTTTATTTTCTGAGGGTTCTGGGAGCTCTTGTGATAAGCTACCTGGCCTCCAGAATTGTAAGAGAATAAGTATGCATTTTCATAAACCATCAGTTTCATGGCAATTTGTTACAGCAGTGTAATGCCAGTGGTTGAGGCCAGGCAGGTTCACATTGGATTCAGGCAGAACTCAAAAGAACTGCAGAACCAAAAGGCATTGGGTCATTCCTGTTTATTGGATTCTTGCAACAGCAGGTGAGCAAACAGGCAGGGGAGAACCTCTTCTTGCTGCAGTCCTCATACTCTTACCAGTGCTGCACTTCTTCTACCTCCTGCAAACCTGCCACTCTCTGTGTAACAGAGTTGATGGGCTGCCTCACACTGGGTCCCAAGATAGCCACCAGTGACCCAAAAAAGCAGACAAGGTGCTCCTGAGAATAAAGTCCCTCATTTCTGTCATAAATACTTCCTCATCTAGTCCACAGGATCTCAGGTTGAAAGCAGCATTCTTCATATCCGATTTACACAGGACCTGCTGCAACTCAGTATATGACTGCTATCCACTCACTGTGCCTGGTAGGCCTCTGGCATTCTGCCAGACTGTAAAAATGGCAGCCATCACCCATTCTAGCAGAGTATGATATCCTGGGTTGTCATGGCAGTTCTGAAAATGCTGCCTTTAGGAGGAATGAGTGGCAATAGCCTTGCAGACTTGGCCCCGGCCTCAGCCCCAGCCTCCTGCCACTGCTGGCTCTCCAGGGAAATCCAGGGAAATCTGCAACTCATGAACCTGTGATTCCTCCTGCAGTAGCTGCTATATTTCCAAGTGAATTTCATGAACCAGGTTGGCCTCCTTCTCCGGTGTTTGCTCCAGCTCCAGGGCCAGCATCCCTTTCTCCCAGATTTGCTCCAGCTCCTTCCACTGCTTGGTTTGCAGATCCTGGGCAGACTCTTCCACAGAGCTCTTGGTTTCCTCATGCATGGCTGTAAAAGCCAGCATATGGTCCCCAAAAGAACAGCTATGGGGAACCATAACAGCAGCCAGTCCTCTACTTCCTGCTCAAAGGTGGTGGTGGCTCCATACCGATCTTTATCAAATCCTGCTTACTACGCCAAATGTATAGCCAGTAGCTATGGCTGCCATCATAGCCACCTGGCCAATGCAGGTTTGCACTGGATTCAGACAGACAATAATGAAACAACGGAGCCAAGACCTGGTGGGCCATTACCTTTAATCCTAGCTTGCACCCGGTGGGCAAGTAAAAACACACATTGGGCTCCAAAACCCACTCACATTCAGTTCTCACAAAGCTACTGACTTATCCGAGTTTCCTAGAATCAAAGGTTTCTAGCTCACCAGACTTATTCACCTCTGTTCCCCATCTCCTTCCTTCTCCCTGCACAAACTCTGTACAAACTGGCTTCTCCCTCAGCACTCCACCATCTTGGCTGCTTCTCCTGGCCTCCGCTATGTGGCCTTTCTCTGCTCTCCTCTCTAATGCTAATCTCAGGAATTGAGAGAGAGCAAGCTCCCGGTCTGCCCCCATTTTATAGTGTAGAAATAAAAACCTTTAATCCAATATACAAATAAGGAAGTCTCTGATACAAAGTCACTTATATGAGGCATAATTGGATTTCTCATGAGAGTGCACCACCCCACATCATGCAATTAGTCAAGGGTGTGGGGAAAAGCTTAGTATTAAAAAGATGGGAAAGGTTTAGTCTTAAAACTAAGCCATAGGCTATAACCACCCTGCTGGCTTAAAGCCTGTCCCCCACACCCAATGCAAACTAGAAGCAAGCAAACTTGTATATCATATTTGAAAACTTATTAGACCAACATACACACATGTGACTTTCTGCCATGTGCTCACTCTCTAATCATGCAAAATGCTTAAAGCTGGAAAACAAGCAAGCAAACCTAACCACAGCTGTTTTTCTACAAGAAGCAATAGAAAACTAATATATTCATAAGGCACACAAATGGGGAACTATGAACAAATATATAAATATATTTTTCTGGTAATTTTTTCAGTCATTATAGATTTAGGCTTTCTTTTCACTTAATTCCTAATCTCATTTGATCTCAGTACTTTTGTCAGGTACTCAGGGTAACTTTTCCTGACCCCCTTGACTGGTCAGTTCCAGTGTTGTGGGTACTTCCAACACCAATGAAAGCACTTATTCAAGTTCTAACTTCACATTTATTAATGTGATTATTTCCCACCAGAATTCCATGAAGGTCAAGATCTCATGTGTATTTTTTTTTTATTATTTTATCTCCAAGGTCTATCTAGCAAGGAGTTCAGGGAACAGGAGACTTTCAAAAAAATGTTTATTAAAATGAATTGATGAATCTGGACTGATACAGGTGTGGATTGAGCTAAAGAAGCCAGAATCAGGTATAGGAGAATCAAGCAGGAAGATATGAACAAAGAAGTCTAGGAACAAAGATCATGGTCCCAAGGTCAGTGTGTGGGTAGGAATAGGGAGTAGGAAACTGAGCAATCTGAGGGCACTGTTTGAGTGCACCTAATGCCCTCACCTTCAGTCTGTTACTGGACTATTTCCATGCCAGGGGCTGGCCCTGCTCCTGAATGATCCCAGAACTGTCATGTCAGGTGACCTCCAGGTCCTTGACATGTGCAGGAAAATTTTCAGGACATGAGTCCAGGTGAAAGTGAGATTCAGTTTATTAAAGCTTGGGACAATGTGGCAAAGGAAGGACCCTGGAGACAGGATCAGGGGTTGAGCCCTGGAAGAGCTTCCACTGTCCAGGGCTCCCCTAGGTGCAAGTCTTATCATGAACCTTAGAGCTTAGGATAGAAGAAGCAAAGTCATGCCTGATGAAAGGCAGAGCACAGGCATGCTCAAAGAAGAGTGGGTGCTGGCATTCTTTGTCCTGAGGGTTTTATCTATTTTCAATAGACAAGGATTTTTATGGGAGGTCCTAAAGAAGGATTTTAATAAAATATTCCTTAGATTTTGGGGTGTGTCATGTAGTATGCTGATGTATTAAAATTAATGTATAATAGAATTTGGAGTCATTCTCTCGTTAGTTTTACCTTTGTCTTGTATTAGTCTGACTCTAGTTTTTTTGGTTGTTGATGTTATCTATCACTCTATGGTGATTTAAAACACCTGCTCTTAGATATCTTTGGTTAGGGTGAGGGAGGAGAAACCAGAAGAATGCAGAGAAGAAAGTTGGCCTGCAATGTCTGGGGTCTTACACTCTAGCCTGTGATCTCAGTGTTCTTGACTGATAGAACAAGGGCAGCCAGAAAAGTCTGAAAAATAACAAACCATGAGTGTGGACCTTGCTTGTTATCAGTTCCTTGAAATGAACTTGCAGCTACAGTAAGAAGAATGGGTGATAAGATTATCAAGGACAGACCCTCTGGCCTCCTCTCCCCTTCCAATTCCTAAGACATGAAAGTCATGTAGGCCTGCAAGCAAAAAAGTCATAGAAATTAGGCATTTGTCACAAGAAAGTTAAAACTTAAAGGTATATAAGATGTAAGAAATCTAACTTCGGGGAGCACGTGTTATGTTGCCTCCTTTGGAGTCACACAGCTCTGCCAGCTAAATAAATCCTACTTCTTTCATCAAGTTGTCTGGGCGTTTTTGTCCTCCTTTGATTTATGCAATAAGAAAGGATATGATTTTGGTTATGATGCTGAATGAAATTGGGTTTATGTACAGTGTTGTATAAAAAGATTTTTACTGGACTCGCTCTTAGAGAAGCTTAGACTTTTGCAATGAGATTTATTTGAAGCTGAAATAGAAGGTTGCTTACAGGTTTCCAAATTCTTATCTTCATCTGTTTCACCAAAGAAAAAGTCCAGTCTTGTCTTCATTAAGTCCAATATAAAGATCAAAGTCCAGATATTCTACTCCATGCTTTAGCCCATATCAAACCTCAATCCAGTCCAGGCACTGCTCAAAATCCATATTTGGCTGCCAGTGCACACAGCATAGCTGCTGGTTGAAGACCCCACAAACAAACAAGTTGGGCAAGCTTATTTCCAAGTAGGAAGTGAAAGCAAACTTTGGTAAGCCTCTGTTTATATTTTAGGGTTGAAAAGACTAGCTTTCCTTTAAGCCAACTGAACAGTTTTGGTTTTTTAATTTGTTTTTTTAATTTTCTGGAATTGTGTTGGTTCCTCCTACTAACCAAGCAGATTCCTTTTTTAAGCTAGACTGACAAGCCTTTCTGGTGGCCATTCTGAGTTGCTGGTGGCCATTCTGAGTTCCATAATGCATGTTTTAAAGTGGAAGCACAGAAGCATCTTCCCCCAGCACCTGAACCAGGAGTTCCTAGAGGAGATTCCCTCCAAACTCAAGTCCAGAAGGCTGACGCACAATAGACTCTGAGTGCACAATAGATTTTTTTTTCTCATTTTTTTTAATTTTATTTTTTTAATGGGGTGACATCAATAAATCAGGATACATATATTCAAAGATCAACAAATCCAGGTTATCTTGTCTTTCAATTATGTTGCATACCCATCACCCAAAGTCAGATTGTCCTCTGTCATCTTCTATCTAGTTTTCTTTGTGCCCCTCCCTCTCCCCCTTTCCCTCTCCCTTTCCACCCTCCCCCCGTAACCACCGCACTCTTATCAATGTCTCTTAGTTTCATTATGTCCCACCTACGTATGGAATAATGCAGTTCCTGTTTTTTTCTGATTTACTTATTTCACTTCGTATAATGTTATCAAGATCCCACCATTTTGCTGTAAATGATCCGATGTCATCATTTCTTATGGCTGAGTAGTATTCCATAGTGTATATGTGCCACATCTTCTTTATCAAGTCATCTATTGATGGGCTCTTTGGTTGTTTCCATGTCCTGGCCACTGTGAACAATGCTGCAATGAACATGGGGCTACATGTGTCTTTACATATCAATGTTTCTGAGTTTTGGGGGTATATACCCAGTAGAGGGATTGCTGGGTCATAAGGTAGTTCTATTTTCAGTTTTTTGAGGAACCACCATACTTTCTTCCATAATAGTTGTACTACTTTACATTCCCACCAACAGTGTATGAGGGTTCCTTTTTCTCCACAGCCTCTCCAACATTTGCTATTACCTGTCTTGTTAATAATAGCTAATCTAACAGGTGTGAGGTGGTATCTCATTGCAGTTTTGATTTGCATTTCTCTAATAACTAAAGAAGATGAGCATCTTTTCATATATCTGTTAGCCATTTGTACTTCCTCCTGGGAGAAGTGTCTGTTCATGTCCTCTTCCCATTTTTGTATTGGATTGTTTGTTTGTTTGTTGTTGAGTTTTATGAGTTCTTTGTATATTTTGGATACTAGGCCCTTATCTGAGCTGTTGTTTGAAAATATCATTTCCCATTTAGTTGGCTTTCTGTTTACTTTGTTATCAGTTTCTCTTGCTGAGCAAAAACTTCTTAGTCTGATGTAGTCACATTCATTAATTTTTGCCTTCACTCTCTTGCCATTGGAGTCAAATTTATAAAATGCTCTTTAAAACCCAGGTCCATGAGTTTGGTACCTATGTCTTCTTCTATGTACTTTATTGTTTCAGGTCTTATGTTTAGATCTTTGATCCATTTTGGGTTACAAACAGGGGGACAAACTGTAGTCCAGTTTTATTCTTTTGCATATGGCTTTCCAGTTTTCCCAGCACCATTTATTGAAGAGGCTTTCTTTTTTCCATTGTGTGTTCTTGGCCCCTTTATCAAAAATACTTTGACTATATATATGTGGTTTTATTTCTGGACTTTCTATTCTGTTCCATTGGTCTGAGTGTCTACTTTTCTGCCAATACCATGCTGTTTTGATTGTCGTGGCCCTATAATTTAGTTTGAAGGCAGGTATTGTAATGCCCCCAGCTTCATTATTTTTCTTTAGGATTGCTTTGGCTAATCGGGGTTTTTTATAGTTCCATATAAATCTGATGATTTTTTGCTCTATTTCTTTAAAAAATGTCATTGGAATTTTGATGGGAATTGCAATAAATTTGTATATTGCTTTGGGTAATATAGCCATCTTGATTATATTTATTCTTCCTAACCAATTACAAGGAATATTCTTCCACCTCATTATATCTTTTTCGATTTCTCTTAACAATGGTTTATAGTTTTCATTATATAAGTCCTTTACATTCTTTGTTATGTTTATTCCTAAGTATTTTATTTTTTTGTTGCAATTGTGAAGGGGATTATTCTTTTGAGTTCCTTCTCAGTTGTTTCATTGTTGGCATATAGAAAGGCTATGGACTTCTGTATGTTAATTTTGTATCCTGCGACCTTACTGTATTGGCTTATTGTTTCTAGTAGTCTTATTGTGGATTCTTTGGGGTTTTTGATGTATAGGATCATATCATCTGCAAAAAGTGATACCTTTACTTCTTCTTTTCAGATATGGATGCCTTTTATTTCTTTGCTTGTCTGATTACTCTGGCTAGAACCTCTAGTACCACATTAAATAATAGTGGAGAGAGTGGACAACCCTGTCTTGTTACTGATTTCAGGGGGAAAGCCTTCAATTTAATGCCATGTAATATGATGTTAGCTGATGTTTTATCATATATGTCCTTTATTATGTTGAGATATTTTCCTTCTATACCCATTTTGTTGAGAGTCTTAAACATAAAATTGTGTTGTATTTTATCGAAAGCCTTTTCTGTGTCTATTGATAAGATCATGTGGTTTTTGTTCTTTGTTTTGTTGATATGGTGTATTACGTTAACCATTTTACATATGTTGAACCATCCTTGAGATTCTGGGATGAATCCCACTTGATCATGATGTATTATTTTTTTAATATGTTGTTGTATTCGATTTGCCAGTATTTTGTTTAGTATTTTAGCATCTGTATTCATTAGAGATATTGGTCTGTAGTTTTCTTTTTTTGTGCCATCCTTGCCTGGTTTTGGTATGAGGGTTATGTTGGCCTCATAAAATGTGTTTGGAAGTATTGCTTCTTCTTCAATTTTTTGGAAGACTTTGAGTAGAATAGGAACCAAGTCTTCTTTGAATGTTTGATAAAATTCGCTGGTATATCCGTCTGGGCCTGGACTTTTATTTTTGGGGAGGTTTTTAATAGTTTTTTCTATTTCTTCTCTACTAATAGGTCTGTTTAGGCTTTCTGCTTCTTCTTGACTCAGTCAAGGAAGGTTGTTTTGTTCTAGGAATTTATCCATTTCTTCTAGATTGTTGAATTTAGTAGCATAAAGTTTTTCATAGTATTCTACAATAATTCTTTGTATATCTACGGTGTCCATGGTGATTTCTCCTCTTTCATTTTGGATTTTGTTTATATGAGTTCTTTCTCTTTTTTCCTTGGTAAGTCTTGCCAAGGGTTTGTCAATTTTGTTGATCTTTTCAAAGAACCAGCTCTTTGTTTTATTAATTTTTTTCTATAGTTTTACTGTTCTCTATTTCATTTATTTCTGCTCTGATTTTTATTATCTCCTTTCTTCGGCTGGTTTTGGGTTGTTTTTGTTCTTCTTTTTCTAGTTCCTTAAGGTGTGAAGTTAAGTGGTTCACTTGGGCTCTCTCTTGTTTGTTCATATATGCCTGAAGTGATATGAACTTCCCTCTTATCACTGCATTTGCTGCATCCCATAGATTCTGATATGTCATATTGTCATTTTCATTAGTCTGTATATATTTTTTGATCTCTGCAATTATTTCTTCTTTGACCCATTCATTTTTTAAAAGTATGTTGTTTAGTTTCCACATTTTTGTGGGATTTTTTTCCTCCTTTTTGCATTTGAATTCTAGTTTCAAGGCTTTATGATCAGAGAATATGCTTGGTACAACTTTGATTTTTCTGAATTTGCTGATGTTGTTTTTGTGGCCCAACATATGGTCAATTCTTGAGAATGATCCATGTACACTGGAGAAAATTGTATACTCAGTCACTTTGGGATGAAATGTCCTGTAGATGTCTATCATATCCAGGTGCTCTAGTGTTTTGTTTAAGGCCACTCTTTGTTGATTCTCTGTTTGGATGACCGATGTAGAGCCGTCAGCGGTATAATTAGGTCTCCAAGTATTATTGTATTTTTGTCAGTTTTTTTTTAAGATCAATAAGTAGCTGTTTTATATATCTTGGTGCTCCTTGGTTTGGTGCATATATATTCAGAATTGTTATGTCTTCTTGATTCAGTGTCCCCTTAATCATTATGAAATGACCATTTTTGTCTCTGAGTACTTTTTCTGTCTTGTAGTCAGCATTATCAGATACGAGTATTGCTACGCCTGCTTTTTTTTCGATGTTATTTGCTTGGAGTATTGTTTTCCAGCCTTTCATTTTGAATTTGTTTTTATCCTTGTTACTTAGATGAGTTTCCTTTAGGCAGCATACAGTTGGATTTTCTTTTTTAATCCATTCTGCTACTCTGTGTCTTTTCATTGGTGAGTTTAATCCGTTTACATTTAGTGTAATTATTGACACTTGTGAGTACCCTATTGCCATTTTATAGATTGCTTTCTGTTAGTTTTGTGTCTTGTTTGATCCTTCTCTTTTGTTTTTCTATCTTTTGTTTTTATTTGGTTGTATTCCATACATCTTTCCTCTGTTGCTATCTTTTTTATCTCATGTGCTTCTGTGGTGGTTTTTTCAATGGTGGTTACCTTTAAGTAATGAAACAGATTCCTACCCTGTTCATTGTAGCACACTATTTTGTGAGTACTTTTGCACTCCATCATCCTTTGCTACTGTTAATCTCCATCCTCCCCCCCCCCCTTTCTTTTTGTTGTTGTCACAGTTTAAATTTGGTTTTATTGTGTTCTTGGAGCTTTTACTTGTGGCTTTATTTTTTTTTTGTTCTTTGTATCTGATTGGAGAACCCCCTTTAGTAATTCCTGGAGTGGGGGTTTTCTGATGATAAATTCCCTCATCTTTTCTGCATCTGTGAATGTTTTTATTTCTCCTTCGTATTTTAAGGATAGCTTTGATGGGTATAGTATTCGTGGCTGAAAGTTCCTCTCTTTCAGGACTTTAAATATTGGGGTCCACTCTCTTCTAGCTTGTAGAGTTTCTGCTGAGAAATCTGATGATAATCTAATGGGCCTTCCTTTATATGTTGTATTCTTCTTTTCCCTGGCTGCCTTGAGAATTTTTTCTTTGCCATTGGTTTGTGCCAATTTCATTATGATGTGCCTTGGAGTAGGTTTGTTGGGGTTAAGAAAACTCAGAGTTCTGTTTGCTTCATGAATTTGAGGCTTTAGTTCTTTCCACAGGCTTGGGAAGTTCTCATCTATTATTTGTTTGAGTATGTTCTCCATTCCATTTTCTCTCTCTTCTCCCTCTGATATACTATTATTCTGATGTTATTCTTTCTGATGGAGTCAGATAATTCTTGTAGGGCTATCTCATTTTTTTTAATTTTTGAGTCTCTTTCTTCTCTCTGTTGTGACTCAAGTTACTTGTCTTCTATTTCATTAAACCTCTCTTCTATCTGACCTGTTCTATTAGCTAAGTTTGTTACCTCGTTTTTCAGCTCATGAATTGAGTTTTTCACCTCTGTTTGATTTGTTTTTATAGTTTCAATTTCCTTGGACATATATTCTTTGTGTTCGTTGAGTTGTTTTCTGAACTCTCTAAATTGCCTTTCTGTATTTTCTTGTATATCTATGAGTATTTTTAGGATATCTATCTTGAATTCTCTGTCATTTAGCTCCAAGCTTTCCAATATATTAAATTTTTTCTCCATAGATTTTTCCTCATCTTTCTGTGTTACCTCTCTTTTTTTTGTATCCATGATATTCGATTTTCTCTTCCTTAATGGCATCTGAGGGTGGTTCTGTTGATAGTATTGAGATTTAATAAAGAATAAAAAGTTAAAAAAATAAAAAATTGAAAAAAGTTGTTTTTTTAATTAATAATGAAATAAAGAAAAATAAAGAAAATAAAAATTTAAAGAAAAAGGAAATTATTCCCCCCTCCTTTTTTCCTCTCCTCTCCTCTCCCCACTTTCTTGAGAAAATCTTGTGGTGAACTGTGAATTATATTGTATTTAATAGAACAAACAATGCCTGTAATGGAGGACCTGAATTGGGGAAAAGTAATAAAGGGGCAAGAAAAAATAATAATAAAAAAAATAAAATAAAAAATAAAAAAGGGGGGTATGGACCCACAAAAAGCAAATATAGAAAAAATTTGGATCAAGAATAAAATGATTTGCATTTAGGTGTTGGTTGACTAAGAGTTATGATGAGAGGAATAAGAGGGAAACAGGAAAATGGGGGGACAAATTAAAAAATTACTATTTTATTTAGTCAAACAAGAGCTTGATAAAATGGAGAGACAGGGATGGGAGCACTGCTAGTGAGTTAAAAAGGCGAAGTAAAACCCCCCCAAAATGCCTCAAACACAAGTTTGAGTCCCAGATAAGATAATTTGTTCGTTATTGAGGTCTGAATGAGAGGAGACGTAAAGGAGAAAGGAAGAAACTAATATAGAGGGAGAAAAGAAAGAGAGAGAGAGAAAAAAAAGATCGAACCACTAAAAGAAGAAAAAAGAAAAAACAGGAGAGAGAGAGAGAGAGAGAGAGAGAGAGAGAGTTAAGGGTTTTGGAGTGCAACCCTCATAGAGAGAAAGGAAGAGGAAAGAAAAGATAATGGGAGATGTAACACTTATGGGTAGTGTAGTTCAAGGAGAGGAGAGAGCAAGACCGGTAGAGAGTTAATCGGCCAAATTGGAGGAGGAAAAAAAAAATCAAAGATGAAGATAAGAGAAACAAACGAACAAATATGATAAAATGGGATAGGTTATAAAGTCTGCGAATTATTCTTGATTTTGAGAGGTTATCTTCTTGCTTTTTCTTTTCTCTCCCTCTTCCTGGTCGGTGACTCTGTACCCCGGGTTCTGCCCCTTTGGCATGCTCAGGTAGAGGTTTGCAGTTGATAAGTCTCTATGGCGATGTCATGTATTGTGCTTCAGTCTCGTTGGCAGTCGAGGCTCATTAGCATTTATAGGCTCTGACAGTGAGAGAGTCCATGTTCCTGGAGCCTCTCTCCTAGTCTTTCCTTCCTCAATTAGTAGCCTGGTAATCCAGCTATGGGGTTGCTGCTGCCTCTGCCTGGATAGTAAGAGGCTCAAAGAGCTGGCAACTCCCCACTCTATTCCCACTCAGCGCAGGACTCTGGGTAAGGCTCAGTCAGTCAGAGCTGCTAGCATAATCAGGTGGGGCTTCCGCCCACTAAAAGACCTCTGGCTCTGCCACTCTCTCCGGTAACACGGGCGGGCACCCACTCCCGGGGCACTTGGAGTAAACTCTCGCTCACTATCTGCGCGCGCAGACCAGGATGTCAGACTGGAAGTCTCGCCCTCTGAGTGAAACCCCCCGCCCGCACTGAAAAGTTCCAGTGTTGGAATTAGCTCTCGCTCCCTTCCTGTGCGTGGCTCCCTCAGGGCGCTGGGGCGGCCCGAGATTCCCGCTTTTTGGCCCACACAAAGACCCGTGACTCTGCCCCTCTGTGGGATAACATGGGCAGGCACTACCGATGCACTCGGAGGAATCTCTCACTCACTATCTGCACACGCACACCAGGATATCAGACCAGTGGCTTCACCCTCTGAGTGAAACCCCCGCCCTTACAGAAAAGTTCCAGCGTTGGAATTAGTTCTCGCTCCCTTCCCGTGTGCGGCTCTCAGGGCGCTGGGGCGGCCTGGAGACTTATGGCCCACACAAAGGCCTCTGACTCTGCCTCTCTGTGGGGTAACACGGGCGCACCCTCCCGGGACTTTGGAAGGAATCTCTCGCCCACTATCTGCGCGCGCCGACCAGGAGATTGGGTAAAATGGCTGCCCCACTTGTCTTTCTTTGTCTGGGTTTGGCGCGAGTGTTAGCTATATTGCCCAGGTTGTCACAGGAACAGTTTTTCCTCAGCTTGGATCTTCGTGCCACAGTCTGGTTCGGCCGTTTGTGCCGCGGCCTGGATCTATTCACCCCCTTTGCCTGCCTTAGTTTCTATATTCTCAGTTTCCAGTGAAAGCCGCCCTGTTCAGGTTAGTGAGGAAGGCGGATCATTTCTTACTCCCTATTTCCTTCCAGGGTTTGGTTATATATTTAGCCAATTTTTCGCTCCATCATACCTTTGGGTGTATTGCAAAACATCTGGAGGCTCCACGGATAGGTTTTTCTGTTTCTGGTTTAAGATCTTGTTGAGTTTTGGGGGAGATTTATCGGTATCGCTTCCTACCCCGCCATTACTCTGACGTCATCCACAATAGATTTTTTGAAATGTACAATTGCACCTACGAATACTTTAGCCTTCTAGCAAATTAAGCTAAATGGGATGTTGCAGTTTCTTACTAAAGATGGCTTTTCAAGTTTTGATATAGTGTTCAACTTCATATGCTCTCTTTCCCCACAATTATCTGGCTATCTACTTGAGTTAAAAGTAGAGTCTTGTGATTTATCAGTTGGTTATTAATTGCTCAGCCTGCCATCTCAGCTTTCCACTTACATGGTGTAAATAAAGCCAGTAGCCGTGGCCACCATCACAGCCACCTGGCCCATGCAGGTTCACATTTGATTCAGATGGACGGTAATGAAACAATGGAGCCAAGGTCTGGTGGGCCATTAGCTTTAATACTAGTTCACACCCTGTTGGTGAGAAATACACACAGTGGGAAAACACTTCCCTTTCCGTTCAGGGATCCCAAAGCCACTAACTCATCCAAGTTTCCTAGAATCAAAGGTTTCTACCTCACCAGCCTTATTCACCTCTGTTCCCCATCTCCTTCTCTCTGCACAAACTTTGCACAAACTGGCTTCTCCTTTAGTACTCTGCCATCTTGGCTGCATCTCCTCTGCAATGCTAATTTTAGGAACCAAGAGAGAGCAAGCCCCTGGTCTGCTGCCCCATTTTTTTTTTGTATTTTTCTGAAGCTGGAAACGGGGAGAGACAGTCAGACAGACTCCCGCATGCGCCCGACCGGGATCCACCCGGCACGCCCACCAGGGGCGACGCTCTGCCCACCAGGGGGTGATGCTCTGCCCCTCCGGGGCGTCGCTCTGCCACGACCAGAGCCACTCTAGCGCCTGGGGCAGAGGCCAAGGAGCCATCCCCAGTGCCCGGGCCATCTTTGCTCCAATGGAGCCTTGGCTGCGGGAGGGGAAGAGAGAGACAGAGAGGAAGGGGGGGGGTGGAGAAGCAAATGGGCGCTTCTCCTATGTGCCCTGGCTGGGAATCAAACCTGGGTCCCCCGCACGCCAGGCCGATGCTCTACCGCTGAGCCAACCGGCCAGGGCCTGCTGCCCCATTTTATAGTGTAGAAATCAAAACCTGTAAGCCAATATACAAATAAGGAAGTCTCTGATACAAAGTCACTTATCTGAGGCATAACTGGGATTCCTTATGAAAGTGCACAACCTCACATCATGCAACAGTCAAGGGTGTGGGGAAAAGCTTAGTATTAAAAGGGTGGGAAAGGCCTATTCTTAAAACTAAGCCTTAGGTTATAAGGATCCTGCCTGCTTACAGCCTGTCCTCCACACCCAAATCAAACTATAAGTGAGCAAACATATACATCATATTTGCAAATTTATTTGACCCAGACCAGGGAATTTTCCTAGTTCTTACTAATCTGCCTCAAGTCCACTTCAAGTTGGAGGTGCATGTTAAGTTCCCAGAAGAATAAAGTCAGGGTAAGAATTCTTTTATTTTCTTTCTGCTGTTTTTCTCTGAGGAACGTTAAAGTTTATGCCTTTCAGAGAGTGTACAATTTTATAATTTTGTTAGAATAGTCATTGAGTTAACCAAACATAGAAAGAATATTATGATAAATATATTTTAAGTTGAAATCTTTAAAAGCTCTACACTTGACACTTTCTCATAATTTTAATACCTGAAATCTCAGAAATCATTATAGTTTTCCATAAATGTGTGTCTTTCTTTCTAAGTTGAAAATTTTCCTAGAAAATTTCCTAAATTCTTAACAATTCCAAATCAGAACTGAAAGTATAACAAAACTTCAAAAATGCAACCAAAACTACTATCATCGAACAAATTCTAAAATAGCATTTCTCTTTTAATTTTAGATATAGTTAAAATATTTGGTTCTTATGGAAATACTGACTTTTCTGTTGAGAGTTTCAGAATTACTAAATATATTTAACAGGTCACCATTCTATTTTCAAGATTCAATTAAATAAATTTTTATTATACATCTCTGTCAAGAAAAGCTGAGCTAGCCTTTATGAAATAAGACATTGGTCCTACTATATAGGCATTTCAAATAATTATATGAGCAGTTTATATTTAAATTTTTAAGCGTATCAATCCCTTTTCTTGCATGATTTCATTTAGGTTTTTACAGCAGTCTTAGCAGACTAGAGAAGAGATAGATGTTGCTAATGACTAGTGCATGGCCTTAGGCAAGCCACTTAAATCTGAGTCTCAGTTTCCTACCATGTCAAAGGAAAATGGTGTTATACTTATCTCTCAGGGTTTTTGTGATAATTAGAAATTAATTCTATGAAGTGCCTAATTCCATGCTTAACATTTAGTAGGTAATCAATAAATGGTTGCTTTTATTATCATTCAATTATTCTTTGGGGGAAAAAGAAATCTTGCATAGATTGAATGTGTCTTATTATAAAAAATAAGTTTTGAAACTCAGAATTAGCTTCAGAAAGCTGTATTGAATTTTTTATATGAGACATATTCAATCATAAGTTTAAGCCCATATTGGCAGGACTGTGGCAGAGAAGATTAGGTTGTTTACTTATAAATACTTATTGAACCCTGAATATAACCTTTGTTGTTTCTACCAATCCTGAAATTTTCTTCATTGATTCAGGCATTTTTAATGAATGCTAATGTTTTCCCTAGAAAATTTCTTTCATATCCTTTCCTAGGAAAATGTGCATTATAGGTATAATGGCAGCAAAGGTATAAAGTTTAATTTCTATGGGTGAGAGATAGCTAGAATAGAACACTCAAATGAAAAAAAAGTTGAAATAATAGGTAGCATTTGCATGTTATTCTTTTGAGGTTTTTTCACATTTATTTCTAGTATTACTTTGCCTTTTTATATCCCTAAGCAACTGGTAAAGTAATGTAAATAAATCCTTCAGATAAGATAGTTAGATAAAGAATAATGAATGATTTACTAGGTATGGGTTATAAATTATCAGTAGAATTAGGACAAAAGTCTCTCTCCTTTGAACAATAACTGCTTCTTCCTTATTTTAGGTGCAACTGCAAACATATGTCTAGTGGTGCAAGTGAGCTTTCAGCCTAGGTGTTCTGAGGATGGTTTCATTTTTCTTTTTAGTACACCATATCAATTTTGAGTATTCTTAAAAGAATTCTTAAATATTCTTAAAAGAATAACAATGTCTTTCCTCACAGAGGGGTTCAATAGGTTAATATACAGAGAAAACTCTTGCTCCACAGGGTGGGGAAAGAGGAAGTCCAGAGGGTGGGGCAGTTGTTTCACCCAAGAGAGATGGTATCCGCAGTATGGGATAATTGCTCAGCATAGAGATCCTGATGGCTCTTCTCCCATGTCTCTCCTCAGAGCCACAAACCATGGACTTTTTTTATTAATATGTGACTCTAATCTATTTGGCTCTCCTTCTACCAGAATCCAGGCTGAGTGTTTATGAATGAAATTTTGCTCATTGGTCCTTTAACAGGGTGCCTGTGTCTCCAGTTGTCTCTTCCTTGTGGACAGAAACCTTGCTTCTTTTCACAACTTGATGTTATATGAATGCCTCATCCAGGCTCTGGTGCTCTAGACTAGGAAACCTGGCTTGAGGTTTCAGCTTCCTTCTTCTCAGAAGCAACTTCCCATCCCCAGAAGCTGAGATATTTCTCTGGAACCTCTTCCACTGCCTGTAGGAGAATGGCCAGACCTTTTCGTGTCTCTGCCCTTCCTACCAGTCTCAATTTGGCTTCTTCTGTATATCTTTGTTTATACGATTCCCCTTCAGCTAGTCTTCCATTGATTATTCAGGAGGAGGATTCTTCTATAATTTGGTGTAATTCCTGTTTGTTCTGGGGAGGAGATGAGTGTAACATCCACCTACTCTGCTGCCATCTTGGATCCTCTCTAGCTCTTATATTTTGATCATTAATAATTTTTGTTCATTATTTATACAATATGAAGTAAAGACTAAACTCTAATCTGTTGGATATAGAAATCTAAGTTGCCCAGAAATTCTGCTGAAGATATTACTTTTTTTCTTCATTGAATGGATTTGGCATCCTAATAAAAACTCAATTGGCCATATATTTATTGGTTTATTTCTGGACTCTTAATTTTATTTTATTAGACTATATGTTCACATTTATGCCAGTACCACATTGTTTTGATTAATATAGTTTTGAGGTAAGTTTTAACTTTAGAAATTGTAAGCCCTCCACCTTTTTTTCTCTTTTTCAATATTATTTTAGCTATTAAAGCCCTTTGCAATTCCATATAAACTTGAAGATTGGTTTCTCTATTTCTGTGAAAAAAAGTTCATTGAAATTTTGATAAAGATGGCATTGAATTTATAGATCTATAGATTATTTAGTTTACAGCTTTCTAGGTTGCTTTATCCTAAGACTTGTGGAGTTTTACTGTAGGTGTGTATAGCTTGGTATTTAGTCAAGTACTCAAGATAAACCCTGTGAAGATTCTTAATTGCTTTGAAACTTTTACCATACACATGTATCTATTTCCCAGTATTCTGCCCCACAATTATCAACTGGATTCACTTCCCTGAGCTGTGATATCTGTTTTTTAACTCAACCTGGCTGCCATTGTCTGCTTATGTTCTGCATCTCTGCACTGTAGTTCAGAAACTGCCTCCTGGCAGAAAGCTGGTAGCATCACAGGATTAACCTCATTGCTTTTTTACTTGTTTTAAGGATCACAATGATATACTACCTGTTATGTGATACTTTTTTAAAGTAGATGTTTTATAGAATATGTCCAGTTTCCTAATCTTTTATGATGAGAGAGCAAATCTGGTTCTGATTATTTTACTAAGGCTGAAAATACAAGTATTCATTTTTGAAATATTATTATGAAATGACCTGTATGACTCTTGAGGAGAAAGATTACATCTTATTCAAACTTTTGTTCCTGATGCCTATTATAAGGTTTGATATAGAGTTTGTTCCCAAGGAGTATTTTGAATCAGGTGTTTTATCTGCCACATGTATAAAATATCATTTTATGCTTGTCTCTTTGAATCCAAGCTTGGTTGCATATGAGTTTAATCTGATGAGTAAAAAAGAGTTTTTGAGTAAAAAAAAATGGTGCCTTGAGGGGTGGTCCCGATATCTCCTTTTAAAATTTCAGCAAATTCAACAACTAAAGACAGAGAAAAAATTCTCAGGAGCACCTGAAATATACACACACCAGACAAAGGTATGATTGGGCGAAATGGTGGTGAATATATAATTCACCCTGAAGGAAATAAGATGGAGAACAGGGTATTTTGCTTTTCTCACTGATCTGAGGAAGGAGTGCTTTTTTCTGAAGCCAAGCAAAGTGGAGGGTCGGAGGCAGAGGAAGGAAGCTGGATTAGGGCAGATGATCAAGCAGGCGATCACGATAACTCTGCTTGAGATCATGGACAAGAGCATGCAGGGGCTCCAGGCTCTAACAAAGGTTACAAGTGTGGGGTGCCCATGGGAGCCGATGCTGGGCCAGCAGCTTTGTATGTTCCCAGCTCCATGATCACAGGCAGTGTGCAAGTGGCTCCACCTGGCACCACTGACATGGGCACGTGCATGTGCAGGCTGGAGGTCTTAACCCAAGATAATCAGTGATAAACACCTGTGTGGCTGTTGCTAGCATCTTTGTGCATTCCCAGCTCCACCACCAGCATAGGACATGAGCAAAGGCCAGGATCTTTGGGTTTGGGACTGTTCGGGTGGGGTGCCTCTGCAAGCCAATACAGGCATTAAAGCCCATTTCTGCATTCCCATCACTGACTGAGATCACAGGTGCCAGCCGCCAAAGTGGGTGGTTCCAGGCCACTGTACACTGCTGAAGTCATGGGGCTGAGCACACACATGGCTTGCTGCAGGCAACCAAACAATACAAAAGGGAAAAGTCTCTGAGATTAGACCTGTGAGCGCTGAGGCATACTAGACATGCCTGGGGGCCCTTAGAAACTTGATCTACCATTGACTCCCAGCCCACAGCATACTGAGTCATGCTATACCTGTCCACTGGTCCTAAGAAAGATGCTAGATCTGCAATCATCTCCAAGCTCTGCCTGCTCTTGCTGGCAGCTCTAGTTGGCCCAGCATTACCCAGAAATGTGCTTTAAGCAGTACTAGAGGAAGGACTTGGCTGCTCTTAAAGCCTCTTGCTCTGCAAGCAGTGGCTAGGGTGAACCTCACAGCTAAGTCCCAAGGCTGCTAGTTCAGATGGGAGAGATGTGAGGAGAGGCACCTGGAAAAACTGAGTTTCCCATTGTCAGAGCCTCCAAACCCTAACAAGCCCCACCTACCAACTGGGTGAGGCTCAGGTTACATCATTGCCACAGTGACACAACAGCAAACATCTACCCAAGACCCCACAGGGGCAAAACTTGTAGTACAGAGCCATCTGCCAAAAAAAGGGAAGGAAGAAGATACTTCTCAAAACCAGAAAAAATTTACATTTTTTTCTTTTTCTTTATTTTTCCATTTGGTCATTTTATCTTTTTTCCCTTTTATTCTTTCTTTTTACTTTTGAACTTCATTACCCATAATTTTTACATTATTTATTCTTGCTTTAAATGGGGTTTCACTTCAAAAAACATTTACTATTTTTTAATTTATTTTTCATTTTCTCTCATTAGATCATCATTTATCAACAAATTACTGTATTTTGCATTCATATACTTATTCAAGTATGCTTTTTTAATTCATTTTCATCTCTTTTCTCATCTTTCCTCAGTTCCTGCACCTTGTTCTCTATAGCTTTTGTTCCACTTATCACTATAGAATTTTAATTTTTTCTCTGTATTTTTTCAATTTCTTATTTTATTTTTTATTATCTCTTATTAGTATTATTAAAAATACCACTCTCAAATGTTATTAAAGAAAAATAAATCAAATATCATGAATACAAAAGACAGAGATGTAGCTCAGATAGATGATGAAAAATCTCTAGAAAAAAAATTTTCAATTGCTTGGAAACTTTGGAGTTAAATGACATAGAATTAAAAATAGAAGTCCTAAAAATACTCAAGTAAATACAAGAAAGCATGGAAAGGCAATAAAGACAGCTCAAAACACAATTTAATGAACAAAAACAATACTTCACCAAATAAATTGAAACTATAAAAAGGAACCAAACAGAGATGAAAAACTCAACACATGAACTGAAAAACAAGGTAACAAGCTTAGCTAATAAAAAAGGCCAGATAGAGTACAGAATTAGTGACATAGAAGACAGGCAACCAGAGATACTACAGAGAGAAGAGGAGAAAGACACATGAATTTAAAAAAATAAAGAAGACCTACTGGAATTGTCTGGCTGCATCACAAAGAGCAACATAAGAATAATGGGTATATTAAAAGGAGAAGAAAGAGAAAATAGAATGGAGACCATATTCAAACAAATAATCAAGAAATTCCCAAGGCTGTGGAAAGAATTAGAGCCTCAAATTCAAGAAGCAAACAGAACATCAAGTTACCTTAACCCAAACAGACCTACTTCAAGACACACCATAATGAAATTATCACAAACCAATGACAAACAAAAAATCCTCAAGGCAGCCAGGGAAAAGAAGAATACAACATATAAAAGAAGGCCCATTTGACTATTATCAGATTTTTCAGCAGAAACTCTATAGGCAGAAGAGAGTGGACCCTAATATTTAAAGTATTGAAAGAGAATAACTTCCAGCCAAGAATACTACATCCATCAAAGCTATCCTTCAAATACAAATGGGAAATAAAAACATTCACAGATGTAGAAAAGATGAGGGAATTTATCACCAGAAAACCCCCAATTCAGGAAATACGAAAAGGGGTTATCCGACCAGATACAAAGAACAAACAAAACAAAATCACAAAAAAATGCTCCATCAACATCACAATAAGAACAAGATTAATCTGTGACAACAAAAAAAAAAGGGGGGGGGAGAGGACAATGATTAACAGTAGCAAAGGAGGATGGAGTGCAGAAGCACTCATGAGATAACATACTACAATGAATATGATATATATATATTTTTTATTACCTATTGGTAACCACCCCTGAAAAAACCACTACAGAGCACATGGCTTAAAAAAAAGAAGAAACAGAGGAAAGAAGTATGGAATACAACCAAATAGAAACAAATGAAAAAGAACAACAACAACAAAAAGAACCAAACAAGATACAGAGCTATCAGAAATCAGATATAAAATGGCTATAAGAAACCCTCAAGTGTCAATAATTACATTAAATGTAAATGGATTGAACTCACCAATAAAAAGACACAGAGTGGCAAAGTGAATCAAAAAAGAAAATTCAACTGTATGCTGCCTTCAAGAAACACATCTAGCTACAAGGATAAAAACAAATTCAAAGTGAAAGTTTTGAAAACAACTCTCCAAACAAATAATATCCAAGGAAAAGCAGGTATAGCCATACACATATCTAACAATGCTGATTACAAGACAGCAAAGGTAATCAGAGACAAAGATGGCTATTTCATAATGATAAAGGGGACATTGAATCAAAAACACATAACATTTCTTAATATATATGCACCAAACCAAGGAGCACCAAAGTGTATAAGACATCTACTAACTGATCTAAAAATAAAAACCGATAAAAATAGAATCACACTTGGAGACCTCAATACACCACTGACAGCACTAGATCATTCATCCAAACAGAAAATCAGTAAAGAAATATTAGCCTTAAATGAAACACTAGAACAATTAGATATGATAAACATCTACAAGACATTTTATCTCAAAAGGCCAGAGTATCCATTTTTCTCCAGTGTACATGAAACATTCTTAAGAATTGACCATATGTTGGGCCCCAAAACTAACATCAACAAATTCAGAAAGATTGAAATTATACCAAGCATATTCTCAGAACATAAAGCTTTAAAATTAGAATTCAACTGCTAAAAAGAAGTAAATAAAACCCACAAAAATGTGGAAATTAAAAAACATATTTCTAAAAAATGAGTAGGTCAAAAAAGATATACAGGAGAGATCAAAAGATATATACCGACAAACAAAAATGACAATACAACATATCGGAATATCTGAGATGCAGCAAAAGCAGTGTAAGATAGAAGTTTATATGACCACAGGCTGAAATAAACAAACAAGTAAGAGCCTAAGTAAAGAACTTCACATCTTAAGGAACTAAAAAAAAAAAAGAACAAAGTCAACCCAAAACCAGCAGAAGAAAGGAAGTAATAAAAATCAGAGCAGAAATAAATGAAATAGAAAACAAAAAAAACTATAGAAAAAATTAATAAAATAAGGAACTGGTTCTTTGAAAAGATCAGCAAAATTGACAAACCCATGGCAAGACTCACTAAGAAAAAAAGAGAAAGGACTCAAACAAAATCCAAAATGAAAGAGGAGAAAACATTACATATATCATAGATATACAAAGAATTATCATAGAATACTATGAAAAACTATATGCCACCATGTTTCACAATCTAGAAGAAATGGATAAATTCTTAGAACAATTTAAGCTTCCTAGACTGAGTCATGAAGAATTAGATAGCCTAAACAGACCCATAAGCAGGGAAAAAATAGAAACAACTATCAAAATCCTCCTAAAAAATAAAAGTCCAGGGCCAGACGGCTATACTAGTGAATTCTATCAAACATTCAAAACAGACATGGTTCGATTCTACTCAAAGTCTTCCAAAAAGTTGAAGAAGAAGCAATACTTCCAAACACATTTTATGAGGCCAACATAACCCTTATACAAAAACCTGGCAAGGACAACACACACAAAAAAAACTACAGACCAAAATCTCTAATGAATACAGATGCTAAAATCCTAAAGAAAATACTAGCAAATTGAATACAACAATACATTAAAAAAATAATTCATCATGATCAAGTGGATTCATCCCGAAATCACAAAGACGGTGCAACATAGGTAAAACAGTTAACGTAATACACCATATGAACAAAACAAAAAACAAAAACCATATGATCCTATCAATAAATGCAGAAAAGGCATTCAATAAAATACAACATCATTTTAGGTTTAAAACACACAACAAAATGGGCATAGAAGGAAAATATCTCAACATAATAAAGGCCATCTATGATAAACCATCAGCTAACATCATATTAAATGACAAAAAAACTGAAAACTTGTCCTCTAAAATCAGGAACAAAACAAGGTTGCCCACTCTCTCTATTCTTATTCAACATAGTGCTGGAAGTTCTAGCAAGAGCAATCGAACAAGAGAAAGAAATAAAAGGCATTCATATTGGGAAATAAGAAGTAAAGGTTTCACTTTTTGCAGATGATATGATCCTGTACATTAAAAACCCCCAAAACTCCACAAAAGAACTATTAGAAACATTATACTAATATAGTAAGGTTGCAGGATACAATATTAATATACAGAAGTCTGTTGGCTTCTTATATGCCAATAATAAAACTTTAGAAAATGAACTCAAAAAATAATCTCTTTTACAGTTGCAACAAAAAAAATAAAACACCTAGAAATAAACATAACAAAGAATGTAAAGGACCTATATAATTAAAACTACAAAGCATTGTCAAAGGAAATAAAAAAAGATACAATGAAATAGAAAATATTTCTTGTTCTTGGATAGGAAGAATAATTATAGTCAAAATAACCAAATTACCCAAAGCAATATACAAATTTAATGCGATTCCCATCAAAATTCTGATGTCATTTTTTAAAGAAATGGAACAAAAAATCATCAGGTTTATATGGATCTATAAAAAACCTTGAATAGCCAAAGTAATTCTAAGGTAAAAAAACAAAGCTGAGGGCATTATAATATCTGACTTCAAATTATATTATAGAGCCACGATAATCAAAACAGCATGGTATTGTCTGAAAAATAGACACTCAGACCAATGAAACAGAATAGAGAGCCCAGAAATAAAACCACATATATATGGTCAAATCATCTTTGATAAAGGAGCCAAAAACAAACAAGGAAGAAAAGAAATTCTCTTCCATAAATGGTGCTGGGAAAGCAGGAAAGCCACATGCAAAAAAATAAAATTTGACTACAATTTGTCTCCTTGTACCAAAATTAATTCAAAAGGGATCAAAGACCTAAATATGATACCTGAAACAATAAATTATATAGAAGAAAAGATAGGTATTAAAGTCATGAACCTTGGCCATAAAGAACATTTTATGAATTTGACTCCAAAGGCAAGGGAAGTGAAGGAAAAGATAAATGAATGGGACTGCATCAGACTAAGAAGCTTTTGCACAGCAAAAGAAACTGACAATAAAACAGACAGCCAACTAAATGAGAGATGATATTTTCAAACAATAGCTCAGATAAGGGCCTAATATCCAAAATATTCAAAGAATTCACAAAACTCAACAACAAACAAGCAAACAATCTAATAATAAAATGGGAAGAGGACATGAACAGACACTTCTCCCAAGAAGAAATACAAATGGCCAACAGCTATATAAAAAGATGCTCAATCTCACTAGCTTTTTGATAAATGCAAATCAAAACTAAAATGAAATACCACCTCACACCTGTTAGATTAGCTATTATCAACAAGACAGGTAATAACAAGTGTTGGAGAGGTTGTGGAGAAAAAGGAACCCTCATTCACTGTTGATGGGAATGTAAAGGAGTACAACCATTATGGAAGAAAGTACGGTGGTTTCTCAAAAAATTAAGAATAGAGCTACCATATGGCCCAGCAATCCCTCTACTGGGTATATACCCCCAAATGCAAAAACACTGCTAAGTAAAAACACATGCTGCCTCATGTTCATCACAGCATTATTCACAGTGGCCAAGACATGGAAACAACCAAATACTTCTTTAATAGATGATTGGATAAAGAAAATGTGGTACATATATACTATGAAATACTACTCAGCCATAGAAATGATGACATAGAATCATTTTGACAACATGGATGGACCTTGATATCATTATACTGAGTGAGTGAAATAAGTAAATCAGAAAAAACTAAGAACTTGAGGATGTCATACATAGGTGAGACACAAAATTGAGACTCCTGGACATAGATAAGAGTGCAGTGGTTACCAGGAGGAGGCGAAGAAAGAGAGGGAGGAGTGAGGGAAGGGAAAGGGCACAAAGAAAACCAAATAAAAGGTGACAGAAGACAATTTGACTTTGGGTGATGGGTATACAACATAATCAAATGTCAAAATGATCTGGAGATGTTTTCTCTGAATCTATGTACTCTACTCATCAATATCACCCTGTTAAAATTAATTGTCTAAATAATTTTTTAGAAAAACAAGGTGCTATAATAAAAACCGGTAAAAATTTTAAAAAACAGTTTTTGTTTGTAGTAATAAGTCTTGTGTTTTAATGCTGATAGTTTCACAAAAGGAAAATCAAAATTATATAAAGACTTTTAAAATTCCTATGAAAAGAAAATTCCTGCACTGCTTACCACCAGAGGTTGCAAAAGAACCATCCCCCCCAAAAGAAAATGATGTCTATGACTCACTTTTGAGTTGTAAAATACAGATTATAATCTCATTGAAACCTGAACCCTATGCACTTATTTAACTTCCATATCCATGCCAGAAATATGATGAGTTCCTCACATATATTAAGTGCTCAATAAATGTTAAATTAATTTGAATATATGTACAGACCTTAATGAACTTCAAAATGCTGTTCATTGTCTTTCAGGTTATTAGGTATAATAATACTAAAACTAATGCTTACATAGATTACCTGGGCTATAGAAAGAAATATTGCAAACCTCGGTGCCTAGTCAGATTTCATTTCTGAAACAAGCTCAACAGTAATAAAATTGCAAAAGCATTTGGGATACATTATTATTTATGTTTTGTTTGTTTAGCTTTAAAGTGTTTATTAGTAAGAGCTTTGCACAATTGGTCATATTATCTTTCTAAGTAAAGAATAAGCCAAATAATGAAAATTAATATTTGACAGTAGGTAGTGCTCTGCAATTAAACTATTCTGGCCAAGTCTAAGGAACTTAGAGTATCCAAAGCAAAGAGCAATTAGATCCAATGTTGGAGGTGTATGCTTCAGAGACAAAGCTGAAATGGCAAAGGCTGTGAAGGTGAACTCTTGGAAATGTATGATGGAGTGTAATTGTTTCTTATGTTACCCAAAAGGGTATTTCCAACTTGCTGACTTGACACCTTCCTCTGCCTTGCTGTAATGTTTCAATGACTTTTACTTTTCAAACTATGTACAGTTCTTTGGAAATTTTGTCCCTTACTGATTTTCGTCAATATTTCAGTTGGTACTATAAGGACATTTATCAAATGCTTTCTGTTGTAGAAATTGCTTTAAGGCAGGTCACCACTAGGAGGGGTCTTAGAACAGAAGCTGTCCTGCCTGCTCATTTTCAGTTAAGAAAATGGATATGGCCCTGGCCGGTTGGCTCAGTAGTAGAGCGTTGGCCTGTCGTGCAGAAGTCCCAGGTTTGATTCCCGGCCAGGGCACACAGGAGAAGCGCCCATCTGCTTCTCCACACCCCCTCCTTCCTTTCTGTCTCTCTCTTCCCCTCCTGCAGCGAGGCTCCATTGGAGCAAAGATGGCCCGGGTGCTGGGGATGGCTCCTTGGCCTCTGCCCCAGGCGCTAGAGTGGCTCTGGTCGCGACAGAGCGACACCCCGGAGGGGCAGAGCATCGCCCCCTGGTGGGCAGAGCGTCGCCCCCTGGTGGGCGTGCCGGGTGGATCCCGGTCGGGTGCATGCGGGAGTCTGTCTGACTGTCTATCCCCGTTTCCAGCTTCAGAAAAATACAAAAAAAAAAAAAAGAAAGAAAATGGATATGTAGGAAAGGACACGGACTTTCACAATGTCTTAGAGGTCATAAGTGGCCCAAGTAAAACCTAGTTATTCTATTATATTATACTACCCTTAAGTGATAGAGGTTGACATGATGTCAGCTATGCAAACATGAACATTTGATTCACTTTCTTTTTCTTCCCTTTTTTTCTCCCCCCCCCCCAATAAATTTATGTCAACTTACCAGTTTTCAAGAAGTTTATGAAATATTTTGGGTGTGTTTGTGTGTTCATGTGTTAAACACATTACTGAATTTTTGTGATGTCATTACAACTTGCAGTGGTTAGAATGGGAGGTGTAGAAATTTTCATCCCATTTAGTGTCTACCTCTTTGCGTGGGGCAAGCTTCTGAATCAAAACTTATAATGAATGTCTAAAAACCAGTTTTCTTGAAAACTAAAGTGCCTTTTCCTACTTTCAAATTCACTTTACTTTGATATCAAATGAAACCCATTTGGTGTAGAAAATTAAAGTAGCTGCATTTTTCCCCAGCACAGAAAAATCTTTTATTTGCCTCTAACCCTTTCCATTTTTCATGACAGTCACTGTATTTTCTTCTCTGAAACACAAACAAGTCAATGCAAGCATGGCTGGCAGGCTGAAATGATTATGGGATAATTTGTGTTTGCCAAACCAAACAAAATCAATCACCATTGTTTAGAGAACCACAACATTAAATGGCTATGAGAGGGTATTTCTGGACTTTCACAAAATAGGTTTCTCAAACACAGATAAGGAAGCAGAATATCAAATGCCCCAGGCATGGTTTGTAATTTTCAAATTTGCATAAAAATATAAACTATACATATGGTGGATTAACTCCACTGGATTAATGCAAACTAAAGGCAGCTTGGCACTGCTGCAATGATCACTTTAGTCATAGGTTCCCAATGGGCAAGAATATATAATGAATGTTTATCTAAAGCTTGAAGTAACATTTCAGAAATGTAACTTGCTGGCCTATAAGGATGGGTGGAAATAACTTTACAATGGAATGGAAGTCAGAAGAGAACTAATAGAAATAATTGTATACTGTATCTCTAGCTATTTGTTTCTGAGTACATTAGTCCACCCATATTTGAAAGGGATATGTCCAAGACCTCCAGTGGGTGCCTGGAGGGAAGGGCACAAAAATTTTGTGCTGAACCACAAAAAAAGTTAACCAAATTGACATTTTATGAAGATTACAGAGTCTATACACTGGGGAACAATTTTTTTTTTCTGTTGCATGACGTTTTAGAACTGTTTCTATATACGTCTTCATCGCTAATTCCTAATCTGAAATCTGTTTTTTGGTGCATGCTCTAGTTTGTATGCAATTTTATTTTATTTTTTTGTTACAGTTAATGGCATGCATTGATTTTTAAATTGGAGTTAAAGGGCAATGACTCTTGGATTGAACATAACTACAAGGCAATTAAAGTTTTACAAACATCACTTTTACATAATTATAGTTGTTTTTAAATGTAAAAAATTATTATCTGATAAAAAACACCCTCTTATTTTGTTTTAAGATTGAATCATGGCCCTGGCCGGTTGGCTCAGTGGTAGAGCGTTGGCCTGGTGTGCGGAAGTCCCGGGTACAATTCCCGGCCAGGGCACACAGGAGAAGCGCCCATCTGCTTCTCCACCCCTCCCCCTTTCCTTCCTCTCTGTTTCTCTCTTCCCCTCCTGCAGCCAAGGCTCCATTGGAGCAAAAGATAGCCCGGGCGCTGGGGATCGCTCCTTGGCCTCTGCCCCAGGCTCTAGAGTGGCTCTGGTCTTGACAGAGCAACGCCCCGGATGGGCAAAGCATCGCCCCCTGGTGGGCGTGCCGGGTGGATCCCGGTCAGGCGCATGCGAGAGTCTAACTGCCTACCCGTTTCTAGCTTCAGAAAAATACAAAAAAAAAAAAAAAAAAGATTTAATCATGTCTTCTTTGAGTAGGCATAAATGTAAGAATAGTCTTGACACCTTCTGTTATATATGTGGCTGTTACACACTTGAACGTCAAAGGCTCAATATTTCATCATTTGTGACACATGCATATATTGCCTATTTTCAAGTTCCCCTTGGCAATCAAGACAAGAATTGGGCTCCTCATATTGTGTCATAATTGTGAGGAAATGCTTCATGACTGGACAAAAGAAAAACGCAAAGGAATGCCTTTTGGTATTCCCATGGTTTGGTGGGAACCTAAGGACCACAGCAGTGACTATTATTTCTGTCTGATCCATACAAAGGGCATTGGCAAGAAAAAAACAACATATGATTACATATCCTAATATTCCTTCAGCAATACGACCTATCCCACACTCTGAGACACTTCCGGTTCCAGTTTTCATTGGTTTTATTTCTTCTAAGGACAAAGAAAGTGAACATGGTTACCAAGTGTAATTTGATAAGATGCATGAGGAAATGGTTGTAGAATCTGAAGGGTCTTCTTCTGATGCCAAGCAGTCATTAACCCCTCAGCAGTTTAGCCAACATGAATTGAATGACTTAGTAAGAATGACAAAAATTGTCTTCGACTTTCTGAAGTATGAGGAGCATAACTGGATTATTTGTGTGGATCTTAAAATGGTAAATTTTCTGCCAGGACAACAGAAACATATAACAGCCACATATATAACAGATAGGTTTCACAAAGTAGCCTTGCTTTCTGTGTTTGTGGGACAGCCGAGCTCAGGAGAAACACTGGACACAGAAGGAGTGACAAACATGTGAAACTCTGGAGGTAGAGATGCAAAATATTGTGAATGAACCTGTAGTTAATTGAGACAGGATCATTTTTCCTCCACTTCACATTAAATTTGGCTTAATGAAGCAGTTTGTTCAGGCTTGGAATAGAGAAAGTGAATGCTTTCAACATATTATTTCTACTTTACCTGCCTTGTCTTTCGAGAAGATAAGAGCAGGTGTATTCAATGGACCTCAAATTTGAACCTTTATACGTGGTGAAGAATTTGCCAGGAAGATGAATAAGGAGGAGAATGCAGTATGACCGTCTTTTGTGGCAGTTACAAAGGACTTCCTTGGCAACAAAAAAGCAGAAAACTATGAACTTCTGATTCAAAGGATGCTGTTGGCTTTCTGTGACATTGAATGCAACATGAGCATTAAGATTCACTTCCTGAACAGTCACCTTGATAAGTTTCCCGAAAATCTTGGAGCTGTTAGTGATGAACAGATTACTGCTGGAGCATCAAATGAGATTGTCCTCAACAACTACACAAATGCAAGAGCTACAAACGCAAATTTTTGCCTGAATAGAATTTAAATAAGTTTTGTGCAAATTTTATGATTAAAATAAGTGTTTTAATATGTTCTATTTTGAAATTGTAAACAAATTGTGATGCAATCATATCTTTTAGTGTATTACTGCATTATATAAATTATTATATTCTCACAAAGATGATGCCCAAGAAGACATTCTACTTCATTATGTTAAACTGAATGTTGAAAATTTTACAATAAAATGAAAACCTAAAATCTTGAATTGCAAAAAAACAAAACAAAACTTTTGCTTACGGAGAAATACTAATGTCATATTTGAGGTCAGGATCCTCAAATTAGTTAACAAGTGTTTTTGTGTATGCAACAAAAACTTTGTTCCCCAGTGCTTTATACAACATCAAGATCAGGGTAGTTAAGTTTTTCACAGACCAGCGAGTAGTTTCTCACAAATTAGTATTGGTCCCCCAACTGGTGGTTGAAACCACTGATTTAAAGGAAGCACTTTATTGCTTTTCTTTGGCTTATATGAATTGCCAGCATCACATTGCTCTTTGAGGCCATTATTAAGTAGGGTGACTTGAATACAAGCACTGTGATACCAAGACAATGAATATGATAACTTAGATGGTTTCTCAGTGTGAGTAATGAATGGGGAGCATACTTAGCATGGATATACCGGACAAAAGGATAAGTAACATCCAGCACAGGATGGAGCTGCACAATGTGAGGTTTTATCACACTACTGAAAATAGCATACAATTTAAAACTTTAGAATTGTGTGTTTTTGGAATTTTCATTTAATATTTTCAGAATGTGGTTGACCACAAATAATTAAAACTGTGGAAAATGAAACCACAGGTAAGTAGGACTACTGTATACTCAATGGAGATTGTTTGGTTCAAAGGTAAAGTTTTATGTTTGTTTGCTTTTGTTTTGGATTATTTTTCTCATCCACTTCAGCTGTGAGCTCTGTTAGGGAGCATCTGGTCCATAGCTCTTTGCTCTGAGAGGTTATAGGAATCCACTTTCCTCAGGATAGGTGTCTAGCTGCCAAGAAGTGCTGCAGAAAATTTGATCCTCATTTTAAACTAGTAAGGATTAGTTCATTTAACATTTAAGGATAAAGACAGATTCTTCAGTTTATAGAATAAACTGAGTTGTCTTTGAAACTCTTAGAAAAACAAATAAATTTTTCTAGCCCAGTTGCCATTAGCCCAAACCACTTTTTCTTTTTCTCAATTACTTTCAATCTTCTTATGAAATGTGGTTTTACATAATTTTATGGCTTAGGAGATCTTTAAAGCAAAAACAAAACAAAAAAACTCCAAGTCCCTCTAGGCCAATCAGTCCCCTCACATTAGATCCTGAGATGGTTATGATTATTCTGCTGAGTTATTGGGTATGTGCTCACTCTCAGGTGGGAAACTTTAAGTGAGGGAAGGAGAGGGAAAGAAAAAGAAGATGGACACCAATGTGGTTTCCCCTTGAGTCAAATTTCAGCCTGTTCCTACAAGAAGTTCTGAATAGTAAACACACCAGGTTGTTCTTCTTTGAAAAAAGAGGGCTGGCTTTTATATCTTGGTATCAGTCAGATGTAATCTACAGACAGCTATCTCTTACACCCTGGGAGGATGTGTAGACTCCAAGGCATCTTTGAGTCTACTCTTAAGGTAGAAGCTCTTACTGGCTGAAGAAAATTCTCTAGAAAGTGTGCAGCTCTGGTTGATTAGCATCAACACTCATTGTAGTGAAGAATGTTTGCCAGCACAACAAAGAGGCTATGGGCTAGACTCCAATATTGTCTACTAAAGAGAAACCAACTGTCGGTAAATGTGACATATATGTTTGTTCGCTTGTAGTTTGCATTGGGTGTGGGAGACAGGCTGTAAACCTGCAAAGTCATTATATCCTAAGGTTTAGTTTTAAGACTAAGCCTTTTCTGCCCTTTTAATACTAAGATCTTTTCAAAACTAAGCTTTTCTTCACACCCTTGACTGTTGCATGATGTGAGGTGGTGCACTCTTATGAGGAATCTCATTTATGCCTCAGATAAGTGACTCTGTATTGGAGACTTTCTTATTTGTATTATATTGGCTTAAAGGTTTTGATTTCTACACTATAAAATGGGGCAAACCACAGGCTCACTCTCTCTCTCAGATCCTGAAATTAGCATTGCAGCAGAGAGGCAACCAAGATGGCAGATTGCTGAAGGAGAAGCCAGCTTATGCAGAGTTTGTGCAGAGAAAAGGAGATGAGGAACAGAGGTGAATAAGCTGTTGAGTTAGAAACCTTTGATTTTAGAAAACTTAGATAAGTCAGTGGCTTTAGGAGCCCTGAATGGAAAGAGAAGTGTTTTCCCACTGTGTGTATTTCTTGCCCACCGGGTGCAAGCTAGGATTAAAGCTAATGGCCCACCAGTTCTTGGCTTCGTTGTTTCATTACCATCTGTCTGAATCAAACCTGAACCTGCGTTGGCCAGGTGGCTATGATGGTGGCTGTGGCTACTAGCCATACACCAACCAATAGATACATCACTCTTTTTTATAACTATATAATGTTATGTATCATAGTAGTTCTTTGAATGGATCTATTGTACTTTATTGATCTAGTTTCTATTGATAAAGATTGGTTTCTAATCTTTTTTGAATTATTACCTCAATATGTTGTTTGTAATATATTGTCATATTGTCTATATGTGTATGTATAGAGGCCACAGCCATAAATGCTGAATTAATATATCAAGTGTGTGGACTGGTAATTTTCTTTGATTTTTTTTTCCAAATTGCCCCTTATAGGTGTTCTGCCAATTTACACTAGCCATGTAGAAGGAAAGGTTTTCTTCATATATAGTACTCATTAGGAAGCCTTTAAAGGAAGCTTCTCTGACCCCCAGGCTAACTCAGATTCTCCTATTAACACTCATAAGCACCATGTCTCATAAATTTTTGTATTTACATATTTGTGTTTCATTAAAAATTTTTTTTTCCTTGCCTAATTGGATAGTAAGTTCTATTACGGTAGGGGCTATGTTTGTTTTGTTTTAATATGTATCTGTAATAGATCCATTTATACTCTAATAAATATCTGTGGGATGAATGAGAAAATAAGTGAAGTGGTTACATTACTTAAAGTCAAACTGGGATCTTCCAGATCACAAAGCTCATATTCTTTTTATTATTGTATTCTGCCAGGATGAGATTGTTTAAGCCTCAAAAATTAATATCTTATGTAAAAAAGCTATAGAAATATCTGCCTAAAATTTTGAGTTACATTTCACTTTTTTTTAAATTTCCATAAAATCATATATTAAATATCTTGGGCAGGTTCTCCCATACCCCAGGGGATATCACTGTTTCTCAGTGACAAAGTCATCTTTAAGTGATTTAGTTTTTCCAGAATTGCTCTGCTTTGGGGACATAATTTAAAAATACCCTGGAAGAATACATTCCATGGCTTCCTAGAAATAATCCAAGTACTATGCTCTTCAAAAGGGAGATTTCATATTTCCCATACTGCATTGGACAAGACTACAACACTTGCCCTGTTGCTGTGTCTGGGGAGAATGATGACTAATTCTTGACTGAAATTATTTTCATCTGCTTAATTACTTAATCGACAAAAAGGTGATGCAAAAGATGCACATGTAATCTACATGGTGATTTCCATGGAGGTGCCTGCTGAAGCTCGGTGCCTGAGCTACATGCAGGAATGTGCCTGGTCAAAGGTCTTAGTATCAGGGTTCCTTGTATATTATTCTTTTTAGATTTGAGTGTATCATAAAAATCAGCCCATTAACTCAGACCTAACATCCATATATGGAGCTATAAGTTTTGACTGCCTAATAGTTAATGTCGTTATCAATTTATATTGTACCTAAAGTGGAAACCCAGTGTCTCAAAAGAACCCTCTGTCCTTCTAAGGGTTCTTTCTCCATTCAGTGTTGACAAGCCAAAAAACTGAAACGAAAGCTGAGCATTCATCAACACAAGCTTTTAGTTAATGGCCAAAGAATGGAGAAGCAAGAGCCAGACTCTCAAATCAACTACTTATTGAACAGAAGTATAGGGGAAGGTTATCATAGGGTAAACTAATGAGTTTTCTGGGAATGGCTTAGTCTCTTCCCTGAATGAAAACATAAGTACATAAGATTTGAGCAGCCCAGGGCCTACAGCCATAGACAATGTGACTTCGTTACTTCTGAGATGTTTTACTATTGAAACTTTGGACTCCTCTATCATGCAGGACAATGGGCCTGACTCTGTTCTCCTATAATTCTTTCTTTGATAGAAAATGAATGACAGGAAAGAGAGGAGCATGGGATAGTTCTAATTCCCTATAGTTTATAACAGATCCCAATGATGTGATAATGCTACTGTTTTAATCTAACAACTGTTTTAATTGCAATGCACTGTCTCTTCTCAGCCTAAACCAGCAACAAATAGTCCAGGACCATTTCATGTTGTGTAAATCCCCAGGTAAGTATAGTCTGACATGGACAGATTGTTAGAAATAATGGCTTATATGACTTCATTCATCTTTTAGCACTTGACACATCAAATTGTATAAATGTTCTTAGGATTTAGTTCAACTCACTGCAGTTCATGAACTTGCTATCCCTTGGTCTGCCCCATCATGCAGTTCTTTACATTTTCATTGCCAACCTTCACTGGGTATGAAACTAACTTTGAGAGAAGCATCTCTCATCTTTGACACCCAGCCATTGGTATACATTGTCCTAACCTGTAGAGCCTGGGAGCTATACCCGTTAGGTCTAAGGTCTTTTTTAAATTGCTTGAAATATGGTTAGATAGCTTCCCTTCCTTTATTTCTCACTTTCATTTGTCTTGCTTCTTTTTACCTTTTCTTTCTTTTATGCTGCTATCTCTCATTATATTGTCATGCTTTATATTAACTGGTAAAGTACTCCTATGTTTAATGTCACTCTCTGACTGCATAATTGCTAATATATATTTGCACAACTGTATCTTCTTTTTTTCATAGCAGTAAGTATAATGTTGATATTATTCTTTGCATATTTTCTTAGTTTCTCTCCATAGGTCTCTCTCATTCATGAGATCAGGGGCTATGTCCATCATCTTCATAGCTATATCCCTAGCAATTATCATGGGCCTGGCATAGAATAATGCTAAACAAATATTTGTTGAATGAATAAATTCTCACATTTTTGTCGATTCTTGTCCTTCTGTATTCCTCATTGTTTGGACCTAAATCTTATTTATGTAAGTCACTCTTTGCAAAACTCTCTATTAATAAGCCAAAAAAATTTTTTTATGGTAACCATGCTCTAAAAAGAGCTGCCTTGAATCTAATACTTCTGAGATCTTAGTGTGGGTTGAAGAGTCCTGGAGAAAAATTAATCTGATAAACTGATATTTACTTGTATCTGTTAAGGATCTTTGGTTGCTCTGCTAATTTTTATAAAATGAAAAACATTGAAAGACTATTAGGTTATTCATAGAATTCATGTATGAAAACAGAGCTATGATAGGGTAGGTGCTCATGAGGCCTTTATTATTGTTGTTGTTGTTATTGAATAATTTACTGAACATCCCTGATTTTGGTTGCTTAAAAAAAAATGGGTTCCTGAGATATGACTATGAGGTCACAAAGAGGAGTGGGTCAAGCCACACCAGGCCAGGAGAAGCAATAGTCTGGGGCAGAGGCGGCCTTGTAACATCTTTTAAATCATGATATGTTCACAGTAATTGCCTCTGTCTACACATAGGATCGATACAGAGAGCAGCTCGTGAGAAGTCTATGTTCTAAATCATCCAGATTATAAAAAGTGACTTGCATACAAATGGTGCTAAATAAGCTTGTTGAATGTGTGACTAAGTTCTATATCAGACAATTCTGGGCCTCTTCCTCTTATAAGTAGATACATGACTCCAGAAATAGTTACACAAAAGGCTTGCTGCACATCCATCATTCACCAGAGTCTTGCTTTCTTAGGGCCCCAAAAGATTTACAAAAGCCTGTCTGGCCCTGGTGCCTGGGTGTGTGGAGTGCAGCACTTATACTCACTCTTTCTTTAAATAGAATACACTTAGATTTGCACCTCCACAGCTGTAAGTTTTTAAACAACTCGCTCGAAACAGATTTAGGCAGTGCAATGGGTAACCAAAAGGGAGGAGAAGTGTGCTTTGTGTTGCACACTTTCCATGCTCCTCTTTCTCTGGCTCTTTCAAGAGTTATAGTATATGAAAAAATGATTGAGTCTGAAATGCATAATTTTTGACCTGCCAACCAATTAGAAATGCTACTAGATCTTAAGTCATTATAATTACCGATATGGTTGGTGTCTAGACAAGCCCTTATTGTAATTTCTGCAAAGAATGAAAAAGTTATGTGGCTTTGCTGGGGGCATCTGTTGTTTCATTTGAGATTTATTTAAATTATGTAAAAATACATGGTAAGAAATCTCTAGAATAAAAATTTCACAATCAGGAGTCCAAAGTCTTCATATTAATTTAGGCCATCAATTGATCATAAAATTGATCCAGTGTAATTAATCATTAATTTTTGAGTGGTCAAAAACCTCTCTGATCTTTTGGGTTCTTAGTGAGAAACCTGGGTGTTAATTTTTGTGCAATATAGGAACTACTACGCCATGGAAAGACAAGGAAATGGTCTAAAGAAACATCAAGTTTAAATGCCACTGCAAAGGTAGAATCAGTCCATGTAATTTTCCCACTTGGTGAAATGCTTTTTTGTGATGTTAACAAACCAGAAGCCATTATTCAGAAATTGTCACAGCCCCTCCATGCTTGCAGCAGTGGTTCTTCTGTAGAAGGGTTCCAGGCACCTGAGGATCCTCAGAAATTGTGTACAAAAAGTATATCTACACAGACATGGATTTCATTAGCTTCTGAAATGTTCCCTGTCTCATAACATTAATATTTGTAGGCCTAAAAGATAAAGATAAATTTTCAAGGAAATCAATGGTTATTGTTCCCTGTCCTAGACTGATTCTTTCAACAAATGTGTACTAGACACTTGTTATGTCTTGATACTGGAGATATAATAGTAAACAAGCAACATGTGAACTCTATGATTGTGGAAGGGAATAGAATGCAAATAACACAATAATATTGATCTGTGCAACCATTGACAGAACACACACATATACATACACACATTCACTATATCAGGCAATTAGTACTCAAAATGAACATTTGTTTTTCTCTATTGTTCAACCTATATGTTCTTATACTTTTTCTTCACTGTATCTTGGACCTCATTTTCCAAAATTACTCTGATTTCCTTGAATCTTGAACTATTAGTGCCTTGATTTCAGTAGCAAGGTTCACACAAGCACTACAATTGGGAAGTGAGCATGGATGTCCCTGGGAACTCAGTTCCTTTTTCGCATTACCTCTCTCACTCCTAGTCAGCTTTTAAGGACCCAGATCATAGTTCTTTTAATCTATAAAGGCTTCTTTTCATCTAACCCAATGTTTGTCAATGTTTTTCCTAAGCTCTAGTAAGAAGATTTATTAGATTCATTCCTGTTCTCCCATAAAATTAAATACTAAGAAATAAAATTTTGTTAGTATGGTAAACTTTGGTGTAAGCATTGTGATACCTACAGTTTCTTCCTCACTCAAGAAATAATTGTCACATCCTTGTAGGATTAGAATGCAGAATAGAATAAAAGTATAATTGAATTTGACAATGAAGAAATAGTACAATAATATTCGTTGAGAGGAAAAAGGCGAAGGAAATGACTTGGAGCTATTTCAAGCGTAAAACCAAAGAAATAGAAGGCTACGTGCCGCTTTTTATTTTATATCCTCACTTTTTTGTGTGTGGTTAAGAGGGCAGCTTTTATCTATTAATTATTGAAAGAAGTGAAGTTTGATCCATTTCTCCTTATAAATCAGTTCATTTTTGCTTTATTTATTTGACCTGATAATTCAGTAACCAATCTAATTAAAGACATTTGTTTTGTATTTTGTAATTGCAAACAGTTATAAAATATTGTCTCTCTCTTTTCTGCTTAAAATTAGTTGTTTGCTTTAAGGTGCTGGTATGTTTGTTCGGAACCATTTTGGCTGAGGGATAGATTTATTGGTGCACAAAATTTATATTAGAGGTCAAATTTACAAAATATGATATTATTTAAAATCATATCTAACAAGAACATTTTGTTTTAACTAGAATATACTTATTGGCTGAAAAACAAAAAAATATGAATTATTGTTTAATGAAATCAGGAATATTGTAGAACAAGCAGGTTATGGAGAAAGGAATTAGAAGTTCATTTAAATTTTATAAATCTATTAGACATCTAAGTGGAAATGTCAAGGGAGACTGATAAATATATGAGTTGGGAGTTCACTGAAGAGGTCTAACCTGGAGGTATAAATTTATGAGTTTTAGCATAAGATGCTATTTGACCATGTAACTGGATTGGAATAACCAGAGAATAAATGTAGATAGAGCAGCAGTTCAAGGACTGAGCCTTGATTCACTTTATAGCCAGTGAAGTTAGAAAAAAGAAAATCGAGAGAGAAGTGTTCTAAAATCCATGTTAAGAAAATATTTCAAAAGAAAGCAATCTCATTTGGCAAAGGCTACTGATAGTTCAGGTGAGAGGAGGAATAGAAGTGATGCTGAGGGTTTTATTTCTTTACTATTGAGGTCATGAAAACCTTAGCAAGAACTGTGTTGGCAAAATGGTAGGTAGGAAAGCCTTGTTGGCATCAACTCTGTCTTTTAGTTCATCAGCTCTCCCTTCAGAGGTTCTCAATAAGTTTTCTCTGTACCAGCAACATCTGTATCACCAAGGTCTTGTTAGAAACGAACATTTTGGGGCTCCTGCCCAGATCTTTTGAGTCAGAAACTCTGACATTGAGCTTAGTGTGTGTTCTAACAAGTTCTCCAGGTGATTTTGATGTACACTGATGTTTGAGGGCTACTACTATTGAGAGATATCAATAAATTCTCTCCAAAAGAGGCCTGACCTGTGGTGGCGCAGTGGATAAAGCGTCGACCTGGAATGCTGAGGTCGCTGGTTCAAAACCCTGGGCTTGCCTGGTCAAGGCATATATGGGAGTTGATGCTTCCTGCTCCTCCCCCTGTTCTCTCTCTATCTCTCCCCTCTCTCTCTAATAAAAATGAATAAATAAAATCTAAAAAAGTAAATAAATAAATAAAAAAAATTAAATTCTTTCCAAAAGAGACATCAGTACACTTCATGCTTACTTTTCTGATTTTTTGTTTCTTCTTTAATAATATACTGGTATACTTTACCTTGATTTTCTATGTATTCTAGTAAGTTAATATGTAGCAGTAGTATTCTCAGGATGGTGTTTGTGTAAGTTTGAAGAGGGGGAGAGGGAGAGAGAGGGAGAGCAAAGGAACTAGATACAGTATGTATGCACATATGCAGTTTTGTATATATAATATATATACTATTGTATTACCTGTTTTAAAATATTTTTATTTTGAATTAATTTAAACTTAAACAAAAGATGTAAATCAATATCACCTATCCAGAATCTCTTACTAGTTAAAACATTACAGAACTGTAATGCAATGATCAAAAACTAGAAAATAACATCTGTACAATACTATTATCAAAATTACATTTGGGATTAAAATTTCCCCACTTTTCCCACTAATGTCTGTTTTTAGTTCTAGGATTCAGTCCAGGATCTCACATTGTATTTAGTTGCTGTTTTCTTAATTGTCTCAAACCTAAGAGAGTCCCTCCATCTTTCCTTGTCTTTCATGACCTTGGTGCTTTTGAAGAGTACTGGTCAGTGATTTTGTTGAATGATCCTCAATTTTGGTTTGTATAACAATTTCTCATGATAGAATACAGTTTTTAAATTTTTGACAAGAACTCCACAGAGATGATGTTGCACCTTTGTGAATGCATCTTAAATTTTAGGATATTCAAAAGTTGCACTTTGTTTGTTACTTGATTCAGTTTATTAAACTCCACATACTTGATCTCTGCAGAATTACTTTTATTACACAGACTCATTCTAGGTTAATTCTTATTACTTTCTTTCCAACATCTATTTTAACATTGACAATGTAAAGTAGTTTCTAGCAGATCTAAAGACAATACAGCACAAAGCCTAGGTACTTTGACAGGTAAAAGCAGTTAAGAGTAATAGAATTGCATTCTAATAAGTTAATAATGATCCCTCAGGAATCTGTGTTCTCCTCCTTGCAAGAGATGAGAGGGATCAATGTTAATTCTGCTTGAAAATTGTTCCAGCTTATTCTAAGCATTAAGACAGATACTGATTTATCTGGTGGGATTGCAGTATCTATTCTCTGAACAGGCGTTTCTCTCTCAGAGTCTAAGGCAGGGACACATACTGAGGCAATGACAATGGGAACACACGGTCTGATTTGACTGCAGATTGTTAAACTCTACTTGGCAAAAGCATTTCTTCACATTATGCAGCCTACCTTAGGAGGTGACAGCACTGTTTTATAGGAAACACCTTAAAGTACTTAAACATTTTATTTTGGTCTCTCTTTTGTGCAGTTATCCTTCAGGAACCTAGGGAGTTGAGATGGGTAGGGCTGATAGTTTGAAGACTGGACAATTGGGTTTGATGTCAATTACCCATCTCTTAGCAGAACAGAACTTCAAGAGACAAACCAGTTCTCTCTTACTGCCACTCTCTGTCCTGCCTTAATGTCAACCAGGTTAACCGCACTGCTCTTTAGTGCTCCTGAGAGAGCCGGATGGGGCCACGGTGTTATGCTTCACTAGGCATCAACACTGACCCTAGCCTATTTTAAGAGGAGTTGTAGGTGGTTTCTGGTGACGTCAGAGAAATGGCGCCATGAGGAGTACGACCAACAAATCTCCCCAAAATTTCAACAAGTTCATCAACCAGAGACAGAAAAATCTATCCTTGGAGCATATGGAAGTTTCACACACTGAAGGCAAAAGTAGTATCGAGTGAAAAATTGACTAAATATATAATCAACCCTGAAGGAAATAAGTCAGACAAAGAAACACTCTGCCTTCCTCACTAACCTGAGCAAAGGCTGCTTTCACTCAGAACTGAGGGGGGGGGGGACCTAAGGGTGTGGAGGAAGCTAGGCTGTGGCATGGACATTCATTCAAGCTGAGGAAAGAGTGTGCCTGTGGTGAATCAGCCCATGCACGCAACCGCCTGCACGCCGCGAGCAACCCAGCCACCTACATGCCGAGCCACGGGCATCCTGGCACCCCTTGCACGCTATGAGCAACTGCTCATGCGCAAGCAACTGCCCCTGCCACAAGCAGCAGCTGCCAGCGGCATGAAGGGAGTGCGCCAAAGCAAACTTCCCTAAGCCCGAGCCTCTCTGGGCAGGCGGGGCGCCTCACCCAGCCATTCAAGCTAACAATCAAGCATAAGGGGAGGTGCATGTAGGCAGCTTGCAGTCCTTTCTGAAGAAGATGGGCGGATCCAATCACTGAAATTAGCTTAACCCACAGGCTACACACCTCTCAACTGACTTATATGGCTCTAATTAACAAGATGTCTCTCAGTTCAGTGATCCAAGACAAGAGGCGTGATATGTTTTAGTGCTTCTTGCTAAAGGGGTGGGGGCAACTTCTGATTGGCAGAGCTTTCATACTCAGGGATATATGCTAAAAAGAGGGACTTGGCAGATGTTAAGACCTCCTGTACTGCAGGCAGTGACTAGGGCATCTTCTTCCCAGCCAAAACAGGTTACAAAGTGCATAAAGCCTGGGGAGAGTGGTCCCACAGAGTGCTAGTCATGCTGAACAGGCCTGGAGGCTCAGAGAAAGTCACCTTGAGAGCAATTGGTGCCCAGCCCCGCCTGATTATGCTAGCGGCTCTGACTGCCAGAGCCTTACCCAGAGCCCTGCATTGAGTGGGAATAGAGTGGGGATTTGAAGGCTCTTTGAGCCTCTTACTCCCCAGGCAGAGGCAGTGGCAGCCTCATAGCTGGATCATCAGGCTGCTAATTCAGAAAGGAGAGACTAGGAGAGAAGCTCCAGGAAAATGAACTCTCTCATTGTTGGAGCCTGCAAACGCTAACAAGCCTTGACTAACAATGAGACTGAAGCCAAATATATGACATCCCCATAGAATCTCATCAACTGCAAATCTTTACCTAAGCGTGCCACAGGGGTAGAGCCTGGGGTACAGAGTCACCGACCAGGAAGAGGGAGAGGAAAGAAAAAGAAAGAAGAAGTTAACCTCTCAAAATCAAGAAAAATCCACAGACTTTATAATTTGTTCTACTATTTTTTTGTTTCTTTCATCTTCTTGCCTTTATTATTATTATTTCTATTTCCTCCACCTTGGTCCTTTTATTCTCTGCCTGTCTTATTCTTTCCTTTTCTTGAACTATACTACCCATAAGTGTTACATTTTATTTCTTTTCTTCTTCCTTACTCTCCATGAGGGTTACACTCCAAAACCCTTAACTCTCTCTCTCTCTTTGCTTTTTTTCTTTTTTCTTCCTTTCCTTTTTCCCTTTTTATTATTTCTCCCTTTCTATTAGTTTCTTCTTTTCTCCTTTTACTTTTCCTCTCATTCAATCCTCAATCATGAACAAATTATTTAATTTGGGACTCAAGTGGTTTTTTTGGGACATTTTGGGTGCTTTTTACTTTGCTTTTTAACTCATTAGCATTCCTCCCAACCCAGGATCTCCATTCTATTCAGTCTTTGCTCAAATTAATACAATAGTTTTTCTTTCTTTTTTTTTTCCTTTTTCCTGTTTCTCTCTTATCCCTCTCATTATATCTCTTAGTCGACCATCACTTACAAGCAAATCATTTAATACTTGACCCAAATTTATTCCTTTTCTTACATTTTGTGGGTCACTACTTCCTTTTTTGCCCCTTGAACACTTCCCCCCAACTCAGGCCCTTTGTTATAGGCAGTTTTTGTTCCATTTAGCATAATATAATTCACAGTTCATCACGATATTTTCCTAAGAAGAAGGGGAGAGGAGGGGAAGAGAAGAAAGAGAAGAGGAGGGAAATAATAAATTATTATTGGGCTTTTTTTGTGTGTTTTTTTGTCCAAATATTTTTTCATTTCTTTTACTTTTTTTACTTTTTATTCTTTATTAATTCTCATTAGTGCTATCAACAAGACCACCCTTAGATGCCACTAAGAAAAAGGAAATTAAATATCATGGATACAAAAGATAGAGAAGTAACACAGATAGATGTGGAAAAATCTATGGAAAAAAATTTAATATATGGAAACCTTGGAGCTAAATGACAGAGAATTTAAAATAGAAATCCTAAAAATACTCAAAGATATACAAGAAAACACAGAAAGGCAACTTAGGGAGCTCAGAAAACAACTCAACAAACACAAAGAATATATTACTAAGGATATTGAAACTATAAAAACAAATCAAACAGAGATGAAAAACTCAATTCATGAGCTGAAAAATGAGGTAACAAGCTTAGCTAATAGAACAGGCCAGATAGAAGGTAGAATTAGTGACATAGAAGACAAGCAACTTCAGGCACAACAGAGAGAAGAAGAGAGAGATTCATAAATTTTTAAAAAAATGAGAAAGACTTACAGTAATTGTCTGACTCCATCAAAAAGAATAACATAAGAATAATAGGTATATCAGAGGGAGAAGAGAGAGAAAATGGAATGGAGAATATATTCAAACAAATAATAGACAAGAACTTCCCAAGCCTGTAGAAAGAACTAAAGCCTCAAATTCAAGAAGCAAACAGAACACTGAGTTTTCTTAACCACAACAAACCTACTCCAAGGCTCATCATAATGAAAATGGCACAAACCAACGACAAAGAAAAAACTCTCAAGGCAGCCAGGGAAAAGAAGAATACAACATATAAAGGAAAGCCTACTAGATTATCATCAGATTTTTCAGCAGAAACTCTACAAGCTAGAAGAGAGTGGACCACAATATTTAAAGCCCTGAAAGAGAGGAACTTTCAGCCAAGAATATTATACTCATCAATGCTATCCTTCATGTATGAAGAAGAAATAAAAATGTTCACAAATACAGAAAAGATGAGGAAATTTATCATCAGAAAACAACTACTAAATACTAAAGGGGTTCTTCCAACCAGATTCAAAGAACAAAACAAAAAAAACCCACAAGTAAAAGCTCCACCAAAAACACAATAAAACCAAATTTATAGTGTAACAACAAAAGCAAAAAAAATGGGGAGGGAGAGGACAGAGATTAAGAGTAGCAAAGGACAATGAAGTGCAGAAACACTCATAAGATAGCATAATACAATGAATATGGTAGGTACCCTTTTCATTACTTAATGGTAACCACCCTTGAAAAACCACCACAGAAGCACATGACTTAAAAAAGGTAGCAACAGAGGAAAGAAGTATGAAATACAAACAAACAAAAACAAATGACACAAAATAAAAGAGAAGAATCAAACAAGATATAAACTAACAGAGGCAATTTATAAAATGGCAATAGGGAACCCACAAGTTTCAATAATTACACTAAATGTAAATGGATTAAACTCACCAATAAAAAGACACAGAGTAGCAGAATGAATTAAAAAAGAATATCCAACTGTATGCTGCCTACAAGAAACACATCTAAGCAACAAGGATAAAAAAAAATTCAAAGTGAAAGGGTGGAAAACAATACTCCAAGCAAATAACATCCAAAAAAAAGGCAGGTGTAGCAATACTCATATCTAATAATGCTGACTACAAGATAGCAAAAGTACTCAGAGACAAAAATGGTCATTTCATAATGATTAAGGGGACACTGAATCAAGAGGACATAACAAACCTTAATATATATGCACCATACCAAGGAGCACCAAAATATATAAGACAGCTACTTATTGACCTAAAAACAAAAACTGACAAAAATACAATCATACTTAGAGAACTCAATACACCGCTGATGGCTGTAGATTGGTCATCCAAACAGAGAATCAGTAAAGATATATTGGCCTTAAAGGAAACACTAGAGCACCTGGATATGATAGACATCTACAGGACACTTCATCCCAAAGTGACAGAGTATACATTTTTCTCTAATGTACATGGAACATTCTCAAGAATTGACAATATGTTGGGCGACAAAGACAACATCAGCAAATTCAGAAAAATTGAAATTGTACCAAGAATATTTTCTGATCATAAAGCCTTGAAACTAGAATTCAACTACAAAAAAGAAGTAAACAAACCCACAAAAATGTGGAAACTAAACAACATACTTTTAAAAAATGAATGGGTCAAAGAAGAAATAAGCGCAGAGATCAAAAGATATATACAGACAAATGAAAATGACAATACGACATATCAGAATCCATGGGATGCAGCAAAACCAGTAATAAGAGGGAAGTTCAGATCACTTCAGGTCTATATGAACAAACAAGAGAGAGCCCAAGTGAACCACTTAACTTACCACCTTAAGGAACTAGAAAAAGAAGAACAAAGACAATCCAAAACAAGCCGAAGAAAGGAAATAATAAAAATCCGAGCAGAAATAAATGAAATAGAGAACAGAAAACCTATAGAAAATTAATAAAACAAGGAGCTGCTTCTTTAAAAAGATCAACAAAATTGACAAACCCTTAGCAAGACTCATCAAGGAACAAAGAGAAAGGACTCATATAAACAAAACCCAAAATGAAAGAGGAGAAATCACCACAGACATCATAGATATACAAAGAACTATTATAGAATACTATGAAAAACTATATGCCACCAAATTCAACAATCTAGAAGAAATGAATAAATTCCTAGAACATTACAACCTTTCTAGACTGAGTCATGAAGAATCAGAAAACCTAAACAGACCAAATAGCAGGGAGGAAATAGAAAAAAACATTAAAAACCTCCCCAAAAATAAAAGTCCAGGCCCAGACAGTTACACTAGTGAATTCTATCAAACATTCAAAAAGGACATGGTTCCTATTCTACTCAAAGTCTTCCAAAAAATTGAAGAAGAAGCAATACTTCCAAACACATTTTATGAGGCCAACATAACCCTCATACCAAAACCTGGCAAGGATGGCACAAAAAAAGAAAACTACAGACCAATATCTCTAATGAATACAGATGCTAATATACTAAACAAAATACTGGCAAATCAAATGCAACAACACATTAAAAAAATAAATCATCATGATTAAGTGGGATTCATCCCAGAATCTCAAGGATGGTTCAACATACGTAAAACAGTTAATGTAATACACCATATCAACAAAACAAAGAACCACATGATCTTATCAATAGATGCAGAAAAGGCATTTGATAAAATACATCACAACTTTATCTTTAAGACACTCAACAAAATGGATATAGAAGAAAAATATCTCAATAAAAAAAAAACCATTCTAAAAAATACCAAGGATTAATGTCATGCAGATTATGTAACATGAGTAAAATGGAACTCAATTGGAAGTCAATAATAAAAAGCGAAATAAATGTTTCATCTAAAAATATATATATCTTAACATAATAAAGACCATATATGATAAACCATCAGCCAACATCATATTAAATGGCATAAAACTGATGACTTTCCACCCTAAATCAGGAACAAGACAGGGTTGTTCACTCTCTCCATTCTTATTTAACGTGATGCTAGAAGTTCTGGCCAGAGCAATCAGACAAGAGAAAGAAATAAAAGGCATCCATATCAGAAAAGAAGAAGTAAAGGTATCACTTTTTGTAGATGATATGATCCTATACATCGAAAACCCGAAGGACTCCACAAAAAGATTACTAGAAACAATAAACCAAAACAGTAAGGTTGCAGGATACAAAATTAACATACAAAAGTCCATAGCCTTTCTATATGCCAACAATGAAATATTAGAAAACGAACTCAAAAAAATAATCCCCTTCACAATTGCAACAGAAATAATAAAAAACATAGGAATAAACATAACAAAGAATGTAAAGGACTTATATAATGAAAACTACAAAGCATTGTTAAGGGAAATCAAGAAAGATACAATGAGATGGAATAATATTCCTTGTTCGTGGATAGGAAGACAAATATAATCAAAATGGCCATATTACCCAAAGCAATTTATAAATTTAATGCAATTCCCATAAAAATTCCTATGACATTCTTTATAGAAATAGAACAAAAAAATCATCAGATTTACATGAACTATAAAATACCTCGAATAGCCAAAGCAATCCTAAGGAAAAAGAATGAAGCTGGGGGCATTACAATACCTGACTTTAAACTATATTATAGGGCCATGACAATCAAAACAGCATGGTATTGGCAGCAAAATAGACACTCAGACCAATGGAACAGAATAGAAAGCCCAGAAATAAAACTACATATATATGGTCAAATAATCTTTGATAAAGGGGCCAACAACACACAATGGAGAAAAAAAAGCCTCTTCAACAAATGGTGCTGGGAAAACTGGAAAGCCACATGCAAAAGAATGAAACTCACTACAGCTTGTCCCCTTGTATTAAAATTAATTCAAAATGGATCAAAGACCTAAATATAAGACCTGAAACAATAAAGTACATAGAAGAAGACATAGTTACTAAACTCATGGACCTGGGTTTTAAAGAGCATTTTATGAATTTGACTCCAAAGGCAAGAGAAGTGAAGGCAAAGATAAATGAATGGGACTAAATCAGAATAAAAAGTTTTTGCTCAGCAAGAGAAATTGACAACAAAATAAACAGACAGCCAACTAAATGGGAGATGATATTTTCAAACAACAGCTCAGATAAGGGCCTAATATCAAAAATTTACAAAGAACTCATAAAACTCAACAATAAACAAACAAACAATCCAATAAAAAAATGGGAAGAGGACATGAACAGACACTTCTCCCAGGAAGAAATACAAATGGCCAACAGATATATGAAAAGATGCTCATCTTCATTAGTTATTAGAAAAATGCAAATCAAAACTACAATGAGATACCACCTCACACCTGTTAGATTAGCTATTATCAACAAGACAGGTAATAGCAAATGCTGGAGAGGTTGTGAAGAAAAAGGAACCCTCATTCAGTGTTGATAGGACTGTAAAGTAGTACAACCATTATGGAAGAAAGTATGGTCGTTCCTTAAAAAACTGAAAATAGAACTACCTTATGTCCCAGCAATCCCTCTACTGTGTATATACCCCCCAAAACTCAGAAACATTGGTATGTAAAGACACATGTAGCCCCATGTTCATTGCAGCATTGTTCACAGTGGCCAAGACATGAAAACAACCAAAAAGCCCTTCAATAGAATACTGGTTGAAGAATATGTGGCACATTTACTCTATGGAATACTACTCAGCCATAAGAAATGATGACATCGGATCATTTACAACAAAATGGTGGGATCTTGATAACATTATACAGAGTGAAATAAGTAAATCAGAAAAAAACAAGAACTACATGATTCCATACATTGGTGGGACATAAAAACAAGACAAAGAGACTTGGACAAGAATGTGGTGGTTACTGGTGATGGGGGGAGGGGTGGTGTGGGAGGGAAGGAGGAAGAGGGGAAGGGGGAGGGGGAGGAGGGTGTCGGAGGGAAAGGAGGGAGAGGGGAAGGGGGAGGCGAAGGGGCACAAAGAAAACTAGATAGAGGGTGACGGAGGACAATCTGACTTTGGGTGATGGATATGCAACATAATTGAATGACAAGATAACCTGGACATGTTTTCTTTGAATATATGTACCCTGATTTATTGATGTCACCCCATTAACATTAATAAAAATTTATAAAAAAAAAGAGGAGTTGTAGAATAAATATACACATGCTATTAAAATTGCTCAGTTGGAGATCCTTATGAGAGAGTAAGAGGGGACTTTGTTTACATAAAGCTAAACATAAAGTTTGAGAATGAACAAATATTTTAGTGGAAAAACTCTGTTAAACACCCAGAATTTGATGGGTTATAAACTTGTCACCTGTAATCATACTTTGTCAAATCTGGAGAGCCCTGGCCTGATAACTTGGTTGGTTAGAACATCATCCAAAAGTGCAGAGGTTGTCAGTTCGATTCCTGGTCAGGGCACATACAGGAGCAGACCAATGTTCCTCTCTTTCTCCTTCCTCTCTTTCTAAAAAATAAATAAATATATTTTTTTTTAAAAAAAGATTTATTTGGTAATGACAAACATGCGGAAAAAAAAATAAAAAGCCTAAAAAAAAAAAAGATTCAAATCTAGAGAAATGTCTGGTAGATTCAATAGGTTCTTAGTAACTTACGGGCATTAAAAGTTCAAGGATGTTTTAAAAATCTCATATATTCACTCCATGTAATATTATATAAACATAAAAGAAATGAAGATATGCTTTATGTTCTGATATGGAAAAATTTGCATAATAAATTGCTGAAAGAAACACCAAATTTTAGAGTATTTGATATCATATCAAGTAAAACTTTTGTATAAGACAGAAACTCACAAGAATTTGGTTACAGTTGTTATCTACAGGGAGGAGGAGATAGAAGGGAGGAGATAAAATAGTATGTTGTCCTTTGGATTTTTGCAACATATGAATGAATTATTGGTTTAAGGTAAAAAGTAAATAAAACTGAATAAATGGCTTAGTATTACATAACCAAAATCCAGTTCTGTGTAATAAATTACAATCTCTTCTTTTCTCCTTTAGTGGAATTCTAGGATGTCTTGTAGACTGAGACCCCAGGGGGAATGTTGCATAATCTGTTCATTTTCTTCTCTTCCCATTTTGGAAGGGAAGGAGTGATGATCTGTTTTTACTTCCCCTGTATTTTTACATCTTATTCTCTCTTCTCTGGAGTAGATAGATCTGAAGAGCATTAGAAGAAATTAGTTAGATGACTGTCTGTCAACTTTTTTCTCTTAGAGGCTACTTGTTTCTGATTAACCCTAACTGGCCACAGATGCCTTCTTTGTGCTAGGTATCCAAATGCTAGATCTCCTGGGTGAATAGACCTGAGTTCTTTAGAAAACCCCTGGAGAGCCCTCTTTCCTCCACCACTCTTTGATATGGGACATTCTGGCTTGACATTTCTAACTCCTCTCTACTCCTGCAGAATATCTGCCTGCCTCTTGATGGTGAGGTTCCCTTGCCCTACCTCTTGGGTAGGATGCTTGCTGCACAACTTGAGCTCTACTCTCTCACATGGTGTCTCCTTGACATACTGGAAGTTCAGTCATCTTTGCTAGTCCGAAGGGTCACACCTCATTTCTGTCCTGCCAGCTTTTCTCAATGGCTTCTTTTCTGCTGCTCATAAAGGCTTAGAAGGCAGGTCAACAAGTCTGCTGCATAAGCAAACACAAATCAAGAAACAAATGTCTTTGAAGACAGTCCCAGTCTCTACAAATGAAATGTCTTGGAGCTTCTCTAATCTATCAGGTTGGCTAAGAAGCACCCTTTTGTCTCTGTTTTTTGAAGGGGATAAAGCTTCAACAACTTCAGATAGCCAATGAGTTGTATTGTTAACGCCCATATCCTCTCTCTTGCTCACCTAGTCTGCAGATACAGACTGGGATGGAGGCTGGGCAGTGGCTGAGATGGTGCAGCATAGTTTGTCTGATGGCTTTTCAAAATATTCTGAAGATGGCATTTCCCATTGATTGTTTGGGTTTCACTTTAGTGTAATGAGTTCTTCATCCCTCTTTGTCTTCACCATCATTGTTTTATAGTCATCAATTCTAGAGAAATAGGAAACAATTTCAGTTAACAACCCAGATCTGGTTAACCTGAAAAGAGTATATGTGTTTACCTTTCTCATGACAAAGCATGTTGTTGTGCAGGTTAAGTGTCATAAATGCCTACTGAATGAGAGGATGTGGTGCAGAAAAGAAAGAAGAAATGGTAAATGAATGAATGACATAGTAGGTGTGGTTTCTGGGTAGACCATTTTATAGAATTATACAAAAAGAATGTTCTTCAGAAGTATCATTTGAAGTTAAACAGGTATACCTTACAGTCAATTGTAAGAAAAGTAACAGGATATGATGGAGGGAAGAAAAGAAAGCAACGTTCATGTTGGCTGCTTCTAATGCTGTCTTGCTTCCCTATCAAACATTCCAAAATCTTAGTGCGATCACATTGGACAGCACAGTTTCCTAAATTCTGGGTGTTTTTCATAATATTATGTGAGAGACATACAGAGTAAAACACAATATGGTATTCTAGAGAAAAAGAATAGAAGCACTAGGTTTTTAAGTCATTTTTAAATGTTTCCAATATCAAATTTTAATGTGTGAAAAATGTGCTAAATTTGCATAAATATTTGACCTGGGTAGAAGTATTTTCTTTTTAATAAAACAAAGTCACCTACCATTTCATCATTCTTCATTCATCTCCTACCAGGTCACTGTGAAGCCTGGTCTGATCAGGTCCACCTCACAGTGACACTTGCAGCTGCAGGGCTGACAGCCTGTCAGCCAGTGTGAAGTCATTCATCCCAGGAACATTTTAAGGAGAAAAGAGAGAGCTGTAGTTGCTCAAGCAGGTATCTCTTATGTTAGCATTTCTTTAGAAAATGATAACTTTTCAAAAGCCAATTCTTAGGAGTTACAAATGTAGTATAATTTTGCTAGTTGGTGACAGAACTAGTTGCCTTTTCCTTGGACATTGCGTGTTAGCAGACAAGCTGAAGCTAATTAGAGAGGTAAGAATGGTTGGTTCCTGGTGAGACAGAGACATGATTTTATTTAGATAAAGATTCTCATTGCTTTTGTCTTGAAGCTTTCATTGGCTACTCTAATCTACATTATTCTTTTAGTCTTTGAATCATTTTAAGTGCATATTCACATTGCTTATTTTTTTATTGAATTAAATAAAATACAAGTTTTAAATTTTGTTGTGATTTTTTTAAAAAAACGCATCCAACCAATTTTGGTTGAGTGGTAGGTACACAGTATTGACAGGTGATAAAGATGATCCTTCGGTTCAAAGAGGTTGCAGACTAAGAGCGGGACAGGCAAGGGAACTGGCATTGTGAGTAGACTGCCATGGAGTACACAGGAAGGATGCCTGTGGGCTGGGCATCGAGTATATTCTATGGGAGGTGATGCAGATCTGAGAGTTTTACCTCCCCTTCTCATTTGATCCCAACAGTATGCAATATCCTTCAGCATTTAGAACAGTGTCTGATGCTCAGCAAAAACTTCTTAAATGAATAGACAAGTGAGTAAAGCATTATATTTTTAATACAGTTTCCTAAGTGCTGGAATCTTTTTACAAGTCTGAAACTAATGAGTAATTCAGCTTCAAGTTTTATTAGTTGAAAATAATGTAAATTATTCTTGTTCCCTAAATGTAACCTTCCAGTGCATGACCAGACTTATAAATAAAAAGTCCACATGGGTTGTGACTGACCAGAAAACTTCTTTAATAACCATCTGTCATGTAACATATTTTCTACCCCATCTGCTGTAAAATGAGCATAAAAAAATAATAATGATAAATTGTGTTCCTAAAGCTCTGCTGGGTAACCAGCTCAGAAATAAAGGCTATGAGCACAGTAGAAATGATGAATGAATGTCAGAAAGCAACAGGGTGAAACTCCAAAGTAAATAATAATAATAATAATAATAATAATAATAATAATAATATTTCACATGATTTCTGCCATCAGAAATCAAACAAGAAGGTGAAACTTCTCCTTCTCTGTTTGAATTAACATACCAGGAAATTTGCATTTAATTTTAATTATTTTAGTTTAGTTGCATTTAGTTTTTGCTATTAGTTTTAAATAACTGACCTCTTCCTATTCTAGACACAACAGCTAATAATAGCACTTAAATAATCAATTTCCAAGGAGGACTGAAAGGAGATAAACAACTCATCTGTACTGAGGATCTAGTAGGTGCAAGGCAGTTTACATCTATTTTCCTCCTTTTTCCTTCCCCTTTTGGCCTTCATTCACTATGTTCTCTCCTTTCTTGTGCTTCCTATTCTTCCTATAGTAGGGACTACCCTACTGTACCCCAATATCTTCTCTCCCTTTATTCCTCATAGTAGTACAATTAATGTTGGCCAGGTAGATAGCTGCCCCAGATAAAGACTCCTCTTTCTCACCTTTCTTGCAGTTGTTCTGACCATGGGAGGAAGTGAAAATGGTGAGGGAAATATGATCCATCCTTGGAGGTGAGATGTCATGAATGCTCCCTGCTTCCTTTCCATTTCTCTGCTGACCCAAATGTTCTAGAGCAACCATCTTGAACCTTGAAGTGAAAGCTGTATTTTTTGAGTTAGTAAAACAAGGAAATAGAAGTAGCAAGTATCTTGATAATAGACAGTTCCTACCAAGGCCTGGACTATGTGAGAAAAACATTTGGTTTGAAACACTTTTATTTTGAGTTTTGGTCACTAACAAAAAACCTAAGGTTAATACATTCCATTATTTCATCCACATAAGGTTGCTCAATTCATTAATCCATTAAACACAGTGGCCTACAGGTGAGAAGAGGTGGCCACACAAGTTAACAGTTGTTGAAAATTAGTGCACTTAGCTTTTTATCTCAACTACTTCATTGCTGGGTGATCATAAGAAAATCACTTCAGGCCTGACCTGTGGTGGTGCAGTGAAGAAAGCATAGACCTGCAATACTGAGCTTCAAAACCCCAGGCTGGCCTGCTCAAGGCACATATAGGAGTTGATGCTTCCTGTTCCTCTCCCCGCCCCTTTCTTTCTCTCCTCTCTCTAAAATAAATAAATAAAATCTTTAAAAAGAAGTCACTTTAGCCCTGGCCAGTTGGCTCAGCAGTAGAGCGTCAGCCTGGCATGCGGGGACCCAGGTTCGATTCCTGGCCAGGGCACATAGGAGAAGCGCCCATTTGCTTCTCCACCGCCCCCTCCTTCCTCTCTGTCTCTCTCTTCCCCTCCCGCAGCCAAGGCTCCATTGGAGCAAAGATGGCCCAGGCGCTAGGGATGGCTCCTTGGCCTCTGCCCCAGGCGCTAGAGTGGCTCTGGTCGCAGCAGAGCGACGCCCCAGAGGGGCAGAGCATCGCCCCCTGGTGGGCAGAGCATCACCCCTGGTGGGCGTGCCGGGTGGATCCCGGTCGGGCGCATGCGGGAGTCTGTCTGACTGTCTCTCCCCGTTTCCAGCTTCAGAAAAATACAAAAAAAAAAAAAAAAGTCACTTTATTCTCTGACTCTAAGTTTACTTACTTATAAAACCATAAGTTTAAAACCCAGTGGTTCTCAACTGGGGACAATCCACTCCCAACCCCTAGAGGACTTTTGGGTACTTCTGGAAACATTTTGGATTGCCATAAGTAAGTGGTGGGGTGCTACTGCCATCTGATGGGCAGAGGTCAGGGACACCGGTGAAAGTGCCACTGTGTGTTCTACCACCTCCATGAGGAAGGATTATTTGGCTTAAAATGTCAATAATGCTAAATTTTGAGAAACTCTAGTTTAGGCAAAATGTATTGTTTCTTTTCTAACCTCCAATAATTTTTATAGAATTGAAATTATATATTCATTAAGAGAATATTACTATAATTGTTGCCATAACTTTGATAGTAAGATAAAAACCTTAGACAATGAAACAAAAAAGGGAATATATTTTTTTATACAATAAACCTTGTGGTAGGGCAGTTGCCACGGTTGGCTAAACCAGCAGGGATTGTTCTATCTTTCTGCTTTGCTCTCCTCAACGTGTCGGCTTTTCTTCAAGCTGGATCTACCCAAAGTTGAAAAATGGCAGCCACAGTTCCTGATGGCACACATGAAGGACAAGATCTGTAGCAGAGGAGAAGTGACTTTATCTGGGTTTATTTCTAATGGCAAGAAAGATCTTTTAAGATAATCCAAAAGACTTTTCCTAACAACACAGTAGGTAAAATGTCTGTTCTGCACTTTCTTGTTGTAGATAACACCTGAGAACTGGGAGCTGCCGTCTCACAGAAGGAAGGCGATCCAGTCTGAAGAGGAAGCCAACATGCTGAAGATTGTAGAGAGAAAAGATGGAAAGAACTGGGTTTTCAAGGTTCATTGCTCAGTTAACCAACCTTACAAATACCATACCACAGACATTTTTATCTTGCAAAGTATGTTTTATTCTTGAAGTATCGCCTGACCTCAGTCACTCACAAAAAGAATATGGCCATTTTTTCCTTAAGAATGTGAATCACACACTGAGACTGGGGTGAGGTTCACCTCTCTGGAAGCACAGTAGTACTACGTGGAAAAGGTGGATGCTTCAATGAAATCTGGGCTCTGTTAGAAGTGAAATGACAGAGGGGGCAGGATGGCTGTTAAGAAGGAAAACAATAGTGCTGGCTGTTAACTATATGACAAATACTGTGTGGAAGCTGGGGTTTCTAGATAAATGAGGCATAACCCTCTGCTCAGCTCACTGAGAAAGCACATGAGTAAATAATGCATGGTGCACAGCAGTTCAGTGTGTTGTGAACTATAACAGTGCTAAGCAAAGTTTACTTTGGCAACAAGCATGAGAAACAGTTTAAGACAAGTAGATTAAACATATGAATGCATTTGGAAATTTAAAGTAGGATAATTATGTTTTTGTCATTGCAATTTGGTAAAAAGTAAAAAATTTGATGGGAAAATTTGTGAAGTAAATTAAAAAAGCAGAGAGAGCATTCTCAGATTCTTTCTGAAAAAAATTAGTATATACATTATAACAATATTTTTTAAAATGTAAGAAGAAATTGCCTTAGGACCCAGCAATTCTCCTTCTAGGACTATAACCAAAGAAACCCTAAATACCAATTTGAAAGAATATATGCACCTCTATGTCTATTGCAGTGTTATTTACAGTATGCAAGATTTGGAAGCAGCCCAAATGCCCATCAGTGAATGAGTGGGTAAAAGAGCCGTGGTACATTTACACAATGGACATACTACTCTGCCATAAAAAAGAAGGAAATGTTACCTTTTGTGACAACATTGGTGAACCTGATGAATATTCTGCTAAGTGAAATAAGCCAGTCAGAAAAAGACAAGTACCATATGATTCCACTTATATGTGGAATCTGATGGACAAAATGAACTAACAAACAAAATAAGAACAGATCTTCAATACGGAGAACAGAATAATGGCTGGGTGAAAAAGGTAAAGGAATTAAGCAAAGAGAAAAGAAACTTATAGACACAAACAACAGTGTGGAGACTGCAGGAGGGAAGGGGGTGGGGGACATGGAGGAGGGCAGAGGGGGGATAGATAGTGATGAAGGGAGACTTGACTTGGAGTGGCAAACACACAGTGTATGGATGATACATTGTAGAGTTGTGCATATGAAAACTGCATAATTTTACTAACCATCATCCCAATAAATTCAATAAAAATTTTTTTAAATAAATTTTTATTAATTTTAACGGGGTGACATCAATAAATCAGGGTACATATGTTCAAAGAAAACATCTCCAGGTTATCTTGTCATTCAATTATGTTGCATACCCATCACCCAAAGTCAGATTGTAAAAAAGAAAACATGTAAGAAGTGCTACTATGAAAGGAGTCACAATTGACACAGTTTGCATCTATACTTGTGTGCTATTTGTGACCTTTCATAGTATTTACACATCCAATTTTATGTGAATAAAATACATATAACTTGGTTTTGGATATGAAAGAATGATGTATGAAATTTCCAAGCAGCCTGTGATGAAAGCCACAGTGATTTTTTTTAGCTGGTGAGGTTAATGGTATTTCGTCCACTATGCTCTATTTTGTTTCTCTAATTGTGTCATGGGTTTAAATTCTGCCTCATCAGTGAGACTGAAAGTTTTTTGAGGACAGGTTCTTGAAGATAATGATGTTCTCTATTCCACCTGTAAAGGCAGGAAATAAACTAGGAACAGAAGAAAATAAAAAGAAACGACATAAAAAATACTCTCTTCTAGTGACAGTGATAATACTGCAACTGAATCAGATGATTGTCACTGGAGTCTGTTTACCTTTGGTATAGAGAATTTTAGTAGCATTAAAGAATGCTAAATCTAGACAATACATTAGCAGTTTTGTTTGAGCTTTTAATTCTTTTAGAATTAATTACAGAAGTGGAGACAAAGGAGGCAAAGTGAGGTGCTCCAAATCTCACAGATAATTAGACTGTGAAAGAAGATGCTATAGAATGCAAATGCTTAGCTCTAGACCCATCAAAATGCCAAGTGTGAGGGCAAAAAAAACAGTGTAGGATTCAGATCTGTTGAGAGGCTTATTTCTATATTTTTTTCTTATTTCCTTATGAATATTGAGGGGTTGTCTTTTTGATAAGCCCTTGTGCCTTAAAATTCTGCTATATACTTTTTTTTAAATTTATATTGTGAATCACTGAAACAGAAACAAAATACCTCCAACTGAGTTGAAAGGACTCATCTACTAAATCTTTCTCTGGTGTTTCATCCAACAGTGAAATTTCAGAATATTTAATTTGGTCAAGTTTAAAGTTCTTAGCTGTTGTCTTTTTTTCTTTCTTTCTTTCTCTTTTTTTTCTCAATGCTGCAGAGGGAGGCTTGAGTTCTATTTTAACCTAATTATTTTTGGCAGGCCAACTGCAGGAAACAGGATGAAATTATAACCTTTTCAGTTAATTGTTGTGATTACCTACTTAGCATAATGTGCCTGCCTGTCACATTAAGGAGAGGCCTGCTGTGGGGATGCAGCTGGTGGTTGGGTATGAAGGGTGTTCCTGAAGGTTTCATTAAAAATATCAAAACAGGCCCTGGCCGGTTGGATAAGTGGTAGAGCGTCGGCCTGGCATGCAGAGGTCCCGTGTTCGATTCCCGGCCAGGGCACACAGGAGAGGCGCCCATCTGCTTCTCCACCCCTCCCCTTCTCCTTCCTCTCTGTCTCTCTCTTCCCCTCCCGAAGCTGAAGCTCCATTGGAGCAAAAGATGGCCTGGGCGCTGGGGATGGCTCCTTGGCCTCTGCCCCAGGCGCCAGAGTGGCTCTGGTCGCGACAGAGCGAAGCCCTGGATGGGCAGAGCGTCGCCCTCTGGTGGGCGTGCCGGTGGATCCCGGTCGGGCGCATGCGGGAGTCTGTCTGACTGCCTCCCCGTTTCCAGCTTCAGAAAAGTACAAAAAAAAAAAAAATCAAAACATGCATGCTTTAGGGACTACAGCAGTAAAAGACTAGCACCTAAGAACTGGCCAATAAAGTTTTCGGCAGACGAATGAATGACTAGACACTCTCAGTCTGACTTCTTTTTGTATCTTAAAAACCAGAAAAGGAAGAGTAAAATAACAGTTTGGTGGCATGTTAAAAGTCCTTTTCCAAGAGTATACAATAAGGAGGCAATTGCCCAGGTTAGGGTAAAAATGAGGCGTAGTGGAGTGGTTCATTAAGCAATTTGATGGAACATAGAAGAGAAAGGAAGCAAAGTTATAGGCAAGGAATTACCCTCAAAAACTTCTTGTTAGTAGCAAGAGTGCACTTGTCTTACAGTGCATGGAAATAAGAGCATAAAGAGAAATGAAAGCTGTGGGGAGAAAGGAATGACAAGTAGAAAAAAATATAACTTGGAGAAGGAAGCCTTTGGGACGTTGTGTCCATCTTATCGATTTTGCCAGAGGACTTCTTATCTTTTACTTTGGTCTAGATACATTACCTGGATGAAGGACAATCAGGACATTCATTATCAATTATTTTTTTCATGAAGGAATAATAATGCCCACATTACAATTTTAATTTTTATTAGCTAAGGACAAGGAGAATCAGCACTCGTGATTACATGCAGGTCCAGGACCAAAAGCACTCCTGTCTAAGGGCTCTCTTGGTGTTTGCTATGAAAACCAGAGGTTTCTCTTTATGGATCCACCCTTGAAGCTATAACCTTATTCTAATTGGCTTCAATATTATTCAAGTCAAAGATAATTAAAGTATGTTCAAGACTTTAGAGAGGGCACCAAAAGTCAAACTTTTGCTTAGGACTTTCTGATATATTGCTTCTACAGTAATTGACGTCAGAAAATGCCAATATAACATTTTGGGGTATGGTAGCCCAATAACTTTGTCTAGTTTTCTTTAAAGTGTTGACAAGTTTTGCCTTTCTTCTAAAATATGGATGTTAGTTTTAGGCAACTTTCTATCACTTGGTATAGAGCAGAAAAGGAAGTTAAAGTAATTTATAGGTACATAATATCCCACCTCACACTTGGAAAAACAAAGCGTGCCCATCAAACATGGTGGGTACATGTTATACCTTTGCAGACAGAAATGCTTAGTCCATCCACAAGTACGTATTTATTGTTTGTTTACTACATGCCAGACATCATACTATTCCTTTAATTGCACCTGGTTTTTCTTTTAGTTCTTATTTACATAACAAGGCTGAAGTTGTGGGTTTTATCTGACTAGTTAATGTTAATTAAATTTATTAATTTATTTGGGTACATTGATAATAAAGTCCATAAAATGATTAAACTAAATATTATTCTGGCAAGCTGCTTAAAAAAAATGTCAGTATTTTGTAAAAGTCATTGGATGTAAAAATGAGGTTGGGTCAGAAAAGCAGAGTCATTTTAGTGATTGAGAACATGGACTGTGGAGCCAAAAGGTCTGAGTTTGTATTCCCACTGCACCATTTCCTTCTTGGGTGTCCTTTGGCAATGATTTAACCTCTCCTCACACAGTTTCCTCCTCACTGAAACTAAGACCGCAACTGAGATTAGGGCCGCCACAGTGCTCATCCATAGGGTTGTCTGGAAGTTCAAAGACTTACTACAAGAAAAATGCTGAGAAGAGTGCCAGGCCCATAGCAAGGGCTCAGTAATTTTTAGATACCAGATTATAGTGGTCTCATTTTATATTACATAAAACTTTATTTGGCCCTTGAAAGAAATCCTCTTTGTGAGTATTGGGGCTTTAAATAAGAAAGGAATTAGATTAAATAGTTAATAGTAATTTTGAGGGTGAACTCTATGATTTTGCCTTCCTAATAGTCTTTGCGGACTGTCTCTGTGTCTAATGACATACATTGTTTCTCAGCTCCCTACTTGTTCTTCTATGGGCTTTCCTCTATCAACAAAGCCAAACGGCTGCTTTTTCAGACACATTTCTGCTAAGTATGCTGATCGGAAGTACTGGCAGAAGACTATAAAGTGGGACAAGGAGAAAAGAAGGTGTCTCTAGTCAGTGGAGGCAATAGAAATAGTGCTGTCATCAACATCTTAGCATCAAATGTGCTATATATGAGACTGGGCTCAACTGGATCTCCAACACAGAAATAAATTGCATGAGGTGAGTCAGACTCCGCAGCAATCCCCTGTGTGAATGTTAACTGGTTATAGTATTCACATCATTCTGAGACAGCTGACCTTATAAGACACCAGCTTGGAGACAATGCCTTGTGAGTTAGGCTCTTTCCCTATAGGGTGTGATCTATGTTTTAAACCTGTGAAGACTATATCATACTGTTTCTTTCACAGCAAGGATACAGAAGTCTAGGAGTCAAGAGTGGAAGCCAGAATGACTCATGTCACTAATGTGCTTAACAATACATTCATAAATGTTTTATTTGTATTCTCACAATTTTGCACTTTTCTGGTTTAGTTCCCAGGAGGAGAATTACTAAGAATCAGAAAATTATTTTCAGTAAAATCAAAGTTGAAACTGCTCTCTGGTTATGTTGAGCTTCTCATGCCATTGAAATGGAGGCAAATAATGTGGTCACTGTAGAGGCTAGGGTTTATTTATTTTAGTTTTCAAGTGAAAATCTCCTTGCTAATAGAGGCAGGGGAACAAAAAAGCCCATGGATCCTCTGGGTGCGCCTTAGTACTTCTATGTACAGTAGTAAACATTCATGAAAGGTTACAGAAATCTGGTAAAAGTGGGGCCAGTAAATTATCAGAACCTTCAGGAATAAAGGAAATAAATGTTTAGGTCAATACCAGATAAAGAATGCCAACCAGCTGAGATATTAGCTATGACAAAGGAAAAAAGACATAAGTTATTAATTAAGGAAGTTTACAAATATCAGCTCTGTTCTCATGAATAGTTACAGAAATGAGGACTGGAGCAACTACTCATATTTTCCTGTATGTTTGCTATATGTGTATTTCTATATTATTTTTTCCTCTTCCCTTTTCCTACTGTATTATGTAGAAGTGTTACAATAGTGTCTTCATGTAACAGTATAACTAAGTGAGTGGGTAACTAAGTTAGAAATAGAATTAATATTATCCAGGCATTTATTTGACTTAGTATGTGCACTTTTGGGGAAATGAAGGAGTGTATATTCCTATTTATGAAGATTAAAGAAAAACTGATGTTGTTCAGGTTGCTATTTGGTAGTTTAATTATGGGAAGAATGGTGGGTATAAATGTGAGCTACCAGGAGGGCCTGTACCAAATGGTGTCTGTGTTCTCTCAGCTTTGTGTGAGCTTTATGTTCTTTTCTTGTCTGCCAGGGCTAGAAGACTATATACTACGTGTCTCCAAACTCCCTGGCCAGCTGGCTTCCTGTCATATTTATCCAGTGGAAGATATTAGAGTGGGATCAGAAGGCAGAATTAAGGAACAGTCATTGTTTTCTAGTTTGTGGCAGTATTTTCTAAAGTGGCAGCGGTAACATCGGTATAAATAGTGCAGATGTTAGCAATGATTACCCACAGGCTGGGTGCCTAGGTTCCAGATGAGGAAGCTCAGATGCCACCAAAGCATTTTCAATGGGACAGTGACTGTGGGTTCAGAGTGGCATCATACCTTTGTTTTCTCAATGCTATGGCAGGTGGTAGCCACTTTGAGTTATGAATTGTGTGATAAATATACCATCCTCTTTAAATTCAAATTCAAAGAGACCTAGAATTTTCCTGATTGGGCATGGACTACTACAGCCTTATATAAAGGATGTTTTCAGTTTTCACCTTTTCCCTTACTTTGCTGCTTAGATCAGTTGTGGGATTCAAATAATTTAACAACAGGTTCTCTACCCTAACAACCATTTGAAGTATAAAAAAACAATATGTGGAAGGTAGCTTATTATTTCAAGCATTTAATACTTAAATAAGAACAATAAAAGGTACACAAAACTAGATTATGTTATAAGAAAGAGTTTTAAAATACTAAAGAAAAAAATATTAAATAACACCTGACAAAAAACAATACAAATTGTCACCCCCTGGTTGTTTGGCACTTTTTCTCTTTGCATTATATGTTTGTTTATTGCAATAACAAACATGAGGGAATTAAAATGTACTATTTCATCAAAAGTATAATGAGTTTTATGAAATAAATAAATAAATATTACAAGCATAGTTCAGTCAATTTTTTTTCACCTGTGGACAGAATGAACATTACTTCCAGCATTTAGAATATGCTGTGGCGCAGATGAACGTTCAAAAAGAATAAACAATGTAAATTTGTGATTTTCACATTGGGCGGCTGCCCAGGCACCCACCTTAGAGAGAATCCTGATTACAAGTGTCATTTTAACAACCAGTTCACTGAACTCAATAAAAACTTAAGTATCAGTTCTGTCAAGTTGGTGTGAACCGGCTGAATCCCACCACTGGCTTACATTACTCAAGTCAATCACAGAACAAGGTCAAGGTGATAGAGTAGGGGGTGAAGGGGAATGGCACAAATTCAACCCCATATTTTTTGGTTTCTTTTTACTTAATCCCAGGCCTCTATCCCTTATTTCCTTATTATTTTAGCAATCTGCAAACAGACCTGAGCAGAATCTATTTGGGAGATAGATCATTAGTTCAAAATATAATCAATCATATGCTGTTTCTAAAATCATTTTAAATTCCTTCTATAACTCTAGCTTGGGAGATGGAATTATTGCTACACAGTTTTCAGAAGTTTTCCCACACTGTTTTTCCAGGGTTGCCAGATAAAATGCAGAATGCCTGGCTAAACTTGATTTACAGATAAATATTGAATAAATTGTAAGTTTTAAAATAATATTATATGAAATTCAGACCTAATTAAATGTCTTGGATGTTGTGGAATTTTGTTGAAAATGCACCCACTTAAGCTCTTCTCAGACTTACTAACTCAAAAGCTCTAGGGTTGGAGCCCAGCAATCTGTATTTTACAAACCCGTCAGCAACTTGTAACACAGGCTGGAGTTTGAAAACCACTGCCTTAGGGTAGGCACATACAGCTCACTTCTAGTGTTAATTCCTACTTCTCTGCCCATGGTGGAAGTTTTCATTCTTTGCTCATATTATTTCCTACTATGGTATATCTGTATCCAACCCAAGAATATTCTTTTTCTTTTTTCTTTTTTTTTTTTTAGCAAGAAAGAGACAGAGAGAGGGATAGACAGGAAGGGAGACAGGTGAGAAGCATTAACTCATAGTTGCGTCATTTTAGTTGTTCATTGATTGCTTTCTCATCCGTGCCTTGACGGGGCAGGTGGGGGGACTCCAGCTGAGCCCCTCACCCCTTGCTGAAGCCAGCAACCTTAGGCCCAAGCCAGTGACCTTGAGCTCAAGCCAGAAACCATGGGGTCATGTCTATGATCCCATGCTCCACCCGCGCTCAAGCTGGTGATGTTGAGGTTTCAAGCCTTCATCCTGGGTCCTGAGCATCTTGGGCTGATTCTCTAGCCACTGAACCACCATCTGGTCAGGCAGAATATTTATTTCTTAATATAACTCTTTAGGAAGATACTATTAATTTATTTCCCAATGCATTATTAGTCTCAGAGTATACTTTTCAACGTCTTATCCCCAACTTTTAGAATCTAAAACATACTTTGTCTAGCATAATGCTTTATATTCTGAAATAGTCTTCCTTACAACCTACAGTTTCTTTAGCTCATAAGTTTCCACTGAAGATACATCAAAAAGGCCTAGGTGGATAGTGTGTAAAAAGAGCCTCATGTGTATAGCCCTGGCCTGTTGGCTCACTGGTAGAGTGTCGGCTCAGAGTGTGGAAGTCCTGGGTTCAATTCCTGGCCAGGACACACAAGAGAAGCACCCATTTGCTTCTCCACCCTTCCCCCTTTGCTTTCTCTCTGTCTCTGTCTTCTTCTCCCACAGCCAAGGCTCCATTCGACCAAAGATGGCCAGCGTGCTAAGGATGGCTCCATGGCCTCTGCCTCAGGCACTAGAATGGCTCCGGTTATAAAGGAGCAACGGCTTAGATGGGCAGAACATCGCCCCCTGGTGGGTATGCCGGGTGGATCCTGGTTGGACGCATGCGGAAGTCTGTCTGTCTCCCCGCTTCTCACTTCAGAAAAATAAAAATTTAAAATAAATAAATAAATAAATAAAAGAGCCTCATGTGTGAATGCTGGTTCCTAGGGCCACAGATACACACTTGAAAGCACTAAAATTCCTTAGTCAAGGGGTCTCTGCAATGGCAAAATGTAAGATGCTGTGGATGGGAAGTTAAATAAATTATTTTGGTTAGGGAAGGTTTAACAGTAGACTGCAAATCACATTGAAGCAAGTACGTTTATTATGAGTATGCATAAATTGTGCTTGATCTGTTGCCTTAGGGAAATCTGGAACATAAACTTCTTTTGAGAAATCTATTTGGGTTGATTTGGAGATTTTTTTCTCTTTTTATTGAACTTATTATGGTGACATTGGTTTACAAAATTATACAGGTTTCAGTTGCATGGTTCCACAACACATCATCTGTGCAGTGTATCTATGTTTCCCAACCCAGCTGAAGTCTTTCACCACTGTTTATCCCTCCTGTACCCTCCGCCACCCACGCCCCCCATGCATCATCCCACTATTGTTGGTGTCCATGAGTTTGATCTCTCTCTTTCTCTCTCTCTCTTTAGTTTTGATTTAAAGATTTTGATAGGGACACTGAATTCACAGAGAAGAAATCTCATTTTCTCACTGGTAGACAATTCCTAAAATAAAGTCATTATAAATTACAATGCGGCTTATTTCCCATCAATACACACCCCCTTAATTAGATGTTGACTGGATCAATTGCAAGACAGCACTGGGCCAGACCAACATTGGGAAATAAATGAGGAAGGGTTCCTTGGTGGGGCCAGTTATAATGACTAAATTTGAAGTGATTTCTTTCTTACTGCAGAGGCAGGATTCATGCTCTCAGGGCATATTCTTTGACTGAGAGTTAGAAATATTGACATTGGTCTCAAACTATGCAGAAACTGATGAACCTCATTGCTAATAAAAATATTCTCACTAAAACAATAATGAAGTAGTATTTTTTTATCAATATTATTAGTAATTTTAAAAAAATGAACAAAAGATTTTGGACTATCAAAGATGTAATGAGGTCTTACATCTCAGATTCTAAGAATACTAATTAGCATAAACTTTATAAAGATATTTTGATTATGTACATCAAAATTCTTTCAAATATTTCTTTTGACTCAGTAATTCAACCAATTGTCATTTCATCTTAAATAACCAGAGATTATGAGATATTTACTCACAAGGAGGTTTCTTAAAATTTTTTAAAATAGCAAAACTTAACACAACATTTTAGTTAGAATGTCTAACAGTAATAGAATGGCTAAATAAATTATAGTGCTTATAAGAGAATCATTATATGACTATTAAATCATTTTTATATAAAATTCTTATGATATAATGTGAGACAGAAAGTCAGGATAAAACATTATGCATGAAAATCTCAATTTTGTGTATATACAAACAAGTGTATTTATAGTAAAATGAGGAAGAATAAAACATATGAAAATGTGGATAATTACTTTTCCTAAATGTTAGTCTGAGTATCTATCATCTTTCTAAATATATTTTACCCTGTATATTCTAGTATTTATGAGATAATAATTTATTACATTTAAAATTGGAAATAATGTTGTATGCTATTTTATTTAAAACATTTCATTGAAATTTCTCTAGGAATCCCATGATTAGGTTTCATAATTTATTTATTAATCATTTTATAAAACTAGTTTTTGATTGAGTGCCTATTATGTGCTAGGCAAATCATGTACATGCGCACATAAATTATCTCAGATAGTGATAAATATTATGAGAAGATAATGTAGGGCACGATAATTAGAGCAATAGAGAGTGATGGAGTTGGGATATCATGGGAGGTGTGTGTGTGAGAGATGAGAGACGGCCTTTATGAGGAGACCTACAGGAAGTAAAGAAGCTGCCTATGTAGCTCTTTGGGGGAAGAACATTTAAAGCAGAGACAAGAGCCACTTACAAATGTCCTCAGGTTAGAAGTGTGCTTAGAGTATTTAAGGTGTACAAAGAGGTCAACGTGACTGGAGAGAATTGAGCAACAGGAAAAATGGGGGGAGGGGGAAATCAGAGAATTAAGGTGAAGCCAGGATCTATAGAACATTGTAGGTCATTAAAAGTTTGATTCTTCTGTGAATAAGAATGAGAACCCGTTGGAAAATTCTGAGCAAAAGAATGTCATTGTCTGACAAGTTTTGGAAGAATTACTTTACATTGTGAATAAATAGGCTGTAGAGGCAGGCAAAATGCAAGAAAGAAAACCAGTTAGGAAGCTTTCATTGTGATTTATGTGGAGCATACTGATGTTTTTTAACGAGGATGGTAGCAATGGAGGAAGTGAGACGCGGTGAGATATGGATGCAGTTGAAAATATAGAGAGCAGGAGACCTGCCAAGCCGTGCCCATGACCAACATGGACATCGGTGACAACCAAGAAGAGGCCACCCACGGGGCACTCCTCACTTGTGAGCTCTGCCAGTGCATTCAGCACACGGCAAGCTTCGAGCACGAGATCAGATCTGCTGCCAGAGTTCCAGGCCCTGCACAACGTCTGCTTCCACCGAGGGAGCAGCCCCTGCCCCGAAGCCGCCCTCATGCACTTCGTCTTGTTACAACCGTTTTGTCCTCACCAGTGTTTTGACTCTGGGTGCTGCTGCCAGGGGTCAACTGCCTACACAAACTGAGAAAACAGACGTTAAGAGCAGATCCACAACTACCAAGTTTAGTATCCTACTCTTACTCATGAGTGCGATATTGATATGAAGTGTTTCAGTTTTTTTTTTCTTTAACCAAAACAGAAAAACTGGGTTTGTAGTTGGTTTTCTCCCAATATGTCTGTGTCTTTTGTGCTGGCTGGACTGGACAAATACCGATTGGGAGAGAACTGGCAATCGTCCAATAAACAGATGCTGCTAGTCCAAAAAAAGAAGAAGAAAAAAGAAAGAAAGAAAGGAAGGAAGGAAGGGAGGGAGGGAGGGAGGGAGGGAGGGAGGGAGGAAGGAAGGAAGGAAGGAAGGAAGGAAGGAAGGAAGGAAGGAAGGAAGGAAGGAAGGAAGGAAGGAAGGAAGGAAGGAAGGAAGGAAGGATTATATTCCTCTAATACTTATGTGTTATGGGCATCATGGCAAACAGCATTCTCCTTGCCAAATAATGTTACACCTAAAAGTTGCATTGTTATTTTTAATGCAATTTCCCTCTATTCAAGACATTACTGGCCCTGGCCGGTTGGCTCAGCGGTAGAGCGTCAGCCTGGCGTGCGGGAGACCCGGGTTCGATTCCCGGCCAGGGCACATAGGAGACGCACCCATTTGCTTCTCCACCCCCCCCACCTCCTTCCTCTCTGTCTCTCTCTTCCCCTCCCGCAGCCAAGGCTCCATCGGAGCAAAGATGGCCCGGGCACTGGGGATGGCTCCTTGGCCTCTGCCCCAGGCGCTAGAGTGGCTCTGGTCGTGGCAGAGCGACGCCCCGGAGGGGCAAAGCGTCGCCCCTGGTGGGCCTGCCAGGTGGATCCCGGTCGGGCGCATGCGGGAGTCTGTCTGACTGTCTCTCCCCGTTTCCAGCTTCAGAAAAATACCAAAAACAAACAAAAACAAACAAACAAAAAAAAGACATTACTTAGGTTTCAACTTCCCTTTTCAGAAGAAATACTAGTAGCAAGAAAGGCAAGTTGTATAATTAGCTCTAAATGTTCTGGATCCTTGTGACTATTGCTACATGGAAGTGTTCTTTTCCTCTGCCCTTTCTGACCTATGTTATGATCTCCCTCAAATTGGTTGGCACTGGGCCTGAAATGGCTACCGTTATGTTAGTTTCATCTATTGAAGTTAGTACTTGAGGTTTTACATATTTAAAATCAATGAACAGGTTGAAGAAAAGAGGACTGATCAAATGAGAGGTACATGACCTCAATTTCTTCAATCTACTTGAAGTTGACTTCGTTTTCCTAAAGGAAGATAAAACAGACTGAAATCGTAATAGAAAGGTGGGTTTTTGTTGTAGCCAGATAATGTGTTTGAGCTGCCTGACCTGTCTTGGAAAAAAGAAAGGCCAATGGAATAATATGATGAGGTCTATTGAAGAGGGCGAGTCAAGCACATACAACACAATAAGATGATCACAATAGGATCTCTGTTAACATTTGCTGTGCATTTACTTTACATGCAGTTAAAAAAAAAACCAGTGGAATAACACTGTTTATAGTCTTGCAATTTGTTTAGCCCCTTAAACATTATTTTCTGTGCATCTTTTAATTTGTGAGCATATTTATTAAACATTTGAGACAATTGCATGTTTCATGTTACAAATGTAACATATCTATATCTTTATATTGGTATACATTCTTTTTTGATATGTAGACTATAATTTTTTATGTTTTAGCATTGTATGTTACTATTTTCAGGCATTTATGATTTTTTCTTAGAATTATTCCTACAGATTGAATTTCTTATTAGATCTTAAAAGTCAATAATTTCCTTAAGACCTATGTAATCACCAAACCACAAAAAGTAAGAAGCTCCTTGAAGTTTAAAGAAATGTTGCAAAAGACATTTTTCTAAAAATTTGGCTTACTTGGGTAGAAGTTGGGGGGTATGGTAGCATTGGAATGAGAGATGGTAACAGATCAATTTTCCAAGTAACAGAAACTTTATCTTCTAAGTTCTGACATTTTCTACAACATTCATTGATTTAGAGTCCTCAGTACAAACATTCAGTTTTTTTCAACTATTCTAATTGTTCTATACAGTCTGTTTATATAGCACATTGTATAATACACACATGATATCACAATATTTCAATAAATCATAGGTGATAGTGTCTATTGCAAAAGGCAAATTTTCTGTGGATGCTTAGGTTTGCTTTAACACTTTTCATTGAAATGTTTTATCAAAATATGACATAACTAATTAATGAAAAATCTATTTCTAGACCCTTTCCACTCAGTTGCTGCCTTCTTGAATGTCCATTTGAGTTTTAGTCCCATAAGCAGGTTGTCTTTTAAAATTAAATGGCTTCAAGTGACAGGTATAAGTAATTTTGGTGAAGTTTTATTTTAAAGAAACTGATGAAATAGAAAAGTTAAATGTAAACCTTTTATGAAAACAGTTTTATGCTGTAAAATACAGCATATTTTAAATATACTAAAGAAAATGGCTTTTTAAAAATATTATTTGAATCTGACCAGTGGTGGCACTATAGATAGAGCATTGACCTGGAATGCTGAAGTCCCAGGTTTGAAACCTGGAGGTCACCAGCTTGAGCATGGGATCATCAACATGATCCCATGGTCACTGGCTTGAGTCCAGAGTTGCTAACTTAAGCAAAGGGTCACTGGCTCTGCTTGAGCTCCCAGTCAAGGCACATATGAGAAGCAATCGATGAACTAAAGTGATGCAAATAAGAGTTTATGCTTCTCATCTCTCCCACTTTCTCCTCATTCCCCCTTCTTGTCTCTCTCTCACACAAAAATAAATAAATAATAAAAATGAAAATATTATTTGATAATAGTGTTGTTCAGTAATCATTAGATGTGTTCTCAGATTTATTTCAGTACCAACATTCTTTGAAATTAAAATAAAATTTTAGATATAGAGGACAAGGACTCTGGCATTTCACAGATTATATTCTAATATGTGACAATGTGTACATCTTGTAGTGTTATCCAACAGAGCCACAAGGGAGAGTCACTATATTTTCTTTACAAGTATTTCCAGGCTGATGGGATTTAATAAATCACAAGAGTTGAAAGATGGACAAGTTAATAGGGTAATAAATATTTGTTTGTAAAGCTTTTAAAGACTGCTTTCCAGGAATAAAAGTGAAGAGACATAGATTAGGTTGATCAAGAGGTTGTAAATTAATCAATTTATCTTTCTTCCATTTTCAGGTCAAGTACCAGACATCTAAAGGAGGACATTGTATAGGACATCAAGCACCAAAGAAAGCCTGTGGGGGTTGAGAAACCAGGTAGACCAAGTCTCCCATTTTATAGATAATGAAGCTAAAGTTCAGGGACTTCCTAAAGGATGTGGATAAGCAGTGACAGATCTGGAATTAAATTCAATGTCCCCCGTTTCTCAACCTTGAGCTTCTTCCACACATTGGCTTCACAGTGTGACACATAGCCAACCACACAAGCACTGGGTTTGTCCTTTCACCAAAAGGCTAAGTTGGGTCGATTCCTCTTGATGTTTGAGTTTATAAGCTATACTAATGACCTCTTCTCTCTTAACCCAGGTTTTATTCTGTGAAGGAAGAGTCTGCTCTACTTATCTCCTCTTATCCTCAAGTTTCATTTTCTTTTTATCTGTTCACAGACCAATTTTTGTTAGGGGCATTTAATTTTTATGTCCTGCCTGTGATTGAATTTATATGTCCTCCCTTCCACTTACCTTTCCTTTCTGTCAGCTCCTATACATTCTCTTTATCTTCATTGTCATTAGATATTTCATTTGCTGGGCTCTTCTCTTGTTTGCAACCTATCACTTGACTTTATTATTTTCTCTCCGTCTCTGGCTCATTTTGAGTAATGTGTTTTTCTTATACTCTTTCCTCCGGGAAAATAAAGAGGAAATACAGACAGAGAAGAAAACATCCTTTTTGCAAAGACTGAGAAAAAAATTAGCACTGTGTTATATTTTCTTTATCTTCTTTAGTTTTGTGTATTTTCTTAGAATAAATGATGAATAATCCAAATTATAATCAGATTATAATCTGAATTCCAGATTATACCTAAATTCTCAGACATGTTTCAGTTACTAACAGTCACATCAATAATTCCTTTATCTATTTAAAAATACTACTCAAGAAACTAGTCAAAATAAATCAAATAATAAAATTAAGAGGGACTTAAACTAATAAATGTACCCTTTAATATTGCCAATACTTTATAAAATATGTGACTATAATGTAGAGCTTATTAAATAACACATTGATATATATTTAAAAAAAAATAGTTTGTTGATTGATTTCTGAGAGAGAGGAAGGTAGAAAAACAGAGAGACAGAAACATCAATCTGTTTCTGTATGTGCCTGAGCGGGGATCAAACTGGCAACCTTTGTGTATTGGGACGGTGCTTTTACCAATGGAGCTATTCAGAATTGCCACATTGATATATTCTTATTAGAGCTTTCTTTCAAAGAAATCCTATTGCCTTGGTCAGTTAGCTCAGTTGATTATATTGTCGTCCCAAAACACCAAGGTTGCAGACCTGACCCCCAGTCAGGGCACATACAGGAAGTGACCAATGAGTGCATAACTAAGTGGAACAACAAATGAAAGTTTCTTTTACTTTCTCTCTATCTCTCTCCCTCGTATTATGAGACTGGCTGACTGTCATGATATTTTGTTGTTTAAGATATATTTGAGCCACACAAGTAAAGTAGTTCCATGGCTTTATGACAGCTTCTCATTTGTTGACTCTCAGTTCCCATCAGATCTGAATAACCTTGACATGAGGGCAACCTCCAAATCACCTTGGAATATTTGTAAATATCAAATATATATGCACAAAAGTCTTTAATGAAATACTGCTGTAAATGATTGTTTATCAGTTCTAAAGATAAATATTAACCTGTGCGCATGCCTTCACTATGGCAGACGTCTGTGGGACCATGTCTTCAGGAGGCAAATGTACCTTTTTGTCAACCATCAGAGAGCACTTCTGAGAATAGCATAACATAGATGAAAATCTTCACTTACACTTTGTCTTATTCATCTTTTCGATGGATAATGTCAGCTCCTATATGACTATTTCTAAAGTTGCTTTTTGTAATGATTCACAGAGTTCTAAATAAATAGAATTTATTTATAATTGTAAAGACTTGCCTACAAAATTTTACCCCCTTATCTTCAAACCCAATACAGTAGTACCTTGAGATACGAGTGTAATTCATTTTGTAACTGAGCTCGTAAGTCAGTCAACGTGTATATCAAACAAATTTCTCACATTTAAAATAACTCAGATAGATTTAATCCATGCCAGCCTTGTGAAACATCCCCAAACCATCCTAAATTATGAAAAAAGACATGTTTTTAATTAAGAAACACACATGTATACTTTACCAATGCATAATAACAAAATATATGAAATAAAAGAAATAAGTGTTATTTAGTACTGTATTCTTACCGTGGAGACAGATGAGTGTGGCTAATGGAGGTGAATGGTGGAGGAGGAGGGAGGAAGAGATGCAGGCACTGTAGACACGTAAACTAAAACTGCACTTTCTTAACACTAAATGTAAACTGAAACTGCATTTTATTTACTTTAAACAAAACTAAAACAGCACTTTCCTTACTTAAAATGAAACCACAAAAACTTAATTGTAAAAAAAAATGCACCTTTCTTAACTTTAAACTTAACCTAAGCTTAACATTATGTACATATTTTTCATTTAATCACTTGTTTTTGCCTTTTTGGCTGCACTTTTGGCACTTTCACTTGCAGGACTTTTGAATAAAAATCTATTCAAAGAGGTTTGCTTTTGCCTGCCTTTTAAAATGTTATGGAAATGTGACAAACAAGTGTCATTAAAAAGTGCTGAAGCATGACCAGTTGAAACTTTTTTGGGATGTTTCTTTTCAATGAAACTTGAAAGCTTCTCTCACATTGCCATCACTTTAATTTTACTTGTAGAAATCACTTCCTCTAACTTTACTCCTCCTCACTACTAATCTCTTGCGGAAGCTCCATATGTTGCATCATCTGTAACTCCTTCAACTCCTCAGTTGAGAGTTCCTCCTCATGTTCCTCGATGGCTCATTTATATCACCCTCAGCTATTTCCAGACCTATCGACTTTCTGAGGGACACAATCTCCTCCAACACTACTACCTCGGTCTCTGATTCGAATCCTTTGAAGTCGCTGTCTGCAACAACATCAGGCCATAACTTTTGCTATGCTGAGTTCAAGCTTCTTCTTTTAACCTCTTGCCATGCCAAAGTCACACTGGGGAACAATTTTTTTTCATTTTATGTTTCATGAGGTTTTAGAACTGCTTTTATATATTTCTGCATCACTAATTCCAAATCTGCAATTCTTTTTTTGGTGCATACTGTACTTTTTATGCAATTTTAATTTCTTTTTGTTATAGTTAATGGCATACAATGATCTTTAAATTGAAGGTAAAAAGCAATGACTCTTGGACAGAACATAACCACAAGGCAATTAATGTTTTACAAACATCACTTTTGTGGACAAGTCCTGCCGGGGGTGAGGACAATGGAGACGCAAAGACCCAACTCTAGGGGACCAGGTTCAGTGACACAGATCCACTTCATTCAGGAAGTAAACTAGCTTATATACATGAGTTCAGCCAATAGGATGTTACAGTGTGTCTTTCATAGCCAATGGCTGAAAGTATTAGAGAGGTGCATGGTTGGCGCTAAGTCACTTCCTTATAGGGGGTGAGCTTCCTTCCAGGGTATGCCCAGGAGGCTTCTGGGAGCTGGAGTATTCTCACAGCATTGCATCAGCCACAGCTGCTAGGAATGTGCTCTGCACTCCATCCACAACTTTTACATAATTGTAGTTATTTTAAATGTAAAAAATTATTATCTGATAAAACACCCTCTTATTATGTTTTAAGATTGAATCATGTCGTCTTTGAGTAGGCTTAAATGTAAGAATAGTCCTGACACCTTCTGTTATATATGTGGCTGTTACATACTTCAACGTCAAAGGCTCAATATTTCATCAATTGTGACACGTGCATATATTGCCTATTTTCAAGTTCCCCTTGGTGATCAAGACAAGAATTGGGCTTTTCATATTGTGTCATAATTGTGAGGAAATGCTTCGTGATTGGACAAAAGAAAAATGCAAAGAAATGCCTTTTGGTATTCCCATGGTTTTTCATGAACCTAAGAACCACAGCAGTGACTGTTATTTCTATCTGATCCATACAGAGGGCATCAGCAAGAAAAAATGGCATATGATCACATATCCTAATATTCCTTCAGCAATATGACCTATATCACACACTGAGACACTCCCGGTTCCGGTTTTCAATGGTTTTATTTCTTCTAAGAATGAAGAAAGTGAACATGGTGATTAAGTGTATTTTGATAAGATGCATGAGAAAATGGTTGTAGAATCTGAAGGGTCTTCTTCTGATGCCAAGCAGTCATTAACCCCTCAGCAGTTTAGCCAACATGAATTGAATGACTTAGTAAGAATGACATAGAAATTGCCCTCGACTTTCTGAAGTATGAGGAACATAATTGGATCATTTGTGTGGATCTTAAAATGGTAAATTTCCTGCTAGCACAACAGAGAGGTTTCACAAAGTATCCTTGCTTTCTATGTTTGTGGGACAGCCAAGCTTGGGAGAAACACTGGACACAGAAGGAGTGGCTGAAACGTTAAGCTCTGGAAGTAGAGATGCAAAATATTGTAAATGAACCTGTAGTTAATCGAGAAAGGATCATTTTTCCCTCACTTCACATTAAACCTGGCTTAATGAAGCAGTTTGTTCAGGCTTGGAATAGAGAAAGTGAATGCTTTCAACATATTATTTCTGCTTTACCTGCCTTGTCTTTTGAAAAGATAAAAGCAGGTGTATTTGATGGACCTCAAATTCGAACCTTTATACATGGTGAAGAATTTGGCAGGAAGATGAATAAGGAGGAGAATGCAGTATGACAGTCTTTTGTGGCAGTTACAAAGGACTTCTTTGTCAACAAAAAAGCAGAAAACTATGAACTTCTGGTTCAAAGGATGCTGTTGGCTTTCTGCAACATTGGATATAACATGAGCATTAAGATTCACTTCCTGAACAGTCATCTTGATAAGTTTCCCCAAAATCTTGGAGCTGTTAGTGATGAACAGACTACTGCTGGAGCATCAAATGAGATTGTCCTTAACAGCTACACAAACGCAAGAGCTACAAATGCAAATTTTTGCCTGAATAGAATTTAAATAAGTTTTGTGCAAATTTTATGACTAAAATAAGTGTTTTAATATGTTCTATTTTGAAATTGTAGACAAATTGTGATACAATCATATCTTTCAGTGTATTAGTGTATTACTGCATTATATAAATTATTATATTCTCACAAAGATGATGCCCAAGAAGACATTCTACTTCATTATGTTAAACTAAATGTTGAAAATTTTACAATAAGAAGGAAACCTAAAATTTTGAATTGCAATAAAACTGTAGCTTACGGATAAAAACTAATTTTGTATTTGAGATCAGCACACGTGAATTAGGTAAGAACAAGTGTTTTGGTAGATGCAACAAAAATTTTGTTCCTCAGTGTAATGCGTAAACATAGTACGATGTTGTAGTAATCTTTCCAAAACTCTCGAAGTGTTAGATTTGTATTCTCAGTCACCTCAAAGCAGCAGCAGAACAAGTGCTTTGTGTAAAGCTTTTTAAAGTTGAAAATGACCTGCTGATCCATAGGTTGCAAGATTGAAGTCATTTTGGGTGGAAAGTAGAGGACTTTCACAAATTTGAACTCATCAAGAATGTCAACTTCAAGACCAGGTGGGTGGGCTGGAGCATTTTCAAGGATTAGTAATGCTTTCATCGGAGTTTATTTTCTTGAAGATATTTCTTTACTTCACGACCAAAGACAAGAGTTTACCCATTCAACAAAAAACTGCGGCGTAACCCATGTCCTAGAATTGGTGAGCCACATAACCTGCAGTGTTTCTTTAGGAATCTTTTGATCTGGTTTGCTAATATTTTGTTGACGATTTTAGCATCTATATTCATCAGGGATATTGGCCTATAGTTTTCTTTCTTTGTGTTGTCTTTGCCTGGATTTGGAATAAGAATTATACTCGCCTCATAAAAGGAGCTTGGAAGTCTTCCTTCCTCTTGAACTTTTTGAAATAGCTTGAGAAGAATAGGAGTTAGTTCTTCTTTGAATATTTGGTAGAATTAACTTGTGAAACCATCTGGCCCAGGACTTTTCTTTGTTGTGAGTGCTTTTTTTTTTTTTTTTTTTTTTTGTATTTTTCTGAAGTTGGAAATGGGGAGAGACAGTCAGACAGACTCCCGCATGTGCCCAACTGGGATCCACCCGGCATGCCCATCAGGGGCGACGCTCTGCCATGACTAGAGCCACTCTAGTGCCTGGGGCAGAAGCCAAGGAACCATCCCCAGCGCCCAGGCCATCTTTGCTCCAATGGAGCCTCGGCTGCGGGAGGGGAAGAGAGAGACAGAGAGGAAAAAAGGGGGGGTGGAGAAGCAAATGGGTGCTTCTCCTATGTGCCCTGGCCGGGAATCGAACCCAGGTCCCCCGCATGCCAGGCCGACGCTCTACCGCTGAGCCAACCAGCCAGGGCTGTTGGGAGTGTTTTGATAACGGTTTTGATCTCATTTGGTGTAGTCAGTCTGTTTAGGTTTTCTGACTCTTCCAGATTGATTTTTGGAAGATTGTATGTTTCAAGGAATTTGTCCATTTCACCTAGGTTGTGTAGTTTTTTGGCACCCAGTTCTTCATAGTATTTTCTTACAATATTTTGTATTTCTGTTGTGTCAGTTGTTATTTCTCCACTCTCATTTCCAATTTTATTTATTTGAGGCCTCTCTCTTTTTTTCTTGGTGAGTCTAGTTAAAGGTTTATCAATCTTGTTTACCTTTTCAAAGAACCAGCTTCTGTTTCATTGACCCTTTGTATTGTTTCTTTAGCTTCTATGTCATTTATTTCTGCTCTGACCTTTATTATTTCCTTCCTTCTACTACATTTGGGCTTTACTTGCTGTTCTTTTTCTAGTTCTTTTAGATGCAGGGTTAAGTTGTGTATTTGAGCTTTTTCTAGCTTCTTAAAGTGTGCCTGTAGTGCTATGAACTTCCCTCTCAGTACTGCTTTCGCTGTGTCCCATAAATTTTGAGTTGTTGTATGCTTGTTATCATTTTTTAAAGGAATTTTTTTATTTCTTCTTTGATCTCATTCTTAATCCATTCATTATTTAACAACCTGCTATTTAGTTTCCATGTGTTTGAGAACTTTTGAGCTTTTCTGTTGTGGTTGATTTCTAGTTTAATGCCATTGTGATCAAAGAAAGTGCTCAATATGATTTAAATCTTCTTAAATTTGTTGATACCACTTTTGTGCCCTAACATGTGGTCTATCCTAGAGAATGTACCATGAGAACTTGAAAAAATGTATATTCTGCTGCTTTAGGGTGAAAGGTTCTGAAGATGTCTATTAAATTGAGTTGATCTAATGTGTCCTTTAAGTCTGCTGTTTCTTTGTTAATTTTATTTCTTGAGGATCTATCTAGTGATGTTATTGGGGTATTAAAATTTCCTAGTATTATAGTATTGCTGTTGATTTCACCCTTTATGTCCATCAAAGTCTGCTTTATATATTTAGGTGCTCTTATATTAGGTGCGTAGATATTTATAATAGTTATATCTTCTTGTTGGATTGCTCCCTTTATCATCAAGAAAACAACACTGAATAAGTGGTGGCAAGGATGTGGAGAAAAGGGAACCCTCCTGCACTACTGGTGGGAATGCAGACTGGTGCAGCCTCTGTGGAAAACAGTATGGAGATTCCTCAAAAAATTGAAAATCAAACTGACTTTTGACCCAGCTATCTCACTTTTAGGAATATACACCAAGAACACCATAGCACTGTTTATAAAGAAGTAATGCCCCCCCCATTTTTTTGGCAGCATTGTTCACAATAGTGAAGATCTAGAAACAGCCCAAGTGTCTGACAGTGGACCAGTGTATTAAAAAGCTTTGGTACATATATACTATGGAATACTACTCAGCCATAAGAAATGAAGACATTGGATCATTTACAACACTGATGGACCTTGATAACATTATACTGAGTGAAATAAGTAAATCAGAAAAAACTAAGAACTATATGATTCCATACTTAGGTGGGACATAAAAATGAGACTCAGAGACATGGACCAGTGTGTGGGGGTTATGGGGAGTGGGACTGGAGAGGGAGGGGGGTGGGGGAGGGGAGGGGCACAAAGAAAACCAGTTAGAAGGTGACGGAAGACAATTGGACTTTGAGTGATGGCAATGCAGCATAATCAAATGTCAAAATAACCTAGCGATGTTTTCTCTGACCATATGTACCCTGATTTATCAATGTCACCCCATTAAAATTAATTAAAAAATAAAAAAATTTTAAAAAAAGAATCTTTTGAGTCTTAAAGTCTTGAGGATTTTCGGAATAATACATTAGCAGTGGCTTTACTTTACAGTCACCGCTAGCATTTGCACACAGTGTAAGTGTCAGATAGTCCTTCATGGGTTTATGGCCTTGCAGCTACTTTTTCTCCGCAGTAATAAAAGTCCTCCGGGACATTTTTTTTTAAAAAAAAACAATCCTGTTTCGTCACAGGTGAACACTTATTGGGGGATGTAGCCTTCCTTTGTGATAATCGCTGCAAAACATGCGATGTACTTCTCCTCAGCTGCCTTAATGTCAGCACTCGCAGCTTCACCATGCCTCACCACCGAGTGGATGCCAGAGCTCTTCTTGAAATTTTCAAACCAGCCATGACTTGCCTTAAACATATCTTCTGCTTTCTCTTTTGAGGTTGTTGGTTCTTTCTTCTTCACATCACTGTAAATAATATGTGCCTTTTCGCATATTACAGTCTCCATCACTGTATCTCCTGCCAGCTCTTTTTCTTTCACCCACATCAGCAGAAGCTTCTCCATTTCTTCATGAATATTTGTCCTTAATTGGGACAGAATTGTAGTTCCTTTCACTGGATTTGCACTTTTGATGGCATCCTTTCGTTTAAGGATGGTACAGATTGTAGATATATTGCAGTCATACAGCCTTGCCAGTTCAATCACTCGTATACCACACTCATGTTTTTCTATTATTTCTTGATTTACTTTTATTGACAACATTCTCTTCTTCTCACCACTGTCCTTTACAGTCACTTTCTTTGGCTCCATGATAGCTCACAAAAAAGTTAGTAAAAAATGCAAAAATGATGCAAGAACAAGTACAGGACACGAGATTTGACTTGAATCTGCGGGTAACACGTGAGAAAGAACGAGATGCTGGTGTGGTGCTGCTGATACTGGACCCGTGTGCCAACACACCAACTAGCAGCAGCTTCCCAAATCACAACTTGTGTCTTGGAATTTCACTTGGATCTCAAACAGAAATATGTACCAAGTCGCAGCTCATATCTTAAAAAAAAATTTGTAGGTTGGTCTGCTTGTATCTCAAGGTACAACATAAATCAGTGGCTTCAGGGTTTTTCTCTCTTTGCATCTGTTTCTCACCCCTGCATTTATGTCTTCTACCTCTTGGGCTGTCTAGGTGCTCCTGCATGAAGCCCATCTGTTAATACTTCAGGCCTACTATTTCAGATTTAACCTACCCAAATTAGTTGCTCAAACCACACAATTTAGAATAATTCTTAAATCCTCTTTTTTTTCTCACAACTCATGTCCAACCCATCAATAAGTTCTTTCATCAGGTTCCTCCACTGCTGCAATCATGCTGAATAGGCTTTCATACTTCTCATCTGGATTATTGTAATTGTCCCCTCATTAGTTTTCTTGCTTCTCCATTGACCCCCAGTGTTATTAAAGAAGCTTGGGTGAGCCTTTTGGGATGGAAGTCAGGATTATGCTATGGCTTTTTTTCCAGACTTGCCAGTAAACTCCTATACCACTCAAAGAAGAAGTCCTTGTAATGGCATAGGGGTCCATACTTGATAAGACTCCTACTATTTCTTTAATTGTAACTCTTACCATTCTTGCCTTTAATGGATTCCCTACTGATTCTTGGACACGTCAAATGTTTTCTTGCCTTAGATCCTTTTCACATGCTATTTTCTCTGCCTAGGATATCCTATCCCAAATGTGTACATGTTGGCAGGAACAATTTCCTTAGGAGCTGCTCAAATATTACCTTATCAACTCATACAGAGTACTTTACTGCTGCCACTCTGTTGCACTGAAGTGACTGACCACTTCCTTAAAATAAAATCAGCCCTCCTCTACACTCCCTGTTCTTTTCCATTTTCCCCACCCAAGAGATTTACCATTTGAATAGATCTGCTTGTTTTAATTACTGTCTTCCTTATGCCTTCAAGAATGTCAACTCCATGGGAGCAAGGACTTTTGTTTAACACATAGAATGTGTTAAAGATATATGTATTTGCTCAAAGAATTAAAAAAAGCAAAAAATGTTAGTGATATGTTTAAAAACATAATGTTTGGTATAAATAAATGTAGATTCAAGTGGCTAAGAAATCATGGGTAAAACACTCTTCTGCCAAATACAGTGTGTCTATAAAGTCATGGAGCACTTTTGACTGGTCACAGGAAAGCAACAAAAGATGATATAAATGTGAAATCTGCACCAAATAAAAGGAAAACCTTCCCAGTTTCTGTAGGATGATGTGGCAGCATGTTGTTTTAAATGATCCAAAGTCATCATTTCTTATGGCTGAGTAGTATTCCATAGTATATATGTACCACATCTTCTTTATCCAGTAATCTATTGAAGGGCTTTTTTGTTGTTTCCATGTCTTGGCCACTGTGAACAATGCTGCAATGAACATGGGGTTGCATGTGTCTTTACAAACCAGTGTTTTTGAGTTATGGGGGTCTATTCCCAGTAAAGAGATTGCTGGGTTATATGGTAGTTCTATTTTTAGTTTTTTGAGGACCACCATACTTTCCTCCATAGTGGTTGTACTACTTTACATTCCCATCAACAGTGGATGAGGGTTCCTTTTTCTCCACAGCCTCTCCAACACTTGTTATTACCTGTCTTGTTGATAATAGCTAATCTAACAGGTGTGAGGTAGTATCTCATTGTAGTTTTGATTAGCATTTCTTTAATAGCTAATGAAGATGAACATCTTTTTATATATCTGTTGGCCATTTGTATTTCTTCCTGGGAAAAGTGTCTGTTCATGTCCTCTTCCCATTTTTTTATTGGATCATTTGCTTGTTTGTTGTTGAGTTTTATGAGTTCTTTGTATATTTTGGATATTATGCCCTTATTTGTGCTGTTGTTTGAAAATATTATCTCCTATTTAGTTGACTGTTTGTTTTGTTGTCAGTTTCTCTTGCTGTGCAAAAGCTTCTTAGTCTGATATACTCCCATTCATTTATCTTTGCCGTCACTTCCCTTGACTTTGGAGTCAAATTCATAAAGTGCTCTTTGTAACCAAGGTCCAAGAGTTTAGTACCTATGTTTTCTTCTATGTAATTTATTGTTTTAGGTCTTATATTTAGGTCTTTGATTCATTTTGAATTAATTTTAGTACAAGAGGACAAACTGTAGTTGAGTTTCATTCTTTTGCATGTGGTTCTTCAGTTTTTCCAGCATTTGTGAGAGGCTTTCTTTTCTCCATTGTGAGAGGCTTTCTTTTGTGAGAGGTTTTCTTTTCTCCATTGTGTGTTGTTGGCCCCTTTATCAAACATTATTTGACCATATACATGTGGTTTTATTTCTGGGCTTTCTATTCTGTTCCATTGGTGTGAGTGTCTATTCTGCCAATACCATGCTGTTTTGATTATCATGGCTCTATAATATAATTTGAAGTAAGGTATTATAATGCCCTAGCTTCATTCTTTTTCCTTAGCATTACTTTGGTTATTCAGGGTTTTTTATAGTTCCATATAAATCTAATAATTTTTTGTTCCATTTTTTAAAAAATGACATTGGAATTTTGATGGGAATTGCATTAAATTTGTATATTGCTTTGGGTAATATACTCATTTTAACTATATTCTTTCTATCCAAGAACAAGGAATATTATTTCATTTCATTATATCTTTTTTGATTTCCCTTAATAATGCTTTGTAGTTTTCAGTATATAGGTAATTTACATTCTTTGTTATATATAAACATAACAAAGTATTTTGTTTTTTAAGTGTTTTTGTTGGTTTTACAACCATGAAGGGGATTGTTTTTTTGAGCTCGTTTTCTGATGTTTCATTGATGGCATATAGGACGACAATAGACTTCTCTATATTAGTTTTGTATCCTGTGAGCTTACTATATTGGTTTATTGTTTCTAGTGGTCTTTTTGTGGAGTCTTTGGGGTTTTGGATGTACAGGATATTATCATCTGCAAAAACTGAAACCTTTACTTCTTCTTTCCCAATATGAATGCATTTTATTTCTTTCTCTTGCCTGGTTGCTCTGGCTAGAACTTCCAGCACTATATTGAATAAGAGTGGAGAGAGTGGACAACCTAGTCTTGTTCTTGATTTAAGGGGAAAAGTCCTCAGTTTTATGCCATTTAATATGATGTTAGCTGATGGTTTATCATAGATGGCCTTAATTATATTGTGATATTTTCCTTCTATACCCATTTTGTTAAGTGTTTTAAACATAAAATGATGTTGTATTTTATAGAATGCTTTTTCTGCATCCATTGATAAGATCATATGGTTTTTGTTCTTTGTTTTGTTGATATGGTGTATTACATTAACCATTTTACATATGTTGAATCATCCTTGTGATTCTGGGATGAATCCCACTTAATCATGATAATTTATTTTTTTAATGTGTTGTTGCATTCGATTTGCTAGTATTTTTTTTTTTAAGTATTTTAGCATCTGTATTCATTAGAGATATTGGTCTGTAGTTTTCTTTTTGTGTGTGTGTTTGTCCTTGCCACGTTTTGGTATGAGAGTTATATTGGCCTCATAAAATGTGTTTGGCAGTATTGCTTCTTCTTCAATTTTTTGGAAGACTTTGAGTAGAATAGGAACCAAATCTTCTTTGAATGTTTGATAGAATTCACTAGTATAGCCGTTTGGCCCTGGATGCTTATATTTTGGGAGGTTTTTAATAGTTGTTTCTATTTCCTCCCTACTTATGGGTCTGTTTAGGCTTTCTGCTTCTTCTTGACTCAGTCTAGGAAGGTTGTATTGTTCTAGGAATTTATCCATTTCTTCTATATTGTTAAATTTGGTGGCATATAGTTTTTCATTGTATTCTACAATAATTTTTTATATAACTATGATATCTGTGGTGGTTTTTCTTCTTTCATTTTGGATTTTGTTTATATGAGTCCTTTCTCTTTTTTCCTTGGTGAGTCTTGCCAAGGGTTTGTCAATTTTGTTGATCTTTTCAAAGAACCAGCTTCTTGTTTTATTAATTTTTTTCTATAGTTTTTCTGTTCTCTATTTTGTTTATTTCTGCTCTGATTTTTATTATTTCCTTTCTTCTGCTGGTTTTGGGTTGTCTTTGTTCTTCTTTTTCTAGTTTCTTAAGATGTGAAGTTAAGTGGTTTACTTGGGCTTTCTCTTGTTTTTTCATATAGGCCTGTAGTGATAGGAACTTCTCCTTCTTATTACTGCTTTTGCTGCATTACAGAGATTCTTATATGTTGTATTGTTAATTTCATTTGCCTGTATGTATCTTTTGATCTCTGAGCTTATTTCTTCTTTGACCCATTCATTTTTTAAAAGTATGTTGTTTTGCCTGACCAGGTGGTGGCGCAGTGGATAGAGCGTCGGACTGGGATGCGGAAGGACCCAGGTTCGAGACCCCAAGGTTGCCAGCTTGAGCGCGGGCTCATCTGGCTTGAGCAAAGAGCTCACCAGCTTGGACCCAAGGTTGCTGGCTCCAGCAGGGGGTTACTCGGTCTGCTGAAGGCCCACGGTCAAGGCACATGTGAGAAAGCAATCAATGAACAACTAAGAAGTCACAACGCGCAACGAGAAACTGATAATTGATGCTTCTCATCTCTCTCCATTCCTGTCTGTCTGTCCCTGTCTATCTCTGCCTCTGTAAAAAAAAAAAAAAAAAAAAAAAAAAAAAAAAAAAAGTATGTTGTTTAATTTCCACATTTTTGTGGGCTTTTTTCTCTTTTTTGCACTTGAATTCTAGTTTAAAGGCTTTATGATCAGAAAATATGCTTGGTATAATTTCAATCTTTCTGAATTTGTTGATGTTATTTTTGTGGCCCTACATTTGGTCAGTTCTTGAGAATGTTCCATGTTTACTAGAGAAAAACATATACTCTGGCACTTTGGGATAAAATTTTTCTGTAAATGTCTATCATATCCAATATTTTTAGTGTTTCATTTAAGGCCAATATTTTCTTATTGATTTTCTGTTTGGATAAATGATCTAGAGGCATCAGCAATGTATTGAGGTCTCCAGTATGATTGTATTTTTGTCTGTTTTTGTTTTTAGATCAGTTAGTAGCTGTCTTATATATTTTGGTGCTCCTTCGTTTGGTGCATATATATCAAGAAGTGTTATGTCTTCTTGATTCAATGTCTTCTTTATCAATATGAAGTGACTGATTTTGTCTCTGATTACCTTTGCTGTCTTGTAGTCAGCACTACTTTTTTTTTTTATGTTATTTGCTTGGAGTATTGTTTTCCAACCTTTCACTTTGAATTTGTTTTTATCCTTGTAGCTTAGATGTATTTCTTTTAGGCAGCATACAGTTGGATTTTCCTTTTTAATTTATTCTATTACTCTGTGTCTTTTTATTGGTAAGTTCAATCAATTTATGTTTAGTGTAATTGACATTTGAGGGTTTTCTATTGTCATTTTATATATTGCTTTTGATAGTTTTGTATCTTGTTTGGTTTTTCTCTTTTATTAATCTATCATTTGTTTTTGTTTGGTTGTAATCCATACTTCTTTTCTGTTACTTTTTTTTCAAGTCATGTACTTCTGTATTGGTTTTTTCAGGGGTGGTTACCATTAAGTAATGGAAAGCATACATATCATGTTCATTGTAGTACATTATTTCGTGAGTGCTTCGGCACTTCATCATCCTTTGCTACAGTTAATCTTTGTCTCTCCCTTTTTTTTGTTTCTTTGTTGCAGATTAATCTTGTTTTTATTGAGATCTTGATGGAGCTTTTACTTGTAGTTTTGTTTTGTTTTGTTCTTTGTGTCTGGTCAGAAAACCCCCTTTAGTATTTTCTGAAGTGGGGTTTTCTAGTGATAAATTTCCTCATCTTTACTGTATCTGTGAATGCTTTTATTTCTCCTTTGTATTTGAAGGATAGCTTTGATGGGTCTAGTATTCTTGGCTGGATGTTCCTCTCTTTCAGAACTTTAAATATTGGGGCTCACTCTCTTCTAGCTTGCAGAGTTTCTGCTGACAAATCTGTTGATAATCTAATGGGCCTCCCTTTATATGTTGTATTCTACTTCACCCTGGCTGCCTTGATAATTTTTTTTTGTGTGTGATTGGTTTGTGCCAATTTCATTATGATGTGCCTTGGAGTAGGTTTCTTAGGGTTAAGATAACTTGGCATTCTGTTTGCTTCTTGAATTTGAGGCTTTAATTCTTTCCAAAGGCTTGGGAAGTTCTCTTCTATTATTTGTTTGAATAAGATCTCCATTCCATTTTCTCTCTCTTCTCCTTCTGATGTACCCATTATTCTTATGTTGCTCTTTCTGATGTAGTCAGACAATTCCTTTAGGGCTATCTCATTTTAAAAAAAAAAAATTCATGAGTCTCTCTCCTCTTTTCTCTGTAGTACCTCTAGGTGCCTGTCTTCTTTGGCACTAATTTTCTCCTCTGTCTGGCCTGTTTTATTGGCTAAGCTTGTTACCTTGTTTTTCAGTTCATGAATACATTTTTCATCTCTGTTTGACTCGTTTTCATAGTTTTAATTTCCTAGGTGAAGTATTCTTTCTGTTCATTGAATTGTTTTGTGAGCTCCCTAAATTGCCTTTCTGTGCTTTCTTGTATATCCCTGAGTATTTTTAGGACTTCAATTTTAAATTCTCTATCATTTAAATTCAAGGTTTCTATGCTATTGAAATTTTTCTCTATAGATTTTTTCTTATCTATGTCTTTTGTATCTATGATATTTTATTTCTTTTTCTTTAATAGCATTTGAGAATGGTATTGTTAATAACACTAATAAGAGTTGATAAAAAAATTGTGAGAAAATGCAGTGAAATACTGAAAATTTTATTGTGCTAAGTTGAACAAAAATATGTAAAACAGAGAGCCTGGGTTGGGGGGGGGGAGTGACAAAGAGGCAAAAAACGAGGCAAGAACCCACAAAATGCCATAAGGAAAAAAATTTGGATCAATGAATAAAATAATTTGTTTCTAAATGATGGTTGAATGAGAGAAATAATGTAAGAGAAAAGAAAAGAAACAGAAAAAAATACAGTGAAAAATGAAAATTCTATTGTATTAAGTGGCACGAAGACTATAAAATGGAGAGCCAGAGTTGGGGGAAATTCTAAAGAGATAAAGAGTGAAGTAAAAAGCACACAAGAGATGACATCAGAGTAATGGCGGGGTAGGAAGCGATACCGATAAATTTCCCCCAAAACTCAACAAGATCTTCAACCAGAAACAGAAAAACCTATACTTGGAGCCTCCAGATGCTTCGCAATACACCCAAAGGTATGGTCGAGTGAAAAATTGGCTAAATATATAACCAAATCCCGAAGGAAATAGAGAGTAAGAAATGCTCCGCCTTCCTCACTAACCTCAACAGGGCGGCTTTCTCTGGTAACTGTGAATATAGAAACTGAGGCGGGCAAAGGGGGTGATTAGATCCAGGCCGCAGCACAAACGGCCGAACCAGGCTGTGGCACGGAGATCCAAGCCGAGGAAAAACTGATCCTGTGGCAACCCGGGAAATATAAGCTAACACTCGCGCCAAACCCAAACAAAGAAAGATAAGCGGGGCGGCCATTTTAGCCGGTCTCCTGGTCGGCGTGCATGCAGTTAGTGGGCGAGAGATTTCTTCCTAGGCCCCGGAAGTGGGTGCCCGTGTTGCCCCACGGAGAGGCAGGGTCAGAGGCCTTTTTGTGGGCCAAGGGCAGAGTCTCTGGGCAGCCCCAGCACCCTGGGAAAGCCACGCACGGGAGGGAGTGAGAACTAATTCCAACGGTGGAGATTTTCCGTGCTGGAGGGGGTTTCACTCAGAGGGAAACGCACCCGGACTCATATCCTGGTTTGCGCGCGCAGATAGTGAATGAGAGATTCCTCCGAGTGCATCGACAGTGCGCGCCCGTGTTATTGCACAGAGGGGCAGAGTCAGGGGCCTTTGTGTGGGCCAAAGCGGAATCTCGGGCCGCCCCAGCGCCTTGCAAAAGCCGCGCACGGGGACGGAGCGAGACTCAATTCCAACGCTGCAACTTTTCCCTGCGGTTGGGGGTTTCACTCAGAGCGTGAGACTGCTGGCCGGATATCCTGGTCTGCACGCGCAGCCAGTGAGTGAGAGTTTCCTCCAAGCGCCCCGGAAGTGGGCGCCCGCCTGTGTTACCAGACAGAGTGGCAGACAGAGCCAGAGGTCTTTGAGTGGGCGGAAAGCCCGCCTGATTATGCTAGCAGCTCTGACTGACTGAGCCTTACCCAGAGCCCTGTGCTGAGTGGAAATAGAGTGGGGAGTTGCCAGCTCTTTGAGCCTCTTACTATCCAGGCAGAGGCAGCAGCAACCCCATAGCTGGATTATCAGGCTACTAATTGAGGAAGGAAAGACTAGGAGAAAGGTTCCAGGAACACGGACTCTCTCACTGTCGGAGCCTATAAAGGCTAATGAGCCTCGACTGCCAACGAGACTAAAGCACAATACATGACATTGCCATAGAGACTTATCAACTACAAACCTCTACCTGAGCGTGCCAAAGGGGCAGAACCTGGGGTACAGAGTCACCGACCAGGAAGAGGGAGAGAAAAGAAAAAGCAAGAAGATAACCTCTCAAAATCAAGAATACTTCGCAGACTTTATAACCTATCCCTTTTTATTATATTTGTTCGTTTGTTTCTCTTATCTTCACTCTTGATACTTTTCTTCCTCCTCCAATTTGGCCGATTAACTCTCTGCCGGTCTTACTCTCTCCTCTCCTTGAACTACACTACCCATAAGTGTTACATCTCCCATTATCTTTTCTCTTCTCTTCCTCTCTCTATGAGGGTTGCACTCCAAAACCCTTAACTCTCTCTCTCTCTCTCTCCTTTCTTTTTTCTTCTTTTAGTGGTTCCCTCTTTTTTTCTCTCTCTCTTTCTTTTCTCCCTCTATATTAGTTTCTTCCTTTCTCCTTTACATCTCCTCTCATTCAAACCTCAATAACAAACAAATTATCTTATCTGGGACTCAAACTTATGTTTGTGGCATTGTGGGGGGTTTTACTTCACCTTTTTAACTCACTAGCAGTGCTCCCATCCCTGGCTCTCCATTTTATCTAGTTCTTGTTCCACTAAATACAATAGTAATTTTTTAATTTGTCCCCCCATTTTTCCGTTTTACTCTTATTCCTCTCATCATAACTCTTAGACAAACAACACCTAAAAGCAAATCATTTTATTCTTGACCCAAATTTTTTCCTTATTTGCTTTTTGTGGGTCCATACGCTCTTGTTTTTTCTTTTTTTTTTTTTTTCTTTTTTTTTTTTTGCCCCTTTATTACTTTTCCCCAATTCAGGCCTCCATCACAGGCATTGTTTGTTATAATTCACAGTTCACCACAAGATTTTCTCAAGAAAGAGGGGAGAGGAGAGGAGAGGAAAAAAGGAGGGGGGGAATAATTTCCTTTTGTAAAAATTTTATTTTATCTTTCTTTATTTCATTATTAATTTTTTTAAAAAAAACAACTCTTTTCGATTTTTTATTTTTTTTTATTTTTTTAACTTTTTATTCTTTATTAAATCTCATTAATACTATCAACAAAACCATCCTCAGATGCCATTAAGGAAGAGAAAATCGAATATCATGGATACAAAAGAAAGAGAGGTAACACAGCTAGATGAGGAAAAATCTATGGAGAAAAATTTAATATATTGGAAACGTTGGAGCTAAATGACAGAGAATTCAAGATAGAAATCCTAAAAATCCTCTGAGATATACAAGAAAACACAGAAAGGCAATTTAGGGAGCTCAGAAAACAACTCAATGAACACAAAGAATATATGTCCAAGGAAATTGAAACTATAAAAACAAATCAAACAGAGATAAAAACTCAATTCACGAGCTGAAAAACAAAGTAACAAGCTTAGCTAATAGAACAGGTCAGATAGAAGAGAGGATTAGTGAAATAGAAGACAAGCAACTTGAGGCACAACAGAGAGAAGAAGAAAGAGACTCAAAAATTTAAAAAAATGAGATAGCCCTACAAGAATTATCAGACTCCATCAAAAAGAATAACATAAGAATAATAGGTATATCAGAGGGAGAAGAGAGAGAAAATGGAATGGAGAACATACTCAAACAAATAATAGATGAGAACTTCCCAAGCCTGTGGAAAGAACTAAAGCCTCAAGTTCAAGAAGCAAACAGAACTCTGAGTTTTCTTAACCCCAACAAACCTACTCCAAGGCATATCAAAATGAAATTGACACAAACCAACAGCAAAGAAAAAATTCTCAAGGCAGCCAGGGAAAAGAAGAATACAACATATAAAGGAAGGCCCATAAGATTATCATCAGATTTCTCAGCAGAAACTCTACAAACTAGAAGAGAGTGGACCCCAATATTTAAAGTCCTGAAAGAGAGAAACTTTCAGCCACAAATACTATACCCATCAAAGCTATCCTTCAAATACAAAGGAGAAATAAAAACATTCACAGATACAGAAAAGATGAGGGAATTTATCATCAGAAAGCCCCCACTCCAGAAATTACTAAAGGGGGTTCTCCAATCAGATACAAAGAACAAAAAAAAATAAAGCCACAAGTAAAAGCTCCAAGAAGAACACAATAAAACCAAATTTAAACTGTGACAACAACAAAAAGAAAGAGGGGGAGAAGCTAGAGATTAACAGTAGCAAAGGACAATGGAGTGCAAAAGTACTCACAAAATAGTTCGCTACAATGAACAGGGTAGGGACCCTTTTCATTACTCAAAGGTAACCACCATTGAAAAAACCACCACAGAAGCACATGAGATAAAAAAGATAGCAACAGAGGAAAGATGTATGGAATACAACCAAATAAAAACAAAAGATAGAAAAACAAAAGAGAAGGATCAAACAAGACACAAAACTAACAGAAAGCAATCTATAAAATGGCAATAGGGAACTCACAAGTATCAATAATTACACTAAATGTAAACAGATTAAACTCACCAATAAAAAGGCACAGAGTAGCAGAATGGATTAAAAAAGAAAATCCAAATGTATGCTGCCCACAGGAAACTCATCTAAATAACAAGGATAAAAACAAATTCAAAGTGAAAGGCTGGAAAACAATACTCCAAGCAAATAACATCCAAAAAAAGCAAGTGTAGCAATACTCATATTGGATAATGCTGACTACAAGACAGGAAAAGTACTCAGAGACAAAAATGGCCATTTCATAATGGCTAAGGGGACACTGAATCAAGAAGACATAACAATTCTTAATATATATGCACCAAACCAAGGAGCACCAAAATATATAAGACAGCTACTTATTGATCTTAAAACAAAAACTGACAAAAACACAATCATACTTGGAGACCTCAATACACCGCTGAAGGCTCTAGATCGGTCATCCAAACAGAGAATCAACAAAGACATAGTGACCTTAAACAAAACACTAGAGCACCTGGATATGACAGACATCTACAGGACATTTCATCCCAAAGTGACTGAGTATACATTTTTCTCCAGTGTACATGGATCATTCTCAAGAATTGACCATATGTTGGGCCACAAAAACAACATCAGCAAATTCAGAAAAATTGAAGTTTTACCAAGCATATTTTTTGATCATAAAGCCATGAAACTAGAATTCAACTGCAAAAAAGAGGAAAAAATTCACACAAAAATGTGGAAACTAAACAACATACTTTTAAAAAATGAATGGGTCAAAGAAGAAATAAGTGCAGAGATCAAAAGATATATATAGACTAATGAAAATGACAATACGACATATCAGAATCCATAGGATGCAGCAAAAGCAGTGATAAGAGGGAAGTTCATATCACTTCAGGCATATATGAACAAACAAGAGAGAGCCCAAGTGAACCACTTAACTTCCCACCTTAAGGAACTAGAAAAAGAAGAACAAAGACAACCCAAAACCAACCAAAGAAAGGAGATAATAAAAATCAGAGCAGAAATAAATGAATTAGAGAACAGTAAAACTATAGAAAAAATTAATAGAACAAGGAGCTGGTTCTTTGAAAAGCTCAACAAAATTGACAAATCCTTGACAAGACTTACCAAGGAAAAAAGAGAAAGAACTCATATAAACAAAATCGAAAATGAAAGAGGAGAAATCACCATGGACACCGTAGACATACAAAGAATTATTGTAGAATACTATGAAAAACTTTATGCCACTAAATTCAACAACCCTGAAGAAATGGATAAATTCCTAGAACAATACAACCTTCCTAGACTGAGTCAAGAAGAAGCAGAAAGCCTAAACAGACCTATCAGTAGAGAAGAAATAGAAAAAACCATTAAAAACCTCCCCAAAAATAAAAGTCCAGGCCCTGACGGCTATACAAGCGAATTTTATCAAACATTCAAAGAAGACTTGGTTCCTATACTACTCAAAGTCTTCCAAAAAATTGAAGAAGAAGCAATACTTCCAAACACATTTTATGAGGTCAACATAACCCTCATACCAAAACCTGGCAAGGATGGCACAAAAAAAAGAAAACTACAGACCAATATCTGTAATGAATACAGATGCTAAAATACTAAACAAAATACTAGCAAATCGAATACAACAATATATTAAAAAAATAATACATCATGATCAAGTGGGATTCATCCCAGAATCTCAAGGATGGTTCAACATACGTAAAACGGTTAACGTAATACACCATATCAACAAAACAAAGAACAAAAACCACATGATCTTATCAATAGACACAGAAAAGGTTTTTGATAAAATACAACACAATTTTATGTTTAAGACTCTCAACAAAATGGGTATAGAAGGAAAATATCTCAACATGATAAAGGTCATATATGATAAACCATCAGCTAACATCATATTAAATGGCACTAAACTGAAGGCTTTCCCCCTTAAATCAGGAACAAGACAGGGTTGTCCACTCTCTCCACTCTTATTTAATGTGGTACTAGAGGTTCTAGCCAGAGCAATCAGACAAGACAAAGAAATAAAAGGCATCCATATCGGAAAAGAAGAAGTAAAGGTATCACTTTTTGCAGATGATATGATCCTATACATCGAAATCCCCAAAGAATCCCCAAAATACTACTAGAAACAGTAAGCCAATACAGTAAGGTCGCAGGATACAAAATTAACATACAGAAGTCAATAGCCTTTCTATATGCCAACAATGAAACAACTGAGAAGGAACTCAAAAGAATAATCCCCTTCACGATTGCAACAAAAAAAATAAAATACTTAGGAATAAACATAACAAAGAATGTAAAGGACTTATATAATGAAAACTATAAACCATTGTTAAGGGAAATTGAAAAAGATATAATGAGATGGAAGAATATACCTTGTTCTTGGTTAGGAAGAATAAATATAATCAAGATGGCTATATTACCCAAAGCAATATACAAATTTAATGCAATTCCCACCAAACTTCCAATGACGTTTTTTAAAGATAGAGCAAAAAATTATCAGATTTATATGGAATTATAAAAAACCGCGAATAGCCATAGCAATCCTAAAGAAAAAGAATGAAGCTGGGGGCATTACAATACCTGACTTTAAACTATATTATAGGGCCACGACAATCAAAACAGCATGGTATTGGCAGAAAAGTAGACACTCAGACCAATGGAACAGAATAGAAAGTCCAGAATCAAAACCACATATATATAGTCAAATAATTTTTGATAAAGGGGCCAACAACACACAATGGAGAAAAGAAAGCCTCTTCAATAAATGGTGCTGGGAAAACTGGAAAGCCACATGCAAAAGAATGAAACTGGACTACAGTCTCTCCCCCTGTACAAAAATTAACTCAAAATGGATCAAAGATCTAAACATAAGACCTGAAACAATTAAGTACATAGAAGAAGACAGGTACTCAACTCATGGACCTGGGTTTTAAAGAGCATTTATGAATTTGACTCCAAAGGCAAGAGAAGTGAAGGCAAAGATAAATGAATGGGACTACATCAGACTAAGAAGTTTTTGTTCAGCAAGAGAAAGTGATAACAAAATAAACAGAAAGCCAACTAAATGGGAAATGATATTTTCAAACAACAGCTCAGATAAGGGCCTAATATCCAAAATATACAAAGAACTCATAAAACTCAACAACAAACAAACAAACAATCCAATAAAAAAATGGGAAGAGGATATGAACAGACACTTCTCCCAGGAAGAAATACAAATGGCCAACAGATATATGAAAAGATGCTCATCTTCTTTAGGTATTAGAGAAATGCAAATCAAAACGGCAATGAGATACCACCTCACACCTGTTCGATTAGCTGTTATTAGCAAGACAGGTAATAGCAAATGTTGGAGAGGCTGTGGAGAAAAAGGAACCCTCATACACTGTTGGTGGGAATGTAAAGTAGTACAACCATTATGGAAGAAAGTATGGTGGTTCCTCAAAAAACTGAAAATAGAACTACCTTATGACCCAGCAATCCCTCTACTGGGTATATATCCCAAAAACTCAGAAACATTGATACGTAAAGACACATGCAGCCCCATGTTTATTGCAGCATTGTTCACAGTGGCCAGGACATGGAAACAACCAAAAAGCCCATCAATAGATGACTGGATAAAGAAGATGTGGCACATATACACTATGGAATACTACTCAGCCATAAGAAATGATGACATCGGATCATTTACAGCAAAATGGTGGGATCTTGATAACATGATACGAAGCGAAATAAGTAAATCAGAAAAAACCAGGAACTGTATTATTCCATACGTAGGTGGGACATGAAAGTGAAACTAAGAGACATTGATAAGAGTGTGGTGATTATGGGGGGAAGGGGGGAATGGGAGAGGGAAAGGGGGTGGGGAGAGGCACAAAGGAAACAAGATAGAAGGTGACAGAGGACAATCTGACTTTGGGTGGTGGGTATGCAATATAATTGAACGACAAGATAACCTGGACTTGTTATCTTTGAATATATGTATCCTGATTTATTGATGTCACCCCATTAAAAAATAAAATTATTAAAAAAAAAAAAAAGCACACAAAATGCCACAAAGGAAAAATTTGAATCCAGAATAAAGTAATTTGTTTCTAGGTGAGATTCAAATGAGAGAAAAAGTGAAAGAGAAAAGAAGAAACAAAAAGAGAGAGAGAAGAAAAATTAAGTTGTTTTTTGGAATGTAACACTCATAGAAAAAAAATAAAAAATGTAATTCCTATGGGTAATAACGTTCAAAATGAAAAGAAAAGAATAAAATGGAAAGAGGATAAAATGACCAAGGTGGAAGGAAAAAAAAAGAAAAAATACAGAAAAAAAGGAAAAATTTATAAAGACTGGATTTTTTCTGGTTTTTAAAAGTTATCTTTTTCCTTTTTCTTTCTTCTCTCTCTTTTTGGCCGGTGATGCTTTACCCCAGGTTCTGCCCCTCTGGCACTCTTAGGCAGAGATTTACTGTTGTGTTGCTATGGTGATGACATAATCTAGGCCTTAGTCCCATTGGTAGGCGGGGCTTGTTAGCATTTGCAGGCTCCAACAATGGGAGAGTCTGTTTTCCCAGAGCCTCTCCCCAAATCTCTCCTTCCTGAACCAGCAGCCTGGGACCGAGCTGTAAAGTTGCCCCAGCCACTGCCTGGAGAGCAAGAGGCACTAAGAGCTGCCAAATCCCCCCTCTATCACCACTCAACACAGGGTTCTGGGTATGGCTTTGCCAGCCAGAGCCACCAGCATAATCAGGTAGGGCTGGGAGCTGATTGTCTTTCAGGTGTCTTTCTATGAGGCTCCGGGCATGTCTAGTATGCCTCGGCACTCGGTAGGTCTGCTTTCCAGAGGCTGTCTGCAGGCCCTTCCCCCCACCACTTTCGCAGTTCTCTTCCCCAGGAGTGTACTTTGTTAGCCTGTATGGCTGGTGGAGGTGCCACGCCCAGACAGGTCCGGGTGTAGGTAAACCGGCTTTTGTGCACTTCCCGTGCGCTGTTGTTTGGGAAGCCAGGATTATTCAGAAACTCTGGTCATAGCCCACAGAGAGGGCCACTACTGGTAGTCTCTGACCCAGCCCCTCTGTCAGTCTGTGGGCACCCTCACCTGAAGAGCCAGGTGGATCCACTCACACACTGCCTGTACTCATTGACCAGGATACCAGGAATAAACAAGGCAACTGATTGCCCACCTCTGCCAGGGTCTGCCTCTGGCGTTAGCTCCACATGGGCTGAGCCGTGGGCACGTTCTCTCCTCGGCTTGAATGTCTCTGCCCTAGCCCAGATTTTTCTGTACTGCCAGCCCTCACTTTCTCTCAGTTTCCAAGTGAAAGCAGCCCTTGCTCAGGCCAGTGAGGAAAGCAGAATACTTCGTTCTCCGTCTTATTTCCTTCAGAGTGGATTATATACTCAGCCACCTTTTTGCCCAATTGTACCTTTGTTTGATGTATGTGTATTTCAGATGCTCCTGAGATTGTTTTTCTGTCTCTAGTTGTTGAATTTGTTGAAGTTTCAGGGAGAGGTATTAGGAGTACTCCTCATGGCACCATTTCTCTGACATCACTCCAAAGCCTTTTGTGATCCCACTTGTCATTCTAATCTGTCTTTGGAGTTTGAATTAATAGTTATTTCAAGACAATTTATGGTGTAAACAGGTATGTCCTTGGAATTCAATGTACTTTGGGGTGTTTTCCTTGTGATTAATAAAACCCTCAAGATTTTAGTGGTTTACAACAATGAACATTTATTTTATTCTTATTATATGCATGGGGTTTGGTTAATTTAGGCAAAGAGTTGATTGGTCCAGGCTGGACTTTAGCATTCTGGCTGAGTTTAGATCTGGGTCTTCACTTCCTGGAACATTTTCTTTCTATGCTGAATCTGAGAGAACAAGACAGAGAATGAGAGCATGTGATTACTTATATATCCTCAGCACAGAACTAACCCATTGTTACTGATACCCACATTCTAATGGCCAAAGCAGGTTGCCATTGGTGGCATGGGGATGTATTCTCCACCAACATGGAGGCACTGCAGAGCCCCACGTCAAAGGCATGGGTGTAGAATTCTAACACAGAGAGAAAGTGGAGAACTAAGAATAATGTAGAAACTGAGTGTTGACTCCAAAGGACATCCTGGTTTGCGGTATGGCTTTATCTATCTAAATTGTAGGTAAAAACATTTATTTTATGGATATCTAGTGAAGATAAAAAGATAATAATTTATGAACAATCTACTGGGAATAATACCTGGCACCACAATTGATCAACAATAGCTTTTGTTCTGCACACTGCACTCCCATTATTTTTATACCATTAGCCCTTTTATGCCTCTTTAAGCACTTGTTTTATCCTTAGTAAAAATTATTAAATAAATACTTATTGAAGTGCTACTTTGGTTTAACCTTGTCCATTAGTAACTAAATCTATTTTTTATATGCTTCCTTGCATAGTTTCTAGACATTTGCATATTCAGATTACTGGTATATGATTTCTTCTCTGACTAGCCATGTTAGCTTAATTTCTGACTGTGGCTTTGCCTAAGTATAGGTGAGTGGCTTTTGATGGCATATGATTAATTCTTTATTGAACTAAACATGTGAATTTTGATTATTTATACCTTTTTGGATTTATAATCTAATTTTCCTTTTTCTCATTATTTAAACCTCTTTCTGTTGCAAGCTAAAAAAAAGAAAAAAAACTACCAATGCAAAATGGCTTAAACAAAAGGGGAACTTTCCTGAACATTTCACAAGTAAGAGCAGGTCTCAGAATAGTGTGTGGCAGAATTCAGTTCTCCCTCCTCCCCTTCCTGGCATCCATCTTGTTGACTTGGTTCTAGTCTCACTGAAAATCCATCTCCCCTTTTGGAGCAAGACGGCCTCAACAGCTCTAAACTAAATGCTAGCAGATTAAGTTACTCTTTTCTAAAAGTTTCTGCTCAATTTTCATTGCATGTTATTGGCTCTAATGAGAAACAAGTCTATCTCTGAATTGACTACCACTGATTGGAAAAATATTTTAATTAGTTTTAGCCTAAATCCCACACTCCACTCTAGGAGTTGAGGGCTGACTCAACCACAATGGCTCTCAAAAATCAACCTCGGAAGGTGAATACAATAATAATAAAAAAAAACAAAAAAAAAAAAACCCTGTTTAGCACACTTTTTTATTTTTTCTATTTATTTTTAATGTCCTCAGTGTAAACACTGCTCACTGAAGTACAAAGTCAGCAAATACAGTAATGAGATATATTTGTATAGGCAGAGGTTATGTGTTTTATTGGTTCCTCTTTTCCCTCTGTCTACCCTATTCCTCAACAATAAACTTTACTAGATGACTAAAATTAACTATATTTATTCCATTGCCAAATAAGCAGTGTTTAATTTCTACAGAAATCTAAAAGCAGGCAAATATATTATTTTTGACTGGCTGTGCAACCAACAAGAATGAAGTCGCAGAACATTGTTATGAGTTCATGTCTGTTCCTCAAATAGTTCATTGACCCACAGCTTTCAGTGGTTTATGGAAAATATCATCTTTCTCTACCCTCTGTTCCCTCTGATTTCAATGAACTATTTATTAGGATAGACAACTTTTCAGTACGAATTGCCGTTCATGATGGTACTAACGTTAAAACATGTGTACAACATTATACTTGACTGAACACTATTTTACCTATTCTTTTATTTAAATATTATAAAAATTTTGGGAGGCAAGTATTATTATTTAAAAATTGAAGCCTAAGAACCTGTAAAAAACCATACAAGGACTATGAGGTTCTTTTTTATCTGATTTCACATTTAATATTCTTTCCACTAGCACTACTCTGTGGTCTAAAAACAAAAACAAACAAACACAAAAACTTATCTCAACCAAGGGCCTTAAGAGAAGAAATAGTCACTTATATGCATTTGAAAAATTATGATAAGTGGAATAAGAAATATCACCCCCTCCAAATCCTCAACAAAACAAGTTTTGTCATGGAAGTGAATTATATTTGATCCATTTCTATCTTCAAAGCAGAGAGAATTAGTAAAACTACTTAGCTCATAACAGGCAGGACACAGATATAGTAATATTTTAGAAGTCTGAAAGGGTTATATGGGGGTTTAAAATTAATAATTTACATGTTCTGCTTTTTATATTCACTATTAATGTACTATTAGAACAGATTGTAACTTGGGAATTTTGTCATATATTAGAAATCATAGGCTCTGTAATTATTATATAATTCATCTTGAAAAATTAAAATGACAGGTAATATATTAGGACAACCATATACAATCTAGTCTTATTTGACTGGATAAGAACCAAGAAAGTATTTTCAGTACCATTTCTTTGCTTGTGAATTTGAAATGTTTCATATGTTTAGTTCTTATTAACCTGTAGAATTGAGACACTTAAGTGGTATTTTGCATTTAAGACTATAGAATCTTCTTTATTCTAAAAGTTATTTATTCTTTTGGTAAATTGTTGAAACTAACTACTAATTCCTAACTTAATTATAGCACAATTCATTGGGAAATTATTGCATACTACTTAGTTATTTCAAACTTATAGTAAAATTGTTGTTGGTACAGAAAAATTTCCCCAAAGTGTTGCTTTGTTTTTTTCTAAGCAGGGCTTTCTGATAATTGGTAGCTCAGGCCCCTAAGTATGGATATTTGGTGACAATTGTGACGTTGCGTTATTTTAGTCTGATAGAATAGAAGAAGACTCAGATGAAACAGAAGGATTTCTTTTGCTTTCTTCTGAAAAACAAACTCAGAGAGATAAATACTATTCCAAATATACTTACGCATCTCTGAGCAGGTGAGCCCGCCCATTGCTGTGTGACAGCCAGGAGATCCCCGACGCCTCCACCCAGCTCCTGCTGTCCTAAAGAATGCTCACGTGGTCAAGACACCAACTTATAGAAAAGTACGCCAAGGTTCTTTTCAGTAGTGAGATGTGCCTTAAGAATAGTGAGGAAAGCCTTAGATCATTTTCTTTTGTGACCCAGATAGCCAGCTCCTAAGGCACGTGACATCCTGGGCCTACTTGACTCCTGTGTTCCCTAAAAACTAAGGGCCAATTATTAGAATTTCTTTATCCTTAGGGAATTGTAGTATCTAGGGAAAAAGACTTTCTTCCCCTTTCTGAACATATTTATACAGGGCAATAAAGTTAAAAATAACTGGAAATGCAGGCGTAAGTGCAAAAGCCTATTTGGTGAGGAATGACAGCAGAGAAGGGGGCCTGAAGTTACTTACAAGAGGAGGGAGCTGCTTCAAGTGCCTCCCGGGGTAGCCAGGTCCACAGTGTTGACTTCTATTTGGGGAAATGGGCTTAGTTTATGGAAATTCAGTTTTGGGGAGAGATCTGTCTAATTCACTTACTTTTCTTGTCATTTTTAGTTATCCATTGCTCTTCTGTACTACTTTACTCCTTTTGAAAGCCTTTGTTCCTTCTCTAATTTTATATTAAAAACATATGAGGATGTCAGTAATGTCTCTCTACTACTTTAAATATAGATTTTGAACTCAGAAAATTTAATTTATCATTTCAAATATTCATTTGATCATATATACTGCCAAAAGAATAGATGATTCAGCAACATTTATTTATTTTTCTCTAAAGGGAAAGTCTTTATTTTTCTTTCTTTATTGCTTCTCTTTCTTTTTTCCTTCCCCCTTGACAGAGATGTAGTTTTTCTTATAAAGGGAGACATCCAAAAAATTTCCCTAGATGAGAAACTGCAGGAGAAGTGCTATTTTTTGTTGTTTAAATACAGGTGTCTTGTGCAAACATGTTTTTTATTGCTATATATTTGGGGAGTTATAAAGTTGAATATGAGTGGTTGACAATGCATGAGTTTTGTCATAACTTTGCACCTCCAGATATAAATTGGATATGGATTGGATACCCACCAGCTTTGCAAACAGGGACACTGATGGGACCTGTGATTGGCAGTCAGGCAGAGAGAATCACAGACATAAGTTAAATAAGGTGTATTGTCAACGCGTATAAAAAATGAGTACGTGGTAAGCAGACAGGAAAATGAAGAGACCTACCAGGACAAACAGAGACATCTTCCCTATCCACCCTGAAAAGCAGCACTTTCCACTGCCATCTGCCCTCTGTGTGTCACTGCTGGTCTGTCGTCCAGCCTTAGTCCTTCAGGGTTTTGTCAGGTCTCTCTGTGTGTGCCCACTCCTGAATGGATGTCCTTACCTGAGGCCAGAGAAGCATGGGGTTAGCACTGTGTTGTAGCATCATGAACCCCAGGAAAGCTGCAATAACCTTCTTCTTTGCTCCAAATTGCATTTAGGTCTCTAGCTAATGCCTGTCTTTAGAATGTTATCACATAGGTCTTCACTGCTTGAGTGACACGTCTGAAATCCAAACTAAACAACTCACTTCTCTGTGTGATCCTTCTATGGCTCCCACTTGCCTGCAGAATAAATGTCAAATTCCTGGCATGGAGCACAGGGCCTTTTCATTTGGCATCTGTGTTTTCGGTCTCACCTACTACTCTATCAGACTCTGTATCTCCTAGCCATAATCACTGGTTTTGTACTGGAGACGTCTTTTCTCAGCACAGGGATAACTTCCCACATTACTTCTGGCCCCGGTGTCTACTGGGAAGCAGCAACTTACTCCTTGTGACTCAACTCATCCATCGCCTCTGCTGCATTTTATCTGATTCACTCACTGTCCTCATAGGTAGAACAGGTTTTTCTTCTCTTTTAACTGTACTTCAATTTTTTCTTAACCTGCCATATGTCTACATGGAACCGGGTTTCACAAGATTCATATGAAGGACTGTGCCTGTCTTGTTTACCATCATATCACCAGTGCTTGGCACTGGGACTGCTATGTAACAGATTCTCAATAAATTTTGGTTAAATGAATAAATGATGGGCAAACACTAAATACAAATATGAGGCACTATTTGAATTTGTGTAAAATTATACTTGTAGTTAATTTAGGTAAAAAAAAAAAAGGTGCAATATTTTGTCTAAAATATTATAAATTCCAGAATCACCACAATCAAAAAAAAAAAAATCGAGCAACATTGGTCTAAGCAGGAGAGTAGAAAGCCTCCATGTGTGAGATCTTAACCCTCTTTAGAGGAGTGAATGCATGTAAGAGGATGCATGTGAGCCTGGTTCCCATTCCCCTGTATTGTCTGTGATCTACTGGAGGGCAATGGCTACATCCAGGCTAGTTCTTGGGACCTCAGTGCCTACTGCAGCAACTAGTACATAGTTGCTGTTCATTAAATATTTGTTGAATGGAGAAAATATGAAGCATACATGTATCAGTCTTAGGATTAAAAAAGAATCATTGTCTTTAATTAGTTTATGCTTTAATAAATAGCAATCATCATCTGAATTCAGGGTTTTAAATCTCAACAAACTTGTTCATTTCATTATTGCAATACAAACTAGGTGTGCCTCCCAGGGTAGGGTTGAATTTCAGAGGTATTGGTGTAAATCAGTCTTTAGCTTTTGTTTGCTTGTTTTTTATTAATTTTAATTTATTGTGTTAACATAGATTCAAGTGTCCCACTCAATATAACACTGTCACCCAATCATGTGCCCCCCATTATACCCTGTTTGTCCCCTTCCCTCTAATTCCCTCCCCTACTTCTCTCTGGTATTTGCCGTCCTGTTATCTGTATCTTTGTGTTATGTATATATAATTTTACTAATCCTTTCACCTTCTCTGATCCTCTCCTCTCAACCCCCTTCCCTCTGACAGCTGTCCCTCTGCTTCCTGTGACCCCACCTCTATCTCTATTCTGTTCCTCAGTTCACTTTGTTCATTAGATTCCACATATAAGTGAGATCACATATTTTTCTTTCTCTGCCTGGCTTATTTCACTTAGCACAATAATCTCCAGGTCCATCCACACTGTCACAAAAGGTAAGATCTTCTTCTTTTTCATGGCCGTGTAGCATTCCATTGTGTATATGTACCACTGCTTTTTCCCCCCTTTTTTTAAAAATGTTTTATTTATTCATTTTAGAGAGGAGAGAGAAAGGTAGAGAGAGAGGAGAGACAGAGAGAGAGAAGGTGGGGAGGAGCTGGAAGCATTAACTCCCATATGTGCCTTCACCAGGCAAGCCCAGGGTTTCGAACTGGTGACCTCAGCATTTCCAGGTTGATGCTTTATCCACTGCGCCACCACAGGTCAGGCCTGTACCACTGCTTTTTATCCACTCTTCCACTGATGGACACTTGTGCTATTTCCAGATCTTGGTTACTGAAAACAGTGCTGCCATAAATATGGGGGTGCATATCTTCTTTTGAATTAGTGTTTTTGGTATTCTTAGGATATATTCCTAAAAGTGGGATAGCTGGGTCACAAGGCAGTTCTATTTTTAATTTTTTAAAGAAACATCATGCTGTTTTCTTGTGGCTACACAAGTCTGCATTCCCACCAGCAGTGCAGGAGGGTTCCCTTTTCTCCACACCCTTACCAGAACTTGTGTGTTGATTTGTTAATGAACACCATTCTGACAGGTGTGAGGTGGTATCTCATTGTGGTTTTCATTTGCATTTCTCTGATGATTAATGATGTTGAACATTTTTCATATGCCTATTGGCCATTAGGTTTTGCTTTTTATTTTTCTTTAGCCCTTCCCTTTGCTCTCTAATTTCAGATTCTTTGTGTCTTCTGCCCTATCTTCTATCAAGTGCACTTTCTAATCTGCTCTTACTTCCTACCTGTGAAACGATTAATGCAGGCAGGCTTTCTTCTCTAAAAGGAAAGTTATAAAAACTTATGGATAGGCTGGAAACTGGGATCTTTATACCTATTGAATTTTGTACCTCCCTTGGATTCTAGGATATTTCTGATTTACACTGGTCTGTCCAGACTTTGATGCATTGCCTTGTCATAATTTATACATCTAGTACCCTCTAAACTGCAAGCAATCCAGCTAGCTACAACCATTATCTACCATCATGCTGTACAAACTCCAGATCTCTATAACAGCTCACTCTCCCCCTCTCTCAGTGCAGAGGTTTCCTTACTATAGATTTGTAATCCACAGATGCTCATTATCTCAGAACTAACAAAAGCCAAAGGTAAGATTAGGCCATTGCCATGCCCTTGAATACCATCAAGGTCTTTGATTAGGTTGGGTTCCTTTTGAATCTAGAATTATCACTCTCTTGCCATACTGATGGCTGCACAAATAGGTATGTCTAGCTTTAGAACCGGCATTCACAAACCCATTAACTTATTCTTTCTTTTCAAATAAGAAAGTTTCCCTGAGATAACTCATCCCTTCTCAGAGAGAAACTCTGGGATGGAATTGGGCTAGAAGGATGGGTGTGAGTCCCAGTGTCCTGGAAGGTTGGTTTATCCTCTTGGTGCCTCTGACTACTATCTCTAAAACATTTTAGTTCTTACAGTTTAATAAACATTTCCCAAGTGTCTCCCATGAACCATGTGCTGTGGATACCAAGGGAAAAGAGAAAGTCTGTACCTGTGAATATCATATAGAAAGACAGATAGAGAAAGGTAGAGTTTTAACATAACAAGGTAAGCATACAGTGGCACAGATGATTGGACCTGGTGTAGAAACACAGCAATGAGATTTATTGTCTAACCCAGCGATTCTAAAACTTTAGTGTGATTCAGGATCACTCAAAGGGCTGATTGAAGCACTGCTGGGCCTTTTCCCACAGTCCCTGATTCAGTAGGTCTGGCATTGGGTTCAAGGGTTTGCATTTCTAACACACATCCGGGTAATACACCTGCTGCTGTCACAGGAGCCTCACTTTGAGGACTACTAAGGGGTATTGAGGAAGACTTTCTGGAGGAGGTGATGCCCAAGCAAGTTTAAAAAGATAAATGTAACATCAAGGGAGGGGATTTTAAGAAAAAAGAGAGTAGGCACAAAGACAGTGGAATACATAAGGCATTACAGGGTTTCTGGAGAATATGGAGAAGGAAATAAGGCAGGGACCCAAATCAATAAGCTTTGGGACTTTGTCCCCCTCTGGAGTCCATTACTGAAGTGGTTGCTATAACATTTCAAATATGTACAAATGGAAAGAATCACAAAATTGCCAAAATGCATGGGCAACTCTTTCCTCCTGGGCCACATTCAGAGACTGAACTTATTCAGTGTGTCTCTGAAAGGTGAAAATTGTAAAAATATTTTAAGCAGGCTGGAAAAATGTGGATGTATGATAATTACAGGCTACATGAAAATGATATAGAAACTCAATAATATTCTATACAATGCCTGTCAAAAACAGAGGCTTAAAATTGGTAAAATTCAAGAGTATACTCAATTAAATGTTAATGTAAGCCTAAAGCACAGTTTTGTAACTATTTTTGCCATTTCCAGTTATACCATCAAAAAAACAGAAGTCAAAGTCAAATATCCAGTTCTGAAAATCTTTTTTTTTGTTTGTTTTAAGATTTATAAACAAAATTGGAGCTCCCATCTCTATAAAGAAAGAAAATTTCAGGTCCTGACCAGTTTGCTCAGTGGACAGAGCATTGGCCCAGCATAAGGAAGTACTGGGATTGATTCCCGGTCAAGGCACACAGGAGAAGAAACCATCTGCTTCTCTCCCCTCTCTCCCCTCTCTCTCTCTCTTCCCCTCCATCAGCCAGTGGCCTGATTGGTTGGTGCATCAGTCCCGGGTGTTGAGGATATCTAGTTGGTCCCTGCATTAATCTCAGGCACTAAAAATAGCTTAGTTGATTTGAGCATCAATCCAAGGTGGGGGTTGCCAGATAGATCCCAGTCTGGGTGCATGATGGAGTCTGTCTCCTTAGCTCCCTTCCTCTCACTTAAAAAAATAGAAGAAGGAAAGAAAGTTCAGGTGATATATATAAAGTACAAATTTTTGTTCCATATATTTTGAGCTTTATTTCATTTTAATATTTTCAACAATAAAATACATCATACAAAAAGTGTCTACTGAGAATAGGCATGATTGAAAGAATATTAATAAGATGAATCTCTTTAGTGACTTTAGAACTTAATCCAGTATCTTGGAGGCATCCAATTTACCCCTCCGCAATCATATTTTTCCCATAGGTAAACACTAGCCTCACTTTTGTTTTAATAATTTTCCTCATTTTAATTATGGTTTTTACACCTGTATTTTTTAGTTCTGCCTCTTTAAAAATGTCAGTAAATCGAGCATCCCTGTGTGTATGCTTAAGTCCTTAAAATTTTTGCTTAACATAATGCTGTTGAGAACTGGCTGTGTAGATATAGGCAGCAGTAGCTCAGTTGTTTTCACAGCTGTAGAAGATTTCATTTTATAAATAATCACAATTTATTGGCCCAGCTGTGCTTAATAAACATTAGTTGGTTTCCATTTGTGTATGTTTTATTACAAGCTGTACTATTATAAGCATTTAGTTTGCCTTGCTGAGTTGTAGGGGGTGTGTGTATAGCTTTATTGGGTAATGTTAAATGTTTTTTTTTTAGTTGTTATAAATTTTTCATTTTCTCTGGAAGTGGATGAGGGTTCTCATTCTTTGTGTTGTTGGCAAATTTTTTCTTTTGTGTGGTCAAATTTGGAAAGATGTTAAATCATTTTTTTGGTTGTTTGTTTGTTTATTTTAGCCGGCCAGGGCTATTTGTTTGTTTTTTAAAGCAGCATTTCCTGAACAGTAGTTAAGTGGATCACTTACCTTGACAGCTTTATTCATGTTTTTTCCTTCTGTAAAAACCTTTGTTCACATCTCGTGTCCATTTTTTTTTAAGTGAGAGGAGTGGAGATAGTAGGACAGACTCCTGCATGCTCCCCAAATGGGATCTACCTGGCAACCCCCAACTAGAACCAACACTCAGACCAACCCAGCTGTCCTCAGTGCCCAGGTCCAATGCTCAAATCAACTGAGCCACTGGCTGCTAGAGGGGAAGAGGGAGAGAATGGGGAGAAGAAATGGATAGAGGCAGATGGTGGCTTCTCCTGTGTGCTCTGGGGATCAAACATGAGATGTCCACACTCTGGGTCAATGTTCTATCCACTGAGGCGATTGGCCAGGGATTATGTCCATTTTTTGGTGAACTATTTATTGAGTCATATGATTTTATAAAAGCCTAGAGACCCATCCTTTGTCAGTGATATGTGTTCCAAATATTTTTTCTCCCTGGGATTTCTATTTTATATAGCTGAAGCTCTCAAAGTCTTCCTTTACAATTTGTGTTTTCTAAGCACAAGTTCCAAAAGTTTTTTAGATTTCCTTCCAAAAGTTTTTTGGTTTCATGTTTTTCCTTTTACTTTTAAGTTTTTATTACATTTATAATGTGTGTGTGTGTGTGTGCGTGTGTGTGTGTGTGTTATATAAGGGATCCATTAGCATATTTTAATATGGGTGATCAGTTGTTTCTCTGCTATACCCAGTGATCTGCTATTATTGTTCTATTTACATATATATGTAATATATATAATATGTGTTATATATATATTTGTTTCTAGAGCGTTTTTAATTTTATTGATATATTAATCTACCTATATATCCCTACCACACTTTTCAGTTATTGTAGTTTTACAGTGAAGTGATATTGTTTAAGGTAATTTTCCATACTTGATTATATTTTTCCAGAAACGTATCAGCTATTTTACACCTATTTGTCTTCCATATGTATTTTAAAGGTTAGCTTTACAAATTTCATTAAAACCAGTTTGAAAATTAATTGAAGATTTCTTTGACTATATAGATAATTTTGGAAAAATCTTAAGTTTCCATAATTATGAACATAGTACATTTTTCTATTTATTTAGTTTTATAGTATTTTTAAATTAGGTTTTATAATTTTTGAAATGTGCATATTATTTTTTTTATTTATTGCTAGGTTTTTATATCTTGTTGCAACATTATATGGTACCTTTTAGTTTGATTTTGAGGAAATTATTATTGGTGTATGCAAATACAGTAGACTTTTCTACATTGATCTTACCTCTGGCAAATTTCTTAAACTAGTCTTATTTATTCTTGTTATTTATTGATGAAGTTGACCACATATTATGTAAAGAAGTCTATGACTAAAAGCAATAGTGTTTTTTCTTTCTAATCCTTATATCTCTTTTTTGTTTTTGTTTTTTTATTTTGCTGACCATGACCTCTAAGATTTATATGTAGTAAGATGCTCACTCTCAATCTCTGGTAGATGTCCTTTATCAAGTCTATGAATCAGGATAACCTTAGCTGCTAAAACAGACAACTTTAAAAGTAAATAAGTTTAAACATAGGAGTTCAAAACTGTGTTCTAAACATGTATCTTTGTAGCACAGACCACAATTCTACAAACTACCGCTCTGGAGCCAGTTCTGGCTTGCTGACTGACTTTGTAAGTAAAGTTTTGTCGGAACACAGTGCACTCATTTGTTTACTTATTATCTATGGCTGATTTCAACATACCAAGGCAGAAGCAGTACAGTAGTTGCACTAAAAATCCTGTTATCTCCAAAAACTAAAATATTTACTATCTGGCACTTCACAGAAAAAAATTTTGCTGCCCTCTGATATAAACAATAATGTTCAGTCCACTGTTTTCAAATATACTAACAAAAAAAAAAGATTTCAAATTCTTCCTTCCTTCCTTCCTTCCTTCCTTCCTTCCTTCCTTCCTTCCTTCCTTCCTTCCTTCCTTCCTTCCTTCCTTCCTTCCTTATTCTTCCTAGTATATGCTTACTAGACATTACATGGAACCCATTTGTGACTTCTGAAAGTTGAGCTTTCTCACGGGCTTTTAAGGCATAAAGTTTCTTCATACAAAATTTGAATTAAAGTACTCAAAAAAAAGTTAGAGTCCTCCCTTCCTGGTTGTTGAGCCTTATCTGGTTTTTGTGTGTGACCTGGCCAAGAGGGAGGAAGTTTTAGGACTCCCGCTAGCTGGGACGAGGGGTATAGGCTGCATCTACTCTGAGCACAGGGAATTCTGAGATAAACTGAGTGCTCTTCATGAGACCCCTGCCTAGGTGATGACAGGCAGGTGTCAGATAAAGCAGCCAGATGAGGACAGTAGGACACGGAAAAACACAGTCTTGAAAGAACTAAAATGAATGCAACCCTAGAACAACACCTCCCTCTCCTGGTAACCTGCTCTATCTCCCGGTCAGTGTTCTATTATACAACCCTACATATGTGGAAAAGCAAAGGTAGAGAGTGAGGAATTCAGTCACAGGGAGATTTGTAAATCCATGAAGATCACTCAGATGAGAACACACAGGGGTTATTTGCTCAGAGCTTGCTACAGCAAGGGGGTCAGCCAACAACCTGGATTTGGAAGATGCCTAAAGACAAGCAGAGGAGTGGGAAGCTTCATAGTGAAAATAGTGGGGGAGACCCTGATTGCAGGTTGTTGGCCTGGAAGATGGAGGTGGGCTAACAGTAAGGCATTTTATGTGATGGTTTTGGGAGCATATTTGGCTTTCTCTGCTTGGCTCTGAGTTGGAAGCAGGGCAGAGAATAGGGAGGCTGGCAGTCACTGAGGGGGTCCTGAGTTTCTGGGCAATGGCTGCAGAGACCTCCATTTGGCTGCTGAGCCTGGTTGCTGCAGAGGTCATGGGTCAGAGATTTTGTGTCATGTGCCATCTGGCCATTGTCTGTATATTTAGTCTCTTAGAGAAAAAAAAGAAGTATGTGTACAGAAGTTCTTTGAATAAATGCATAGGAGAAAAAGGAAATGGTCAAAGAAGGAGAGATGAAGAGAAAAAGATGGGTCAGGATAAAGAGACTGTTACATCTTTGATTAGATAAATGATATTATTTAAGTGGAGAAGAGAGTAGAATGAAAACATAAAACATCTGAATCACCAGTTTATGTTTTTCATGCCCCTTCAATAAAGAAATAAAGGTCTGTGTTTTTTTAGTTTATTAAAGTTTATTTTTTTACTTCCACATACTGAAGTGAGGCTTATATAAGTTCTTCCTGCTTCTTCAAGCCAGCATTTTGATTAAAAGACCAGGTGTCTTCACATGCTGTAAAGTATTCAGGAGACGGTGGGAAGCCTTGAGTGAACAGAAAAGCACAATGAGATAGATTGATAAGAACTGCCTCCCAATGATGTCTATATCACCTGCTGCAGACTCCACTTCTTGAGGGTTTGTTGACATTTCATTATCCACTCTGCAAGATGAGGTTATAACTCAGTTCTTCTAATTTTCAGGAACTGAAACTTTAGTACACAAAATATTTCAACTTTAGGCCTGACCTGTGGTGGCGCAGTGGATAAAGCGTCAATCTGGAAATGCTGAGGTCGCCGGTTCGAAACCCTGGGATTGCCTGGTCAAGGCACATATGGGAGTTGATGCTTCCAGCTCCTCCCTGCCTTCTCTCTCTCTATCTCTCCTCTCTCTCTCTGTCTCTGTCTCTCCCTATCCTCTCTAAAATGAAAAAAAAAGCACCTCTTACCTAAGAGTGTGCCTAAAAAAAAAAAAATATTTCAACTTTAATGTACCACCCATCCACTTTTACAAAAGGGAATATAAATTGTCTTTCCATTCCTGAGTTTTAAAATAGATTTAGCTTGGATTGTACCATTTTTGCTTGGAGCTTAATTGTGAATAATAAATAATGTATGTAAGAAATAATTGTAGAAATTTACACAAAACCAGGGTTTAAAGTAGACTAATTTTTGGTTTCCCATCCACAAAGGATTGAATTTCTATCAATTTTCTGCTCATGAATAACCCTTTTTAAAAATCAACTTGTTGGCCCTGGCCAGTTTGCTCAGTGGGTAGAGCATTTTCCCAGCATATGGAAGTCCCAGGTTTGGTTCTAGGTCAGGGCACACAAGAGAAGCAACCCTCCCTCTCCCTCACCTTCTTCCCCTTCTCTCCCTCTTCCCCTCTCCACAACCAGTGGCTCAATTGGCTCAAGAGTTGACCCAGGTACCAAAGATAGCTCAGTTGGTCTGAGTGTTGGCTTCAGGCACTAAAAATAGCTCAGTTGATTCCAGCATCAGCCCCATACAGGGATTGCTGAGTGGATCCCGGTTGGGGGTCATGTGGGAGTCTATCTCCCCTCCTCTCACTTAAAAAAAAATCAACTTGTCTTTGAATCAGAACATACCTGGCAACTTTTTACACTAATGATAGCACTGAGTTTCTAAATGTTGATTGGTATTTCATGAGAAAACTGGCCCTTTTTTCCCTCACCTGCTGAGGAAAGCAAATCCATGGCAAATTACACAAGTGAAATTTCTTATTAGTCTTCATTATCTCAGTTCTAGAAACAAAGGCAGAGCTCCTTGCAGTGCCTGTGAAAATCATGGAGGCTATATAATGGGATATTTGTTAAGTACTCACAGCCCATAAAGTTTAAATATTTATAGATATCCAGTACCGATTAGCCTTTCATTTGGTCATGATTTAAAAACACTTTATTCTAGGTCTCTAGCTTGCATCAGCTCTTCCTTAGCCTTATCTCTGTAGGCAATGAAACAACAATGATATTATTTCGTCCTTTGCTGGCCCAGGGCAAATGTAGCCCTGGCCTCAGACTTTCAGCAGGCCAGTGTTCTGGACTCGTCCCTGCCACTGACAGATAGATGACTGTTGGCACTCCTCAGGCTTTAAATGAGAGATCTGCATTAGATAACTCCAGCAAAACTTTGAAGGGCAACATTCCACAACCGTAAAAACGTGATTAACTGGCTAGCAGTTTACGTTTCCCAAATGTTATGTTTCTTCAAAGCGCTGAGGTGCAGTACTGATGCTTTCTGTGACCTCAGACAAAGCACAGCTGATTTTATAGTATTGTCAAGGTGTCTTTACATAGTGATTACAAAAGCATTCATGTTTTTCACATGTAAATTTTACATTTGTATTTCACAGGTGAAATAAGTAAAGGTTTCCAAGACTGCATGCAAAAAGAAGAGAAAGCAAACAAACAAACAAAAAAATAGTGATGAACATTTATGCACAAGGTATTTGCATCTGTGAGCTGAGAAAATGTCAGAGCCACAGCATGTGGAGATGAGAATGGGATTAAGGAATTATCAGCTACTTCTTCAGCCTCAAGTGGTTGTTTTCTCATTACAATCATCAGGTGACATTTTTCTTATTCTTTAAATTCTGGCTGATGTCATCCTCTATTCTAGAATCCCAGGTTAAAACCAAATCAATGTTTACTCTAAACTTCCATCTTGGTTTGGATAAAAAGCTAATGAGAACATATTTTTATTTGCCTATGGTAAAATCAATAATTAAATGTCTGTCTGTCCTAAAGGATTATAGTTCCTTGGAGAGAGGAAAATCTATGCTATATCTACCTTTGTGTACACTCGTTGTAGCAGTATTTTATAAATAGTACATACATAAAGTAATGATTTCTGTGTTAAACAATTTTCATTTTTACTGAATTTAACAGATTTTGGAGGGTGTCTTTCTGGGTTTATAGTACTCACCAAACCTCTTAGTTGTTTCTGCCCTTGAGCTTTTAGTGACTTAAATTCCATTGGCTTAACTGAATAGCCAAGCCTGAGTAGTCGTATTCCTCACTCACAGTCCCAACCCTCATCTGGCGTGGCACTGGCTCTACTTCTCGCCCTGAGCACAGTTCTCCCACCAGTTCCTGCATTTCTGCCTCTCGCCACAGGTTCCACAAAGACTTTTGGAAGAAACTATGTATTATGTACCAGGGCCTGAAGCTAGTATTGGGGATCAAAAGGTAAGTAAGAATAGACACTGACTTACAACAACCACCTACAGTTTAAAAAACTTTTGAATGTTGCTTTGGTCCTTGATGTGTATCAGCCTCATGTCACATTTTAATTCCTCAGTAATTTTGTTTACTGTATTCTTTGCTGGTCACAAGAAGACAGTTGTGACTATTGACTTTGTTGACCTCTAAAAGCTTTAAGAATACTGTGTTGCTGTTTTCAGAATTTTATATTACATGCATAACCAAAGTTTGGTGGCCATGCTTTTTTTTTCCCTACCTTTATCATTTTGTTTTCCTGCCATCCATGGACTATCTTGTCCTAAAACAGAAGGATTGCATATTAGGATGAGAGATGCTTCCTCTAAATATGGAATAGCTGCAAAACAATCATAATACTGAAATGGATTGTTGGTGTAATATGCCTGTGTTTTCTCATTATGGCATATTTTGCTGTGATGTTTCTATAATGAATGCACCCTTGTATGTATTAAAAATGATGTAAGTGTTCATTATAGAAATAGTATCTTTCTACCATGATAATATTGGGGACTGCTTTCTTATTGAAAACAGTACTACCATTTGGATGTTAAATTTTTAAGTGGATTCCTTTGTTTTAATGTATAAGTAATCAAAGGAAGTTTAGTAGAGCACTTCCTTCACTTTCTTTTCTTGTTTTGTATTTCTCATTTGCTCTTATGTCTTTGAAACTTCCAATTATGCAATGATTGTTTCTACAGTGAGATGGGTCTCATTAACCAGTGCTATCGAGAGCCTCTGAAAACTTAGACTGACATGAGGGAAAGAAAGCTTGCTTTTGTCTTAGAGGGAAAAAGGGGAAGAAGGTAGGGAGCTCTTCAATGTGAGGTGTATCAGTATTAAAGCATGGCCAGCTTCTCTTTATGCTTATCCTTCCTTATGTATCTTCTTCCGCTGAGCAGTAAAAGCAATGGTTTCCATGTGTGTATTTGTTAAGATCATTGAGGTTTCTAGCTCTTTAATATTTTCTGAATCTGTAGCTCCAAGGCATATGGGTTATTGCTTACCTGCAAGGATTCTGAATGTTGTTTTTATTGATGACACAATATCTATGCCATCCATTTGTATTGAGTTTACACTGTTTATATCACCTTTTTATTTTTTAACTTAGTCAATGCCACCTTAACTTTCTCGTACTTTTTAAAGGTGTCTTACACTATAACTTTTCTCTGAATTTCTTACTTCTAGTAATCTCAAGCAGTTTAAGAGTACTTGCTTTATAATTATCTCATGTGTATGCCATAGTTTATTAGATATGTTACTTTGGGCAAATCACATAATTGTTCTCAGCTTCTGTTTCCTTCTGTGGAAAGTGGATGTAATATTATTGACTTTGATGAGCTCTTTAAGGAGACATTCTTCTCTTCTTTGTGTTAGATTCCTAACTTAGTCTCCAGAGAAATGAAATTCAGTCTTATTCTTTCCTTGGCCAAAGAGCTCAGGAAGTTTCTTCTCCACAGCTCTCTATCTTCTTACTGTCATCACCTAGAGAGGATATGGTTCTAGATTTGAAAAATTCACCCTCACTGGGTCACATTTCACCCTTGTGGAGATCCACCATGTTCACAGTGACTGCTGGCTCATGTCTTTTCCTCCTGGACCTGCATTGTTCAGGTGAACGGGGGTGCCCCATCTTCACTTCCTACAGCCAAGACACAAGCACACCAGAACCAGGTTATTGCTTGAAGGAAGTTGCTATTTTTGCTGTTCACTTCAATGAAAGTTTGTGAGGCATTCCTGCTCCTCTTGTGGCTGGATGGGAAAGTTGCAGTCTACTCTGTAGACCCAGCACTTGCTGCAAGTGGACCCCCAAAATCAAGTTAAAGAACAACAAAAAGAGACTTTCACTTTGTCCTTATTTCCCAACTACTCCTTCCCATACAGCTATAGCCAAAGGCTTGTTCTTTAAGAATAGTTTGGCCAAACAGTAAAACTAATACATGGTTTCCACTTGATCTCCTAGTGTCTATTTCCTCATTATTCAGAACCCCAAAGAGTGGAAATGGGTATGTTAATGCAGTTTACGCTCAGACTTCCCCAGACTCACCAAAACCTCAATAAATTATTATGACAATTAAATGAGATATCATAGGTAATAACATTTGTAGTTTTGATACATTTGTGTATTCTTTCATTTTGAGAATTTTCATTTGTTTTCCTTTTATGGTGTATCTTGTACATATAAGATACCTAGTGACATGTTGGGCATGTAGAATGCTCAGTGAAGTTTGTTTTTACTGACTGACCTGCTTTTAAGTGCTCATAGAACTTAAGACCTGTGTCTTCCCTACCTATATAAAAGATTCTCTTTTTTCTGTTTTTTCTTTTTTGTGCCTTGACTTTTACTTCATTTAATGGCATAAGTTAATTCATTTCTACCATCCAATATGATAGGTTTTAATCCTGATCAATATTTTCTGCATAATTAAATATATATTTTATACATGGTTTATAAACAAATGTATATAATTTTTAATCTAGTATTTTTTTAAAATATCATCATTTGAGTAGATAAGACCCTTTACATTAACTTTGCTTTTTTAATATTTTACTGTTTTTATTAATTTTTTAATAACTAAGAGAAAACTCACATGGTTTAAATATCAAAACTCTGTAACAACCATATATTAAATCTGGCTCCCACTCCTGTTACCACCCACTCTATCTGTCCCCAATAAGAAACTGTTTCATTTGTGTATCCTTCTCATGTTTCTTTCTTATATTTTTAAAGTTGATGTACAATTATATGTTAGTTTCAGGTGCACAACACTATAATTAGACACTTATATAACTTCAGAAGTGATCACTCTGGTAAGTTTGGTACCCATCTGATGCTATATATAGTTATTGTAATAATACTGACTATATTCCCTATGCTGTACTTTTCATTTCTGTGATTGTTCTCTAACTACCGGTTTGTACTTCTTAATCACCTGACCTTTTTCACCCATCTCTCCAAACCCCTCCCATCGGCAACAGTCAATATTCTCCGTGTCTAATAGTCTGTTTCTGTTCTGCTTGTTCATTTATTTTGTTTCTTTAGATTCCACATGTAAGTAAAATCATATAGTATTTGTTTTTCTCTGTCTGTCTTATTTCACTAAGCACAATATCCTCTAGGTCCATCCATGATGTTGCTGATGGCAAGATTCCATTCTTTTTCTTATGACTGAGTCTTATTTTTTTGTACATATGCACCATTTCTTTATTAATTTACTTATTGATGGTCTCTGAGGTTGCTTCTATAACTTAACTATTGTAAATAAAACTGCAATAAGTATATGAAAGTATAAGTTTTTAATTTATTTGTTTTTGTTTTTTTTTTTTATTTTTTAGAAAGAGAAGAAAAGAGAGAGAAAAAAGGCAGAACAAAAACATTGATCTGTTTTTGTATGTGCCCTGACTGGGAAATGAACCAGCAACCTTTGTGTATTGGGACAATGCTCTAACCAATTGAGCTATCTGGCCAGGGTGAAAGTGTATGTTTTTTTGAGTTGGTAATTTGGGTTTTGTTTTATGTTGTTGTTGTTTTGTTTTTTTCAGATAAATACCCAGAAGTAGAATTACTGAGTCCTTCTTTGTCTCTTGTTATAGGCTTTGTTTTAAAGTCTTTTTTGTCTGCTATTGCTACCACAACGTATTTTGTTTGTTTCCATTTTCATGAAGTATTTTTTTTTTCTTTCATTTTTCTGAAGCTGGAAACAGGGAGAGACAGTCAGACAGACTCCCGCATGCGCCCGACCGGGATCCACCTGGCACGCCCACCATGGGGCGACGCTCTGCCCACCAGGGGGCGATGCTCTGCCCATCCTGGGCGTCGCCATGTTGTGACCAGAGCCACTCTAGCGCCTGAGGCAGAGGCCACAGAGCCATCCCCAGCGCCCGGGCCATCTTTGCTCCAATGGAGCCTTGGCTGCGGGAGGGGAAGAGAGAGACAGAGAGGAAAGCGCGGCGGAGGGGTGGAGAAGCAAATGGGCGCTTCTCCTATGTGCCCTGGCCGGGAATCGAACCCGGGTCCTCCGCACGCTAGGCCCAACGCTCTACCGCTGAGCCAACCGGCCAGGGCAGTATTTTTTTCTAGCTCTTTACTTTCAGTCTGTGTGGACCTTTCAACCAGAAGTAAGCCTCTTATAGGCATGATATATAAGAGTCTTGTTTTTTTTATCTATTCTAACCATCATGTCTTTTGATTAGAGCATTTAACCCATTTGCAGTTAAACTAACTTTTAGATATGTATTTAGATATGTATTATTGTCATTTTATTATTAATATTTTTTTCTCTCTTCTTAAAGAAGACACTTTAACATTTCTTGTAATACTGGTTTTGTGGTGATGACCTCCTTTAACTTTTTTCGTCTGAGAAATTCTTTACCAGTTCTTTGTGTCTAAATGTTAACTTTGCTGGGTAGAGCAATCTTGATTGTAGGTTTTTGTTTTATGTCACTTTGAATATATCCTGCTATTCCCTTTTGACAAATTGGAGCTGAGCTGCAGACTCAATGTGTCTTATGTCCAGGCTTCATGCAAGGACAGGATGGATAGCAGGAGCCTACAGAGACTTAAGTAGGCACAGGAAATCCAAGAACTGAGAATGTTTCTCCATTTCTCTCCCATCACCTTCACTTCTCAGACTTCTCCCTCTAATAGAGTGTCTTACATTGTCCTTCTAAATGTTTCCTGTATTTATTTAATTTCCCCAACTTTTTTTATCTTGTTCTTAGCCAAGTATAACTGAGCTAATATTGAGTCTACAAGAGTTTTTGTCTGAAACTGCTACCACTTACTGACCTCAAACTATCTTCCTGGTCAAACTTCTTAGAGACAACAAACCTGATTGGCACTTGGTGACTAATTAGGACTGCCCCTTTAAAATGGACTGTAGGCAGGATTTGTTCTCTGAGAGATAATTGCACCATGTCCCACAAACTACAATTTCCAACTGTGTGATCCAAAGCATAAGATCAATAGGAAGTCAGAGAAGAAAGAAAATGGTGAAAGCTTCCTGGAGGATATTTAACCTGGAACATCCTTGGATGTTGGGAAATCTGGCCTGACAGACACAGTGTCAGGATAGTCTAGGCAGGGACCTAACATGAAAAGTATCAGGGAGGAAGGAGTGGGAGGAGCCAGTACTAGAATGAGGGAGGATAATGTTCTGCCTGTATTCAGTGGTTTATGGAGGGGAGCTCCAGAAAGGAAAATAGTACAAGATTTTATTTCTTTCTTCAAAGTCTTCTTTCTGATATATGCTTTTTTTTCTGGCAAGAATATGCTATTTGATATTCTGAGCAACACAGAATTTCTTCCTTTCAAGGCACCATGATACAGCAGAAAGAGCAAGTGGCAGATGAGCTGGCTTCTGGTCACTGCCTCTCAGAGCACCTTAACGACTCTAGGCTAGTCACTTCACATCTTATGGGTCATTTTTTCATCTCTCGAATTCTTGCCTGTCTTACCAGGTTATTATACATGTAAGTTAAGTTTCTTGGTCACTAATGCAGATTCATCTCATTAAATTATTTAAAGCATGAATCTCACAAATGTCTTTTCCTTGTAGTTTCATTTTCAAAGATTGTATTAAGGCAAACAAGCCTAATCTCAAATCTGGCTTTGATTTACAACAAAACTTCCAGATAATTCCATGTTCCACATTTTCTTTCCACTTAAGATTGAATGTAGATATAAAATTCCAGTTTAACAAGATTAGATATTGACAATCAGAAGAGAGTTATCATTTGCAAAAGTTGTTATCCATCTTCCATTGTTCAACCATTTGTAATCAGTTCTATTGCATAATGTAATTCACTTTGATAAATAAATGTGAAACAATATATCATTTTACTACAATTAATTTTGTTAATTAAATTATATATTATGAATATAGAGTGACAATTTTTTTCTGAAAAAATTATTTTATACTCCATCTTCCATCTGATAATGTATTTCTTAAATTTATATTTATATATGGGCAATGATTTATAGATATTAATAAGAATTTTTACAGGTATTCCCATTTTTTTTAGTCTTTGAAGTTTGAAATGTTTTATGCATACCTAGTTTTTCATGACTAGCATTAGCTATATGTATGTATATATTAAATTATATGAAATTACAAAGAGCAAAAAGAACACTAAAATCTGGATGACTTTAACTTAACTAAAATTCTCAACTATCTGAAACGTTTTTCTTATATTTAACTCTCAGTTAAGAAAAATAGGCAAATGATAACATTTTTTAAAAGCAAATATTATAAAGCTTCTGGAGAACTAAAATAATCTCATTTAATGTTCTCTGATTAGTACAAATTTCACCCCATTTTCTTCATTTCTTTTTTCTTCTAAGCCTTTGTAGCCAGCCCAAGGTTTAGAAGGATGATCTTGGGCTAGTGAAAATTATTATATAAGTTTTGTATTGCCAGTATAGCATAGTAAAATAATTGTAGTGACTTAAAACAACACAAATATAAAATAGCAAGTCTTGGAGGCTGTGGAAAAGAAGCCCCTGTTCACTGTCAGTAGGACTATAAATTGTGCTGCCATTATGAAAAACAATATGGTGATTCATCAAAAAATTAAACAAAACTACCATATAATCCAGAAATCCCACTTCTGGGTATCTATCTTAAGAAAAGAAAAACACTAACTCAAAAAAAATGCAACCCCATATTAATTGCAGCATTATTTACAGTAGACAAGATATGGAAACAACCTAAGTATCCATAAAAAATGAATGGATATAGAAAAAGATGCTATATATTTACAATGAAATATTCAGCCCTAAAAACAAATTAGATCTTGCTATTTGAAACAACATGGATGGACCTTTAAGGCAGTATGCTAAGTGAAATGTCAAACAAAGGCAAATACTATATGATCTCACTTACATGTGGAATCCTAAAAATAAGTTAATAAAACTGAGCTCATAGATACAGAGAACAAATTGGTGTTTTCCAGAGTCATATGGATGACTGAGGGGTAGATGAAATGGGTGAAGGGGGTCAAAAGTACAAATTTCCAGTTATAAAATAGATTGGTTATGAGATGTATTATACAGCATGGTGATTATATTGTTAATAATATTTTTATTGCATATTTAAAAGTTCCTAGGAGAGTAAATCATAAAAGCTCTCAGTATATACAAATGACATATTTATAATTGTGTGTGGAGATAAATATTAACTGTACTTACTGAGATGATCATTTTGAATATATATATATATATAAAATGAATAATTATTTTGTACACCTGAAACTAACACAATGCTAAATGTCAACTATACCTCAGTTTCAAAAATCTCATAGATATATTTATTATGTTGTTGTTCTAGAAGTGGGATGTCAAAAGCAGACTAAAATTAAGAGCAGACCTATGTTTCTTCTGGAAGTTCTAGGAAAGAATTCATTGCCTTGCTTTTCCTAGCTAATAGAGGCTATCTGAATTCCTTGGTGGTGCTCCCCTTCCATTTTCAAACCTCTCTGACCTCTGTATCTATCATCACACCCTCTCTTTGACTCTTACCTTCCTGCCTTTCTTGTGTTAGAATCCTTGTGATTATATTAAGCCCAGACAGATAATTTAGTATAACCTCCCAATCTCAAAATTCTTAATCACATCAGCACAGTCCTTTTTCCACATAAGGTAACATATTCACAGGCTCAGAGGGTTAAGACTGTACATCATTGGAGACCAGTTTTTTGCCTACTACAATAATCAATGAGGAGTAATTCAAATGTTATTGTTTTACTTGGTCAGGAGACTTGGCATTTGACTAAAATCAATAAACAATCTTTAATGTTGGATGTGTTCAAACAAATGATGTACTGTTGAATTATGGTACTCCCCATTATTAAATATCTTACAAGAAGACCAATAAAGGACCAAGTGAAACACCAAGCAGAATGGGTGGGGAGCACTGACTATTCGAACATGAAGGAGGCAGACCCTTGGCCATGAGTCATGGAGGGAATTCAAGATTCTGATGGCGGTATGATTAGGTGAACTTTCACGCCCATTCCAATCCTTACATTTTCATGATTTCTGCTGCTGTATAGTTTCTTAACAACAAATTGAGTTTAGGATTTGCGCTCTGTCTACATCTTGAAGGGCTTGTTTCAGTATGTAGATAAGAGCACAGTGCACCATAAGATATTTAATAATGAGGTGGAATGGAGTCCATTTGACAGAAGATGTATCTTAAGCTTCAAAACTGAGTGTGTTGAAACTCAGGGGCAGTAAATATTGAATGTCTTTAATCTTTTGACCATTACATCAAAAAAGCATATAGTTAAGCAGTCCTTTTGCAGGAGTGAGGGGAAGAGAAGGCAAACTTAAGCTGGAATTTATTATTTAAATCCTTGAACAAGGGGCATCGAATGGTATGATGGCTCGTAATCTCAGCTATAGTCTTATGAAGGACACAGAAATGTTCAATAACAGTAATTAAAACCCAAATAACACTCCAGTAAAAACCTCACTGACTCAACTTATCCTTCAGCTTCCACTTTCTCAAAGAACTACCTTTTATAGAGAGGTTTTACTGCACTTTAGACTGTCCCAGGAATTATTTCTTTTTAAAGTATTTTTTGGACTATTATTCGTTCTTTTGCACTCATCCTTTAGGGTCATTCTGGGTAAATTCAAAGTATAGAGATTTGGTGGGGTTTGTGAGTAGGATCCAAGTTTTCAGACTCTGAGTTAAAACTAGAATTTTCAAGTACAGTAATTGGTAGCATTGGTATATGTAGATATGATTGATCACATCTGGAGGGCTGGCTGTTGGGTGCCAAGAAAGAGGTCCTGGACACCTGTCTCCCCTGTGAGAGACATCAGTAAGCTCCTTCAGGACTGACCACCTTCCTTTGTTGTAAAAACTATCAGCACTAGGGAAAGCTGCAGGGCATCACACAGAGAGAGAACAGTTTGCTATCCTAGAAGAGTAAAAAATACAATGACTTCTGTGTTGTGTGCCTTTTAGCACTACTGTATATTACACTCATTGACGTTAAGATAATAATTGTCAAGATAGCCTCCTATCAGACCATAAATTAGGGGACATGCTTTCTCTCTCTGGGCTTCTTAGAGTTCAGAGACATGTATTAGCCTGGTATCTTTCTAAAAGACTGTACAACACCTTGGCCTCTTCATTTATTCCACCTAAGATGTTCTGGGTTCTCAAATAATATAAGAGTGCAGAAGCAGGCAGCTTGGTGTGGTGGACACAGCACAGATGATAATATCCCGGAGGCTGGGACTTAGTTCCCACACAGAGGTTAAACCCAGGCAGCCTGACCCACAGCCCACCCTCACACAGGCCTCCTTCCTGGAAGGGCTAGCAAATAAAAGCCATGTTAACTTATCTCCTCTGGTTTCCTGAATATAGTATCTCTTGGCAGCCATGGTTTCTGTCTGAATTCAATATACTTTGCTTTCTTCAGAATTAGGTCCCAATTCATAGTAGCTCTCAATAACCCAGTAGAGGAAAAATGCCTCCCACAGTCTCACATGTCTCCTATCTACTACTCCCCAGATTTAACATCAGCAGTTTCTAAGTTAAATCACACCATGGACTTTCCCCACATTCTCCAACAGCAGAACAGATAGCCAATGGAGCTTAATTATTTCTGCAGTTATGCAGACACAGTTTTGCTGAAAATCATTCTAGGTCAATAAACCAAAGTCTATCTTCATGCCAAAGGACTAAAAAATCTTCCAGAAGAGGCACAACTACCTCTTCATGAATGGAATCTGGCTTTCAGTGGTTGCAACCTCCATTTACCATAGAAGAACAGGTCTGGTGAAAAATTATTAACAATTTTTGGAACAGACACAGTTTAGGCAGCATATTTATCTTTAAAAGACATTGGAAGCAAAAACTTTTTCACCTGGAGTGTGAAGTGACAGATAACAGCAGAAATGTAGGAGAAGTCAGTTAAAAACTGATGGCTTTATCCTGGGTTTGTAAGAAAACGGTGAGTGAAAAGAAAAGTTTGTAGAGGAGCCATACCTCAAAAAAACAATCTGTGAGTTGTACTCTTTAAAGAAAAAAAAATATTTTTAAAGGGAGCCATATTTTGATATTCCAGAAGCACCTGATGGCTTATCATCACCTCCCTTCAGTAACATGCCTCTATGAAGATGAAAGATAGAAAATCACAGAGAAGGAATCTTGTGCTGCTTCTTCAGTGCCCGGGGACAGTGTATTTATGGAAGCAGATAAGGGACTGCGCTAGAACTGAAGTCTTTTTTTTCTTCACAAACTTGGAGAAGAAAAGTGGTTATCAGGGCACTTTTTCCTAGATATTATACCTCTTTAGGTCATTATTTTACTTCTCTTTCATCTAAAATTGTGATTTGCCTTAACAACCTATTGGTAGTTTGAGAACATGGTGAAGTATTGGAGAGTAAAAACAAATTTTAACTTTTTTTGGCTTTGATGGAATGTGAGAAATCACATAATCCTCTTCTTTTTTTATTTTAAAAATAATTATTAAATCATTTGTTAATAGCCACAAGAAAAAGAATTAAAGGAGACCCCAGAAACCATTTAAGCTAAATTGGTCGTGGTCTATCTCACATGCTCTGTCACTAGAGATTCTGTAGCTTGACCTGGCCCTCATGGGGTCAGAGTTCTCTCTAGTCTGAATAAAAGGTTTTCTTTAAATTGGACATCAATGCTATATCCATCTCTCCTGTCCAGCATAATATTTGAAAATGAATTAAAGGTGTTTATGTCCTCTTCGTGTTTACTTTCCTGAGGGGCACTCCAGCTTCTTACCATCCTGGTCATGTCCTCTGGACTCTGACTGGTTTTTCGTCCTTTACTTTAAAATGTTACATTAAGAACAGACTGAAATCCATCAATGTATGTACAGTGGTCAAAACAATGTGGCACAGCACGTGCTATGCAGAGGAGGTCCTGCTTCTTCTAGCCATATCGGAAGAACAAAGACAGAGAGTTCCCTTTCTTTGTCTGAAGAATGTTTTCCTGTTAATGTCCCAAAGACATATGATCTTCTTACTTAATTTTATACTGTAGGCCATTGGAAGCAAGAACTGGTGCCAACCTATACCTGTCATGTCTTTCTATCTAAATGTAGCATTTTATATTGAACCCCTAAAACTATCACGGTGTTGCCCTAACATTACAGATAACCATAGTATTTGAGCTGTTTTCCTTTTTCTAGAAACTTTTGTCTTTGGGAGAAAGATATAGACTTAATTGCTTTGTCTTTTATATTTTTATGCAGGTCTTAGGTGAAAATATCAAAGAGATTGAGAACAAGAACAGAATCCTATAACCTGTAGTTCGATAGCAATGTATTAATCAATGTTTTGCTTAATTTATTCTACCTCCACATCTTATCTCTTTGCAGTGGACTTTTGTGCTTTCCTCCTATTTTCCCATTATGTCTATATGATCACAGTGAGAAACATTGTTTCATGCCTGGAAGAACGGAGACAGACGTTAGCTATAGAATTCCATTGGTCTGCCATCTTGTGTATTAGCATTTAGGTAATGAATTTAGTTGGGCTTAACTTAGAATATGGGTCCCAAGAACCCATATGGCTGCCTAGTTGTCAATGTTTTTTCTTTTCTGAACACTCAAATGCAGCTTATTTATTAGACTTTTCAAGGACTTTGAAGAACTATATCAAAAAAGAAATGTTTGTCAACATATCTTGAGTGTTTATCCTTTGATGGTTTCTAGTCTACCTGCCTGACAACATTCATTAACTTTGTGCTCAAACCCACCAACAAAAGTTCACCATTACCATGTTCATCATACAGCTCAGAGAATGAAGACACCAAAGTAGGTAACTCATCTGAGGTCACACATTAAGAAAGTGGCAAAGCCAGGATTCAAATCTGGACAAGACAGTGAGATAATGCCTTATCCTAGTCACTACTCCTTTTCCTTGCCCCTTGGTGTGTGGCTGCCTCTGATGATGGCCACTTAACATTTCCTATTCTCTGCCAGCCCCTCTGTCCTCATCTCTTTCATATTTCATGATTTCTCAATAACTTAAAATACACGCACAAGCTTCTGTCTTCTCTATCCTGTGATTTCATTGATATTAATTTGAAATCTCCATTATTTAGTGCAGCCGGGTGCTCTCTTACCTTTTCCCAACTATGTGATAGGTGACTACTCTCTCTTTTTAAAGCCCAGCATCTTAAATACAGAAGAAATAAAGCATTGGATATATCTGCTCTTTGTCATTTTTAACATGACTGTGTCCTCCCTTAGCAAGAGGCCATTTCTTTCCATGTCTATTCTTTCTTTAACAAAGTTTGAGCAACTTTATCATTTTGCCTGAGTTTTGGTGCTCTGGTTCTTACTATTAGGATATAATTTTGCTACACTCTTCAGAGGTTATAAATGTATTAAAAGACAAAGATCTGGTGCAAATTTGAGGTTTTGATTTTAAGGAAATTTGAAATAAATCTGTTGGAAGGAACTAAGGAATATCAGAAATGAAAGATTCTATCAGATGAACTTTGAAAAAGGAAAAGCTGCCTTCATTGAGGCTACTAGTTATGCTTTGAAGGAGCAAATTTTGAGTCACAATTAGCAAGGCCAGTAAACATCAGATGGTGAAAACCAATCAGTGGTCTCCTGATGGGGGAATACCTGGTCAGGGGTAGTAACAAGATTGCACTAGCTGGACGGACTGATAGACGTGAGAGAGAAAAGCGAGGAAGAAAGGCTTAAGAAGGTGTGCTATCTGGACCCTGGCCATTCAAGGTCATCTGGCATCACCCTTTTTTCTGGAGACACAGAGGAAGTACATGACTTGTTAAGATCACAGAGCTACTCAGGGCCACATTTCTAGGATTAGAATTCAGGTCTCCTACTTCTCAACCTACTGTAAAATGGCCTGAAATTTAAGGCAAAGATAACTCGTTTAAACCTGTCTTGAGGGTAGATTTGGAAATATAAAGCCCTCAAACACAGAAAAGATATTGGTTAAAAAAAATTAAAAAATGAAAACCACACAAAACCATAAAGAAAGGATAAAAAATGTTCAATAAAATCCTGGGAGTGGGAGGGTGGGGTTTGTCCCTGACTACTTTGATAATTCTTTTGGGATATCAAAAACAATTCTTCACAAGTTGTTCCTCATACTTTCTGTGTCCCTTCACACATTCACAGTGACACTAGACTGTGTTCTGAAGCCTGCTTTCACCCAGCCAGAACTTGCTGCCTTGTGAAGGGAACTCCGCAGAGTAGAGCCCACGCTGCTATAAAGCCACTGATGCAAATGTTCTGGTCAGGAAGACAAAGGCCACACTTAACAAGCAACACAGGGTGGAATTCCTTAGGAGATAACTCATGCGGCTCTGGTGGTGATATATTAGATTTCTGAGGGTCAGTAATACATGGATGCTGATGGAGCCACAGACATTTATTGGAAGGAATGGGTTTAAGCAGAGTTAGGAGGAAGTGGAAAAGCATTTCAAGCAGAACTATTGAATAACTGTAAGGGTGGAAACAAAGTATAAATGTTATGGAATAAAAATGTTGAGTTTGGAAACACAGCAAACTGGGAAGGATGGTGCCAGGTTGTGAGAATATCTGAGTGCTGTTTCTTCAAAAATGTTTATTACATAGCTAATGCATGTCAGGCATTGTGGTAGGTGCTGGGAAATCATTGGATAGCAAGATCCATGGACTTTACAGTTCAGAAAGGAAGACATTCTGTTCCAAAGGAAGAATGCAGTAGAATATCGGTAATTACAGAGCAAATATCAGGGACCTTCTAAGTATGTTGCAGGCTCATCTGCCCAAACTGAGAGGGGGGTCAAGTGAGCTTTTATGAAAGACAGGGTGTTTAAGCTGGACTTAAAGGAATGTTAGGAGTTAGTTGAGGAGGAGAGGAGGGCTTAAGGTAAAAAGGGCATAGCAAATGCAAACATAAAGAAGCAAAAGTGAGCCCCCAGAGAGGTATTTAATATAACCTGACATAGACAAGTGGTGAGAAGTGATGCAGAATAGAGCTGAAGAGGCAGGTGGCACGGGTCATGATGCCCTTCCACAAACACATGCACACATGCTGAGTCCTGCTATGGAGAGCCACCAGAGTCACCTGGATGGATTCCTTACTTAAAATTCCTGCCCTGCAAGTGTTTGTAGCATAACAGGGTGTCATTAAATATTTGCAAAGGCATATGCTAAGTACCAGGAAAAAGATATGCACAAATGAGAGGCCAAGTAAACAAATAAATTCATGCATTTTTGCCCACAATTTATTATCATTTATTCACCAAATATTTATCAAGCACCTTTTATTATGTTAGGCACTGAGGATATTAAAGTACATGAAAATTATTTCTCATTCTTAAGGAACTCATAATCTCTCTGATATGACATGCAAGAAAGTTAACATTTACACCCAAGCACAATAAAAGTCATGGCAAAGTCACAGGGCATAATGGGAAGACAGAGAAAAATAATGTACCCAGCCTTAAGACTAGAGAAGGCTGTACATAGAGATAAAAGATTGTTTATTAAAGACTTGGTAGGAGATAGCTCTGTGGACAGGAGTAGGCTCTCTAGGTAGTTGGGCTGGTTCATACATATCTGCCAGGGTAGTCCTTCAGGTATACAGTGTTGTAAGGCACATGGAAGTGCTCTGTGACATGGTTCAGAGTACCGCTGCCCTACATTATAACCCGACAGAGTTTCATTTTAATATACCCCAAATCAGTCTTCTCTGAAGAGTGGGTAATACATTCAGATGGTCGCCCTGGCCATGAATTCACCTCTTGCATTCACATTTCAATCACACACTCTAATAAAGCATGAGCCTTTTAAGGGCAATCAGTCATTAAGGGATCAAAGTCACCTGGCAGAGTGTGGTTGTCTGGTAAATTAAAACTTGGCCCTATATTGCTAGGCAAAGAAAGATAATCTCTAAGATGAATATTTGGAGTTCAGGAGATATGGCCAGATTGCAATATTTTTAAGTTATAAAAGATCATATTTAGAGCTTCAACTCTCAGATATATCTATCCTCTTAATTATTTGATTAAATTAAAAATTACATGGTAAAATAATGAGGCTTAAAAACACAATATTAGTAGGAAATTTTCAGGATAAACCTGTGCTAAGCAAATATTAAATCAGCACGAGAAATGTTAAGTTTACAGTCAGAACTTTTGTTCTAACTTGTAGTGTCTTGTAAAGACATTTGAATTACAGAGAGAGAAAAAAGAGAATGGTTTTGGCATATATATATATTTTTTGCTTTTAATCTTGGGTCAAGTAAAAAGGTAAACTCTACTTTTGTCCAAAATTTACTATAACAGAAAGAGAGTCATAGCCTAGAATTCAGGAATCCTGGAGTTTCAACTATGTATCTGAATTTTGTCTCACCTTGGATTCCTCATCTTTTAAAAGGAGACATAATAGGAATGCTAATGGAAAGATCAACTTTCTGAGCCTCAGATTCTCCATCTGCAATGTCTGATAGTTGTATTAATCCAGGGCAGGCTCGGAGATAGCTTTTTATGATTTCTCAAATACATTGGACTTTGTCCTGGACATATGACACTAGACACTCATATGTAAGGTGGTGCTCAAAACAGTGAATGGTGCAAAATAAATGCAGCTAATAAATAGGGCTTAGTTTAATTTATATCTAGTAAATTTTAAGTGTAGATGACTAAAATTATGATCCATAAATTTTACTCTGGGAATTTACTTAAAAATCTGAAAGCAAAGATTCAAAAAAATATTTCTACAACAATATTAATAACAGCATTAGTCATAATAGCCAAAAGGTGGAAACAGCCCAAATGCCCACTGATGAATGAATGGATAAACAAACTTTGATATGCACACACAATGTATTATTCAATCTTCAAAAAGGAATGAAATTCTGAATAGATAGTGTGAAGTTTGCACAAAAATATGAATGTAATGAATGTTATTGGATTGTATACTCAAAATGGTAACAATAGTAAATTTAATGTTAAGTATATTTTACCACACGAGAAAAAAGACAAAAGCTAATCAACCCAACCCCTGTGAGAACAACAAAAACACGTCTTCCTAATCTAGCCTAATCTAGTAATTTTACACTTCTAGCCTCTTAGACAATCTGTCAAAATATTTGTGAGTTGGAATTAATAAAAAAAAAAAAATTCAGGGCCTGACCTATGGTGGTGCAGTGGGCAAAGCATTGACCTGGAATGCTGAGGTCAACAGTTTGAAACCCCAGGCTTACCTGGTCAAGGCATATATGGGAGTTGATTCTTCCTGCTTCCCCATTCTCTCTTTCTCTCTTTCCTCTCTCTAAAAAGAATAAATAAAATCTAAAAAAAAAATAAATTCAGAACTTCCTCACTTAGTGCTCCACTTTTTTCTTCATAGTAAACATACTGATTTTTTTTTCTTTTTTTTTAAATTTTATTTATTCATTTTTATAGAGGAGAGAGAGAAGGAGAGAAAGAAAGGGGAGGAGCTGGAAGCATCTACTCCCATATGTGCCTTGACCAGGCAAGCCCAGGGTTTTGAACCGGTGACCTCAGCATTTCCAGGTTGACACTTTATCCACTGTGCCACCACAGGTCAGGCAGCATACTGATTTTTAACTATGATGAAAATATGGGTGAACTGACAGCATATGGATAGAATTGCTGACAGTAAAGTAACACACACACACACACAATAAATCTAGTAAAAGAAATACAACCATTCAACAATTTGGGACTGCTTAGTATAAGGCAAGCAGGTCTGCAGATTCCTCAATAGTTCTTACATGGTAATTATGTAAAGGATGAAAGTGGCATTTAATAAGGCTGACCTTGAGTTAGCAAACACACGTTCAAATATTGTAAGGCTCATGTATTTCAATATTCAAGGAAAGCTAGAGTGCTATGTAGTTATGAAGAAAAGAATATTTATTTAAAATAAGGGTTTAGTATATAAAGATATAAATTCATTTTATTTAGAAATATGGCTTATTAGAAACCAAGCCGCACTATCTGATGATATTAAATAAATGAAATTAAGTTGTAGTAAAAAATGAACAAATAGAGGTTGGCAAGTTTTCAGAGACATTGGAGGAAATGAACAAAAGTGATTTTAATAAGCATCACTTTATATAATATGCAATATTTTATTTGTAGACTTAAGGATATGTGGCAATTGATTTTTATTTAAATTGAGTTGATTTAAACTACTAGTCAAAAAGAACCACAGTGAACAAATTTCTTCCTCAGAAAAGTACCTTTTTGTTGTTGTACATAGCCTTAATAAGTATTCTTCACAGCTCAGATAGGATGTGGAAGCCATTACTGTGTGCAGAGTACACATTTAAAATGGTGATTTAGGCCCTAGCTGGTTAGTTCAGTCTGTTAGGAGCCTCATTGGAAATGAGGGCATGCACAGGAAGCAGCCAATTAAATGCATGACTAATTGGAACAACAAATGAATGCTTCTCTTTTCACTCCCTTCCCTCTTGCTTCTTCTCCGCCTTTCTGAAATAATAAATCAAAAGAATTTAAGCCCTGGACAAATAGCTCGGTTGGTTGGAGCATCATCCCAGAGCACAGAGGTTGCTGGTTTGATCCCCCCATCATGGCAAATACAAGAGCAGCTGATATCTTGTCTCTCTCCCCCCACCTCTCTCTCAAACATGAATAAATAAATAAATTAATTAATTAATTAAAAATGGTGATTTATTTGATATTGTTTTTAAAGTATCATCCAAAAAGTTGAATAAATGACTTTTTATTTTTATTTATTAAATAAAACTGAAGCAGATATTGTCAAGGCCATTAGAAAAGGAACCTCCAATTCAACTGGTTAATAAATAATATTTGCTAATATTACCAAAACCAAGGACATGTACTTATATTAAAGTGAAGCACATGCCAACTGATTATCTCTCTTTTTTCTTTGTTGGTGTCTTTGTTATATAACAAAAACATAATATAATGTTTTCAAAATCAACTTACATTTATATAGCATTTTCCCATAAATCTACTTATATATGTTAGCATATAAATTTTTATATGCAAAACTATTATAAGATGGTATATGCAAAGAAGTATCTTTTAATTTTCATGTAATGACAACATATTTTAAATTCTATCGGTTACTTCAATGAAGGCAATACAGGACAATTGAAATGTTGAATTATACCTCTACTCAGCCTTCTCCTTATTAATTCACAGACTGGAGAAGGAGGCAGTCTTATCTTTGCATTTTTAATCTTCAGTTTTTTAATTTAAAGAATATTCGGTCAGAAGAGAAAAAGTTCCAGTCTACACCTGGAGAAAAGAGCAATGTTGTGAAAGTTAGATCATCTCTGTGAATCCAGATAAGGAATGACATTTAGGTGACCATAATGCATTGAAAACATTGTCTACAGCTATGTCAGTTAACCCACAGCAGGGCAACGAGATGGGTACTTCCATCTCAAGGCAGGCAGCTGAGCCTCCCAAAACTGAATGGATGTACATGACCTTACAGCTAGCAAGTTACAGAGCCCATGCCCTTTCCACACTAAAAGTTTATATCCTAGGAAGCATTGAGGGAGTAATAAAGGACTATGCTAAATTTATAAACACATTCTGATATGCTCAATATGTACTTGGTAGCAAAAAATATATATCAGAAGTTATATATCTATTAAAATACCATTATGGAGTTTTAATTTGAATTAAATTTAAATATACTGATTTAATTTAAATATGCTAATTTGATTTAAATATCTTAAACCCAATCTATTGATTGAGCACCTTTTATGAACAAGTATCTGAATAAATTAAAAAATATATTAACATGATCATTTCTCAAAGGGTTGACAATTTAATGGGGAAGATAGAAAATGATCTGAAATGCAGCACATTAAGTCCTATGATAGAGCTATAAACAAAGTTATTAGTATATAAAGAAAATTTTATTTCTGTATATGTGTTATTTGGCAAAGTACTTAGGTAAAAACAATTTAAAAAATAGATAAAGTAAAATGGTGATTTTATATATTGGATGGCTTTGGTGGTATGGATTAAGGATAACTTGGTTGATAAAATAATTCTGAGGTGTACTCTTCAGATATAAAAAATCAATAGAAAGTTTATCTCTACTGAGGAAGAGATAAATACAAACTTGTTTAAACTGGCTTTCTGATGCATACATATAACTTTGGAATGTGGGAAGTAATTATTACTGAGATTACAATAGCCCATTGTTTTTCATTTGGTAAAGTTCTTCAGTGTATATTATTTTCTCATTAGTTTACTGTCAAAAACAATTGGTATTTGATTTTTTTGATAGATAAATTAATAAAGGGTAAGAGAAGATCAACGTTAATATGACTGATAAATGATGAACTCAAAATTCAATGTAGAATTTCTTCATCTAAATTTTGTATATTTTGCTGTAGAGCAGGGGTCGAAAACCTATGGCTTGCAAGCCAGATGTGGTTCTTTTGATGGCTGCATCTGGCTCGCAGACAAATCTTTAATAAATAATAATAATAATGTTAAAAATATAAAACATTCTCATGTATTATAATCCATTCATTTCCTACTGCTCATGTTCATGGTTGTGGGTGGCTGGAGACAATCACAGCTGTCCTCCAGGACAACACCAAATTTTTATTGGATAATGTATAATGTACACGGGTTGTTGTGAGGTCAGAAAGTAAACTTCCCTCCTTTTAATCAAGTAATCAGCTAGCTAATTGCAGAAACCCATTTGACGAAGAATATGGCTGAAAGAAGAATAGATGAGGAGTATTGTACTTTCCAGCAGGAATGGACAGAGGAATTCATCTTTGTGGAGAGAGCAAGTTCTGCAGTATATCTAATATGCAATGATAAAATTGCATTGATGAAACAGTCAAATATAAAGCAGCACTTTGACACATGCCATACTACATTTGCATGAAAATATCCAGCGGGGGACAGCAGGAATAAAGCATGTCAAGAGCTACTGTGCAGAGTGCAAGCTAGTAAGCAGCAACTCCGTGTTTGGACCCAACAAGGTGACTGAAATTTGGCTAGCTTTGCTGGTGCTTTAGCAATTGTGAGAAATGGAAAGCCATTCACAGATGGGGAGTATGCCAAAACATTCATGCTTGATGTTGCCAATGAACTTTTTGACGACTTTTCGGATAAAGACAAGATAATCAAATGAATAAAAGACATGTCTCTGTTGGCAAGAACTGTTCAAGATCGTACCATTATGATGGCAAATCAAATTGAGGCAACACAAGTGAAGGACATAAATGCAGCACCATTTTTTTCTCTCTCTTTGGATGAGTCAACAGACATAAGCCATTTATCCCAGTTCAGCGTGATTGCAACGTATGCTGTTGGTGACACACTACATGAGGAATGTCTTGCTGTTTTGTCTATGAAAGAGACAAGAGGGGAGGATTTATTAAGTCTTTCACTGAGTTTGCTAAAGAAAAAATCTACCAATGGATAAACTTATTTCAGTGTGTACTGATGGTGCTCTATGCATGGTGAGGAAAAACAGAGGATTTGTAGCGCTTCCTTGTGAACATGAATAGAGACCCATCCTAAGTTTTCACTGCATCCTACATCAGGAGGCACATTGTGCTCAGCTTAGTGAGGTGATGTCTCTGGTCATTCAGGTGGTCAACTTATTGTTGCCCGAGCTTTAAGTGATTGCCAGTTTAAAACACTGCTAAATGAAGTTGAGGATAATTATCCTGGTCTGCTTCTGCACAGCAATGTGCATTGGTTGTCAAGAGGGAAGGTTCTCAGCCATTTCGTGGCTTGTCTGAGCAAAATCCGGACTTCTCTTGAAATGAAAAACATCGAGCATCCTGAGTTAGCTAACACTGAGTGGTTCCTGAAGTTCTACTATCTCGTGAACATAACTGAACATCTGAACCAGCTCAATGTGAAAATGCAAGGCATTGGAAATACAGTCTTATCCCTTCAACAAGCAGTGTTAGCATTTGAAAACAAGCTGAAACTCTTCATCACCAACATTGAAACAGGTCATTTACTACACTTTGAAAAACTGGGAGAGTTTAAAGAGGCATGCACAGCAAGTGACCCTGCTCAGCATCTTGAACTCCAAAAGCTAGCAGGCTTCACATCTAATCTTCTACAATCCTTCAAAGCGCACTTTGGAGAATTTTGTGAACGCACTTGTCTTTTTAAGTTCATCACCCATCCACACAAGTGTGCAGTAAACAGCGCCGAGTTACATCCCTGGTGTCTCCATCAGAGATTTTGAGCTATAAGCTGCTGACCTGAAGGCCTCAGACATGTGGGTGAATAAGTTCAAGTCACTGAATTAAGATTTGGAAAGACTTGAATGACAGCAAGTGGAGTTAGCGAGCAAACACAAGTGGGGAGAAATGAAAAAAACTTCAACCCACGGACCAGCTGATTGTCAAAACTTGGAATGCATGCCTGACCAGGTGGTGGCACAGTGGATAGAGTGTCGGACTGAAATGCAGAGGACCCAGGTTCGAGACTCCAAGGTAGCCAGCTTGAGCTTGGGCTCATCTGGTTTGAGCAAAAGCCCACCAGCTTGAACCCAAGGTTGCTGGCTCCAGCAAGGGGTCACTCGGTCTGCTGAAGGCCTGCGGTCAAGGCACATATGATAAAGCAATCAATGAACAACTAAGGTGTTGCAATGCGCAATGAAAAACTAATGATTGATGCTTTTCATCTCTTTGTTCCTGTCTGTCTGTCCCTGTCTATCCCTCTCTCTGACTCACTCTCTGTCTCTGGCAAAAATAAATAAATGAATAAATAAATAAATAAATAAATAAAAAACAACCAAAACTTGGAATGTGCTTCCTGTCACATACCACACACTGCAGCGTGTGAGTATTGCTATATTGACAATGTTTGGCTCTGTGTACGCATGTGAGCAGTCTTTCTCACATCTAAAGAATGTTAAGACCAACCTATGATCATGTTTAACAGATAGAAGTCTCAATGCCTGCATGAAGCTTAACCTCACCACATATTAACTAGACTACAAAGCCATCAGCAAAACCATGCAGCACCAGAAGTCGCATTAATGATAAGATGTACTTTATTCATCACTGGTTAGCAACAGCATAACAACGTTATTAAAATGTATTCAGAGACTTTTTGTACTTTAAAAGTGTTGGTCTTACATAAAATGCACACATTTACTTGTATTTAGTGTTAAACATATTGTATGGCTCTCATGGAATTACATTTTAAAATGTGTGGCGTTCATGGCTCTCTCAGCCAAAAAGGTTCCCGACCCCTGCTGTAGAGTCCAAATTTAATTTCAATGTATTTCTTCTCAGAGGGACAGAAATAAGTGAGAATTTTAATACCAAAACTTAGATATTGTCTCTAAGGAGTTGCCAACTTGGTGCTTTGTGGGGCCAAGCAGGTAGTGTAAATAGGGTAGTGACTGGTTGCAGTCTACTGTTGATGAAGGGGTGCATGTTCTGTGAACCAATCAGCACAGTCTAGGTTATAACAAACAGCTCCCAAATATTTGTGGCTTAGAATATGATGTACCCATAATAGGCAGCAGGGAGAGTGACTCTATGTCACTTTACTCCAGGATCCAGGCTGATGAAACAGTCACTATTTGTAATGCTTTCTGCTGCTGAAAACAAAAGAGAACATGTGGCAAATCACATACTGGCTCTTACACTTATTCATAAATGACACACATTTCCATTTGATGCTCATGGCCATGCCTTAATGGGGGTGAAGGGAACAGAGGAAGTGCCATTCTACCATGTATTAGAACAAGAAATATTAAGTGATGAGCAATTATGACCATTCACAGGCTCCCCCACGTCACCAATATTTAGTTCTATTTTACACACAAAATAAGCCTCTTCATCCCTATGGGAGACAACCAAAACATTTCATCTGCTCAGAATATCATGCATAAGGTCTACACTTTATAAATGTGTAAAGTCTCTACCTTAGGCTCGTATGTGATATGTAGAGTCTCTGCCTTAGGCTTCTTGTGACCTAGAAATCTATAAACAAAGAAGTTATCTATTCCTTCCACAAATCAACATACATAGAGACAGAGGCAAAGAAACTACAATGAGCACTCCTATTTAGAATGAAGAATCAGAACTGGCCAGCAAACACCTGTTTATAGTTATGCTAAAATTCCATAAGGGCAGACATTTACAAGGACTACCTTCATGGAGGATGAGCATGTTTTTGGATTAGACACTGATTCCTCTTCCTGGAAGAAAATTGCAAGGATCTTGCTCTCTGTAACCTTGGTTCTGCTTCTTGGAAGGATCTTCTTCACCTATTATCTTTGTTCACATCCAACGTAGGCATTGGAGAATACACCCTCTATGGGTTTGAACAGTTTTCTAAGACCACTTCCTAATTACAAAAAGTTTCAGGACCCAAGGATGATGTTAATATTTATATGATCACAGATTGTTTAGTACATTCTGAAAGTTTCTTTGGCTGTATAACATCCATGAAAAATTCCTAGCTCTAGAAGTCAGTGTTTTCTAGAGAAACAGAACCAATATACGATGTATATATGTAGAGAAAAAAGGTTTTTTATAAGGAATTATCTCATGAAATTATGGAGGCTGAGAAATCTAAAGCTCTTCAAATAGCACACTACAGACCCAGGAGGGCTAATGAGTTAGTAACAGTCTGCGTCCAAAGGCCCGAGAACCAGAAGAACCAATGATGCAAGTTCCAGCCCCAAGGCAAACAAGCTGGGAGCCAAAAGGAAATGGTATTTCAGGTGAAGTCCAAGTGCAGGAAAAGACCAATATCCCAACTCAAGGCAGCAAGGCACAGGCAGTTTCCTTCTGCTAGAGGAACTAACTATTCACCTTTCTTGTTAGTTGAACTTCAACTGATTGGATGAGGGCCACCCATATCAAGAGGGCAATCTGCTTTATTCAATCTACTGATTTAAATATTGATTGCAATAAAAAACACTAAATATCTGGGCACTATGTGGCACGGTAAAATGGACACATATAATTACCATCACACTAGGTTTATGTATTGTATTTCAAAAAGTTACACTTCCTAGATGTTGTTCATATGTTTGTGTATGGTTTATGTGTATTTGCTTTCTCAACCCCATAAACTTCACTCTTGCTTTCTTAATTTATTTGTGGGCTTCAGTGAACAGTCATTTCTGTCATCTCTTTTTGGAGTCAGTTTGGGATTTAGAGGGTTCCACAACATTTTTATGAGACATCTTGGTCCAGTTATATTTTTGATTTGATCCTTTTAATAAGACTGAGTTCTAATCAATCTTTATTATTCAAAAGCCTTTTTTGTTTTATGTTTTACTTGGGGTTAAGAAGCAGCTGATTCTACCAAACATACAAATCTTTTAATTTTATAATTCTTTCTCTAAACTTTTATTTCTTTTTGCAAACCGGGCAATTATTTTCAGAGCTTATTTCTTTTATGTGATTGTACTAACATCTCATTTTCTGATGTCTTCCTCCAGTTATTGTGGATAACATTTTTACCAAACATTGGCTACTAAGTAAAATGGAAAACCATCTTTCCAGCATTGCTATCAGTTTTCTTACCACCTGCCAAATGAGCAGAAGAACAATGCATACATTTTGTTATGGTTGTTGTTTTTTTGTTGTTTTTATATAGAACTCACTACTAGATGATTTTTTTCTTTTGTGCCTTACTTGTTTTTTTATTATTTTTCATATATATATATATAGCTTACTCATATATCAATGTTTAATATTAGAAGTGTTTTGGGTCTTCAGTTAGAAGCCTGGTTTTGTGAGCAGAAATATAACATAAGAATTTAACTCTGATTTATAGTGATTAGCCTATGGTAAAATTGTTTTGTTTTTATATTATTTTTCAATTAAAGTTTACATTCAGTATTGATTTGTAGTAGTTTCAGTAGTACAGCATAGTGATTAGGTAATAATATACTTTCAAAGTGGTCCCCCAATATTTCAAATATTCACCTGCCAACATACATAGTTATTTCTTTGCCCATTTATGTTATTGTTCAGATTACACATATAAATTAAATTTTATGATATTTGTTTTTCTCTGTCTGCCTTATTTTACTCAACATAATACCCTCTAGGTTTATTTATGCTGTCACAAATGGTAAGACTCCATTCTTTTAGATTCCATTCTTTTTTATGGCTGAGTAGTATTTCATTGCATATAAGTACTCCCACTTTTTTATCCAATTAATTGGGCACTTGGGTTGCATCCATATCTTGGCTATTGTAAATAACTCTGCAATGAACAGAGAGATGCATTTATTCTTTGAATTAGTGTTATGGGTTTCTTCAGATATAAACCTAGAGGTGAAATCGATGGGTCATAAAGCAGTTCCATTTTTTAATTTTTTTGAGGACCCTCCATACTGCTTTTCATAGTGGCTGTACCAATCTGAATTCCCACCAAATGTGCATGAGGATCCCCTTTTCTCCACACCCTCACTCATTGTTTGTTGATTTATTAATGATAGCTATTCTGACAGGTCTGAGGTGATATCTCATTATGGTTTTAATATGTATTTTTCTGATTAGTGATATTGAACAACTTTTTACTTTTTTTAATTTTTATTAATTTTAATTTGTGTTAACATGGATTCAAATGTCCCAGTCAATATAACACCCTCACCCCCTACCCCCATTACATTTCTTTTGTCCTCCTCCCACTAGCTTCCTCCCCCCTTCCCTCTGGGATTTGCTGTCCTGTTATCTATATCTCTGAGTTATGTATGTACAGTGTGTCCATAAACTCATGGTGCACATTTGACCAGCCATAGGAAAGCAACAAAAGATGATAGAAATGTGAAATCTGCACCAAATAAAAGGAAAACTCTCCCAGTTTCATACCTATTCAGTGCAGTTTGTTGTGGGCTCATGCACAGATTTATTAGGGCTCCCTAGGTAGCTATCCTGTATAGCCTCTACAGACTCATCACTGACTGATGGCCTACCAGAAAGGGGTTTCTCCACCAAACTGACAGTTTCCTTCAACTGCTTATCCCACCAAGTAATGTTACTCCTATGTGGTGACACTTCATTATAAACGTGTCAATATTCATGTTGCACTTTGATCACAGATTCTAATTTAGTGAGCCACAGAACACACTGAACTTTTCTCTGCACCGTCCACATCTCGACTGGCATGGCCTTGGGCTGCTCCGCTGTATACACAGTGTTACATCATCATCTGTGCATGCGCACATGCTGCCACATCATCCTACAGAAACTGGGAGAGTTTTCCTTTTATTTGGTGCAGATTTCACATTTCTATCGTCTTTTGTTGCTTTCCTGTGACCGGTCATGGACTTTACGGACACACAGTATATGCACTTTCACTAATCCCTTCACCTTTCCTCATCCCCCTTCCCTCTGACAGCTGTCCCTCTGCTCTCTGTGACCTCACCTCTGCCTCTATTCCATGCCTCAGTTCACTTTGTTTATTAGATTCCACATGTAAATGAGATCATATGATATTTGTCTTTCTCTGCCTAGCTTATTTTACTTAGAATAATAATCTCCAGGTCCATCCATGCTATCGCAAAAGGTAAGATTTCCTTCTTTTTCATGGCCATGTAGTATTCCATTGTGTACATGTACTACTGCTTTTTAATCCACTCATCCTCTGACAGACACTTGGGCTGTTTCTAGACCTTGGCTATTGTAAACAATGCTGCCATATACATGGTGGTGCATTTCTTCTTTTGAATTAGTGATTTGGTATTAGAATATAGTCTTAAAAGTGGGAGAGCTGAGTGAAAAGAAAGGTTTTTTGTTTTGTTTTGTTTTTTTGAGGAAATGCCATACTGTTTTCCACAGTGGCTGCACAAGTCTGCATTCCCACTAGAAGTACAGGAGGGTTCTCTTTTCTCCACACCCTTGCCAGCACTTATTCTGTGTTGCTTTGTTAATGAGCACCATTCTGACTGGTGTGAGGTGATATCTCATTGTGGTTTTAATTTGCATTGCTCTAATTATCAGTGATGTTGAACATTTTTTTATTTGCCTATTGGCCTCTTTGGAGAAGTTCTTATTCAGTTCTTTTCCCATTTTTTAATTGGATTGTTTATCTTCCTGGTGTTGAGTTTTAGAATTTCTTTATAAATTTTGGTTATTAACCCCTTATCAGTCATATTGGCAAATATGTTCTCCTATTGTGTGGGTTGTCTTTTATTTTGTTCATAGTGTCTTTTCCTGTGCAAAAGCTTTTTAGTTTGATATAGTCCCATTTGTTTATTTTGTCCTGTATTTTACTTGCCCGTGGAGATAAATCGGCAAAACTATTGCTACAAGAGATATCGGAAAGTTTACTGCCTATGTTTTCTTCTATGTTTATGGTTTTGCAACTTTCATTTAAGTCTTTTATTCATTTTGAGTTTATTTTTGTGAGTGGTGTAAGTTGGTGGTCTAGTTTCATATTTTGGCATGTACCAGTCCAATTTTTATAACACCATTTATTTCAGGGGTGGTCAACCTTTTTATACCTATCACCCTCTTTTGTATCTCTGTTAGTAGTAAAATTTTCTAACCGCCCACTAGTTCCACAGTAATGGTAATTTATAAAGTAGGGAAGTTACTTTATAAAATTTATAAAGCAGAGTCACAGCAAGTTAAAGCATATAATAATAATTACTTACCAAGTACTTTATGTTGAATTTTTGCTAAGTTTGGCAGAACAAATCTTTATAAAACAACTTACTATAGTTAAATCTATCTTTTTATTTATACTTTGGTTGCTCCACTACCACCCACCATGAAAGCTGGAATGCCCACTAGTGGGCGGTAAGGACCAGGTTGACTACCACTGATTTATTTAAAGAGACTGTTTTTACTCCATTGTATGCTCTTACCTCCTTTGTCAAATATCAATTGATCATAATGACGTGAGTTTATTTCTGGGTTCTCTATTCTGTTCCATTGATCTGTATGCCCGTTCTTATGCCAGTACCAAGCTGTTTTGATTACTATGACCTTGTGAGTATAACTTGATATTCGGAAGAGTAATACTTCCCACTTTATTTTTATTTTAAAGATTGCTGAGGCTATTCATAATTTTTTTTGGTTCCATATACATTTTTGGAATATTTGTTCTATATTATTAAAGTACGCTATTGGTATTTTAATAGGAAATGCATTGAATTTATAGATTGCTTTGAATAACATAGACATTTTAATGGTGTTTATTCTTTCTAACCAGGAACATGGTATATGCTTCCACTTGTTTGCATCTTCCTCGATTTCTTTTTTCATTGTCTTATAATTTTCCAAGTACAAATCTTTTACTTCCTTGGTTAAATGTACTTCTAGGTACATTATTTTTTATTTTTTGTCTCAAAAGTGAAGGGGATTGTTTTTTTTTTATTTCTCTTTCAAATAATGTATTGTTGGTGTATAAAAATGCCATTGATTTCTGAATATTAATTTTATACCTTGCCACATTGCCAAATTTATTCATCAGAGCTAGTAAATTTTTTTACTGAGACTTTAAGGTTTTCTATGCTTCCCTAGAATAAATTCCACTTGATCATGATATATGATATTTTTAATGTATTGCTGGATCAGGTTTGCTAATATTTTGTTGAGAATTTTAGCATCTATGTTTATCATGGATATTGGCTTATAGTTTTCTTTATTTGGAGTGTCTTTACCTGGTTTTGGAATGAGGATAATGCTTGCCTTAGAACAGGAGCTTAGGAAATTTCCGTTCCCCTTGAATTTTTTAAAGTAGCTTGAGAAAAATAGGTGTTAGTTCTTCTTTGAATATTTGGTAAAATTTGCCTGTGAAGCCATCAGGTCTAGGGCTTTTTTTTTCTTTCTGGGAGTTTTCTGATAACTGTTTTAATTTCATTTGTTAAAATTGGTCTGTTTAGGTTTTCTTACTCTTCTAGATTGAGTATGGAGATTGTATTTCTAGGAATTTATCTATTTCACCTAGATTGTCCAGTTTTTTGGCATAGAAATCTTCATAGTATATTCTTACAATTCTTTGTATTTCTGTGGTTTCAGTTGTTAGTTCTCCACTTTCATTTCTAATTTTATTTATTTGAGTCCTCTCTTTTTTCTTGATGAGTATGGCTAAAGGTTCATCAACCCTGTTTACCTTTTCAAAGAACCAGCTCTTGGTTTTATTGATTTTTTTGTATTGTTCTTTTAGCCTCTATGTCATTTATTTCTGCTCTGATCTTTATTATTTCTTTTCTTCTACTTCCTCTGGGCTTTATTTGTTGTTATTTTTCTAGTGCTTTTAGATGCTGGGTTAAGTTGTTTATCTGAGCTTTTTCTAGCTTCTTAAAGTATGCCTGTAATACTATAAGCTTCCCTCTCAGTACTGCTTTTGCTGTGTTCCATAAATTTTGAGTTGTTGACTGTTTATTTTCACTTGTTTCAAGAAAGTTTTTTATTTCTTCCTTCATCTCATTGTTAACCCATTCATTATTTAATAACATGCTATTTAGCCTCCAAGAGTTTGAACGTTTTTTAATTTTTCTATAATAGATCTCTAGTGTCATTCCACCGTGATCAGAGATGTCTGATATAATTTCAATCTTAAATTTATTGAGACTTGTTTTATGTCCTAACATGTGGTCTACCCTAAAGAATGTACCATGAGCACTTGAAAAGAATGTATATTCTGCTGCTTTAGGGTAAAAGGTTCTGAAGATGTCAATTAAATCCAGTTGATCTAGTGTTTTGTTTAAGGCTGCTGTTTCTTTGTTAGTTTTCTCTCTGGAGGTTCTATCCATTAATGTAGTAGGGTATTAAAATCCCCTACTACTATACTATTGCTGTCAATCTCTCCCTTTATGTGCATCAAAATCTGCTTTATATATTTAGGTGCTCCTATATTAGGTGCATTATGTAGTGACCTTTTTTATCCCTTGCTATAGCCCCCCCTTTTTTTTTTTTTTTACCCTGTGAGTAGTACAAAAGTTTACGGACGTCCTCGTGCCTCCTGACCATCTAGAGTCCTATCAATTTATTTTAAAACTCTGAATGGCAAAATTTTAAAAAGGCAAATGTATATTCTTGTTTCTGTAAATTGGTTATCAAACAAACATGATTTTAAGTTAATGAAACTGTAAGTAAAGCTAATTTTATTTTTTGAAAAAAAAAAACACTCACTCCCAGGGGTCAGCGAGCATGAAAAATACTCACTACACAAAGGATTAGTCTATTTAGTCAGATATAAGTATTGTTACCCCACCTTTTTTTTTCATTTTCACTCGTATGAAATACTTTCTTCCATCCCTTCCCTTTCAGTTTATGTGTATCTTTTTTTCTGAGGTGGGTCTCTTGTAGACAGCATATGTACATGTCCTGTTTTCTTATCCATGTAGCTACCCTATATCTTTTGACTGGAGCATTTAATTCATTTAAATTTAAGGTTATTATTGCTAAGTACTTATTTATTGCCATTTTAGTCTTTAAATCTACAATCTTCTTTTTCTATATATTTTTTTCCTTTGCTTTTTTTACAGTGTAGTCCTTACCATTTCTTGCAGAACTGGTTTGGTTGTAATGAATTCCTTGAGTTTATTTTGTCTGGGAAGCTTTTTATTTCTCTTTTAATTTTAAACAATAGCCTTGCTGGATAAAGTAGTCTTGGTTGTAGGTTTTTGTTTTGCATCACTTTGAATATTTCTTGCCAATCTCTTCTGGCCTCCAGTGTTCCTGTTAAGAAGTCAGATGTTATCCTTATGTTGGCTCCTCTATAGGTAATTAACTGTTTTTATCTTTCAGCTTTTAGTATTCTTTCTTTGTCTCTTAACTTTGGCATTTAATTATGATTTATCTTGGTGTAGGCCTCCTTGGTTCCCTTTTTAATGGGATTCTCTGTGCTTCTTGAAATTGGGTGACTTTTTCCTTCAGTATTTAGAAAAATTTTCAGCTATAATTATTTCAAATAGGTTCTCTATCCCTTGTTTTTTCTCTTCTACTTCAAGAATCCCTGTGATGCGAATGTTGTTTCTCTTCATGTTGTCACAGTGGTTTCTTACATTTTCCTCAGTCATTTTGCAACTCTTTTCATTTTGCTGCTCTACTTCTGTGCTTATGTTTATCTTGTCTTCTAAATCATTGATTTGGTCTTCTGTTTTATTCAGCCTGCTTTTGATTCTTTCTAGTGTAGTTCTTCATTTCTGATATTGTATTTGTCATTTCTGACTGGTTCTTTTTTAGGATTTCAATGTTCTTTTTGATGCTTGATATCTCTTTATTTAGCTGCTCATTATGTCCATCCATTGTTGCTCTAAGATTCTTGAACACCATAAAAATCATTGTTTAATCTAAGCATCTGGTAGTTTGGTTACTTCCATTTTATTTTGTTCTTTTTCTGGGATTTCTCTTGTTGATTCATTTGGGTCACATTTATTTATCTGCCCATTTTGTTCATGTAATAGGTAGTGCTGTCTTACTTTGAATTTTTTTTTGATATCTTTATGAAGAAGATGGGCTTGGCAGTACTGATCTCCAGGCCACCTACGTTCCTTGTCCTAGGAATGCTATTTTTTTTCTTTTTGTTTGACAGAGCTAGAGAGAGAAAGAGACAGAAATAAGGACAGATAAGGACAGGCAGACAGGAAGGGAAAGAGATGAGAAGTATCAATTCTTTATTGCAGTACCTTAATTGTTCATTGATTGTTTTCTCACATGTGCCTTGACTGGGGAGCTACAGCTGATCAAGTGATTTCTTGCTCAAACTGGCAACCTTGGGCTCAAACTGGTGAGCCTTGCTTGAACCAGATGAGCCCAGAAACCTCAGGGTTTCTCAAGCCAGAAACCTCAGAGTTTCAAACCTGGGTCCTTTATGTTCTAGTCTGATACTATCTCCACTGCACCACCACCTGGTCAGGCTAGGAATGCTTCTTAAGGGTACTATTTTTACTCCAGTTTTATGTGAGTATTGAATGCATTTGGTCCTTTTGTGGGTACAGTTTTCCTTTCAGGCTTGCTGGCTCTAAGGATCAACCTTGATTATGTGTATTACATGTCTGTCCAGCTAGGCATATTTATTCTCCACAGTGTCTGGTGCCTGTTAGACTTCTCCTTTGGGTGTGCTGCTAGTGTAGCTAGCTGAGACTAGGGTTGCTGCTGTCTGCCACCCACTACCAATTTTGTTGGTTCTAGATCTTCTTGACTTGGTGTCAGCTGTTGTTTGTAATCCACTGTGGGCTACATGTCTGCAGCTACTGCTCTTTTCACTGTTTGTGCCAGCATTTTCTGTTCTTGGGTAGTGTGGGAGGGGACAATCTGGGTATAAGGATCAACTTTCTCCTACTTAAAGATGACATCAGCTCCATAAAAGCCCAAGCTCCAGAAGAAATTTCTCCACTTTTCAGCTGTTCCATCTCCTTTTGCAGCTCCTGGTCTTCCCACAGAGTCTTCTGTAGAAAGACTCTAGTGTGGGCTCAGACTAGTCTCACCCAACTAACCCAACAGGTTGCTTGCTTGATGGGTTAGAACAGTGGTTCTCAAACTTTTTGAAGTTGGGGCACATTTGAAATCCTACAAATAATTGTAGGTGCACTATATACAAATTGCTGAGAAATATATTATAATAAATAAGTCAAATATTAAAGAAAAAATATAAAGTCCAAGTGTGCTTTTATGGTAATTAAATGAAATACGATAAAATTAAATTTATTCTGACATTAAAAAACATTTTTATGTTACATTTTTTGAGTTATGCTTTTTAGAATTCATTAAAAAGAGGTTAAACAATAAAAAAATGACAAAAAAGTTTTCATATATATAGATACATTCTTAGTAAGATTTAGTAAATTCAGCAGGTTCTAGCATGAATGTGTTAAGTTTTTTTCATTCCTGTGTTTATGAGAAGCATGAGCTTGATGTGTCCTAGCAATTTCTCCAATGTTTGGGCATAGATTTGAAAGGCAAACTCTCATTTCCTCATCAACACATTGAAGAATTTCTCTCTTTTTACTCTTAATTGTGTTGAGTCCAGAAAAGCCCCACTATACATAATATCTTAACTTTACACCAAGCAAAGGATTGCCTCCAGTCTTTCCGAGGAACATGAGGGGGTAGTGTAAACAATACAGCACCACAGCTTAACAGCCTTTTGCAACCTAATCAGGCAAGTGAGGTGGGGTATTGGGCAGACTGTCAGTTTACAGCCAATTCCCCACACCTCTGTCCCCCAAATATCTAAACTCCAAAATCCCTGTTGGTTTTTTGGTCCCCAACAGGCACATATTTCTCTGGAATACAGTAGGGCACACCTGGAAATCTTCTAGGGTGCACCAGTGTGCCCTAGCACACACTTTGAGAACCACTGGGTTAGGTCAGCTGAGGTTGGGAATACAACATTAGTAGGACCCCCTACTTCAGGTATCTTTTGGTCAAGAGCTCAGTACAGGGAACATGGCTCCTACTTCATAGCCTAATCTTTTAGCCATTGCTGGATACTCAAATTTTATTTCTCCCAAACAATATGATCAGCAGGTTCAGGTCGAGTGTGGCTAATACCCTCCTCTGCAGAAGTTCTTACAGCTGGTGAGACCCTGGTCTTAGGGAGAAAGACTGAGTGAATCCTTCTTGAGGCTGACTGTGCTCACCCCCAGAGAATGGCTAAACTCCTCGACCAGATCCAATTATAGGCTCACAGGGACTCACTCATTAAATGCCCATGCTCCAGGCTTCTCTCCCTTTTCCCTGTTGTATCTAGCCCAGCAGGGCAGGATATCCAGAACCCAGGCCAGCTGACTATGAAGCTCTACCCTATACAATGTACATGAGCAGCTGTGACAGTACTGATCACAGAGAGAGAAACTCACCTCAGTTAGGTCAGGTGTGAGAAGCTCTTCCTTAGGATACCACTCTAGCAAGGGTTGTTAGGTTCTGAACCGATGCTCTCTGCTGCTGGCCACTGGATGTGCTAGCCCTGGGCCTTCCTAGCCAAAACCTGGCATATACCAATTGGAGTCACTGCCCATGACTGGCCCTCAGCAACCTTCATGGAGCTACAGGCAATCCAGAGTTAGTAGCTGCCTCTGCTGGGCCCAGGTACAGATGGAAATACCAAGCTGCATACCTAGGCTGGTTTTTACCCACACTGGGCCTGGGGGAAGGTCTATAAAAGGCCAAGGTTCCCTGAGTCCCGCCTTCTGCAGCCTCTGTCTGCTGGGTGCTTGTTGGGCTCAGCCACTGAAAATAAACCTCTGGTAGAGTATAGAACCTGTAACAATTCAGGGATTAGGAAGAATGGTAGGTTTGGCTCTGCCCCTGGGCCCTAGGTGTCAGTCTGTCCAGGCTTTTTTCACAGACCTCAGTAGGGTGTGGCCCTAGAAGTTCAGTGAGTGTGGCCTCTGTGACCCAGAGGTGTGGTCTGCCTGCAGACTGGACTGTTTCTTCTGAGTCTCCTGTGGGGCAGAAGCATCAGTCTTAGACTCAGAAGCACATGAGGGAAAGCTTCAGCCTCAATACCAGAAAACTGAGTCACTGATGTTCCCTCTGCTTCCTGGCTGATGTCTCAGAATGGCCAGGTTTTCATGGGGTGGGCAAGAGAGACTCCTAAGTGTTTAGCAGTTGCTTTTCCTCAGGATAATGTTGCTCAGAGGAGACTGCTCCACCCCAAAAATATGGTGACTGTAGTATTGGAAAATGACTCAGCAAAGGGATTCTGGTGGCTGACCCCCACAGTGTCTCTCCCTGGGCCTCCAACTTTACACTCTCCTCATGCAACTCAAGTCCTCTCAGCTCCCCCTCTACTGGAGCCAGGTAAGTGGCTGTAAACAAAATTTTCTGTGTGGGCCCTCTAAGATGGAGCCTGCATCTCCAAGAGCTCCATCTTATTCTCAAAGACAGAAACTCTGGCTCTTTCCACCTCTGAATGTTGTCTGGCACCTCTTCTAGACTCCAGGGCTCTAGGCTGGAGCTCTGGGCCTGGGGCTGTGCACTCTACCCTCTCAGGTGACCTTCCCTGCAGTGAGAATCTCTCTGGACCCTCAGCCGCTGCTTGCTGTTGGGAGCAGGACAGCCCTTTCTGCATTTCCACCCTTTCTACCAGTCTTGATGTGGCTTCTTCTGTGATCCTTGGTTATAGATTCCTCTTTGTTTAGTCCAAAGTTGGTTTATCAAGACGGTTGTTTTCAAATTAAGTTGTAATCCAATTTGATCAGGGAGGTGGCAGTTGGAATGTCTGCCTACTTTGTCACCATCCCAGCTATGTTCCTTGAACAACTTTTTATGTGTCTATTGGTCATCTGTATGTCCTCCTTGGAGAAGAGTCTATTCAGGTTTGCTGCTCACTTTTTAATTTGATGTGTGTGTGTGTGTGTGTGTGTTGAATTGTATGAGTTTTTCTTGTAAATTTTGAATATAAACCCCTTATTTTATATAACATTGGCAGATATCTTTATCCATTCAGTAGGTTGTCTTTTCATTTTGTTGACGGTGTCCTTCACTGTGAAAAATCTTTTTAGTTTGATATAGTTCCATTTGTTTATATTTTCTTTTGCTTCCCTTGCTTGAGGAGATATATCAGAAAAAAAAATTGCTAAGAGAAATGTCCAAGGTCTTACTGCTTATGTTTTTTTCTAAGAATTTAGTGATTTCTAGTCATACATTTAAGTCTTTAATCTGTTTTGAGTTTATTCTTGTATATGGTGTAAGAAGGTGGTCTATTTTCATTTTTTTAAACATATTTCTCCTATATTTCCAACACCATTTGCCAAATAGACTGTCATTACCCCATTGTACAGTCTTTTCTTGTCTAATATTAATTTACCATATAAGTATAGGTTTATTTCTGTGTTCTCTATTCTGTCCCATTGATCTATGTAGTGCTGCAAACTAGCACAGCTAGTAATTCCAGGTCCTGAGGGAGAATGTTGCGGAATGAAGAAAATAGGCTTAAAGAGAAAAAGGATGGGATCCGGAGGACTCTGCAAGCTGATGGCAAGAACAGAGCAAAACAGCCCCCTGTTTGCTTTATTATATAGCCATATGCAAATAAGAAAGTCTCCGATACAAAATTACAACTGTGAGGCAAAAAAAGGAATTCTCTTAAGGCATAAACAGGAATCCATTTAAGGTGTAAACAGGAATCCCCTCATCATGCATAATTAAAATCAACCAACATCAGAACAAAGGGTGAGAGGAAGGGCATGTAAATTGCTCCTAGCAATTTAAGCAAACAAGTGAAGTGGAGGGATGGGATGAGTGCAAATACTCAGCTTCATAGCCAGTATGGAGGTGGGGGGAAGAACTTAGCCTTTTGCTAAGCCTTGAAATTACAAAGGTTTTGCCACTTGCAGTCTCCCATAATGTAGAGACCAATTTCTACACCAGTCAGGATAGGCTAGATTATACTGTTGTAACAAATAATTTCCAGAATTTTAGAAACTTGTAATAATGAAGGGCAATTTTATTCATGCTACTTATTTGTGGTGGTTGTCTGTGGGCTCTGTTCTGTTTCTCACTCCTGCCCTCAGACTGATGAAACAATCATCTTAAATGTCATTTACTATGACAGAAGGAAACCTACACTGTGTCAGATTGTGTACTTGCTCTCAAAACTTTGTCCTGTATTTAACTTCCCAAAGCAACTCACCCAAATACAAATAAATCCAAAGAAGTAAAGAGGTGCAATCTAATTATGTGCCAGAGAAAGAGAAATATAAGTATTTACTGAATAGTAGTACTAAGACTAAACTTTCAGGGATCATTTCTATAGTTTGTTACTAGAGAAGTTTCTCTGATTGTGTTAAGCACCCGGAACCACGAGGAAGAGTTGCAGTGTTCTCTCCTGAGCATGAGCCGGCTCTTGATATTGCTTGTGAATAGTAGTACTGATGACCACATGCTTTCTAAATGCATACATAACCTAAGTTTCCCAAGTAAAGTTAGTGTTTACTTTGGATGTGCTTTGAGAGTTTTCAGTTTATAATTTTTTGTCTAGACACATATTTGCATATTTACAGATAAGAAATAGGATAATTGAACTCTTTGAATATTTGTACAGAGAAATTCAGTAATTAAGTTTTGGTACCTAATCCTCTTAATAAACAGAACACTGTGTTGTAGAAGAAACCAGCTCAGGCTTTGGTTTTAGTGTGAACTAGATTCAAGTCTCATCTATACAATGATGTTTCTGAGAGCACGCAGTTAAATTAGTTTATTTCTCTAAGCATCATGTTCTTTGCCAAATAGAAGTAATATTAAAATTGCTTTCTGCATGAGTTGTTATAAAGATAATGTTAAAAATTTTATTAAGCCTAACCTGACCAGCCAGTGGTGCAGTGGATAGAGTGTCAGACTAGGAAGCAGGGAACCAGCTTCAAAACCCAGAGATTGCTGGCTTGAGCACAGGGTCACTGGCTTGAGCATGGGATCATAGACATGACCCCATGGTCTCTGGCTTGAGCCCCCCATGGTCTCTGGCTTGAGCCCAAAGATCACTGGCTTTAAGTCCAGGGTCACTGGCTTGAACCCAAGGTCACTAGCTTGAGCAAGGGGTCACTCACTTTGCTGTGGTCCCTTATCAAGGCAAATAAGAGAAAGCAATCAATGAACAACTAAGGTACCACAAAAAAGAATTGATACTTCTCATCTCTCTCCCTTACTACTTGTCTGTTTCTATCTGTCCCTCTCTCTGTCTCTCTCTCTTGCTAAATATATATATATATATAATTAAAAGTTTTTAAAAAATTTTATTGTTAAATTGACATTCACCATTACAATGTGTACCAGGTCACTCAATGATTCTATTGTTACATTGAAGTTTATTTTTATTTATTTTTTAAAATTATTTATTTATTTATTTATTCATTTTTTTAGAGAGGAGAGGAAGAGACAGAGAGAGAGAGAGAGAGAGAGAGAGAGAGAGGAGAGACAGAGAGAGAAGGGGGGGAGGGGCTGGAAGCATCAACTCCCATATGTGCCTTGACCAGGCAAGCCCAGGTTTTCAAACCGGCGACCTCAGCATTTCCAGGTCGACGCTTTATCCACTGCGCCACCACAGATCAGGTGAAGTTTATTGATAGAATATCTTATTTTGGTGAAGATAAGTTTTATCTTTCTACTTGAGCACTCACTTCCAAAGACTCCTAAGAAAAAGGTGATTGTTCTTGTCACGTGTGTGTTTCGGAAGTCTTACTCTTTAGGAGGTAGCAAATTGTCTGATGAGAAGAGAGGCTCTGTTGGGCAGCCAAGCAACAAACAAAAGTTAGTTTTGGGGAGGGGGTTATGCATGCATGATCAAAAATAAAAGCTCAGTGTGAAATCAAATCTTTGCCTGAGAAAAGAATTCGGAGAGTAAGATGCCAGTTGGAGCCAGAGTCCTTTACTGCAGCAAAGCTTAAGGATTGCTGAAAACAGATTTCCCAAGGACCACCCATTCAGTTTGATGGAAGAGTGTGCCGACTCTGCTAATTGCCAAGGAGCTTATAGAACTATGGAATTTGATGAGTGGGAGTCAAATGAAATAATGCTGGGCTTCATTCTGACCACTCCTGAATCCATCTGAACTTTTAAAAGGTTAGGACCAAAATAATTTCTTCTGAATTAACTGGACATTCTAGTCTGCAGCCAATGGTTCTCCACCACTCAATAATTCTCCATAAGAATCAGTTGAAGAGAATATTAAGACCACTGTAATTCCAAGATTCAGCCACCAAATTTCAAATTTTTGATTTGATATTTTTGGGATCGGGCCTGCAACACTACAGGTGTTCATATAAAAAAGTCTGAGCCAGTGTCTTTCTATTTTGGCTACAAGTTCGAATCACATGCCAAGTTTTCAAAATAAACTTTTGGCTGGGATTCACTTCAGACCAAGATACATAAGATCTGAGAGCAAAGGCCCAGGCCTGGATATTTATTTTAAGTACCCAAGTGATTTTTTTTTTTAATTTTACTAGAGTGACATCAATAAATCAGGGTACATATGTTCAAAGAAAACATTTCCAGGTTATCTTGTCGATCAATTATATTGCGTACCCATCACCCAAAGTCAGATTGTCCTCTGTCACCTTCTAGCTAGTTTTCTTTGTGCCCCTCCCCCTCCCACTTACTCTCCCCCCCCCCCCCGTAACCACCACACTCTTGTCAATGTCTCTTAGTCTCATTTTTATGTCCCACCTACGTATGGAATAATGCAGTTCTTGTTTTTTTCTGATTTACTTATTTCACTCTGTATAATATTATCAAGATCCCAACATTTTGTTGTAAATGATCCGATGTCATCATTTCTTATGGCTGAGTAGTATTCCATAGTGTATATGTGCCACATCTTCTTCATCCAGTCATCTATTGAAGAGCTTTTTGGTTGTTTCCATGTCTTGGCCACTGTGAACAATGCTGCAATGAACATGGGGCTGCATGTGTCTTTACATACCAATGTTTCTGAGTTTTTGGGGTATATACCCAGTAGAGAGATTGCTGGGTCATAAGGTAGTTCTATTTTCAGTTTTTTGAGGAACCACCATACTTTCTTCCATAATTGTTGTACTACTTTACATTCCCACCAACAGTGAATGAGGGTCCTTGTTCTCCACAGCCTCTCCAACATTTGCTATTATCTGTCTTGTTAATAACAGCTAATCTAACAGGTATGAGGTGGTATCTCACTGTAGTTTTGATTTGCATTTTTCTAATAACTAATGAAGATGAGCATCTTTTCATATATCTGTTGGCCATTTGTATTTATTCCTGGGAGAAGTGTCTGTTCATGTCCTCTTCATATTAAAGGGCACAAAACTGAAGGCTTTCCCCCTTAAGTCAGAAACAAGACAGGGTTGTCCACTCTCTCCACTCTTATTTAATGTGGTGCTAGAGGTTCTAGCCAGAGCAATCAGACAAGACAAAGAAATAAAAGACATCCATGTCAGAAAAGAAGAAGTAAAGGTATCACTTTTTGCAGATGACATGATCCTATACATTGAAAACCCCAAAGAAACTACAAAAAGACTACTAGAAACAATGAGCCAATACAGTAAGGTCGCAGGATACAAAATTAACATACAAAAGTCCATAGCTTTTCTATATGCCAACAATGAAACATTTGAGAACAAACTCAAAAAAATAATCCCCTTCATGATTGCAACAAAAAAAAATAAAATACCTAGGAATAAACATAACAAATAATGTAAAGGACTTATATAATGAAAACTACAAAGCATTGTTAAGGGAAATTGAAAAAGATACAATGAGATGGAAGAATATTCCTTGTTCTTGGTTAGGAAGAATAAATATAATCAAGATGGCCATATTACCCAAAGCAATATACAAATTTAATGCAATTCCCATCAAAATTCCAATGACATTTTTTAAGGAAATGGAACAAAAAATCATCAGATTTATATGGAACCATAAAAAAACCCAAATAGCCAAAGCAATTCTAAAGAAAAAGAATGAAGCTGGGGGCATTACAATATCTGACTTCAAACTATATTATAGAGCCACAACAATCAAAACAGCATGGCAGAAAAATAGACACCCAGACCAATGGAACAGAATAGAAAGTCCAGAAAAAAACCACATATATATGGTCAAATAATTTTTGATAAAGGGGCCAACAACACACAATGGAGAAAAGAAAGCCTCTTCAACAAATGGTTCTGGGAAAACTGGAAAGCTACATGCAAAAGAATGAAACTTGACTATAGTTTGTCCCCTGTACTAAAATTAATTCAAAATGGATCAAATACCTAAATATAAGACCTGAAACAATAAAGTACATAGAAGAAGACATAGGTTCTAAACTCATGGACCTTGGTTTTAAAGAGCATTTTATGAATTTGACCCCGAAGGCAAGGGAAGTGAAGGCAAAGATAAATGAATGGGACTCCATCAGACTAAAAAGTTTTTGCTCAGCAAGAGAAACTGACAACAAAATAAACAGACAGCCAACTAAATGGGAAATTATATTTTCAAACAACTGATCAGATAAGGGCTTAATATCCAAAATATACAAAGAAGTCATAAAACTCAATAACAAACAAACAGTCCAATACCCAAGTGACTTAATGTGTAATCAGGGTGAAAACTTCCATATCTGGCCTAAAGTGATCTCTGGCATGCCAAGGTCCTGAAAAAAATATTTGACAGCATAAGTTTCTCTCTTTTCAATACTACATAAAATTAGAGTAGAAGACACCTGACATAACAGGGCCAATGTTTTTCGACATAGAAAGTCTATGTTGTCCTAACAGGGTAAGCAAATTAAGAAAGAAAATTTTCCACAAAGATTCTGGGGAAAAGAGGGTACAAAGTCAAAACACCCTTCCAGACAAATCCTACTACTCTCTCAGCACTAACACACCCTTAAACCCTCCCCCCATTCTTCGCCTCTGTCCTCCTGGCTCTCCAGACTCATCTCTCTGTGTGTACCCTCCTGTTCCTACCAGGCCTGTGCAAGCCCGTCCTTCTCTGTCTTCCACAGACCACTTTCCTTCCAGCCAACCCTTGTGCCAGTTATGAAAAGCTGTCTTCATTGTAAATTGAACTCCTGAAAGCTTGTGCCTTTCCACAGACAGCCTGCTGCCATCTTATCCAAACTGCAATTTTGATTTTTCCAGCCACACATTTCTCTAAAAAGCCTCTCCAAAGGAGACCAATGTTCCTATCCTTGCCCATGAGTTACAATTCACAACTTATTGCTCTTTACTGAAGCTTTCAAATAAACAGTTATTGTAGGGCTCTCATCTAACAGTATATCTTTTTGGTTTAAATTGTAAATCATTTTCTGAACATTTTACTGACTTCCTCTCCAAAATTCTGTTTTTACCTTAGCATATATTGAACATCTTTAAAGAGATAGTTACCATGATAGATACTATTAATAGACCCAGTAATTCTCATTCTCATATGATAGGTAAGGAGACTGAGGCTTAGAGATGTACGATCTTTGAGAAAATAAGATGGAAGGTCAGAATTTAAACTTAGATCTATCTCACAGGCTCTTGATATCAACTTTTTAAAAATTATTAATTATTTTTTATTAAATATTTCAGAAACATGCAAAGTTATAACAATATAATGAATATTTGAGTATTGCCTTCTCTTGTTTATCTGTTAAAAAACAGATAAATAAAAATATATTTGAAAGCTTTGTAGATGACTATCTAAATTGCATTCTCCTTGCATGTCTTCTATTCCTAAAACTGACCACAGGTAGAACTGAAACTGTGATGGACTCTCAGAGTTGTCTCCAGGTGAGGTAAGGTGGTGGGCCACTGTACCTCACTGAATATGGGCTGACTACAGAGGGAGGGCACATGACATGGGTGAGGCGTCTCCCTTTGTCCAAAGAATCAGCTGCGAGTTGTCTAAAGCTAACCTTCTTGATAGCTGGGAAAACAGTGCCTTGTCTTAAATAGGGGATCAAGGAGACAAGTTACAGTATCAAATACAGATACTGATAGAAATATTTGCTACATCCTTGGCTTGTGTTTGCACCTAGGTTCATAAAATAATTTGAGCTTGATGTACATTGAATTGTTGGCTCAATTTCTTGTACTTCTACATCTGTCATTTTCTAGATCTACTACCAAGGTGATGAAAACATCAAACTGTGGTGCTGTCCATTCTTTTTTTCTGCTCGCTAGTATTATTTCTTTCTTAAATGGTTGGAAGAAATAATTAGTAAAACTGAATTGTTATTTTAAATTTTTTTTAGTTTGGTAGATATTTAACTTTGGATTTAATTTGTTCTAATGTGTTTTTTTAACTGAAATTTTATAATTCTTGAGTTTGTTTTGTTTTTGTTTTGGTAATTTTTTCCTAAGAAATTGTTCAGTTTTCATGTATTGGTATATTATTCATAATACTCTAAACTCTTTGAATCACTAATCTATATGTAATTCCCCTTTTCATTATTAATATGATAAACATATGTTTTTTCTAAAGTTAAACATGTGTCCCATATTCATCAGGATAAACTAAGCCATGCCACATATTTAATCAACATTTCCATCCTTCTACGAATTTAGGAATACCAGAATGCTTCAACTTTAATAGTCTCCTTTCTTCATACCTATAATAGTTACTCAGCTATTTATCTTGTTGCAGTGTGTATTTTTAATTCTTTAATTAAACATTGTTGTTTATTGTTATTTGTTATTATTACTATTACTATTATCATCATGTGAAAACATAAGCTCATCTCCCACCCCTCACCTTCGTCACAGGTTTTCATGACCTCTCCCAGATGTTTTGTATCCACTTTCAGTAATAACATGCTATGAAAAAACCTCGCATACCATCACAGCCATTTTTATTTGTTTTTAATTTTTTTTATTCATTTTTAGAGAGGAGAGAGAGAGGGAGAGAGAGGAGAGAGACAGAGAGAGAAGGGGGGAGGAGCTGGAAGCATCAACTCCCATATGTGCCTTGACCAGGCAAGCCCAGGGTTTCAAACCGGCGACCTCAGCATTTCCAGGTCGACGCTTTATCCACTGCGCCACCACAGGTCAGGCCCATCACAGCCATTTTTAAAGGAAGAGTTTATTTTTGCATGGTGTTTTGTTGTGAAAGTTACTGATGAAAAGAACATAGGATTCAGCCATGCCTTCCCAGGTGTTTTTGGATAAATGAAGTGGTGTAGCTATTATAAGGGACTACTAAACTTCAGACTGCTGGGACACCTCAGAGCTCATGGCATTCAAATTTGTGGAACATTCTATTCACTAAAGAGTTAAACCTACTGTTGCTGAAGCTGCTAAGATCTATGATAAGAATGAATCTTCTATCTGTGAAATAGGCTGGTTTATAAATTAAACTTTATTATAGGTATGTATGCATAGGAAAAAACATAATATATACTGGGTATAGTACAATACGACATTGTACAAGGGGAGACTCCTGTACTGACCAAACTCTCACCAGACAAGACCTTTAGTATATGATTTCCATTCAGGAGGTAGCTGTTTTCCTACTCAAGTCAACTGAGAACAAAAAGTGTCTCCGGTGTACCTGAAATAATACCATGTGCTATGCTAATGTTTTTATTTGTTTTGATGTTGTTGTTTTGCTTTATTTTTAAATGTGCCCAAAGCACCTCATCTTTTGCTTTATGCAATATAGTTTTTCTTACTGCCATATAAATCTAAATTATTAAAAGCTTTATTTTTCACTATCTCTAAGATATATTAAGGTCTGTCCAAATAAATACCACATATTATGCTCCTTTCTAACTCCCATCTTCATACATAGTCATCTTCTAGTCTTCTAGCAAATGAGAGGTCTGTCCTTTCTTTTCAGGATGATATTCTGCCTTGCCATGTCTTCCCATTTGCCATCTCTAAGACTTTTTCTTATTAATAATTTTATTTATCTTGCACACTAATTTTTCCTTTCTTTCCTGGCATTTTTCCTCTGCTGATAAAAATACTTGAGCTGCTATATCCTAAAAGTGAACAAAAGACCAAAACTAAATGCTTAATTCACTTACCCAGACCCCTCAGATCAGGGGTTGGGAACCTATGGCTCATGAGCCAGATGTGGCTCTTTTGATGGCTGTGTCTGGCTCTCAGACAAATTTTAATAAAAAAATTATGTTAAAAATATAAAACATTCTCATGAATTACAATCCATTCATTTCCTACCGCTCATGTTCATGGTTGTGGGTGGCTGGAGCCAATCACAGCTGTCCTCTGGGACAACACTAAATTTTTATTGGATAATGCGTAATGTACATAGGTCATTGTATGGCTCTCATGGAATTACATTTTAAAATATGTGGCATTCATGGCTCTCTCAGCCAAAAAGATTCCTGATCCCTGTCTCAGATTCTTGAATATTAGTAGTCACTTAGATGTTCATTCTCCTTATGATTTCTGCTCTTAAAAGGACAAAGGAGGGACCCATACCAGTGAGGACCCAGGACGGGTGGGGAGAGGGATCTAGAGTGTTCATACCTTTTATCCATAGTTGTCATTAAAGCCAAGGGTTGCTCCAGAAATTAACTCAACTGAACATCAGGAGGAAATCCAACAGCCAGATTCTCAAATCGAAAAGAGGCCATTTAAAGGTAGAGGCAAGTCCAGAGCCCAGAATATCCTGGTACGTGAAGCTCAGGGGGGAAATACCAGCACAGGAATTCTGGAGCTCGTGAGGAGCGAGTGCTGCACTTGTCAGGCCCTGGTTTCTGGGTTTCAGGAGCCTATCCAAGAGATGTGTAGGTAAAACAAGAAATAGAAAGATGAGAGAATACTGGAACTGGAACTTTGAGCTTTTGTTGCTGTTTCTATGTTTGTGTTAGGGCAGAGTCAAACCCAAAGCTCTGGTGGTTCTGAACTTGCATCTGCATGAATCGGCTGACACACCTGAGAGGCATGAAGGTTAATCCTGAAGATCAGTGGCTTAAAAATTGGATATTTTCTTAACTTTTTAATTTAGATCTTTCTTACAGAATCAAGGCAAATTTCCTTTTAACCTCCTAAGTGGCCTAATGGTTTCATTTTGTGAAATCCCTTCTTTTCTTGCCTGTGGGAAGACGTGAATGAAATGGACACACAAGTGTTAATGTCACTGAGGAAGGTAATGTCTGAGAAAAGGAGAGATGCCAGAGGCCTAGTCCTGTCCCTGAAATCTAATACCTTATAAAGAACCCTAAAAATAAATACCTTTTAAATTTTCAGCTTCAAACAAACACATGCATAGTAATTGCATCCAAGATCTACTCTAGGTAAGTAATTAAGTAGGTATAATTTTAGTTCCTAAGGCTGTCTCAGTCTAGGAAAAACAATTGAATCTACATACCTTCCCTTTCTTTCTGTTTTCAAGAGATCACCTTTATTTTTTCCCCAGTAAAATTTTCAACAAGCTCCTGTTCGTCTAAATATACTTACTTGTTAGCAGTGAGCTTTGATTCCTGTGGTGTTGATCTTCAGCTTAGACATGGGTTTATTTTTGAAAAACAAAGTACGTGTGAGTACATCTTCACTGCCAAGGTTTCTGTGTATTTTCTCAGAAAGTGCAGATACTCTCACCTGCCGGCCTTATTATTCAAAAATGTATAATCTCTTCCTGCATTACCAGAAGCTTGTTGGGAGAAAAAGAGACATCATTGACTTTCTAGTTCCCCAGCAGCCCCACACAGCTTTCTCCACTGATAGTGAGCAGGAATCCCTGGGGCTCCAGAGACCCAAGTCTACCAGTGGCATTACAGAAGGGCCCCTCTGGGCACCTGCTGCCAGGTGTGCTCTCCGCCCCTTTGTCAGGTGGCCTGGAAACAACAGCATCTCAACACTTGCTTTTCTTTTAGCAAGAAGCCAAGAGGTCATCAGGGATTTGTGCTTCTCACAAAAATTAGCAACATGAGGTGGTCTGCACTGAAAAGCCCGGTGCTTCCAGAGGGAAATTGTAGGAGTGTGGGCAGATATAGAAAAGAATTGCAAAGTCATGCTAGTTTGTTCTCTCTCTCCTTCTCTGTCTTTCTCTCTCTCATTTTCCACCTCTCTATTACACTCTACATTATTCCATTTTTAAACTATATCTACTGTGCATAGATGTTAATGGATCTGAACCCTCAATGAAACACTACAAGAGATAAACCGGTTAAAAATCTTCTATAGATATTCCTTCATCCCTCTGGCTCTCTGGACCCAGAAATTTATATAAGTTTTTCTCCCGCTTTTACTAATTCTAACTTAGGTAATTGTTCTTATTCTTATCTGTGAGCAAACTTCTTTTCCCACGACCAAATCAAAAAATTACCTCTGCTGACCCCGACGTTATGTGAGGCTATTGAGTGCATGTGTGTTTGTGAATTATGAGGATTTAAGAATGTATAGGAAAATCTTTATTCCCAGATTGTTTCTAAGTTTACTGCAGAGCAATTATAAAATCTCATTCTTATGAGAGAATGATCATTATCATAAGAAAATTGAGGCTTGAGTGTTTTAAAAAACTTGTTGCTATATGGTTAAAGTCATAATTTGAATTTAAGTTTGCTGATGACAGAATGCTTGCTCTTTCCAAATCTGAGTAAGAAATATCTAAAGCTATAGAAATACATATGATGAAATCTTTGTTTCAACAATTACAAACTTAAGAAACTGAGACCCTTTTCCAATTGGTCTAATTCTTCTGCTAACATCATTGAACCATTCACTAGTTGAGGTTCTGGGGTACACTAGGGGATAATGCCAGGTCAAACAAAAGGACAAGAAATAAACGAGAGAAGCTTCATGGTGTTTAAACTGGTTGACTTTATTTAAAAATTTTCAAGTAAATTGCACCAAATTATATATTATTCAGTTATTTAATACTTCCATTAGCTCAATCCGGTGACACAGCAGTAAAAAAGATAGATATGTGGTAGACTGAATAATGGCCCCCCAAAGATGTCTGTGATCTAAACCCTTGTTAGTATGGCACAGGTCATGGAGAAGGAACTTTACAGATCTGATGAGGGGTAAGGACCTGGAAATGAGAATACTCTTTTGAGGCTGCATTAACAAGACACCACAGACTTAGTGGCTTAAATGACAGAAATTTATTTTTTTGTAGTTCTAGAGGCTAGAAATTTAAGATCAAGGTGCCATCAAGGTTGATTTCTGGTAAAACATCTCTTTCTGGCTTGTAAACAGTTGCTTCTCACTATATCTTCTCATGTTCTCTTTATTCTCTCTGTGTGCATGAAGAGAGAGAGAGAGAGAGAGAGAGAGAGAGAGAGAGAGAGAAAGAGGTCCCTGATGTCTCTTCTTTTTCTTATAAGGACAACAAACCTATCGAATTAGGGTCCCACCCATATTCCTCTTTTGACCTACTTAAAGGCTTTACCTATCTCCAAATATAGTCATATTTGGTGTTAGGGTCTCGATATGTGAACTGGTAGGGGGGTGCACAAATCAGTCTATAACAAATAGTACCCTGAATTATTTGCATGGGCCCTATCCAATCATGTAGGTGCTTAAAAAGAGAGACATCGTCCTGGGCAAAACCAGAGAAACAGGGAATAAAGAGAGCCGGGAGAGATCTGAAGTGACAGAGGACTCAACTTGATATTTGGCTTTGTAGACGGAAGGGGCCACAGCCAGAGAATGCAGGTGGTTTTTAGAAGATAAGGATGTCCTTGGCTGACACACAGCAAGAAAAAAAACAAAAACACCTCAGTTCTACAACTACATGGAATTGAATTCTACCAACAACCTGCATACACCTGGAAGCAGATTTTCTCTTACAACCTCCAGAAAGCAATATAGCTCTGACGAAATCTTATTTATTCATTTTTTTTAGAGATGTCAAGGAGAGACAGAGAGAGAGAAGAGAGAGACAGAGAGAGAAGGGGGGTTGAAGCTGGGAGCATCAACTCCCATATGTGCCTTGACCAGGCAAGCCCAGGGTTCGAACCGGCGACCTCAGCATTTCCAGGTCGATGCTTTATCCACTGCACCACCACAGGTCAGTGTGACGAAATCTTGATTTCAGCTTTTAAAACCCAAGCAGAAAAAACTACCAAACTCACTGGATTTCTAAAAAACAGAACTCTGAGATAACAAATTTGTGTTTTCATTAGCTGCAAAGTTATGGCACCTGTCATAGCATCAATAGAAAACTAATATGAATACGATATCTTCTTTCTTAGGGCTTACATAGGCCAGGTAACAGTAGAGCAAGCTGATCAAATAATTGTAAAGTGTAAAATAATTTCTATGTGAGAAATAAGCAAACAGATGAAACACAGAATGACACAGGAGACCAACGTATTGATAGCTGTTAGTAAAAGTGATATTTAAGCTGAGCAGAGGAAGAGAGGGAGCTGGCTGCTCAAAGCACCAGAACAATAGCATCCCATGCAGAGGGGACAGGAAGGCAAAGGCCTCGAGATGGGACACAGTGCAGGGCAGTCAAGAAGCTGAATGATGTCCAGTAAGGTTGAGCAGAGCAAAGGGCAGGATTTCGAAAAATGAAGTTATAAAGTAGACTGAGTAGATAGCTTGTGATGGTTTATAAACGGTGTTTAGAAATTTGAATTTTATTCTAAAAACAGTAGAAAATCCTTGTAAGCATTTAAGCAGAAAAAGTGTTATGAGGATGGAATTTAAAATAGAAAAAGGGCATTAATAGCAAAACCAGAGAAATTTTAAAAATGTCAATTAGGTTAGTTATTGGTATTGTATCAGTGTTAACATCTTAGTTTTGATAACTGTGCCCTTATGTAAACTGTTAACTTTAGAGGAAGCTGGGTGACGGGTTCATGGGAACACTTAACAAAAGGTAATAAAGATGCCACATATTTGCAGCTCTTCTGCAAGTTTAAAATTATTTCAAAATAAAAAGTTAGAAGGAAAAATAATGTCATGACCCACTTTCTGATTTAGGAAGATCATTCTTACTTCTCAGTTGGAGTACTGGTTGTTAAGGCAGAAAAGTGAATACCAGTCAGGAAACTAATTCAGTAATCCAAATGAGAGACAGAGCATGTTAAGGGGCAAGGTCAAAATCTGTTTTCAAAGTAGAATCCCCAGGACTTGATGATGAATGTGGGGTGTGTGTGTGCGCACACACGCATGTAAGTGTGTGTATGTGTCTGTGCATGTGTTCATTGTTGAGATGAGCAGTAAAGAAATGGGAGAAATTAAAATCTAGGTTTCTGGCTTGAGAAATCAGATAGTGTCCTCATTTACTAAGGGAAGATTGCAGAATGTAGAAAGAAAGGGATACGAGTTTTTAAGGTAAATGTGACTCTAAATGAGGAGCTCAAGTGTGCTGCAACTGAAAGGGATAATCTGAGCTGGAGATGTGTTGGGTAGCTGCAATCAGAAATAAGGTATTTAAATGCCTGTTCCCTCTAAAGAGGCATCTATGCTCATAAGTAACCAAGAAAATTAACATCCAGAAAGAACCTAGTAAAATCAGAGCAATAGATTTGGGCTAAGAAGATGCTTTTACATTGTCAGTGTGACTTTCTTCTTTCTTGGTAAAATTCTTATCAGGCATGCTATTTTAGCACAGCTGTGCTAGCAGAACTAAGTAAAGCAAAGAAATAAATTATCTTACCTGTTTATTCTTGAGCTGCAATAAAATCGAGACTGTAACTTCAGGTGATCAAGATTATGGACCATCTGCAGAAAGGACTTTGGGGACAGAAACATGGTCAGTATTTTGAACCAGAGGCTCTTTCTCTCTCTCTCTCTCTTTGAGAAAGAGAGAGAGAGAGAGAGAGAGAGAGAGAGAGAGAGAGATTATATAAGGAATATATAACTTACATATATAACTTTACATATATTTACATATATATATGCATTTATAACCAAAGGCATATTTAACAGCAGATGCACTGGGCACACATCCTGGGCCTCAACTTCTGAAAGGCCCAGCAAAACCCCAACTTTACACTTTTTTATTTTTTTTATTTTTTAATTTATGATTTTAATTTGTGTTTACATAGATTCACTGTCTCACCAAATGTATTTCCCCCCACCCCCTTATTACCCCTCGGCCCCCCCATGCTCCCTCCCCCCAAAGCCTTCCCCCCTTCTCTCCAGGATTTGCTGTCCTGTTCTCTATAATGCTGTGTTATGTATATAATTTCATTAATCTCTTTCCCTTCTCTGATCTCATCTTCTCTTACACTTTCCCTCTGTCTGCTTTCCCTCTGGTCCCTTTGACCCTACCTCTACCTCTATTCTGTTCCTCAGCTCACATTGTTCATTGGATTCCTCAAATGAATGAGGTCATATGGTATTTTTCTTTCTCTGCCTGGCTTATTTCACTTAGCATAATAGTTTCCAGGTCCATCCATGCTGTCGCAAAAGGTAAGATTTCCTTCTTCCTCACAACCACATAGTATTCCCTTGTGTATATGTACCACTGCTTTTTAATCCACTCATCCCCTAATGGACACTTGGACTATTTCCAGATCTTGGCTATTGTAAACTATGCTGCAATAAACATGGGGGTGCATTTCTTCCTTTGAATCAGTGATTCGGTATTCATAGGATATATTCCTAAAAGTGGGATAGCTGGGTCAAAGAGCAGTTCCATTTTTAAATTTTTGAGGAATCTCCATACTGTTTTCACAGTGGCAGCACAGTCTGCATTCCCACCAGCAGGGAAGGAGGGTTCCCTTTTCTCCACACCCTCATCAGCACTTATTCTGTGTTGTTTTGTTGATGAGCGCCATTCTGACTGGTGTGACACTTCATTATCTCATTGTGGTTTGAATTTACATTTCTCTAATGATTAGTGATGTTGAACATTTTTTATCTGTCTATTGGCCATCTGTATGTCCTCTTTGGAGAAATGTCTATTCATTTCTTTTGCTCATTTTTTTATTTATCTATCTTTCTGACTTATTTATCTTTCTGATGTTGAGTTTTATAAGTTCTTTATAAATTTTGGTTATTAGCCCCTTATCAGATGTATTGGCAAATATATTCTCCCATTGTGTGGGTTGTCTTTTTATTTTGTTCATGGTGTCTTTTGCTGTGCAAAAGTTTTTTAGTTTCATATAGTCCTATTTCTTCATCCTGTTCTTTATTTACTTGCCTGTGGAGATAAATCAGCAAAAATATTGCTATGAGAGATATCGGAGAGTTTACTGCCTACGTTTTCTTCCAAGATGTTTATGGTTTCATGACTTACATTTAAGTCTTTTATCCATTTAGAGTTTACTTTTGTGAATGGTGTAAGTTGGTGATCAAGTTTCATTTTTTTGAAAGCACATGTCCACTATTCTCAATGCCATTTGTTAAAGAAACTGTCTTTACTCCAATGTATGATCTTACCTCCTTTGTCAAATATCATTTGTCCATATAGGTGTGGGGTTTTTTCTGGGTTCTCTGTTTCATTCCTTTGATCTGTATGCCTGTTCTTATGCCAGTACCAAGCTGTTTTGAGTACGATGGCCTTGTAGTATAACTTGATATCAGGAAGTGTGACACCCCCACTTTATTCTTCTTTTTCAGAATTGCTGAGGCTATTCATGTCCTTTTTTGGTTCCATATAAATTGTTGGAATATTTGTTCTATACCTTTGAAGTAAGTCATTGGTATTTTAATAGGGACTGCACTGAATATATAGATTGCTTTGGGTAATATAGACATTTCCATTATGTTTATTCTTCCTATCAATGAACACGATGTATGCTTCCACTTGTTTGTATCTTCCTTGATTTTCTTTATCAATGTTTTATAATTTTACGAGTACAAATATTTACTCTCCTTGGTTAGATTTACTCCTAGGTACTTTATTTTTTTTTGTTACAATAGTGAAGGGGATTATTTCCTTAATTTCTCTTTCAGACAGTTCATTGTTGGTGTATAAAACTGCTATTGATTTCTGAATATTAATTTTAACCTGCCACCTTGCTGAATTAGTTTATCAGGTCCAGTAGTTTTTGACTGAGACTTTAGGATTTTATACGTACAGTATTATATCATCAGCAAATAATGATAGTTTTACCTCTTCTTTTCCAATTTGGATGCCTTTCTCTATTCTTCTTGTCTGATTGCTGTGGCTAGGACTTCCAGAACTATGTTGAATAAGAGTGGTGAGGGGGCACTCCTTCCTTGTTCCTATCTTAAGGGGATTTCTTTTAATTTTTGCTTATTGATTATGATTTTGGCTTTGGGGTTGTCATAGATGGCCTTTATCATGTTTAGGTATGATCTCTGTATTCCCAGTTTGCTGAGAGTTTTGATTATAAATGGGTGCTGGATTTTATCAATTTTTTTCTGCATCTATTAATATTATCATGTGATTTTAACCTTTCTTTATTTATATGTTGAATCACATTGCTTGATTTGCGGATATTGCACCAGCCTTGTCTCCCTAAAATAAATCCCACCCAATCATGATGTATAATTTTTTCATAAACTGCTGCATTCGATTTGCTAATATTGTGTTGAGAATTTTTTTTATTAATTTAAATGGGATGATATTGATGAATCAGGGTACATATGTTCAGAGAAAACATCTTTAGGTTATTTTGACAATTGATTATGCTGCATTCCCATCACCCAAAGTCCAATTGTTTTCCGTTACCTTCTAACTGGTTTTCTTTATGCCCTTTCCCTCCCCCACTCCCTCCCTCCCTCTACTCTCCTCCTCCCAATAACCCCCACACTCTTGTCCATGTCCTGTGTCTCATTTTTCTATCCCAACTATGTATGGAATCATTAGTTCTTAGTTTTTTCTGATTTACTTATTTCACTCAGTATAATGTTATCAAGATCCATCCATGTTATTGTAAAGGATCCAATGTCATCATTTCTTATGGCTGAGTAGTATTCTATAGAATATATGTACCAAAGCTTTTTAATCCACTCGTCCACTGACGGACACTTGGGCTGTTTCCAGATCTTTGCTATTGTGAACAATGCTGCCACAAACATAGGGTGCATTTCTTTTCAAACAGTGCTATGGTGTTCTTGAGGTATATTCCTAAAAGTGGTATAGCTGGGTCAAAAGGCAGTCCAATTTTTAATTTCTTGAGGAATCTCCATACTGTTTTCCACAGTGGCTGCACCAGTCTGCATTCCCACCAGCAGAGCAGAAAGATCCCCTTTTCTCCACATTCTCGCAAGCACTTATTCTGTGTTGTTTTGTTGAAGAGAGCCATTCTGCCTGGTGTGAGGTGATATCTCATTGTGGTTTTAATTTGCATTTCTCTAATGATTAGTGGTATTGAGCATTTTTTCATCTGCCTATTGGCCATCTGTATGTCCTCTTTGGAGAAGTGTCTATTCATTTCTTTCGCCCATTTTTTGATTGGATTGTTTGCCTTCCTGATGTTGAGTTTTACAAGTTCTTTATAAATTTTGGTTATTAACCCCTTATCAGACATATTTTCAAATATATTCTCCCATTGTGTAGTTTGCCTTTTTATTCTGTTCTTATTGTCTTTAGCTGTGCAGAAGCTTTTTAGTTTGATATATAGTCCCATTTGATTATCCTGTCTTTTATTTCACTTACCCGTGGAGATAAATCGGCAAATGTATTACTGTGAGAGATGCCAGAGAGTTTACTGTTTATGTTTTCTTCTAATATGCTTATGGTTTTACGGCTTACATTTAAATCTTTTATCCATTTTGAGTTTATTTTTGTGAGTGGTGTAAGTTGGTGGTCTAGTTTCGTTTTTTTTGCAGGTAGCTGTCCAATTTTCCCAACACCATTTGTTGAAGAGGCTGTCTTTATTCCATTGTATTTTCTTACCTCCTTTGTCAAATATCAGTTGACTATAAAAGTGTGGGTTTATTTCTGGGTTCTCAGTTCTGTTCCTTTGATTTAAATGCCTGTTCTTATGCCAGGACCAGGCTGTTTTGAGTACAATGGCCTTGTAGTATATAACTTGATATCCAGAAGTGTGATACCTCCAAATTTATTCTTTCTTTTCAAGATTGCTGAGACTATTCGTGTTCTCTTTTGGTTCCATATAAATTTTTGGAATATGTGTTCTATATCTTTGAAGTAAGTCATTGGTATTTTAATTGGTATTTCATTGAATTTATAAATTACTTTGGGTAATATAGACATTTTAATGATGTTTATTATTCTTAACCACGAGCACAGTATATGCTTCTACTTATTTATAACTTCCCTGATTTCTTTTATTAATGTTTTATAATTTTCTGAGTACAAGTCTTTAATCTTCCTGGTTAAATTTATTCTTAGGTATGTAATTATTTTTGGTTGCAATGGTAAAGGGGATTGCTTTCTTAATTTTCTTTCTGACAGTTCAGTGTTAGTGTATAAAAATGCCTTTGATTTCTGAGTATTAATTTTATATCCTGCCACCTTGCTGAATTAGTTTATCAGGTCCAGTAGTTTTTTTACTGAGACTTTAGTGTTTTCTATATACAATATCATATCATGTGCAAATAATAATAGTTTTATTTCTTCTTTTCCAATTTGGATGCCTTTTATTTCTTTTTCTTGTCTGATTGCTGTGGCCAGAACTTCAATGACTATGTTGAATAAGAGTGGTGAAAGGGGACATCCCTGCCTTGTTCCTGATCTTAAGGGGATTGCTTTTAATTTTTGTCCATTGAGTATGATGTTGGCTGTGGGTTTGTCATAGATGGCCTTTATCATGTTGAGGTATGTTCCCTGTATTCCCACTTTGCTGAGAGTTTTGATCATGAATGGGTTCTGGATTCTATCAAATACTTTTTCTGCATCTTTTGAAATTATCATGTGGTTTTTCTTCTTCTTTTTTTTTTTTTTTTTTTTTTGTATTTTTCTGAAGCTGGAAACGGCGAGAGACAGTCAGACAGACTCCCGCATGCGCCTGACCGGGATCCACCCAGCACGCCCACCAGAGGGCGACGCTCTGCCTACCAGAGGGTGACGCTCTGCCCACTAGGGGGCGATGCTTTGCCCATCCTCGGCATCGCTATGTTGCAACCAGAACCACTCTAGCACCTGAGGCAGAGGCCACAGAGCCATCCCCAGCACCCGGGCCATCTTTGCTCCAATGGAGCCTTGGCTGCGGAAGGGGGAGAGAGAGACAGAGAGGAAGGAGAGGGGGAGGGGTGGAGAAGCAGATGGGCGCCTCTCCTAGGTGCCCTGGCCGTGAATCGAACCCAGGACTTCTGCACGCCAGGACAACGCTCTACCACTTAGCCAACCGACCAGGGCCTCCTTCCTCTTTTTATTTGATGAATCACATTGATTAATTTGCAAATATTGTACCAGCCTTGCCTCCCAAGAATAAATCCCACTTGATCATGGTGAATGATTTTTTTTCATATATTGCTGGATCTGGTTTGCTAATATCATATTTTGTTGAGGATTTTAGCATCTAAATTCATCAGGGATATTGGCCTATAATTTTCTTTCTTTGTGTTGTCTTTGCCTGGTTTTGGAATCAGAATTATGTTCACCTCCTAAAAGGAGCTGAGAAGTCTTCCTTCCTCTTGAATTTTTTGAAATATCTTGAGAAAGGTAGGAGCTAGTTCTTCTTTGAATATTTGGTAGAATTCACTTCTGAAGCCATCAGTCCCAGGACTTTTCTATTTCAGGAGTTTTTTGATAACTGTTTCAATCTCATTTGTTATAATTGGTCTGTTTAGGTTTTCTGATTCTTCCAGATTAATTTTTGGAGGATTGTATGTTTCAAGGAATTTGTCCAATTCATCTAGGTTGTCTAGTTTTTTTGGCGTACAGTTCTTCATAGTATTTTCTTACAATATTTTGTATTTCTGTTGTGTCAGTTGTTATTTCTCTACTCTCATTTCTAATTTTATTTATTTGAGTCCTCTCTCTTTGTTTCTTGGTGAGTCTCGTTAAAGGTTCATCAATCTTGTTTACCTTTTCAAAGAACCAGCTCCTGGTTTCATTGATCCTCTGTATTGTTTCTTTAGCCTCTATGTCATTTATTTCTACTCTGACCTTTATTATTTCCTTCCATTTACTAGCTCTGGGCTTTACTTGCTGTTTGTTTTCTAGTTCTTTTAAATGCAGGGTCAAGTTGTTTATTTGAGCTTTTTCTAGCTTCTTGAGGTATGCCTGTAATGCTATGAACTTCCCTCTCAGGATTGCTTTTGCTGTGTCGCATAAATTTTGAGTTGATGTATACTCAATATTGTTCATTTCTAGAAATTTTTAAATTTTTTTATCTCATTTTTAACCCATTTATTATTTAATAACATGCTTTTTATTTTCCAAGTGTTTGACTATTTTTCAGTGTTTTTGTTGTGGTTGATTTCTAGTTTCATGCTATTGTGATCAGAGAAAGTGCTCGATATGATTTCAATCTTCTTAAATATGTTGAAACCACTTTTATGCCCTTACATATGGTCTATCCTAGAGAATGTACAATGAGCACTTGAAAAGAATGTATATTCTGCTGCTTTATGGTAAAAGGTTCTGAAGATATCTATTAAATTGAATTGATCTAGTGTGTCCTTTAAGTCTGCTGTTTCTTTGTTAATTTTCTTTCTTGAAGATCTATCTAGTGATATTAGTGGGGTATTGAAATCCCCTACTATTATAGTATTGCTGTTGATCTCATCCTTTAAATCTATCAAAGTCTACTTTATATATTTAGGTGCTCCTATCTTAGGTGCGTAGATATTTATAATGGTTATATTTTCCTCTTGGATTGCTCCTTTTATCATTATGTAGTGACCTTCTTTTTCTCATACTATAGTCTTTGTTTTAAAGTCCATTTTGTCTGATATAAGTATTGGTACCCGAGCTCTTTTTTTATTTCCATTTGCATGAAATATTTTTTTCCAGTCTTTTATCTTTAGTCTATGTGCATCTTTTGTTTTAAGATGTGTCTCTTGTAGATAGCATATGTATGGGTCTTGTTTTCTTATCCACGCAGCTACCCTATGTCTTTTGATTGGATCATTTAATCCATTTACATTTAAGGTTATTATTGATATGTAATTGTTTATTGCCATTTTATTCTTTAAAACTGTATTCCTCTTTTGCTTTATTCTTTTTCTTCTTTGATCTGTTTACAACAGACCCCTTAACATTTTTTGCAGCCTTGGTTTGGTTGTAGTAAACACCTTGAGTTGTTGTTTGTTTGTTTTTTGTCCGGAAGCTTTTTATTTCTTCTTCAATTTTAAATGATAGCCTTGCTGGATAAAGTAGTCTTGGTTGTAGGCTCTTGTTCTGCATTACTTTGAATACTTCTTGCCATTTGCTTCTGGCTTCAAGTGTTTCTGTTGAGAAGTAAGAAGTCATCCTTGTGGGGGCTCCTTTGTAGGTGATAGTCTTTTATTTCTAGCAGCTTTTAATATTTTCTCTTTATCACTTAGCTTTGGTATTTTAATTATGATGTGTGTTAGTGTAGATTTCTTTGGGTTTATCTTTAATGGAGTTCTCTGTGCTTCTTGAACTTGTGAGAGGTTCTCCTGCATTAATTTAGGGAATCATATCAGCTATGATATGATTAAACAAAGTCTCTATCCCTTGGTCTTTCTCTTCTTCTTCAGGAACCGCTATGATGCGGATGTTATTTATCTTCATGTTGTCACAGAGCTCCTTAGAGTTTCCTCAGACATTTTGAGTCTCTTTTCTTTTTTCTGCTTTGCTACTGTGCCTTCATTTATCTTGTCCTCTAACTCGCTGATTAAATACTCTGTTTTGGATTAAACTCACCAATAAAAAGGCACAGAGTAGCAGAATGGATTAAAAAAGAAAATCCAACTGTATGCTGCCTACAGGAAACTCATCTAAGTAACAAGGATAAAAACAAATTCAAAGTGAAAGGCTGGAAAACAATACTCCAAGCAAATAACATCCAAAAAAAAAGCAGGTGTAGCAATAATCATATCTGATAATGCTGACTATAAGACAGCAAAAATACTCAGAGACAAAAATGGCCATTTCATAATGGCTAAGGGAACACTGAATCAAGAAGACATAACAATTCTTAATATATATGCACCAAACCAAGGAGCACCAAAATATATAAGACAGCTACTTATTGACCTTAAAACAAAAACTGACAAAAATACAATCATACTTGGAGACCTCAATACACCACTGACGACTCTAGATCGGTCATCCAAACAGAGAATCAACAAAGACATATTGGCCTTAAACAAAACACTAGAACACCTGGATATGATAGACATCTACAAGTCATTTCATTTCAAAGTGACTGAGTATACATTTTTCTCCAGTGTACATGGATCATTCTCAAGAATTGACCATATGTTGGGCCACAAAAACAACATCAGCAAATTCAGAAAAATTGAAATTGTACCAAGCATATTTTCTGATCATAAAGCCTTGAAACTAGAATTCAACTGCAAAAAAGAGGAAAAAAATCCCACAAAAATGTGGAGACTAAATAACATACTTTGAAAAAATGAATGGGTCAAAGAAGAAATAAGTGCAGAGATCAAAAGATATATACAGACTAATGAAAATGACAATACGACATATCAGAATCTATGGGATGCAGCAAAAGCAGTGATAAGAGGGAAGTTCATATCACTTCAGGCATATATGAACAAACAAGAGAGAGCCCAAGTAAACCACTTAACTTCCCACCTTAAGGAACTAGAAAAAGAAGAACAAAGACAACCCAAAACCAGCCGAAGAAAGGAGATAATAAAAGTCAGAGCAGAAATAAATGAAATAGAGAACAGAAAAACTATACAAAAAATTAATAGAACAAGGAGCTGGTTCTTTGAAAAGATCAACAAAATTGACAAACCCTTGGCAAGACTTACCAAGGAAAAAAGAGAAAGAAACTCATATAAACAAAATCCAAAATGAAAGAGGAGAAATCACCACGGACACCGTAGATATACAAAGAATTATTGTAGAATACTATGAAAAACTTTATGCCACTAAATTCAACAACCTAGAAGAAATGGATAAATTCCTAGAACAATACAACCTTTCTAGACTGAGTCAAGAAGAAGCAGAAAGCCTAAACAGACCTATTAGTAGAGAAGAAATAGGAAAAAAACATTAAAAACCTCCCCAAAAATAAAAGTCCAGGCCCTGACGGATATACCAGCGAATTATATCAAACATTCAAAGAAGACTTGGTTCCTATTCTACTCAAAGTCTTCCAAAAAATTGAAGAAGCAATACTTCCAAACAGATTTTATGAGGCCAACATAACCCTCATACCAAAACCAGCCAAGGATGGCACAAAAAAAAACTACAGACCAATATCTCTAATGAATACAGATGCTAAAATACTAAACAAAATACTGGCAAATCGAATACATCAACATATTAAAAAAATAATACATTCATGAGCAAGTGGGATTCATCCCAGAATCTCAAGGATGGTTCAACATACGAAAAACAGTTAACATAATACACCATATCAACAAAACAAAGAACAAAAACCACATGATCTTATCAATAGACGCAGAAAAGGCTTTTGATAAAATACAACACAATTTTATGTTTAAGACTCTCAACAAAATGGGTATAGAAGGAAAATATCTCAACATGATAAAGGCCATATATGATAAACCATCAGCTAACATCATATTAAATGGCACTAAACTGAAGGCTTTCCCCCTTAAATCAGGAACAAGACAGGGTTGTCCACTCTCTCCACTCTTATTTAATGTAGTACTAGAGGTTCTAGCCGGAGCAATCAGACAGGACAAAGAAATAAAAGGCATCCATATCGGAAAAGAAGAAGTAAAGGTATCACTTTTTGCAGATGATATGATCCTATACATCAAAAACCCCAAAGAATCCACAAAAAGACTACTAGAAACAATAAGCCAATACAGTAAGGTCGCAGGATACAAAATTAACATACAGAAGTCAATAGCCTTTCTATATGCCAACAATGAAACAATTGAGAATGAACTCAAAAGAATAATCCCCTTCACGATTGCAACAAAAAAATAAAATACTTAGGAATAAACATAACAAAGAATGTAAAGGACTTATATAATGAAAACTATAAACCATTGTTAAAGGAAATCAAAAAAGATATAATGAGATGGAAGAATATACCTTGTTCTTGGTTAGGAAGAATAAATATAATCAAGATGGCCATATTACCCAAAGCAATATACAAATTTAATGCAATTCCCATCAAACTTCCAATGACATTTTTTAAAGAAATAGAGCAAAAACTCATCAGATTTATATGGAATTATAAAAAACCCCAGATAGCCAAAGCAATCCTAAATAAAAGAATGAAGCTGGGGGCATTACAATACCTGACTTCAAACTATATTATAGGGCATGACAATCAAAACAGCATGGTATTGGCAGAAAAATAGACACCCAGACCAATGGAACAGAATAGAAAGTCCAGAAATAAAACCACATATATATGGTCAAATAATTTTTGATAAAGAGGCCAACAACACACAATGGAGAAAAGAAAGCCTCTTCAATAAATGGTGCTGGGAAAACTGGAAAGCCACATGCAAAAGAATGAAACTGGACTACAGTTTGTCCCCCTGTACAAAAATTAACTCAAAATGGATCAAAGATCTAAACATAAGACCTGAAACAATAAAGTACATAGAAGAAGACATAGGTACTCAACTGATGGACCTGGGTTTTAAAGAGCATTTATGAATTTAACTCCACAGGCAAGAGAAGTGAAGGCAAAAATTAATGAATGGGACTACATCAGACTAAGAAGTTTTTGCTCAGCAAGAGAAACTGATAACAAAATAAACAGAAAGCCAACTAAATGGGAAATGATATTTTCAAACAACAGCTCAGATAAGGGTCTAATATCCAAAATATACAAAGAACTCATAAAACTCAACAACAAACAAACAATCCAATAAAAAAATGGGAAGAGGATATGAACAGACACTTCTCCCAGGAAGAAATACAAATGACCAACAGATATATGAAAAGATGCTCATCTTCTTTAGCTATTAGAGAAATGCAAATCAAAACTGCAATGAGATACCACCTCACACCTGTTAGATTAGCTATTATAAACAAGACAGGTAATAGCAAATGTTGGAGAGGCTGTGGAGAAAAAGGAACCCTCATACACTGTTGGTGGGAATGTAAAGTAGTACAACCATTATGGAAGAAAGTATGGTGGTTCCTCAAAAAACTGAAAATAGAAATATCTTATGACCCAGCAATCCCTCTACTGGGTATATACCCCCAAAACTCAGAAACATTGATACGTAAAGACACATGCAGCCCCTTGTTTATTGCAGCATTGTTCACAGTGGCCAGGACATGGAAACAACCAAAAAGCCCATCAATAGATGACTGGATAAAGAAGATGTGGCACATATACACTATGGAATACTACTCAGCCATAAGAAATGATGACATCAGATCATTTACAGCAAAATGGTGGGATCTTGATAACATGATACGAAGCAAAATAAGTAAGTCAGAGAAATCAGGAACTGCATTATTCCATACGTAGGTGGGACATAAAAGTGAAACTAAGAGACATTGAAAGAGTGTGGTGGTTATGGGGGGGGGAGGGGGGAAAGGGAGAGGGAAAGGGAGAGGGGGAGGGGCACAAAGAAAACTAGCTAGAAGGTGACAGAGGACAATCTGACTTTGGGTGATGGGTATGCAACATAACTGAACAACAAGATAACCTGGACATGTTATCTTTGAATATATGTATCCTGATTTATTGATGTTGCCCATTAAAAAAATAAAATTATTTAAATTCTCAGTTTCATCCATCCTGCTTTTACTTTCTTCCATTGTGTTCTTTATTTCCGATATTGTATTAGTAATTTCTGACTAATTTTTTTTTATTTCAATGTCCTTTTTTATATTTGCTAACTCTTTATATAGGTGTTTGTAATGACCATCTATTGTTGTTCTAATATCTTTGAGCATCCTAACAATCGTTATTTTAAACTCTGCATCTGGTAAATTGGTTATATCTGACTCATTCAGGTCCTTTTCTGGGGATTTCTCTTGATTCCTTTGTGTTGCATTTCTCTGCCTTCTCATTCTTTCTGTGTGAAAGGTTTTGGCCAATGGAGTCCACTGGGTTTGGCCTTTGTGTTCCCTACGTGTGGTCTGTCTTCAGGCCCGCCACTCCCTCTGCTGTTGCTTCCTAGGATGTTCAGGTATGGGTTTTGCTGGTGCCTGCCAACTGAGGCTGTTGCTGTGGTTCTCTGTCTCTCCTTATGGGAGTTGCTTTAATCACATGCTCAGGTGTACAAGCATTGTTGGCCCTGACTTTCACCCCGCCTCCATGGGTGGTGTTATGTTCAGCCCAGAGGACAGAGGTGAACAACTTTGCTCAGCTGCAGATCTCCACCTGATTCCAGGCTTTCACCCGCCCTTGCAGGAGGAGCCTGCTCATGGGAGGGCTGCAAGTCTTGCCTCCACAGGCCAGACGGGACTGTGTGCCCATGCTCAGTAGCAGGACTCCACCTGTTCTGGGCTTTTGGCTCCACCCCCACAGGAGGAGCTGGCTCCCAAGTCAGGCCACAAGCCTCAGTTCTGTGGGTGGGGCAAGGCTGTGCTCCTGTGCCCTTTCTCAAGGGCGGGTCTCCACCCCTTCTGGGGCTCCTGCCCTTCCCTCACAGGCTGGGTTACAGACGGCCCACAGCTGGGCTTGACCACTTTTGCACGGCCCCTTCTATCCAGCCAGGCTAGACCGAGCTCACACCTGGGCCTCAGTGGTGGCCAGATGGATTCCACCCTTGCTTTCAGAACCGCGCTTCTGCGTCCCACCACCGCCCGCCCTTTGGCGAGCCCTCAGCAGTGTGAATGGGAATGCTGCAGCTCAGACTCTTAACACTCACTACTGTAGTCCCAAAAGCTTTCTCCTATTAAGCAACTCTGCTCTGAGTACCACAGGAGAGCTTGTTTGGCTGGTGTCCTGCTTCCCTTTGCTGTTATTGCTGTTTCCAGAAGAAATATTTGCTTCAGATTTGGGGAGTGACTTGTTCCAGAGGTTGGGGTGGCTGTTTCTCAAAATGTTTCTCCCTGTGCCTCCTAGATTACACTCTCTTCCTGCTACTCTGGTCCTCTCCTCTCTTCCTGTCACCCAGAGCCCCCGGTGAGTGGTTGTGAGAGAGGTGTTCTATGAGGTCCCTTTAAGTAGAATCTTGGGTCTGAGAAATCAGTCTCTTTCTCACAAACAGTATCCTGACTCGTTTCCAGCTAAATACTGTCCATACACCTCTAATAGGCTCTGGGGCTGCAGGCTTGGGCTTTGTTCTTGGGACTCAGGACCCTCCTCTCTCTGCTAAACTCACTTCCTGCCATGCGAGCCTCTCCCAGCTGCCGTTCACTCCAGGGAGCTGGCAGCCCTCTCTATGTTTCCACTTTTCCTACCAGTCTCAGTGTGGCTTCTTCAGTGTTCCTTGGTTGAAGAGTCCTCTTAGTTTAGTCCAAAGTGGTTTTTCCAGATGATGATCCTTAAAATTATTTTGTAATCCACTTTGGTTCTGGGAGGTGGAAGTTGGTACGTCCACCTACTCCATCACCATCTTGTCTCCTCCTCTGTGTTGAGAATTTTAGCATCTAAGTTCATCAGGGATATTTGTCTATAGTTTTCTTTCTTTGTAAAGTCTTTGCCTTGTTTGGGAATCAGTATTATGCTTGCCTCATAAAAGAAGTTTGGAAATCTTTCCTCCTCTTGAATTTTTTGAAATAGCCTGAGAAGGATAGGAGTTAGTTCTTCTTTGAATATTTGGTAAAATTCACCTGTGAAGCCATTTGGCCCAGGACTTTTGTTTGGTGGGAGTATTTTGATAACTATTTCAATCCCATTTGATGAAATCAGTCAGTTTAGGTTTTCTGATTTTTCCAGATTGTTTTTTGAGAGATTATATGTTTTGAGGAATTGTCTATTTCACCTAGATTGTCTTATTTTTTGGCATAGAGTTATTCATAGTATTTTCTTACAATTTTTTGTATTTCTGCTGTGTCAGTTGTTATTTCTCCACTCTCATTTCTAATTTTATTCATTTGAGTCCTCTCTTTTTTTCTTGGTGAGTCTAATTAAAGGTTCATCTATCTTGTTTACCTTTTTAGAGAACCAGCTCTTGGTTTCATTGGTCCTCTGTATTGTTTCTTTAGCCTTTATGTCATTTATTTCCACTCTGATCTTTATTATTTTCTTCCTTCTACTTCCTCTGGGTTTTACTTGCTGTTCTTTTACTAGTTTTTTTAGATGCTGGGTTAAACTGTTTATTTGAGCTTTTTCTAGCTTCTTAAGTTATGCCTGTAATGCTATGAACTTCCCTCTCAGAACTGCTTTTGCTGTGTCCCATAAATTTTGAGTTGTTTTATGTTCATTTTTATTTGTTTTGGGGAAATTTTTTATTTCTTCCTTGATCTCATTGTTAACCCATTCATTATTTAATAATATGCCATTTAGTTTTCAAGTGTTTAAGTGTTTTTCAGATTTTCAATTGTAGTTGATTTTTAGTTTTATGCCATTGTGATCTGAGAAGATCCTTGATATGGTTTTAATCTTTTCAAATTTGTTGAGACTCGGTTTGTGTCCTAGCTCATGGTATATCCTACAGAATTTACCATGAGCACTTGAAAAGAATGTATATTCTGCTGCTTTGGGGTTAAAGGTTCTGAAGATATCAATTAAATCCAGGTGACTTAGTGTGTCCTTTAATTCTGATGTTTCTTTTTTTTCTTGAGGATTTATCCAGTGCTGTTAGTGGGGTATTAAAACCCCCTACTATTATAATATTGCTGTTGATCTCGCCCTTTATGTCCATGAAAATCTGCTTTATATATATTGTTGCTTCTATATTAGGTGCTTAGATATTTATAATGGTTATATCTTCTTGTTGGATTGCTCCCTTTATCATTATGTAATGACTTTCTTTATCTCTTACTATATAGCCTTTGTTTTAAAGTCCATTTTGTATAGCTACCCCAGTTTTTTTTTCATTTCCATTTGCATAAACTATTTTATTTCAACCCCTATCTTTCAGTGTATGTGCATCTTTTGTTTTGAGGTGTGCCTCTTGTAGACAGCATATGTATGAGTCCTGTTTTCTTATCCATGCAGCTACGCTATGTCTTTTGATTGGAGCATTTAATCTATTTACATTTAAGTTTATTATTGATATGTAGTTGTTTATTGCCATTTTATTCTTTAAATCTACATTCCTTTTTTATTAGACTTTTTTCCCCCTTCATTCTGTTTACAGCAGGCCCTTTAACATTTCTTGTAGCATTGGTTTGGTTGTAACAAATTCCTTGAGTTTGATTTTTTTTTTCTTGTCTGGGATGCTTTTTATTTCTCCTTCAGTTTTAAGTAATAGCCTTGCTTGATAGAGAAGTCTTGATTATAGGCTCTTGTTTTGCATCACTTTTAGTATTTCTTGCCATTCCCTTCTGGCCTCTAATGTTTCTGTTGAGAAGTCAGATGTCATCCTTATGGGTAGTACATAATAGACTGCTTTTCTCTTGCAGTTTTTGGTATTCTTTCTTTATCTCTTAATTTTTGTATTTTAATTATATGTCTTGGTGTTGGCCTTTTTGGATTTATCTTTAATGGAACTCTCTGTGCTTCTTGAACTTGTATGACTTTTTCCTTCATCAATTTAGGGAAGTTTTCAGCTATGATTTCTTCAATCAGATTTTCTATTCCTTGTTCTTTCTCTTCTTCAGAACCCCTATAATAAAGATGTTATTTCTCTTCATGTTGTCACAGAGCTCTCTGAGAGTTTCCTCAGACTTTTTGAGTCTCTTTTCTTTTTGCTGCTTTGCTTCCATGCTTTTGTTTATTTTGTCCTCTAACTCACTGAGTCAATCCTCAGCTTCATCTATCCTACTTTTAATTCCTTCCAGTGTGGTCTTCATTTCTAATATTGTATTTGTCATTTCTGATTCTTTTTTATTATTTCAATGTTCTTTTTTATACTTGCTATCTTTTTATTTAGGTGCTCATTGTGTCCATCCATTGTTGCTCTAAGATCTTTGAGCATACTAACAATCATTATTTTAAATTCTGCATGTAGCAATTTGGTTATTTCCTTCTCATTCAAATCTTTTTCTGGGGATTTCTTTTGTTGATTTATTTAAGTTGCATTTCTCTGCTTTCCCATTTTGTCTGTGTATAAAGAGGGTGTTTCCAAAGGAGTCCAATGGGTGTGGCCTCTGTGTTCTCTAGGTGTGGTCTGTCTGCAGGCCAGTCACCCCCTCTGCTGCTGCCTCAGATATTTGGGCACGGGTGTTGCCGGCCCCATTCTACTGCAGCTATTGCTGTGTTTTCGGCCTCGCCTCCACAGGCACAATTTTGTTTGCATGCTTGGGCTACAAGCCTTGGCCAGCCCGGCCTCTGCAATGCCCCCAAGGGCAGGACTGCATTCATGTGTTTGGGCTGCAAGACCTGGCTGGACCCTGCCTCTGCCCTCCCCTTATGGACAGGACTGCACTCCTGCATCCAGACTACAAGTCTTGATTGGCCCCTGGCCTTTGCCCCACCCCCACGAGTGGGGCTGTGTTCCTGCACCCAGCTGCAAGTCTCAGCCAGTTACCCAGCTTTTGCTTTGCTCCTGCGGGCAATACTGCAGAAGGGACTGCTCTTGCATGCCCAGCCCACAGCCATGGATCAGACCACTTTTATGCACCCCTTTTGCCACCGTAGCTGCCCTCAGCCTCTGCCCCTGCCATTTGGGACTGAACTTGCACCAGGCCTCATTCACAGCCAGCCCCAACTTCTGCCCCTGCCAATGGGACCACACTTCCACGTCTCCTCACCCCCTACCTCTGGCGAGCACTCAGCAGTATGGGGGTGGCAATACAGCTCAGACCTTAGAACTCAATACTATATTTTGAAGGCTCCCTGCTTCCTAGTGATTCTTTGCTCTGACTGCAGCAGAAGATCTTCTTTTTGGCTGGTGACCTGCTTCCCTTTTCTGGTATTGCTGGTTTGAGGGGAAATATTCACTTTAGACTTGGAGAGTGACTCAGCCCAGGGGTTAGGGTGGCTGTCCCTCAATGTGATTCTCCCTTTGCCTCCTAGATTACACTCTCTTCCTGCTACTCCATTCCTCTCAACTCTCCCCAACCCCCAGAGCCCCAGGTGAGTGGTTGTGAAAGAGATTTTTTGAATGGATCTTTTAAGACAAATTCTGAGTCTGAGAAATCTGTCTCTTTCTTACAAACAATATTCTGGCTTGTTTTAAAGCTAAATACTGTCTGTACACCTCTTCTAGGCTCTGGGGCTGCAGGCTGGGGCTTTGTTCCTGGGACTCAGGACCCTCCCCTCTCTGCTAAACTCACTTCCCGCTACATGAGTCCCTCAGGGCTGCCGCTCACTCCCGGGAGCTGGGCAGCCCTCTACTGCATTCCTGCTTTTCCTACAAGTCTCAGTGTGGCTTCTTCAGTGATTCTTGATTAAAGCGTCCTCTTAGTTTAGTCCAAAGTTGGTTTTTCCAGATGATTGTTCTTAAAATTAAGTTGTGATCCACTTTGGTTCTGGTAGGTGGAAGTTGATATATCTGCCTACTCCATCGCCACCTTGCCACCTTCATACTTTTTCTAATGTAAGGGGCCCAATATTTTTTTCTGCACCCAGAGCCTCAACCAACCTTAATCCTCCTTTGTTTCTAACTATATCTTCATAAAACAAGCCAAGTATTTCTTTATATCAGGGGTCAGAAACCTTTTTGTCTGAGAGAGCCATGAATGCCACATATTTTAAAATGTAATTCCATGAGAGCCATACAATGACCCGTGTACATTATGCATTATCCAATAAAAATTTGGTATTGTCCTGGAGGACAGCTGTGATTGGCTCCAGCCACCCACAACCATGAACATGAGCAGTAGGAAATGAAGAAATTGTTATACATGAGAATGTTTTATATTTTTAACATTATTTTTTTTTATTAAAGATTTGTCTGTGAGCCAGATGCAGCCATCAAAAGAGCCACATCTGGCTTACAAGCCATATGTTCCTGACTCCTGGTTTATACCATTCATTCTGACACAGTTATAGCCAATGAAAATTATTGCTGAATTTCTTATTAGAAAACCCATAAAGGAACTTCTGGGTAGAATTTAAAGTGTGAGAAATTTTATATTGCTACCCTAAGTCATGTTTTAAGATTGAATTCTTCCTAATGAAGCATGGATGTGGTCTCAATGAAGATAATAACCACATGAGAGATGTCCCCAGACATGTAGTGTGTCTGAGCCAAGAGTGAAGAATTCTTCTCATCATCCTCTTTTGTTAGAATTATTTTATGAAACATCCACTTTATTGGTTTCTAGTCCAAATCTATAGAGTTCCATGCTTGTCTTTCATCTTCTAAACAATGTATAAACTGAAGTTTTAATAAAACCCTAATTCAGAGGCCAGCACATAACCTGGACCACTATCTCCATATTCATTGGATTATGTTGCAAAATAGAGAGCCTGCCTTTCTTAATTAGTTTATTCAGTTGATATAGCAGAAACACTTCTTTTTTTTGTTAATTTTAAAAACTATTTAAATTTTAGGTATATTGTCTAATATAATATGCTGCAAATAATACTTATTTAGATATAACAAGTATATATTATTATAGAAAGAATAATCTAATTTCATTAGAATAAATTCAATTTTACTTTCTAATGGAAAATTTTCCAAATAAATTTATATTTCTTCAATTTGCTTTAGAAACTTGAAGACCAGGTGCCCTTTGCTACACAAGTTTCTTGGTTTTTATTTACACCTACTGACAAACCAGGGTCAAGGGATGTTACATTACAACCTCTAACCCTGTTTTTAGGTGTTTGACACTTCACTATGCTGTACTGTGAGAAAGCCAGAGATCCTTGCATGTTCCAGTTCACTCCTGTTGCTACCTCTGTTGCTGTCTTCTCTAGACCAGTCTTTATTTCCCGAGTGATCTAGCTTTCCACATGATCTAGCAATGTGCCTATTCCTAGCTATCTACCACTCTAGGCATCAATTCCTTTGCTGTTGACCTTGGTTACATGAGCAGATAATACTACCCAAACATAGACTGCTTTTCACAAGGCAGTTAACTCTAGTGTTACTGTTCAACTGTGGAAAAAAGAGAAATAGAAAAATCTCTTTAATAACTAAAAAGTTGTTGGTGCTACCAGCTGAGACTATTGAGAGGAGCTACTAGACCAAGTTGACCTTCAAGGAAAAGAGCGCAGATATCCCATGAAGTAATTGTACAAACCTCTAAGTGAAACTCCCTTCTTTAAGCAGATCACCCAGTGGTTGAATTCTTTCCTTGCTTAAAAGCATTACCATTTTCTGTGTTTTAACTTGGTTATCTTCTTTGCAGGCTGAACCCCCTGCTGAACTCTTCAGACATACTCTACTCACCCCAGCATACCCTCTCTGGAGTGGGTAAGTAGCAAATAAAAAGGTTCTCTCCATCAAATCGATTGAGGAGGGCAGGTGGCAGGGTACCAATGATGCTTTTGCTCTCCACGCTGCTTAATGTCTCCAAGATCAAACACAAAGATCATGGGAGGAACAGGTGATCAGCGGGTGACAACAGATGACTGTACTCGGTTATGGATGAGTTGTACGACTCAGACAAAATGGATGGCCCATTTAAAACGACTTCAGAAGTATCAAAGGATGTCTCTGTAGTTACCGCATGTGCCTTCAGACTCGAATATTATTTTCTGGTCCTGCTGGTGTTACTATTGCAGAGTGAGTAGGAATAGTGAAAAATCACTTTTCATCATTCAGAACTCTTCACCGTATGCTTCTTCCAAAGAGAAATACAAACTTTACATGTGGGTTTTGGAATGAAGTTGAGACAGTTTACCCCCAGTTTGTAAGATACAAGTAAATGGGCGTGCTATTGCCAGCAGTTTGTCACAAAGAAAAAATAGCAGTTAATCATTAGGGACATTATATCCCTAGATAAAGGGTAATCATGAGGTAAGTTACATGGTTTTAGTTGTTACATTTATTAACCAAGTTTAATTTTTTCATACTGAAATCATCTACTTCTTTTACTCAGTAACAGAAAAACAAACAGCTCACTATATACGTATCAAACTTTCATAATAGTCAAAATAAAATCACTATTTCTTAAAATAGTATATGGCAAATATAATTTTATTTGTTTTAAGTATTGGTGTTTTTAATTAGTATCATAAAAACTCAAACAGAACAAGGGGCACCACATGAAATGTCGCTCTCCTTCCCACTCTGAATCCCTAGGTGTCCTCATTCTCTCTTAGAAATGACTGCTATTTCTGATTTCAATATATTTTTCCAGAGATAGTCTGCACATTTACAAAAATATGTGTGTGTGTCATCAGATAGTCATCCTTCTTTATTTCTTACACAATTAAGGACCTACCTCCTTGCTGCTCTGCACTTGTGGTTTTTTCTATTTAACTTTCTTATAAATATTTACATAAAGGCATATATATACATTTAACTCACTTTTAATGGCTACATATCATTCTACAATATAAAATCTCCAAAATTTACTTATTCTTTTCTTTATTTATTGATATTTAGATTTTTATATTATAAATAATGCAACAATTAATATTCTTAGGCAGATATTTTAGGACATATGCTTAAAGATTTTTATACGATCAATTTCTCAAATGAAAAATTTTTAAAGCTGTGCATTTTTTGACAGGTATTACTGATTGCCTTCCCAAGTTGGTACAAACCTGAACAACCACTGATAATGTATGATATTACCTATTTCCCCACATAGCTATTAATACAATGTATATCTAAACTTAATTTACTTTGCCCATTTGAGAGATTTAAACATGTTTTTCATTAATCATAAACGAAGCTGAGTTAGTGCTCATACATTTAATTGTTTTCTTTTGTGAATTGCCTTTTCCCACTGATGTAAAATGCCATCTATAAATTATATTGGCCCATGTGAAATTGCTATTTTCATAAGTCAGAAAGGGTTGAAAATCAACAACTTCATGTAGGTAGCCAGATAGATAAATAGAAGATAAGATGAGTGGATAGTTACTTAGATGGATGAGTGATAGATACTTGTATCAAAATTTAACTAATATGACTTAAAAATTAATAATAAGATATCTTTTGATTCTGCTTTTTCAGAAATATCTTTGTATTTTCTGTTTTTATATGAACATAAGAAGATTTTTTTTCCAAAAAATTGCCATTGCTATTTTTAAATGTGTATTACATTACATTTTTTTTATATAATATATTTTTATTAATGGTAATGGGATGACATTAATAAATCAGGGTACATATATTCAAAGAAAACATGTCTAGGTTATTTTGTCATTAAATTATGTTGCAAACCCCTCGCCCAAAGTCAGACTGTCCTCCGCCACCCTCTATCTAGTTCTCTGTGCCCCTCCCCCTCCCCCTAACTCTCTCCCTCCCTCCCTCCCATGTCCTCCCTCCCCCCACCCTTGGTAACCACCACACTCTTGTCCATGTCCCTTAGTCTCATTTTTATGTTCCACCAATGTATGGAACCATGTAGTTCTTGTTTTTTTCTGATTTACTTATTTCACTCCTTATAATGTTATCAAGATCCCACCATTTTGCTGTAAATGATCTGATGTCATCATTTCTTATGGCTGAGTAGTATTCCATAGTGTATATGTGCCACATCTTCTTTATCCAGTCTTCTATTGAAGGGCTTTTTGGTTGTTTCCATGTCTTGGCCACTGTGAACAGTGCTGCAATGAACATGGGGCTACATGTGTCTTCACGTATCAATGTTTCTGAGGTTTTGGGGTATATACCCAGTAGAGGGATTGCTGGGTCATAAGGTAGTTCTATTTGCAGTTTTTTGAGGAACCACCATACTTTCCTCCATAATGGTTGTACTACTTTACATTCCCACCAACAGTGAATGAGGGTTCCTTTTTCTCCACAGCCTCTCCAACATTTGCTATTACCCGTCTTGTTGATAATAGCTAATCGAACAGGAGTGAGGTGGTATCTCATTGTAGTTTCGATTTGCATTTCTCTAATAACTAATGAAGCTGAGCATCTTTTCATATATCTGTTGGCCATTTGTATCTCTTCCTGGGAGAAGTGTCTGTTCATGTCCTCTTCCCATTTTTTTATTGGATTGTTTGTTTGTTTGTTGTTGAGTTTTATGAGTTCTTTGTAAATTTTGGATATTAGGCCCTTATCTGAGCTATTGTTTGAAAATATCATTTCCCATTTAGTTGGCTGTCTGTTTATTTTGATATCAGTTTCTCTTGCTGAGCAAAAACATTTTATTCTGATGTAGTCCCATTCATTTATCTTTGCCTTCACTTCTCTTGCCATTGGAGTCAAGTTCATAAAATGTTCTTTAAAACCCAGGTCCATGAGTTTAGTACCTATGTCTTCTTCTATGTACTTTATTGTTTCAGGTCTTATATTTAGGTCTTTGATCCATTTTGAATTAATTTTAGTACACGGGGACAGGCTGTAGTCGAGTTTCATTCTTTTGCATGTGGCTTTCCAGTTTTCCCAACACCATTTGTTGAAGAGGCTTTCTTTTCTCCATTGTGTGTTGTTGGCCCCTTTATCAAAGATTATTTGACCATATATATGTGGTTTTATTTCTGGGCTTTCTATTCTGTTCCATTGGTCTGGGTGTCTATTTTTCTGCCAATACCATGCTGTTTTGATTATCGTGGCCCTATAATATAGTTTAAAGTCAGGTATTGTAATGCCCCCAGCTTCATTCTTTTTCCTTAGGATTGTTTTGGCTATTCGGGGTTTTTTATAGTTCCATATAAATCTGATGATTTTTTGTTCCATTTCTTTAAAAAATCTCATAGGGATTTTGATGGGAATTGCATTAAATTTGTATATTGCTTTGGGTAATATGGCCATCTTGATTATATTTATTCTTCCTATCCAAGAACAAGGAATATTTTTCCATCTCATTGTATCTTTTTCGATTTCTCTTAACAATGCTTTGTAATTTTCATTATATAGGTCCTCTACGTTCTTTGTTATGTTTATTCCTAGGTATTTTTTTGTTGTTGTTGCAATCGTGAAGGGAATTATTTTTTTGAGTTCGTTTTCTAGTATTTCATTGTTAGCATATAGAAAGGCTATGGACTTTTGTATGTTAATTTTGTATCCTGCGACCTTACTGTATTGGTTTATTGTTTCTAATAATCTTTTTGTGGAGTCCCTTTGGGTTTTCGATGTATAGGCTCATATCATCAGCAAAAAGTGATACCTTTACTTCTTCTTTTCCGATATGGATGCCTTTTATTTCTTTCTCTTGTCTGATTGCTCTGGCCAGAACTTCTAGCACCACGTTACATAATAGTGGAGAGAGTGGACAGCCCTGTCTTGTTCCTGATTTAAGGTAGAAAGTCCTCAGTTTTATGCCATTTAATAGGATGTTGGCTGATGGTTTATCATATATGGCCTTTATCATGTTGAGATATTTTCCTTCTATACCCATTTTGTTGAGAGTCTTAAACATAAAATTGTGTTGTATTTTATCAAAAGCCTTTTCTGCATCTATTGATAAGATCATGTGGTTTTTGTTCTTTGTTTTGTTGATATGGTGTATTACGTTAACCGTTTTGCGTATGTTGAACCATCTTTGAGATTCTGGGATGAATCCCACTTGATCATGATGTATTATTTTTTTAATATGTTGTTGTATTCGGTTTGCCAGTATTTTGTTTAGTATTTTAGCATCTGTATTCATTAGAGATATTGGTCTGTAGTTTTCTTTCTTTGTGCCATCCTTGCCAGGTTTTGGTATGAGGGTTATGTTGGCCTCATAAAATGTGTTTGGAAGTATTGCTTCTTCTTCAATTTTTTGGAAGACTTTGCGTAGAATAGGAACCAAGTCTTCTTTGAATGTTTGATAGAATTCACTAGTATAGCCGTCTGGGCCTGGACTTTTATTTTTGGTGGGTTTTTAATAGTTTTTTCTATTTCCTCCCTGCTGATTGGTCTGTTTAGGCTTTCTGCTTCTTCATGACTCAGTCTAGGAAGGTTGTATTGTTCTAGGAATTTATCCATTTCTTCTAGATTTTTGTATTTGGTGGCATATAATTTTTCATAGTATTCTACAATAATTCTTTGTATATCTATGATGTCTGTGGTGATCTCTCCTCTTTCATTTTGGATTTTGTTTATTTGAGTCCTGTGCCTTTTTTCCTTGGTGAGTCTTGCCAAGGGTTTGTCAATTTTGTTGATCTTTTCAAAGAACCAGCTCCTTGTTTTATTGATTTTTTCTATAGTTTTTCTGTTCTCTATTTCATTTATTTCTGCTCTGACTTTTATTATCTCCTTTCTTCGGCTGGTTTTGGGTTGTCTTTGTTCTTTTTCTAGTTCCTTAAGGTGTGAAGTTAAGTGGTTTACTTCGGCTCTCTCTTGTTTGTTCATATAGGCCTGAAGTGATATGAACTTTCCTCTTATTACTGCTTTTCCTGCATCCCATAGATTCTGATATGTCGTATTTTCATTTTCATTTGTCTGTATATATCTTTTGATCTCTGCGCTTATTTCTTCTTTGACCCATTCATTTTTTAGAAGTATGTTGTTTAGTTTCCACATTTTTGTGGGTTTTTCCCCCTCTTTTTTGCAGTTGAATTCTAGTTTCAAGGCTTTATGATCAGAAAATATGCTTGGTACAATTTCAATTTTTCTAAATTTGCTGATATTGTCTTTGTGGCCCAACATATGGTCAATTCTTGAGAATGTTCCATGTACACTAGAGAAAAATGTATACTCTGTCGCTTTGGGATGAAGTGTCCTGTAGATGTCTATCATATCCAGGTGTTCTAGTATTTCGTTTAAGGCCACTATGTCTTTGTTGATTCTCTGTTTGGATGACCGATCTAGAGCCGTCAGTTGTGTATTGAGGTCTCCAAGTATGATTGTATTTTTGTTAGTTTTTGTTTTAAGGTCAATAAGTAGCTGTCTTATATATTTTGGTGCTCCTTGGTTTGGTGCATATATATTAAGGATTGTTATGTCTTCTTGATTCAACTTCCCCTTAATCATTATAAAATGACCATTTTTGTCTCTGAATACTTTTTCTGTCTTGTAGTCAGCATTATTAGATATGAGTATTGCTACACCTGCTTTTTTTTGGGTGTTGTTTGCTTGGAGTATTGTTTTCCAGCCTTTCACTTTGAATTTGTTTTTATCCTTGTTGCTTAGATGTGTTTCTTGTAGGCAGCATATAGTTGGATTTTCTTTTTTAATCCATTCTGCTACTCTGTGTCTTTTTATTGGTAAGTTTAATCCATTTACATTTAGTGTAATTATTGACACTTGTGGGTTCCCTACTGCCATTTTATAAATTGCTTTCTGTTAGTTTTGTATCTACTTTGATTCTTCTCTTTTGTTTTTCTATCATTTGTTTTTGTTTGTTTGTGTTCCATACTTCTTTCCTCTGTTGCTACTTTTTTTAAGTCAAGTGTTTTTGTGGTGGTTTTTTCAAGGGTGGTTACCATTAAGTAATGAAAAGGGTACCTACCATATTCATTGTAGTACCCTATCTTATAAGTATTTCTGCACTTCATCGTCCTTTGCTACTGTTAATCTCCATCCTCTCCCCCCTTTTTTTCCCTTGTTGTCACAGTTTAAGTTTGGTTTTATTGTGTTCTTGGTGGAGCTGTTACTTGTGGTGTTGTTTTCTTTTGTTCTTTGAATCTGGTTGAAAAACCCCCTTTAGTATTTCCTGGAGTGGGGGCTTTCTGTTGATAAATTCTCTCATCTTTTCTGTATTTGTGAATGTTTTTATATCTCCTTCATACTTGAAGGATAGCTTTGATGGGTATAGTATTCTTGGCTGAAAGTTCCTCTCTTTCAGGGCTTTAAATATTGGGGTCCACTCTCTTCTAGCTTGTAGAGTTTCTGCTGAGAAATCTGATGATAATCTAATAGGCCTTCCTTTATATGTTGTACTCTTCTTTTCCCTGGCTGCCTTGAGAATTTTTTCTTTGTCATTGGTTTGTGTCATCTTTATTATGATGTGCCTTGGAGTGGGTTTGTTGGGGTTAAGAAAACTCGGTGTTCTATTTGCTTCTTGAATTTGAGGCTTTAGTTCTTTCCACAGGCTTGGGAAATTCTCGTCTACTATTTGTTTGAGTATATTCTCCATTCCATTTTATTTTTCTTCTCCCTCTGATATACCTATTATTCTTATGTTATTCTTTCTGATGAAGTCAGACAATTCCTGTAGGGCTTTCTCGTTTTTTATTATTTTTGAGTCTCTTTCTTCTTCTCTCTGTTGTGCCTCAAGTTGTTTGTCTTCTATTTCACTAATCCTATCTTCAATCTGGGCTGTTCTGTTAGCTAAGCTTGTTACCTCGTTTTTCAGCTCGTGAATTGAGTTTTTCATTTCTGTTTGATTTGTTTTTATAGTTTCAATTTCCTTGGTAATATATTCTTTGTGTTCATTGAGTTGTTTTCTGATCTCCCTATATTGCCTTTCTGTGTTTTCTTGTATATCTCTGAGTATTTTTAAGATTTCTATTTTAAATTCTCTGTCATTTAGCTCCAAGGCTTCCAATATGTTAAATCTTTTCTCCATAGATTTTTCCACATCTATTTGTGTTACCTCTCTTTCTTTTGTATCCATAATATTCGATTTCCTCTTTCTTATCGTGGTCTTGTTGATAGCACTAATTAGAATTAATAAAGAGTAAAAAGTAAAAAAAAAAAAAAAAAAAAAAGGTAAAACACCCCACAAAAAAAAAACAGTAATAATTTATTATTTCCCCCTTTTTTCTTTCTTCTCTTTCCCTCCTCTCCCCTCCTCAGGGAAATATCGTGCCTATAATGGAGGGCCTGATTTGGGGTGAAGAGTTCAAGGGGCAAAAAAAGGGAGTAGGGACCTACTAAATGCAAAAAAAAAAAAAAAAAAAAAAAAAAGGAAGAAAATCTTAGACAAGCATAAGATGATTTGCTTGTAAGTGATTGTCAACTAAGAGATATAATGAGAGGGATAAGAGGGAACCAGAAAAAAGGACCAAAAAAGAATAATAAAGAAGAAAAAAATAAAAATAATAAGTAAAAATCTGTTGTATTAAGTGGAGCGAAGACTAAATACAATGGAGACCTTGGGTTGGGAGGACCCAAAATGCCACAAAAATAAACAAACAAGTAAAAAAATAAAAACAAAAGCAAAAAAGAAAAATAAAGCCAAAAAATGCCTTGAGTCCCAAATTAACTAATTTGTTCGTGATTGAGGATTAAATGGGAGGAAAGTAAAACGAGAAAAGAAAAAACGAATAGAAAGGAAAAAATAAGAAAAAGAGAAAAATGAAGGAAGAAATAAAATAGGAAGAGAAAAAAAAACAAAATAAAGCAAGACAAAAAAAAACAAAAGAGGAGAGAGTGAGAGTTAAGTGTTTTGGAATATAACCTTAAAGGAGGGTGAGGATGAAGAAGAGAAATAAAATGTAACACTCATGGGTAGTGTAGTTCAAGAAAAGGGAAGCATAAGATGGGCAGAGAATAGAAGGACCGAGGTGGAGGAAATAAAGGCAATAAGATAGAAGAAACAAACAACAACAACAACAAAAGAATTAGTGGAACAAGTTGTAAAGTCTGTGGATTTTTCTTGATTTTGAGAGGTTAACTTCTTCCTTTTTCTTTACTCTCCCTCTTCCTGGTCAGTGACTCTGTACCCCAGGCTCTGCCCCTGTGTCACACTTAGGTAGGGATTTGCAGTTGATGGGATTCTATGGCAATGTCATATAATTGGCTTTAGTCTTGTTGGTAGTCAAGGCTTGTTGGCGTTTACAGGGTCCAATGATGAGAGAGTTTGCTTTCCTGGATTCTCTCTCCTAGTCCCCCCTTTCTGAATTAGCAGCCTGGTGATCCAGCTATAAGGCTGCAACTGCTTCTGCCTGGGGAGTAAGAGGCTCAAAGAGCTGGGAAATCCCCACTCTATCCCCACTCAGTGCAAAGCTTTGGGAAAGGCTCTGGCAGTCAGGCCTCCAGTGTAATCAGGCGGAGGTGGGAGTCAATTGTTGTCAAGGTGACTGTTCAGCGCCTATCATTCAGTTGGACCTCTCAACCCAGGCTTTCCACACTTTGTAGCCTATTTTTGCTGGGAAGAAGAGGCACTAGTCTCTGCTTGCGACTAGTGTAGTATAGATCTTATTATCTGCCAAGTCCTTCTTGTTAGCGTTTATCCCTGAATATGGAGGCTCTATCAATCAGAAGTTGCCCCCGCCCCTTTAGCGAGAGGCACTAAAAAATATCATGCCTCTTGTCTTGGATCGCTGAACTGAGAGAGATCTTATCAATTAGAACCGAGGGTGCGCAGATTTCATGGGTTAAGCTAATTTTAGTGATTGGGTCGCAGCTGTGCTCCCGAAGGTATTTCAGGCTGCCTGCGCACGCCCCTCCCCCAACGCTTGATTGTTAGCTTGAATGGCTGGGTGAGGTGCCCCGCCCACGGAGAGAATCTCCCAAGCCTCTCCCGCTCGCCCTGCCGCTGGCGGCTGGATCGCACCAGGCGCAAGACAATGGGGCCCCCTGGGTGTGCGGGCCAGTATGGCGCTCTGGACGCGTGGAATGCCCAGGGCATGCGCGCGAATGGGGTGCTCCGGGCACCGGTGGCTGGCGACTCTCACTCGTAGTGCGCGGGCCACTGGGAACGTAAGCGGTGCTCACTCTGCAACCGGACCGGGCGCGCGCCCCGCGGCTCGCGGCGGCTCGGCTCGCGGCGGCTCGCGGCGGCTTGGCTCGCGGCGGCTCGGCTCGCGGCGTCTCGGCTAGCGGCAGCTCGCGGCGGTTCGGCTTGCGGCGGCTCGCAGCTCCCGAGTGTGGGCTAACTCACCACAGGCTCACTTCCTCGCGGCTTGAATGAACGTCCCTGCGGTAGCTTCCTCCACACCCTCGTCTCTCAGATTCAAGTGATAACAGTCCTTTTGCTATCAGTTTGTGTGGAATTCCGGAATGCTCCGAGGATAGATTTTTCTGTTTCTAGTTGATAAATTTGTTGTGATTTAGGGGAGAGCTGTCGGGCGCGCAGCTCACTGCGCCATTTCCATGACGTCACCTTAAATTACATTTAAAGTTCAATTTAGAAAAAATATTTTTACACTGTTGAATTTTCTTATCTTCCTCTTCTAAGACACAAAAATTTAATATTTTTAAATTTAAAATCCTCAATGTTTCTCAGTAAATATTACAAGTTTTCTTTTCATGTAGATCTTCTATATTTTAATCAATTTTATTCTGAGGTATTTTATAAATATCATAACTATTAAAATGAGATTTCTTCTATCATATTTTTCAATTTTGGGTCTTTAGAGAAAAATTCTAATTTTCCATATTGACTTTATAATCTCATAGATAAATTCTTTATGATAATAATTATAGTTAATTTCATTGTTTTCAAACATATATCATAGTATCTGTATATAATCATAATATTGTCACCATCTCTTATGTTTCTATACCTCTTTTTCTTTCAAGTATCTAATTTCATCTGCTAGAATTTATAAAACTAATATTTTTTGTTAAGCAAGATTCTGGTTTCTGGTTTGAAATATATATGTGTACTAAGAAAGTATTCATTTATTTTTATGTGCATTTTAGTAAGAGTTTTTATACAATATGCCTATTAAATTTTATTAAATATTATTTAGAATACTTTTCACAGACAGTGAAAGAATTAAATGACTTTTTTCCTTTGATTTCTATTAATAAAAGTGTTTATTGATTGATTTACTAAAATTGAACCATTCTTGCATTCCTGATGTTATTGCACTTAATTGTGATATAGTTTTCTTTCATGTATTGCTAAAATCCATGTGCTAATTTAATGTTTTGTTTCAAATTTTATAACAATATTTATAAGTAAGATTGGTTTGTAGTGTTATGGTGTAATATTATTAATGTAATAATGGTCTTAGAGAGAAAGGAAATTAGAAAATTTACCTCTCAATTCTCTAGAATAATTTAAACAACATATGAACAATTTCACCTCTAAATATTAACAAAATTACCTATGAAATTATCTAGGTCTGGTATTTGGAGGGAGAGTGGCAAATTTCTTATTTCTCTAATGATACTTAATATGTTTTATTTTCTCTCAAATATTTTATTTTAATCATTTATTCTATATAAAAGTTATTGTAGTTTATATTTTCCCTGTTTTTAAAAATAAAGTGGTCCATTGATAAAATAATAGAATGATACTTGAACATATTTTGATGACTTAAATCCCATTAAAAGCAGAATTCAAATTAATAATCAATTATCTACAAAACATTTGTGTTTATTTGTGTGACTTCTATAGTTTCTATATATAACAATGTTTATATTCAGGAAACAAAAACGTAGTTTTATTTGTATATGTGTTTGTGTAATATGTGTCTAAGGAGGCTCTGACAATATTTCAGTCCATAAATAATTTCAATTCACTATTATATAATTGCATGAAATCTTAAAGTTTATACAGGGTGTGGCAAAAGTATGTTTACAATTCTAAGTACACAAAACACAAAATGTATTCTTGTATTATTATTTATTATTATATTATTTTCCTTTCAAACAACTGCAAACCAACTTTTGCCCTACTTAGTATGTATATGCAAAAATTGTTTACTAGAATGCTACTATCTTATAAATGAACAAATTCTAAAATGTAGGTAATTTGTCCAAGTTTTCAAAACTAATACAATGTTGAGCTAGGACTGAAGACCATACTTCAGAATTCTAAGATTATTTGTACTCTACTATTTCCCTTCTTTAGTTTTATAATTTGTGGTTTAAATATATATGAGTTTTAAACAGTATAGTAATTCTTTAAATGACAATACACTATCATAAGCCAAAATATTTTTTAAACTCTTTTCAACATATCTATCAGCATAGGTAACTACACTTAAAAAATTATTTTTGTAAACTATAGGTAAGATATGATTTGTCATTAATGATTCTTGTTTCTACAATATGTAAAAGAAATGCTTATTAACAACCAAAGAATAGTGTATGAAACTTTAAAATATGATAAAAGACAATGTCATCTTGAGTTCTGTTGTTCATTCAAAAGAACTATTAAAGAGAATTAAGAGTGGTTCTGGCAAGAGCCTTCCTTAAATACAGTAGATACTATGAAAATTTTTTTAGAATTTGGATATAATGATTTAGTTGTCAAAACAGCTTAAGTGTGGGCATAGGTACCAAAATGACATAATGACTTTTAAATGGTGTAATGGTATAAAGAGTAATTTAAAATAAATTTCAACAAGTAAAGTCTACATTGGAAAGTGCCATTTGTATGATAATATTCAACAGGCCAGCAATAGAGTTGTTGTATATATTTTGACAACTAAGGCTATTTCCATTTTTAGCCATTACATTCAATCAATATAAGTGGCTGGGAATGGATTAGGTAAATTAAGCCACATACACATAAGGCTTTTGTAGGTATAGAAAGCCCAGAATTCTATGAGAATTGAGCATGAGCCACCAAAGCCTAAAATTACTTGTGATAGTCATAAAAAAAACTTTTAATGAGTCAACCTCACCAACATTATTTTTGGTAACCACCTCCTTCTTATGATTGCTAGGAAATGTGGAGGTAGGGAAGAAGAGTCTTCAATTCTTTTAATATTCTAAATATACCATAGTGAGACATCTTATGACTCATATCAAATATCAGATACCAAAAGGATCAAAATGAGCCACATAAGAGAAATAAATCTTCTTCACTTTCTTTCTCTCACCTATATTCATCCAGGACTGTACAAGATACTAAAATAAGAGAGCTTTACCAGTAAAAGAAAAATATAAAGGACTGGCAATTAGAGATATTTTGCTTTAAACTTCAGTAGCCCTGGCCGGTTGGCTCAGTGGTAGAGCGTCGGCCTGGCGTGCAGGAGTCCTGGGTTTGATTCCTGGCCATGGCACACAGGAGAAGCACCCATCTGCTTCTCCACCCCTCCCCCTCTCTTTCCTCTCTGTCTCTCTCTTCCTCTCCCACAGCCAAGGCTCCATTGGAGCAAAGTTGGCCCGGGCGCTGAGGATGGTTCTATAGCCTCTGCCTCAGGCACTAGAATGTCTCTGGTTGCAACAGAGCGACGCCCCAGACAGACAGAGCGTCACCCCCTGGTGGGCATGCCGGGTGGATCCCGGTCGGGCACATGCGGGAGTCTGTTGGACTGCCTCCCCATTTCCAACTTCAGAAAAATACAAAAAACAAACAAACAAAAGAAACTTCAGTAGATAAAGTAAAACTTTTTGAACTTTTTCTGCCTGTTTGTTATTAACTACTTTTTAACTAATATAAATTTCTTTCTGAACATTACTGATTCTCAAGAGTATGAACTTACCTGACTACATCAAGTTTGGTTACTATATAGCAAGCACCACAGTTAATTTTAGCATGATTTTGCACTAAATATTAGTGAAGAAAAATGTTTTAAGATATGGTGACTACAAAACTCTCTGCATCCTTTCAGGCCTGCATCTCCTCACCTGTGGAAAGAAAGAGGTGGCCTGATTAACTTGAGGATACATACCGGTAACTTCCAGTCACTGAACTGCTCCTACAGTTCAAAAGGTTGCTGCTCTTTTACTTGTATCTCTTTCTAAATTGAGCATTCTTCCAAGAAATGTAAGTTTTATTTTGGAAGAAAGAAAGGAAGAATCGTCTTTTGAGAATAAATCATTCTCAAATGATCAGTGGATATAGAGGCATCTAGCATTGCATAATGGAGAAAGAATATCCATTATTTCAAGAATAATCCTAAATATTCACCAACAGTTTCATAGCCTTATTCCCTGATAGTAAAAAGGTAATCTCTCATTGCTGATGCCCTTTTAATTCAACTACATTCCACTCAGACCAACACAAATTTGAAAATCTCTCTTTACTTTCTGTCTAGAGTCTAAATATAAATGTGTGTGAAGGGGTTGGGGGAAGCTATTTTTACCTTGATAGCTTCCACTTTTAAATGTTAAATATCTTCCCTTGTTATTTTTAAATTCAAACACTAATTATATATTCACACTAACAGGAGATTAACTAGAAAAGTCCACTTACGGATAAGAGAGAAAATTTCTACATTATAACATTTAGAATTATGAATGCATTCAGCATTGGTTCTAGATATTAACTGATATCCATTAACTAGTTAGACAGTAAATGTTATTGGTACAGAAATGCAAAAAAAAAATTCATGATGCTGCAGGATATAAATATGAAATGGGATTTTCATTACTCTCTCCTGGAACTATAAGTAATATCACGTACAAGGGAAGAAGAGCTTGTTTGGGAGCAAGAGCACAGCAGTAAGTTGTATGGGAAGGCAAAATCCCAGGATTTTATACTTCTTAAGTCTTCCAGCCCTCAGATGTTATTGTCTGTGGCTTGGCCATGACTGATGAAAGTCTGCCTCATCTTTGTCAAAATTTTATCGGGAACACGTAAAGGCACATTGCCTACCACCTACCACCATTATGAACTGGAAATCTCTGTGACACCACAGAAGGCAGATAAATGCTGCTGGTGGGCTTGGAATTATTGTCGACTGCTGAGCTACAATTGTAATTCAAACAACACATCCTGATGTCTTCATTCAGCAAGGCTGAAAACAACTCATTGTTCACACATCGTACAGGTATGGAGAAATTCTGAAAATTTGCTATGGAAATTGCCAGTAAATGGGTCTAAATTATATTAAATTGCAGAAAGTACTTTATAATAATTAGAGGTGTTTATAAACTAGGTACACGGTGAGGGCCATGTAAAAATAAAACAAGCGGTATGAATAATCTCAAACTAAAACTCCATGGCAGAAGAAATATGGGGCTAAGGCAGAAACTGTGCTTTGGAAAAAAAGGTCTTGTATCAGGCTAAAAATGTTTTTTGGTATCATAAAATTTATATGATTTTTTTTAAATGGTAGGCTACTCTACTTTCCTTCTTTTCTAATGAAGTTAAAATTATATTTTGTCTAGACAATCATAAATATGTAAAAGCCATAAAAGAGTGGACAGTGTGTTCTTAATGCTAAGTAACATTTTAGGACATTTGACCTATACAGTGACCTGGAGGCACTCTTTAAAATGCAGTCTGTTTTTCTGCCTCGCAGAGTGACAAATGTGGTAACTAAACTCTGGAGACAGCCATCTGGCTTTACCACTGTAAACTGGGTGATCCTGGGCAGTATAAATCTTAAGACAGTTCTCATTATCTATAAAATAGGCCTAATAATCTCTGTACCACTTACCCCATAAATTGATGGGGAGAATAATAGAAGATAATTGCTATCAAAATGTTTTGATTAAAATATGACAGAATGAGTAGAAGGCTAATAATATGTTCATTTAATCAACAAATATTTTATTTAATGCCTCACAAAATTATTTTTAAGTAGAGATCTTAGTTACTTGAAAGAGGAATCATGTTTGGATCAAGGGCTTGAGCATTAATAATTTTAAAAGCAGCAAGTACAAAGAACTGAAGCATGAACATACTTAGTGTATTTGAGCAATAGCAAGAAGCTGAGTAATAATAAATGACATTGGAAAGGCATCAGGGAAAATCATGTGTGGGGTTAGAATGTTATTTCAAATGCTATGGGAAACTATTGGAAAATTGTGAACAACAGAGGCCCAAGCCCTGATTTCCGCTCCCAAAGAATTATTTTGGCTGCCTGGCAAGAGTAGAAATGAAGACTTCTGCCATAGTACTGTCCACAGACAGTGGCTTGAACTATTATTGATAGGTGAAGTAGTAGCAATAGTTTGGAATGAATTTTGAAGATACAACCTAATGAGTAAGTGAGAAAAATCTATTGTATATAGCAGAGTAGACCCTTGAGTGTTGCTGTGGCTGCTCCCTGGCTATAGTGGCTCCTTTTTAGTGGCTGCTCACCACTAAAAAGAGTGGTGAGCCTTTGTATTTCTGGGCTCCTCTGACCTGGTAAGATGCCTCAATCCATTCAGGTTGTTTTGAACTAAGGATAGAGTAACTGGGTTTACCTTTAAAGAACTTTCTTTTCAGTATTTTTAAATGGCTGAACAATATTTGTCAAGAAAGATTTGACTTCAAAATTAGGCATTTTGGAGCTGGAGTTGGCAGGTGATAGTTTTAAGAGATTTGAATCATGAATAAGAAATAACTTTGGATTGAGGACATAGACTGGTTTTCTTGTGAGTGTTGTATACCAGCTCTGAAGGTGAAGAGTTTTCAAGGGGAGAAAACTAATGTTTTGAGCTATAACCCCACCATTGAACTATATACCTGACCTTCTAAAGTGACCCTTCTTCCATGGAAAATGAGGCCTTTGCTATGGGGCCTTTGCACCTTAACCCAAAAGAGAACAAATAGAAAAAATGCCTAATGTTAAACATTGTTTCTCTAGTTCAGAGTCCCACAATCCACAGAGCTATCATTAAATACCCTATTTTATTCTTCAAAAAAATTGAAATGGTTGATACCAGAATGAGGCCACCGTTGAACTCCTGGAGAATCCGTGATCTGTCTTGTGAAATGCCGAAAGCAGAGGAGAAAGAACAATCAACAGTAGCCCTTTCTCCTGTGCATTTCAAGGACATCTCCCTCAGATCATGGCTGGTTCATTGCACGACTGTTCTTGAAAACACAGAGGCTCAAAGAACGGCCACCTTCGTCGCTTGAATGGCAGGAACTCTGGATTCGTTAGTGATCAAAGCTTGTGCTGTGAGAGTCCTGATGTTATTTTTAACATCTTAAGCCCCTTTACCTGTGATTCTCAGTAAAGTCATTATCAGAATGTTGTTAGAGGTTGATTTGATAAATGTTTGGCCTCTGGAACATCAGGTATTCTTGATCTCTGCTCTCCTGTGGGTCAGGAACCAATTCCCTCTCACAACTCCTTGCATGTCCAATTTCTAGCAAGTGGGTGAGATTGTTTTCCTCCTCAGGGTCTCTGTTCCAGTCCTGCTGCTCTTTGAAAGAAATAAAAGTGTTTCAAATGTATTCTGGCTACCTAAATGTGACAATCTTCTTGTTAATATAAAAATGTTATATTTTTCTGCCAAAAGATTTTTTTCTCGAAGTTATTTCTACTTTATTTTATTTTTGGCTCCCTGAAAAATATAAGAATCAATTTTATATCATTAAGAATAAGCCAATGTTCTTAAGAAACTTTTTCTCTAATTATAATGTCTGTTAATTTTTATTTGGGTACTTGGGAAATGGTGATGACACTGGCCTTGGTGACAACCTTGTTGACATTAAGAAGACCCTGGAGAGAAGAGACTGAACCAATGGAAATTTTTTCCAAAGACTAGGGATCTATTGTCTCCTAGATAAGAAAGCAGTAATATTATTAGTGATAATTACAGCAATAAAAATTGACACCTATTGAGAATTTATTCTTCTCATTTACATTTTTACATCTCTTTCTCTCATTTGATCTCCATATCACTATACAGTATAACTAACAATATATATATTTCTTAAACAGATGCAAAAAGTAGAATACAGGAAACTCAAGTGACTGCTCCATGTGACATTTAGAGTGTGGCAGAACTCAGATTTGAAGCTAAGCAGACTAACTTCACAGCCCCTAAGCTTTCTTATAACACTGCTCTTCTCCTTAATTTGTCACTCTAACTAAAGCATGTAATTTCTGAGAGTGTGAAACTGTCTCCTGAAACTGGTGATAAGAATGGGGAGCAGGACTAGAGCGCAACAGGAAAAGTATATTCTAAATTCTACTCACTACCTAATGAAATGGCTTAGTCAGTATGAGGCATTGGTGCTGGGACTTAATGTCCAGGGTGTTGAATTGCAACAGGTAGGCCACACACTTGAGGAATCCAGGTCAATCAAGCTTAGTACTAGTTTCTCCCACTTTAGGAGATAGCTAAGTGTTTTTGAGATCCAGCAGACAAATTGCTGTCTTCTTTCTGATTCTAGCACCTGCTGCTTGGAATTCTGATAGAACACCCTTCTTCCTTCCCTTGTCTGAGTTCCTGAGCCCTGTTGCTAAGCCCATACTGTGGTTTCTTGCCTGCTGTGTCTTGGCCCTTGCTATCCTTCTCTTATTCCTGGAAATATTCTGACTTGGCCCAACGGCCAAGCTCTTAGCGCATACCCTTCGCCTTGACCTGAACACCTGGATTTTTCAGCAGGTGTTATGTCTGACTCCCTTCTTATCCTGACTCCATTTTAGTGGGCCTCAATTACCTGTCATAGTAGATACCTACATCCATATTTGTCACTTCCAGCCAGGTTCTCACCAGTCCCACCAAAAGTGAACTCAGACTAGCGACTGATGGATATCTGTCCTCACATCACGGTGATGCTGTTGTGTTTCCTTTGTTCAATATCTGAATTCTGAATCGATATTCCTTATTTGGAAACTTCTTTTTTTTCATTTTCTATACTGTCATACAAACTATTTTCTCTCCAGTTGAGTGCCCTCTTTTTATTTCTACCCCCTCTGCAAAGGCAGACTCAACCTAATTAGGAAATATTCTGCTCCCCTAAATAACTGCCTCCTCATCTGTGCATTTTTCCCAACTCTAAAAACCATAGAGCAGTGGTTCAATAAAGTATTGCACAAGATTAGCAGCAGGTACATTTCCCAGGAACTTGTTAAAAGTGGAGTCTCTCACCAACGCTTGTTTGTTGATTTATTGATGATAGCTATTTTGGCAGGTGTGAGGTGCTATCTCATTGTGATTTTAATTTGTATGTCTCTGATGATTAGTGATGTTGATGTTGAGATGTTGAGCATCTTTTCATATGTCTATTGGCCATCTATATGTCTTCTCTGGAGAAGTGTCTATTCAAGTCTTTTGCCCATTTTTTAATAGAATTGTTTGTTTATTGCTTGTTGAGTTTTATAAATTCTTTATAAATTTTGAATATTAACCCCTTATCAGATGTATCATTGATGAATAGTTCTCCCAGTCAGTGGGTTGTCTTTTCATTTCGTTGATGTTTCCTTTGCTGTGCAATATCTTTTTAGTTTGATGTAGTCCCATTTGTTTATTTTTTCTTTTGTTTCTCTTGCTCTAAGAGATATATCACAAATAATATTGTTACAAAAAATGTTCAAAATTTTATTGCCTATGTTTTCTACTAGAATTTTTATGGTTTCAAGTCTCACATTTAAGTCTTTAATCCATATTGAGTTTATTCTTGTTACAGTGTAAGAAGAGGGTCTAGTTTCATTTTTTTTTTTTTTTGCCTACACCATTTATTGAAGACTCTCTTCATTCCACTGTATATTTTTGCCTCCTTTGTCAAATATACTGCTCACAAAAATTAGGGGATATTTTATCACTTCATATTCATTTTAAGATATCCCCTAATTTTTATGAGCAGTATATTAATTGATGATAAAGGTGTAGGTTTACTTATGGGCTCTCTACTCTGTTTCATTGATCTATATGTCTGTCTTTATGCCAGTACCATGCTATTTTGATTATGTTTGATTATGTTTTGATGGCCTTATAATCTAGTTTGATACTAGGTAGAGTGATTACTCCAACTTTGTTTTTCTTTCTCAAGACTGCTATGGAAATTTTGGGGTTTTGTGGCAAGTGTTGGCAAGCGTGTGGAAAAAAGAGAACATTTGTGCATTGTTGGTGGGAATATAGATTGTTGTAGCCACTAAGGAAAACAGTGTGAAGTTACCTCAAAAAATTAAAAATAAAACTGACTTATTACCCAGCAATCCTATTTCTGGGAATATATCTGAATGAGACTGAAACAGTAGTTAGAAAGAATATATGCACCCCTGTGTTCACTGCAGCATTATGTACAATAGACAAGACTCAGAAGCTGCCCAAGTGTCCATCAGTAGATGAGTAAGTTTAAAAAAGCAGTGGTACATATACACAATGGATTTTACTTGGTCATAAAAAAAGAGAAAACCTTACCCTTTGTGACAACATAGGTGTAGCTAGAGAGTATTTTGCTAAGTGAAATAAGCCAGTAATAGAAAAAGAAGATGTGAAATCTAACAAAAAAAATGAACTAACAAGCAAAATAGAGACAGACTCATAGATATAGAAGAGCCTGCCAATCATTGGGGGGAAGAATTAGGGGAATGGGTGGGGTGGGTGGAAAGATTGAACAAAAAAAGAAAATAAAAAGAAACTCCTGGACACAGACAACAGTATGGTGATTTTCAGATTTCCAATGTGAAAGGGGGTGGGGGACTTAGAAGAGGGCATGAGTAAAAACATAATGATAGAAAGACACTTGACTTGGGGTGGTGAACACATAATACAATATGCAGATTTTGTATTTTAAAACTATATACCTTAAAGGTATATAATTTTATTAACCAATGTCACCCCAATAAAGTCAATAGAAAAATTAAAATAAAAATTTTTTAAATGCAGTTTCTCTGCAAAGTGACCTCAGCAAGATCGTTGAATAAGTTATGCTTCTCTCATATTCCTCTCTCAACAACAAAAGAATTGTTTCAATCTCAGTAAAAAATGCCTGGGGGTAACTGTGGGATCCAGGTAGGAGAATGTGAAACACCAGTTCAGTCCATAATCCAACAATAAGGAAAATTGTTTTGGTAATATAGGCTCACACTCAGGTTGCTCACTCACCATCTATATATGGTCTTGATTATGGACCCAGAACTCCCATCCCTTCAGCTAGAGCCTCATTTGGAGTTGGTTCTGTCACCAGCACCATATGCCATGGGATCCAAGAGAAGTCTTGTCCATCCCTGCTTTGTTAATAGGCACATAGACCTTAGTCTCATCAGTGGACTCTGAAGTGGCCTGTGAACTGGCTCCAGTCCCTCTCGGTCATGGTCTGGGAGCCCTGGAAAAACACTGAATTAGATACTCTTTCAAAATGAGAGAGGCTTTGTGGAAGTCCAGGAGTCCAACAGAGAAGTTCCAACACAAACACACCAGACATTACCGCTCCCCCAAGGCAACACAATCTAATGCCAAGTAATCGTCTCAGCCCAAGTTTTTTCCCATGGGGTAAAGTGAGAGTGTGTAAGCACTCAGCTTTCTCAGCTGTGCAGAATGCTGTCAAAGAGGCCCAATTCTCTCTCACCTCACCCAGAGTTCTGAGTCATGAGCTGCACAACTGGGAGATGGTGAGCGGTGGGAACACAGTAGCAAGGACAAATGTTTCAAAGGAAGGCAGATCTTACTAAAGACTCCATCAGGCCCTACCCTTCTAAAATCCAGGGAGAGCTTTGGAAGCCCATGTTCACAAAACTCATGGGTTCCCAAACAAACTCAATTTAAAAAGATCTTCTGCAAGATACTCTAAAATAAAACTGTCAAAAATCAAAGAGTCTTAAATGCAGCAAGACAGGCCTGACCTGTGGTGGCACAGTGGATAAAACATCGACCTGGAAATGCTGAGGTCGCCGGTTCAAAACCCTGGGCTTGCCTGGTCAAGGCACATATGGGAGTTGATGCTTCCAGCTCCTCCCCCCCTTCTCTCTCTCTGTCTCTCCTCTCTGTCTCTCCCTCTCCTCTCTAAAATGAATAAATTTTTTAAAAAAAGCAGCAAGACAAAAGAAGTTCAGAATTTACAAAGAAACTCCCATAATGTTATCAGTGAACTCTTCAGGAGAAACCTTACAGGCCAAGAGAAAGTGAGATGATATATTCATAGTGTTGGAAGAAAACAGTGCCAACAATGAATGCTCTATCCAGTGAAGTTGTCCTTCAGAAAGGAAAGATAAAGACTTTCCCAGACAAACAAAGCTGAGGGAGCTCATTACCACTAGACCTGCATTATGAAGAAAGGCTGAATGGAGCTCCTCAAGCTGAAGTGAACAGACACTAATCAGTAACACAAAAATATTCAACACAATTGTAAAGAGAAATGTATAGAAAAATTCAGAATACTCTAATGCTGTAATATGGTGGTATGCAAATCATTTAATTCCAGTATAAAGGTTAAAGGGTAAAAGTATTTAAATCAATTTAGCTACAATAATTTGTTATGGAATGCACAATATATAAAGGTAAATTGTGACTTCAAAAATGTAAAAAAGGGAGATGAAAGGACAGAGGTTTTGTATGCAATCAAAATGTGGATAGTGTAAAACAGACAAATATCTATAAGATATTTTAAGTAAGTCTCATGATAACTATAAAGCAAAAATATACAGTGGATATACTATTATTAAAAGATGAGAGATAATGGCCTGGGCTGGTTGGCGCAATTGGTAGACCTTCAGCCCGATGTGTGAAAGTCCTGGGTTCAATCCCCAGTCAGGGCACACAGGAGAAGTGCCCATCTGCTTCTCCACCCTTCCCCCCTCCTTCCTCTCAATCTCTCTCTTGCTCTCCCACAGCCAAGGCTCCATTGGAGCAAAGTTGGCCTCTGCCTCAGGTGCTAGAATGGCTTTGGCCGCAATGGAGCAACGCCCCAGATGGGCAGAGCATCGCCCCCTGGTGGGCATGCCGGGTATGTCCTGGTCAGGTGCATGTGGGAGTTTGTCTGACTGCCTCCCCACTTCTAACTTCGAAAAAATAAAAAAATAATAATAATTTAAAAAAAGACAACTGATAATTGTTGGAGAGTATATGGAGAAAAGGAAATTCTTGTGCACTGTTGGTAGAAGTGAAAATTGGTGTAGCCACTAAGAAAAAGAATATGTGTAGATTCCTCAAAATTTTGAAAGTAAGACAGCCATATATTCTAGCAATTTTATTTCTGGGATATTATCCAAGGGAAATAAAATCACAATTTTGAAAAGATATCTGCATCTTCACATTCATTGCAACATTATTTACGATAGCCATGATATGGAAACAACTTATGGTTTATCTGTGAATAAATGCATAAAGAAGAATACATACACACACACAATGGATATTTAGCCATGAGAAAAAAAGGAGTTGTGCTATTTACAATTTGGATGGATTATTAGTGCATTATGCTAAGTGAAATAAATCAGTAGAAAGACAAATACAGTATGATCACACTTATATGTGGATTCTAAAAAAAAGCTAAACTCATAGAAACAGGGAGCAGAATGGTGGTTGCCAGAGCTAGGGGGAGGAGAAAATGAAGAGGTGTTGATCAAAGTACAAACCATCAGGTAAATCAGTGGTTCTCAACCTGTGGGTCACGACCCCGGCGGGGGTCGAACGACCAAAACACAGGGGTCGCCTAAAGCCATAGGAAATACATATTTTATTTAAAAATGTATTGTATAATAAATATAAATATGTATTTTCCGATGGCTTTAGGTGACCCCTGTGTTTTGGTCATTCGACCCCCGCCGGGGTTGCAACCCACAGGTTGAGAACCGCTGAGGTAGATGAATAAGTTCTAGAAATTCAGTTGTATAGCATGGTGACTATAATTAATAATATGGCATAATATCTTTGAAAGTTTCTAACAGTGGATTTTTATGATCTCACCACACACACAAAAAAAGGTAATTATGCGAGGTGATAAAAGTGTTGACTAATCCTACTGTAATAATCATTACACAATAAATACAGTAGTTCCTTGAGATACGAATTTAATTCATTCTGTAACCAATCTCGTAAGTCAGTCAACTCGTATATCAAACTGCCGATACTGAACCCATTCACCAATGCACCAACTAGCAGTAGCTTCCCAAATCACGACTCGTATCTCAGAATTTCGCTTGATCTCAAACAAAAATATGGACCAAGTCGCAGCTCGTATCTTAAAAAAAAAATTGTATGTTGGTCTGTTCGTATCTCAAGGTACCACTGTACATGTATCAAATCATCCCATTGCAATATTAAATATATGGTATTTGCCAAGTATATCTCAATAACTGAGAAGGAGAAAAAAACGGAGATTCTCATGTCTCACTTTGCATCTATGGAATCAAAAACTCTGAAGCTGGGGCTTGTGAATAAGTGTTTTATCCAACCCAAAATGATTCTAACGACACTCAGGTTCAGGGACTATTTCTCTGGAGAAATGTTCCTTAGTCACAGGCCTAATCTTCCCTTTCCTCTTGTTACCTTTTGAGTTTAGGGCAAATTTACCTTTTATTTACTTTCTGTTTCTTAATCCCTGCTTATTTGTGATTACTTGAATTCCAGATCACTAACCTGTCCATTGATTTAAAACAATATTCTGCTTGGTCAGACCCAACCTGCCTGCCACCCTATGTCTAAGTCCCGTTGAAACTGCGATGGCAGTGTTTGCAGTTCCATGAGTCACAGCCTACCTAGTAGCAGCACCACTGCATGCTCCTGCTCTGTCAGGACTAATATCTGGGTAGAGTCATCATCCTGAGACACAGAAGCTGACCTCACACAGCAATTAGTGCCTTGGCATGCCTCTGAGCAATTGCATTAAAGAGGATGGGTATTGAAGAAGTTTTGGGGTAGGTGAAAACCATTGCTTATTGCAACTTCAATCATTTCTAACTCCCCCCATGCCTACAAAGAATCCTAAGTAACTGAGAACCAACTTTAGAAATAAATCAGAGCATTCTCCTGGTAAAATCAATACTAAGAGAGTTTTGAAATCTAGAGTCCTGTCGAATATAAACTATTTCATTACACAGATGGTAGATATTTAGTTGAAGCTAGTGATAGGTATATGAAACCTAATGGCACCCCTGATATAGACATATAGCTCCAGTCATTTTGCATTTATGAGCCTACATTTGAAAGGCCAAGGGAAATTGTGGAAAGCATGAAAGAAGTTTTGTAGATAACACAGAGAAAGTATGAAACTGGATTACATGTGAGGTTATTTTTTGACACTGGGAACATTTTTACTATAAAACCAACATTAATAGTTATAATGGAAAAATACATCAAAGTTCAATGTGATTATTTATTTCCATGTTTCTCCCAAGTAACTTCATTTTACGTTAGTGCATATTCTTCCTGATCAGCCAAGCAGAATGTATTGATCTGGAATTTTACAAAACATGAGTTTGGAAAATTATTGAGATAACATTGTCAGTGACTGGCTGACTCTTAGTCCACCCTCTTAATCCTGCAAGTCCTCTGCGGATGAGGCTGAGTAGGGAGTGTGTTTGTGGATGAGGCTGACTAGGGAGTGTGTTTGGAGACTCTTGTGCAGGTGCTGCTGGATGCAGGCATGTTCAGGCATTGTACAACTGGCACAAAGAAAGCCTTGGGTTTGCAAAATTGGCAGGTGAAGCAACAGAGAGAAAGAGATAACTTTTCTGAGCATGTAGAGCTGATAAGAAGCAACTCATCCAACGGCTCCTAAATGTGAACACTGCATCAATCCTGCACTATTACCCACCAGAATATGCTTAACCTTGAGGGCATACTCTGTAAATACCTGTATCTGAGCACTTTGATGAACTGGTAGGCAAGGTGCCAAGAGCCAACTTTTACAAAGCTTTTATGTTTTTTCATATTTTTCTTTTTTTCTTTTGATCCAGGGGATTCTGGGAAATGACTAAAATTGGAAGGCCAGATACAGGTTACCTAAGATACTGGAACCCTGCCTGTGTTAGTCATATATCTGAGCCCTAAGGAGAGAAGCTTACGGTTCTGTTTTCATAATGTACTCGATAAGGAGATGAAGTTCAGGTGAGGAAAATGTTCCACAGATGGAAGAGGTAGCCTCATGTCCACTTCTATGAATGGTTTTGACATGGTAAGGACAACAGTGCCAACATAGCTCAACACTGCACTGGGGACAACACCTACAGAAGAGGCATTAGTGTTGTAGTGCTGGCTCTGTTAGCAGTAGAAGTAGTTGGGGCTTGCTCTTTCATAGCCAATGATTATGGAGGAGAAAAGCAAGCACACCACCAGGAGTCTAGAGAAACTCAGAAAGATTACAAAGGGATGAGGCTCAGGGGAAGAGTATGCCAGCAGATTTGGAGTGTTAGGCTTTTGTAACCCCATATTTATACAAATACTGGTAAAGCTTGAGTTACAAAAAGTAAGTAAATAAATAAATCTCAAAAACCTCAGGTTATAAAGTCTATTAGCAACTCAGCCTGCTTCTCTTTCCTCATGTTTGCTCTCTCTCCTCCAAACCTGGAAAGTCCACTCCTACAGAATAAACTGCGAACACCTTATCAAGAATTGCAGGTCACTAAATCTGTCCCTATCTACAGATCATACTCTCCCTCCAGCTCTAAATAGCCCTTTGGCCCCAGGTTGAGCTCTACAGTGCCTTTTGGTGTGTGTCTGCTCTCTTCCTCTCTGCACACTGCTTGTCAAAGCCCAGGTTAAGCACTGCCAGTTTCTGAAGTTTTTTTCTAATTATCTCAGCCTACAGTAATTTTCATGCTCAAAGTCTTTCTGTCTTAGCCTTCCTAATTATTCATTTAGCTTTTAGCATACATGACCTTATGTTTTAGTCACCTTTTTATTTAATATTTTGTTCCTCTTCCCAGTGACATTGCAAGCCAGCCTACTTACTGCTCCTCAGCCTCTTGCTGGGCCGTGCCCACTGTTGGGCACATAAAGTTAGAAAGGATTGTCGCATGACTGAGTTACTGATGATCTGATATTGGTGTCTTGGTGTGATTGTCTCATGCTTCATTTTTGTTGAGCTATGGCAGCAAGCAGAAAGTCTGAGTAAATGGCTTCTCGGCACACAAGCATACTCATCAGCACTCTGGCTGTCACCCCTCTGCTGTCTACTCCTGCTGGCTGGGTTTTCAATCCACCCCAGAGAGTAGGTGGTTTGAACCATTTGCTGACTTTCTGAGTGGGAGTGTGATGCCCTGGGGCAACAATGAAATCATCAGGATCATTTCATTTTTGAACATAAATTCCCTGAAGCTTAGATTCACTTTCTTGGAATAAAGTCATAGAATCAGAGCATGTCACAGGAGAGAAGAAACTTGTATGTCAGGTTATCATCACTGTCATCTTTTTTTTTTTTTAGTATATAATATTTTTTAATTATTTAAAAATATGGTTAACATGTATTTTTATTTTCCTTGTCTCTCTCTCTTTTTTATAAATAAATTTTTATTTAATGGGGTGACATCAATAAATCAGGGTACATATATTCAAAGAAAATATTTCCAGGTTACCTTGTCATTTAGTTCTGTTGCATACCCATCACCCAAAGAGAGATCATCCTCCGTTACCCTCTATCCAGTTTTCTTTGTACCCCTCCCCCTCCACCTCTCCCTCCTCCCCTTCCCCCACCCCCCATAACCACCCCACTCCTGTCCATGTCTCTTAGTCTCATTTTTATGCCCCACCAATGTATGGAATCCTGCAGTTCTTGTTTTTTTCTGATTCACTTATTTCACTCCTCATAATGTTATCAAGATTCCACCATTCTGCTGTAAGTGATCCGATGTCATCATTTCTTCTAGCTGAATAGTATACCATGGTGTATATGTGCCCCATCTTCTTTAACCAGTCTTCTATTTTTTTTTTACAGTGATTAAAAGCCTTTAAGCAAACTCTTGGCCAATACATCAAGAATCCATAAAAGAGTAGTGTCCTTAACATGTTCACCAAGTCCAAGTTGGCCCCATCACCATGCCAAATCCCTGAAAAATGCAACCCAACCACAGTTCAGTCTGTTAGGAGCTGTCACAGGGAGCAGGAGTCCAGGAAAAGTCCACATCCAAGAAAAGTCCTCATGGCACTGGAATTGTTGTCACCATTCTATACTTTGCAGCTCATGTCCAAGCCCCAATGACCGCTGCTTCTAGCTGGTAATGATTCAGGTAACTGGAAAAGCCATTTGCAGCATGAGTGGATATGGAGCTTCTGTTCTCCTCTGCCTGGAGAGATGAGACCAGGTTGCTTTTCCCTGGAGCTCTGCGACTGTGGCTTGGTAAAGAGAACCTTGGGATACCCTAAGCTGGGTGGCAAAGGTAGATTCATAATAGAAGTTGGCAAAATAGAGAAAGAGAGCTCTAAATTAGGAGTAGGTCCCAGCCTGAAACATGAGTGGGGCATTGAGGTAGGAGGGATAAAGGAAACACTATATATGAAGCAAAGCTGCAGAAAATAGGACTATCAACACCCACAACAGAGATCTTTGAGGGAAGAATAAAAAACCTGAATATTCAGGCAAAACATAGTTAAGTGGCCCTTGTGCAAATGAGATCAGTTTACCTGCTTCTTGGAAGAAATACCCTAGGCTCATCCACAGTGTCGTAGAAGGGGACGACGGCCCTGGGCACCTTCAGCCTTCAGTGGCAAACCCCAGCATTCTGGGCAAGGTTAGGTCCTAGGTGGCTGGAGCAGGGATGGAAGAGACTGAACCCTCCCTTAGAGGAGTGAGGGGGAAGCCTACTTTCCCGTGTCCCTCTTTCCTCACAACAGAGGCATGTAAGCCTGGCAGGCTTTAGCTCAATGACCTTCCTTTCCACTATTGAAGCAGGACCCAGATGGCATCCTGTGAGACCCCTTTGGGGCATTGGAGCCTTTAAGGGTGTATCCTAAAACCTGGTAGTTCCCCTGATCTCTATTGGGCTTTTTCTGCCTCTAGGTATCTTAAAAGCCATGCTCAGAAGATCTCGCTGAGGGGTTTGAAGATCCCCATCCGCCTATATAAATCTTTTCCATATATCTGGAACTATTTGGAAAAAGACAAAAGAGTGTTATTAGCTGGATCTAATAAAGAAGGTAGTAGTGTGCAGGCAAAAAAGATTTGATGTCTCCTGTTCATCAGCTTTCAAAAGAAATGTAATTTTTTTTTTTTTAAGTAAGAAGCATGATATGGTAGAACCGTAGGAGTTCCAAGATATGACTACTCCCTTTTAAATGTTTTTTTAAATTGACCTTAAAATGTTTGCTGAGTACACTTTAATAATACCTTAACTTTAAAGATTGTAAGCATGACAAAATACAGTAAATGCTTTTGCTCCATATGCAGGAGCATTTTCAGTTTAGCCAGTTTAGGAAATCCAATAATAGAACAATGCATACAGACAATGAGCTATAACATGCTTAGCAACCTCTCCTGTTCTGACAGAGGTTACTATAGATCCGGAATATGTATCCACTATAATGTGGACATACGACTGTTTGCCAGATGAAGGTATATGAGTAACATCCATCTGCCAAAGTAGTCCTGGCAGGGGTCCTTGAGGGTTAACTCCAAATGAAGGGGCAGTATAGGACCCCTTGGACAGGATTTCCCAATCTGCCGTGCTGCTTCCCGAGAAAGTTGAAACTGTTTACACCGGGCTGCAGCGTACTGGTGATGAATAGTATGAGACTGACTTGCTCGGTCTGTCATGGTTGCTCTATATAATTTTCTTTTGGGTTGCTTGATCAACAAGGGCATTCCTAGGCCCTGGCCAGTCAGTGGTAGAGCATTGGCCTGGTGTGCAGGATTCCCGGGTTCGATTCCCAGTCAGAGCACACAGAAGAAGCGCCCATCTACTTCTCCACACCTCTCCTTCTCCTTCCTCTCTGTCTCTCTCTTCCCCTCCCACAGCCAAGGCTCCACCAGAGCAAAGCCACACCGGGCACTAAGGATGGCCCCATGGCCTCTGCCTCAGGCGCTAGAATGGCTCTGGTTGCAACAGAGCAACACCCCAGATGGGCAGAGCATTCCCCCCCAGTAGGCAAGCCAGGCAGATCCCAGTCAGGCTCATACGGGAGTCTGTCTGACTGCCTCCCCATTTCCATCTTCAGAAAAATACAAAAAATAAATAAATAAATAAAAGAAAAAATACAACAACAAAAAAAAAAAGAAAAGAGAAAAAAAAAAGGGCATTCCCTTGTGCTAAAACTCCAGGGAGCATGGAGTGAGCTTGAGTATGTCCTATGAAACATGGAGCTCTATGTTGACATGTAAGTCTTTGAAGAAGGAGGAACTGCTGAAATAGTTCATAGGCATTTGTCCCTAAGACAGCAGTCTTTATAGTGGAAACACCATAAGTAAATATTTGTTGTCTGTCTATAGATTAAGGGGGGAATATGGCAAATGCTGAAAAGCCATGATCTTTGTGCCTCTCTCCTCCCCCAACCCACTCCCTATCCTCCCCCCAAACTGTACCCCCAACACTGTTGTCCATGTCTCTGAGTCTCATCTTTATGTCCCACCTATGTATGGAATCATATAGTTCTTAGTTTTTTCTGATTTACTTCTTTCACACAGTATAATGTTATCAAGGCCCTTCCATGTTGTTGTAAAGAATCCTATGTCATCATTTCTTACGGCTGAGTAGTATTCCATAGTATATATATACCAAAGCTTTTTAATCCACTCGTCTTCTGATGGACACTTGGGAAGTTTCCAGATCTTTGCTATTGTGAACAATGCTTCCATAAACATGGGGGTGCATTTCTTCTTTTCAAACAGTGCTATGGTGTTCTTGGGGTATATTCCTAATAGTGGTATAGCTGGGTCAAAAGGCAGTTCAATTTTTAATTTCTTGAGGAATCTCCATACTGTTTTCCACAGTGGCTGCACCAGTCTGCATTCCCACCAGCAGTGCAGGAGGGTTCACTTTTCTCCACATCCTCGCCAGCACTTATACTGTGTTGATTTATTGATGAGTTCCATTCTGACTGGTGTGAGGTGATACCTCATTGTGGTTTTAATTTGCATTTCTCTAATCATTAGTGATGTTGAACATTTTTTCATATGCCTATTGGCCATCTGTGTGTCCTCATTGGAGAAGTGTCTATTCATTTCTTTTGCCCATTTTTGGATTGGATTGTTTGTCTTCCTGGTATTAAGTTTTACAAATTCTTTATAAATTTTGGTTATTAACCCCTTATCAGACGCAATGTCAAATATATTCTCCCATTGTGTAGTTTGTCTTTTTATTCTGTTCTTATTGTCTTTAGCTGTGCAGAAGCTTTTTAGTTTGATAAAGTCCCATTTGTTTATCCTGTCTTTTATTTCATTTGCCTGTGGAGACAAATCAGCAAATATATTGCTGCGAGAGATGTCCAAGAGCTTACTGCCTATGTTTTCTTCTAAGATTCTTATGGTTTCACGGCTTACATTTAAGTCTTTTATCCATTTTGAGTTTATTTTTGTGAGTGGTGCAAGTTGGTGGTCTAGTTTCATTTTTTTGCAGGTAGCTGTCCAATTTTCCCAACACCATTTGTTGAAGAGGCTGTCTTTATTCCATTGTATTTTCTTACCTCCTTTGTCAAATATCAGTTGTCCATAGAGCTGTGGGTTTATTTCTGGGTTCTCTGTTCTGTTCCATTGATCTATGTGCCTGTTCTTATGCCAGTACCATGCTGTTTTGAGTACAATGGCCTTATAATATAACTTCATATCCGGAAGTGTGATACCTCCCACTTTATTTTTCCTTTTCAAGATTGCTGAGGCTATTCGTGTTCTCTTTTGGTTCCATATAAATTTTTGGAATATGTGTTCTATATCTTTGAAGTAAGTCATTGGTATTTTAATCGGTATTGCATTGAATTTATAAATTGCTTTGGGTAATATAGACATTTTAATGCTGTTTATTCTTCCTAACCATGAGCACGGTATATGCCTCCACTTATTCGTATCTTCCCTGATTTCTTTTATCAATGTTTTATAATTTTCTGAGTACAAGTCTTTAATCTCCTTGGTTAGATTTATTCCTAGGTACTTTATTTTTTTGGTTGCAATGGTAAAGGGGATTGATTCTTTGATTTTGCTTTCTGACAGTTCATTATTAGTGTATAAAAATGCCTCTGATTTCTAAGTATTAATTTTATATCCTGCCACCTTGCTGAATTCATTTATCAGGTCTAGTAGTTTTTTGACTGCGACTTTAGGGTTTTCTATATGCAATATCATATCATCTGCAAATAATGATAGTTTTACTTCTTCTTTTCCAATTTGGATGCCTTTTATTTCTTTTGCTTGTCTGATTGCTGTGGCTAGGACTTCCAGAACTATGTTGAATAAGAGTGGTGAAAGGGGGCACCCTCGCCTTGTTCATGATCCTAAGGGGATTGCTTTTCATTTTTGCCCATTGAGTATGATGTTGGCTGTGGGTTTGTCATAAATGGCCTTTATCATGTTGAGGTATGTTCCCTGTATTCCCACGTTGCTGAGAGTTTTGATCATGAATGGGTGCTGGATTTTATCAAATGCTTTTTCTGCATCTATTGAAATTATCATGTGGTTTTTCTCCTTTCTTTTGTTTATGTGATTAATCACATTGATTGATTTGCGAATATTGTACCAGCCTTGCCTCCCAAGAATAAATCGCACTTGATCATGGTGTATGATTTTTTTCATATATTGCTGGATCCGGTTTGCTAATATTTTGTTGAGGATGTTTGCATCTAAGTTCATCAGGGATATTGGCCTATAATTTTCTTTTTTTGTGTTGTCTTTGTCGGGTTTTGGAATCAGAATTATGCTCGCCTCATAAAAGGAGCTTGGAAGTCTTCCTTCCTCTTGAATTTTTTGAAATAGCTTGAGAAGGATAGGAGTTAGTTCTTCTTTGAATATTTGGTAGAATTCACCTGTGAAGCCATCAGTCCCAGGACTTTTCTTTTTTGGGAGTTTTTTGATAACTGTTTCAATCTCATTTGTTGTAATTGGTCTGTTTAGGTTTTCTGATTCTTCCAGATTGATTTTTGGAAGATTATATGATTCAAGGAATTTGTCCATTTCATCTAGGTTGTCTAGTTTTTTCGGCGTACAGTTCTTCATAGTATTTTCTTACAATATTTTGTATTTCTGTTGTGTCAGTTGTTATTTCTCCATTCTCGTTTCTAATTTTATTTATGTGAATCCTCTCTCTTTTTTTCTTGGTGAGTCTCATTAAAGGTTCATCGATCTTGTTTACCTTTTCAAAGAACCAGCTCCTGGTTTCATTGATCCTCTGTATTGTTTCTTTAGCCTCTATGTCATTTATTTCTGCTCTGATCTTTATTATTTCCTTCCTTCTACTAGCTCTGGGCATTACTTGCTGTTCTTTTTTTAGTTATTTTAGATGCAGGGTTAAGTTGTTTATTTGAGCTTTTTCTAGCTTCTTGAGGTATGCCTGTAATGCTATAAAGTTCCCTCTCAGGACTGCTTTTGATATGTCCCATAAATTTTGAGTTGATGTATGCTCATTATTGTTTGTTTCTAGGAATTTTTAAATTTCTTCTTTGATCTTAATGTTAACCCATTCATTATTTAATAACATGCTATTTAGTTTCCAAGCGTTTGAATGTGTTTCAATTTTTCTATTGTGGTTGATTTCTAGTTTAATGCCATTGTGATCAGAGAAAGTGCTCGATATAATTTCAATCTTCATAAATTTGTTGAGACCACTTTTGTGCCCTAACATGTGGTCTATTCTAGAGAATGTACCATGAGCGCTTGAAAAGAATGTATATTCTGCTGTTTTAGGGTGAAAGGTTCTGAAGATATCTATTAAATCGAGTTGATCTAATATGCCTTTAAGTCTGCTGTTTCTTTGTTAATTTTCTTTCTTGAGGATCTATCTAATGATGTTAATGTGGTATTGAAATCCCCTACTATTATAGTATTGCTGTTGATCTCACCCTTTAAGTCCATCAAAGTCTGCTTTATATATTTAGGTGCTCCTATATTAGGTGCGTAGATATTTATAATTGTTATATCTTCCTTTTGGATTGCTCCCTTTATCATTATGTAGTGACCTTCTTTATCTCTAACTATGGTCTTTGTTTTAAAGTCCATTTTGTCTGATATAAGTATTGCTACCCCAGCTTTTTTTTCATTCCATTGGCGTGATATATTTTTTTCCATCCTTTTATCTTCAGTCTGTGTGCATCTTTTGATTTAAGGTGTGTCTCTTGTAGACAGCATATGTATGGGTCCTGTTTTCTTATCCACGCAGCTACCCTATGTCTCTTGATCGGATCATTTAATCCATTAACATTTAAGGTTATTACTGATATGTAATTGTTTATTGCCATTTTTTTTCTTTAAAACTGTATTCCTCTTTTGCTATATTCTTTTTTTCCTTTGATCTGTGTACAACAGGTCCCTTAGCATTTCTTGCAGCATTGGTTTGGTTGCAGTGAATTTCTTGAGTTTTTTTTTTTTTTGTCTGTAAAGCTTTTTATTTCTCCTTCAATTTTAAATGATAGCCTTGCTGGATAAAGTAGTCTTGGTTGTAGGTTCTTGTTCTGCAATTCTTTGAATATTTCTTGCCATTTCCTTCTGGCCTCAAGTGTTTCTGTTGAGAAGTCAGAAGTCATCCTTATGAGGGCTCCTTTGTAGGTGATAGTCTTTTTTTCTCTAGCAGCTTTTAATATTTTCTCTTTATTATTTAGCTTTGGTATTTTAATTATAATTTGTCTTGGTGTTGGTTTCTTTGGGTTTCTCCTTAATGGAGTTCTCTGTGCTTCCTGAACATGTGAAATGTTTTCCTGCCTTAATTGGGGGAAGTTTTCCACTATAATATGTTTGAACAAAGTCTATATCCCTTGTTCTTTCTCTTCTTCTTCAGGAACCCCTATGATGCAGATGTTATTTCTCTTCATGTTGTCACAGAGCTCTCTTAGAGTTTCCTCAGACTTTTTGAGTCTCTTTTCTTTTTTTGCTCTGCTTCCGTGCCTTTATTTATTGTGTCCTCTAACTCATTGATTCAATCTCTGTTTCATCCATCCTGCTTTTAATTCCTTCCATTGTATTCTTTACTTCAGATATTGTATTTGTCATTTCTGACTGATTCTTTTTTATTATTTCAATGTCCTTTTTTATATTTGTTTTCTCTTTATTTAGGTTTTTGTAATGGCCCTCTATGGTTGTTCTAATATCTTTGAGCATCCTAACAATCGTTATTTTAAACTCTGCATCTGGTAATTTGGTTATATCTGATTCACTTAGGTCCTTTTCTGGGGATTTCTTTTGGTTTATTTGTGTTGTATTTCTCTGACTCCACATTTTCTCTTCACGGTTGTGGCTGTGATCACACACTCAGGTGCACAAGCGTTGCTGGCCTTGGCCTTTGCCCCGCCCCTGTGTGTGACATTATGCTCGGTCCTGAGGGCACTGGCAAGCACCTTTGCTCAGCTGCGGGTCTCCGCCTGTTTCCGGGCTTTCGCCCTGCCCTTGCAGGAGCAGCCCCCTCAAGGAACAGCTGCTAGCCTTGGCTCTACTGCCGGGCAGGACTGAGTGCCCAAGATCAGCTCAATAGTGGAACTCCGCCTCTTCTGGGCTTTTGGGTCCACCCCCATGGGAGGAGCCAGCTACCAAGTCAGACCGCAAGCCTGGGTTGCATGGGCGGGGCAAGGCTGTGCTCCTCTGCCCTTGCTCAAGGGCTGGTCTCTACCCTTTCTGGGGTTCCTGCCCTTCTCCCTTAGGCTGGATTACAGGCTGCCAGCAGCTGAGCTTGACTGCTTTTGCACACCCCCTTCTCCCCAGCCGGGCAAGATTGAGCTCACACCTGAGCCGAGTGGTGGCCAGCTGGCTTCCGCCCCTGCCAGCCGAACTGCGCTTTTGTCTCCCACTGCTGCCTGCCCTCCGGAGCACTCTCAGCTGCGTGGGTGGGGGAGTTGCAGCTCGGACCCTAAGACACACTACTGTAGAGCCAAAAGCTCGCTCCTTCTATGCCACTCTGCTCTGAATGCCATGGTGGAGCTTGTTTGGCTGCTCTCCTTCTTCCCTTTGCTGGTATTGCTGTTTCCAGGGGAAATATTCACTTCAGCTTTGGGGAGTGACTCCCAGTCCCAGGGGTTAGGGTGGCTATCTCCCAAAATGTTTCTCCCTGTGCCTCCTAGATTATACTCTCTTCCTGTTACTCTGGTCCTCTCCTCTCTTCCCCCATCCCCAGGAGCCCTGGGTGAGTGGTTGTGAGAGAGATGTTCTGTGCGGTCTTTTTAAGAAAGATCCTGGGTCTGATAAATCAGACTCTTTCTCACAAACAGTATCCTGACTTGTTTCCAGCTAAATACTGTCCTTACGCCTCTTCTGGGCTCTGGGGCTGCAGGCTGGGGCTTTGTTACTGGGGCTCAGGACCCCTTCCCCTCTGCTAAACTCACTTCCCACCACGCGAGTCTCTCCCTGCTGCCATTCACTCCGAGGAGCTGGGCAGCCCTCTCTGCATTTCTGTTTTTCCTACCAGTCTCGGTGGGGTTTCTTCAGTGTTCCTTGGTTGAAGAGTCCTCTTAGTTTAGTCCAAAGTTGGTTTTTCCAGATGATAGTTCATAAAATTAGTTTGTAATCCACTTTGGCTCTGGGAGGTAGATGTTGGTACGTCCACCTACTCCAGCGTCATCTTGTCTCTCCTATGAGGGTTTTTTTTTTTCTTCGTCACTGTCATCTTTATCAATGAACCAGTAAACTCAGGTTTGAATCATGGTTTTACATATATAGTAAGAGTTATAAGATGATTTTCTCAACTGAAAATTGATAATATTTCTTACTTAGAAAGCTGGTGGAAATGAAACTAGTAAATATATATGAAGTATCAGGAGTCAAACCTGACAAATAGCAGATATTTAATAAATGATAACTATAGTATCAGTTATTATCAACCAAGATATTATATTGAGTATACTCCTTGTGATAGGTATTAGAGATATAAAAGAGTTATCATACATTTTTTTCCCTGGATACTGTTAAATTCAGTTAGAGAAATTAAACATAAATGTAAAAATTTGATAAAAATTTATTAAATTCCTCTTTTGTGGCAGGTTCTAAGATATCTCCAAGCTATAAAAAAAGAGACATATGCTACTTACTCTGAAGGAGGCATCACTGCTACCACGGAGCCATATGTAATGTGTACTGAAAATATAGGAGATGTGGGATATATGGGATGTGGATAGCTGAGTCCTTTTGTCTACAAGTAGTAACTTCAAAAAAGTTCAACTTCCTGAAGTATTAAAGGTCACAAATTGTTTTTAATATCAATAATTTCAGGATAAGGACCTCAAAGCCACCAGTCATATCTTGGTCTGTGTAAATTAAGTTATAGAATACATAAATCACATGGCTATATGCAGTGGACCTGCATTGCATAGGATTCAGGGCTAGTAGATTTTAGTTCAGAGTCATCGAGATACAGATTTTTTTTTCTGTCTTTCTTTTCTGCTACCTACAAAATTGGCTTTATATGTGGAATTGCAGTTTGGTTCATGATGGTCATTTAAGTTTCATGTTTTCTCTCCAGAAAGATATATAAATGAGATAATAATGGTGATGATAAGGATAGAAAGATAGTTGGACAAATAGATGACAGATGATAGATAGATAGATAGATAGATAGATAGATAGATAGATAGATAGATGAATTGGATGAGCAAGGCAGAGAATCAACAATCTTTTAGTCTGATTTAGACAAATATATCATGTGTAATTGGCTGAAGTTTGAGTTCCTAAGCCATTGATGATCATGGTTGCCTCAGACTAATCAGGGTATATACCTTTGGAGCTAAGGTCAGTAACCTGAATCATGTGGCTGATACACAAATGACAGAGGGTGTAAATTATATTGAAAGTCAAGCACAATGTCCCAAACGGGGCTTCAGTATAGCATAAGACAAGTTAACTTCATGGCTTAATTTATACATTTTTCCTTTTACCAATAATCTTCATCAGTTTCCTCGGACACCACAAATACTGGACACCAGACACAATTAGAAGCTGTGTCATTGCTACTGCTCTCCCAGGGCCAGATAAATCCTTCACTGCTGCCTATAGTCATTCCCTCCCAGGTCAGTCAAGGGCAAGCATATCTGAGAGTCAACATCAGCTATGTGCCTGACACAAGGGAAGCTGCAAATTGGGGATCATCTTCCATAGACTCATATGTTTAACAAATTCCCAAACTTACAAAATATATACAATTAATTTTTTAAGCAATGAAGAATGCTACTACTGATGGCAAAAATAATGAGAAGAATGACAATGTGAGGTTACCATTCCGGGAATGCTTCCTTTATGCTTACCCTTACAACTTGATGAAGGGCATTATTATTCACACCTTACAGATAACCATCTGAAGTTAACCATATAAGGTTCTTAAAAAAAAGACGAGTGGTATAATAAGTGTGCTCTAGAAACAGCTCATTCAGAGCTGTGTGGAAGAAAATTAGGACTGCTGCAATTGTGGTCAGAGACCAAGGACAGGAGAGCCTAAGGGGAGGAGGACAGGAAGGACGAGGGCAGTTGTCTGGAGCATCAGTGTGCATCATGTCACCTGGATGGCTGTGAAAGCTCAGGCTCTGGGCTCCAACCACAGAGCTTCTGACACAGCAGGTCTGGCTGGGGCTCAAGAATTTGCAACTCTAACAAGTTCCCAAAACAATGTTAATCCTACTGGATCAGGGTCCATATTTTAAATTGAATACATGAATGGATTTAAATAAAATGAATTAAAAATCTTTTCTCAAACCTCAGAGTTATATAAACACTTATTAATTAAATATATTATTCAAACTACCAGTAACTCTCTTCATTTTTATTAAAATATTACTTAAAAATATATATGTAAAATTAGATAGAAACTCCTTATGCTTATAGCTCATATACAACCATAAAACCAAAACTATATTTAAATTAAATATAAAAGGCATGAAATTCAAATTAACATTAACTCTAATGTGACATTTTATATTGTTCTATTGAAATTAAAGGACCATTGCTGTGTTTAGGAGAAAAAAATATATAACCTCAAAATCAATTTTATTTTTAATCTTTTTTTGCAATACTTGTATAAGGAATGACTATTTGTATAAGTATATTCTACAAAATGGTATTCATAACTGCCAAGCTCTGTTTCAAACCTTACACTTAATCAAAACTCTGTCATAATAGTACTTTTAGTAAGATATTTTCTAGTAGTCTGTGAAGCTAGTTTTTTATGCATTGTGAGAGAATTATGACATTATTGCAATCTGTATTAAATAGTTACCTAATGCAGTTATTGCTGAATTTGGTAACATAAAATTATCTTATTACATATTTACTATTATACTTTTGCTGCTAGTGATGTGTTGTTATAAGTTATGTGTCATGACCAGATCCATACAACCTTTAATTCACACACAGATATGGCAACTGAGTTACAAGAAATGTGTATCATTAGCTCTTTTATTTCAGCTTTTCTTACTACCATATGCTATGTGATTATTTGATTCCACTTTTGCAATAATGGAAACTATTATTATATATTTGCTAACATCTGATTTTTTTCTTTAGTTTGCTAAAGGTAATCCCTAAGACAAGAATACTAACAGGTGAAATATATTAGGAAGTGTTCTCAGGAAAAATCAGTAGGGAAATGGAGAAATGAGACAGGCAAAGGAAGGAAGCCAAGTAAGGACCTGATGCAAAGAAAATCCTTGCAGAAGATAAATTTGGCTTAATGCAGGAGAGCTCTGGAGACAGACTAGGTCAGTGATCCCAACCTTTTCTGGGCCACAGACTGGTTTAATGTCAGAAAATATTTTCACGGACCGGCCTTTAGGGTAGGACAGATAAATGTATCACGTGACCAAGACAAGCGTCAAGAGTGAGTCATAGACGGATGTAACAGAGGGAATCTGGTCATTTTTTAAAAATAAAACATCATTCAGACTTAAATATAAATAAAACAGAAATAATGTAAGTTATTTATTCTTTCTCTGTGACTGGTACCAAATGGCCCATGGACTGGTACTGGTCTGGGGCCCGGGAGTTGGGGACCACTGGACTAGGTCACACCTGGAGTTCTCCAGGTTAAGGACAGGGAAGCCTGATTATTTATGTTCCTGTCCTCATCACACTCATCAGGCACTGGATAAAAAATGTCCTTGGGCCTGACCTGTGGTGGCGCAGTGGATAAAGCGTCAACCTGGAAATGCTGAGGTCGCCGGTTCAAAACCCTGCGCTTGCCTGGTCAAGGCACATACGGGAGTTGATGCTTCCTGCTCCTCCCGCTTCGCTCTCTCTCTCTCTCTCTCTCTCTCTCTCTCTCCCCTCTCTATAATGAATAAATAAAAAAATCTTTAAAAAAAATTTAAAAAAAAATGTCCTTGGGCCATCAAACAAACTTCATTAGGTTTAGAAGAATTAAAATTATTCAAAGTTTTCTAATTATACAAATAAAACTAAAATTAATAACAGGCAATTTGCAATGTCCCTAAATATTTGAAAATTAAATAGCACAATGCTGAAAAATCATGGCTTTAAGAGGAGCTCTCAAGGAAAATTAGAAAATATATTTAACTGAATAAAAATGAAAATGAAAACACAACCTGTGGTGGCGCAGTGGATTAAGAGTCGACCGGGGACACTGAGGTATCCGGTTCGAAACCCTGGGTTTTCCCCGTCAGTGCACAGATGCACATATAGAAAGCAATACTACGAGTTGATGCTTCCTGCTTCTCTACCACTTTCTCTCTCTTTCTAAAAATCAATAAATAAAATCTAAAAAAAAGGAAAAGATAACGTTAATGGTGATTACTTTTATAAAATGAAAATGCAATAATAATACAAATAATGCAGGGCTTAAAGGAAAAGTAGTAACATTAAATGCTAGTGTTAAAAACAATAAAGTTTTTTAACCAATAAGTTAAGCTTCTACCTTAAGGAATTAGAAAGAAATAAAGTAAACACAAAGGAAGCAGAAAAAAATTAAAGATCACAGCAGAAAAAATAAAATTGAAAACAGAAAGAAAAGCTAATATTTCTCCAGAAAATGAAGAAAAAAGATAAACCTCTAGTCAGATTGATAATTTTCTTAGTCAAGAAAAGAGAAAACACAATGGAAGAAGGTATATAACTAATGATTTCACAGATATTAAAAGGTTAATAAGGATATATTGTGACAAATTCCTTTTCCTTGCTCATAAATTTGACAAGTTAGATGAAATGGGCCAATTCCTAGAAAGACACAAATAATTAAAACTAATTTAAGAAGAAATAAAGATGCCAGGTTCAAATGACAAACCCTACCAAAGATTCAAGAAAGAAGTAACACTGATTCTCTCTTATCTCTCCAATAAGTAGATGGGAAGAGAATACTTCAGAACTGATTTTATGAAGATAATAATGTCTTTATAGTAAGCCCATTAAGAAAACTAGTATAAGAAAATTATAGAGCAATATTCTTTATGAACATAGATACAGAAGTCCTCAACAATATATATTAGTGCATTGAACCCACCAATGTTTAAAAAGAAAATAATTAATCATGAGCAAGTGAAGTTGATCTTGAGAATGCAATATTAATTCAGTCCAGAAAATTATATTAATATACTTAATAAGAAAAACTACATAGTCCCTTTGATCACTTTAGAAACATATTTTTAAACGTTCTAACATCTGCTCATGATAAAAAGTTACAGTAAATGAGTAATAGAAGGAACTTCCTTAATCTAATAAAATGGACTTTAAAAAAAAATACTATGGCTAACACCATATTTCATGGTGAAAAACTAAATACTTCCTCCCTAATATCAGAAAACTAGGTAAGGATGTTCACATTTTTATTCATATCATTCTAAAAGCCCTAACAAATGCAGTTAAGGTAAGAAAGAGAATTAAAAGGCAAGCAGATTGGAAAGAAGAAAAAAAATATTCCTATTCACAGATAGCATAATTGTCTACATAAAAATTCTGAAGAATCTATAAAAAAAAAGTTCCTAGGACTAATAAATGAGTTTTGCAAGGTCATAAGACACAATGGCAATATGCAAATGATTTCTAAGTGCTAGCAATGATTAGAAATCACAATTTTAAAAAGTTATAATAGCTTCAAAATATGAAATACTTAGGAATAAATTTAAGAAAATGTATATAAAATCTGTATGCTAAAAACTATAAAATGCTGATGAAAGAGATTAAGAAGATCTCATAAATATACAGACATGTATAAATGTATTGGAAGTCTTGATATAGTTAAGATTTCAATTCTAGCTAAATTAACCTTTAGATTTATACAATCTCAAACAACATTTTAGCTGGATGCCTTGCATATAAAGAAAATCTCATTCTAAAATTAAATTGAAAAGTAGAATCTAGAATAGACAAAACAATTTTTAAAAGATAAATTAAAAGATTTACATTACTTAATATTAAGGCATACTTACAGTTAAAGTAATATTAAGGCATACTAACAGTTAAAGTAGTTAAAACAATGTCATAGTGGTTGAAAGGATAGATATATAGACCAATAGAGATAGTTTATTTAAAAATCTAGAAATAGATTCACACAGATATGGTCAACTTATTTTTTATAAAAGTGCAAAAGTAAGTCAATGGAAAAGTATAATCTTCTCCACAAATAGGAGCATAGAAAATGGACATCCATATACAATAAAATGATTCTTGACCTACACTTCACATGGTATGTAAAAATAATGCATATGAATTATAGACATAAATGTAAAACTATAAACATCTTAGGAAAAGACATGGAAAACTTGTATCATTTGATTTAAGCAAAATGTCCTAAGTACAACACCAAAAGTACAATCAGTAAAAGAAAAAAATGATAAAGAGGATTTTATCAAAATGAATATCCTTAATCTGTTGATAGTGTCAAGAGATTAATAAGACAAACCACAGAACAGAAGAAAATACTGACAAATTACATATCACGCAAAGGAATTGTATTCAGAAGATTTAAAGAACTCTAAAGAATAAAACATATAAATTACAATTCAAATTTTTTAATGAGCAAGAGAATTGAAGAGATTCTTTACATATATATAATATATATACAGAAGCAAATAAATATATATATACAGAATCAAATAAATACATTAAGAAATGCTTAACATCATTAGTCATTACAAAAATTAAATTGGATCTACAATGAACACTATCAAATATCTATTAGAATGCTAAAATTTAAAAATACTGACAATATCAATTAATTACAACAATGCAGATCAAAAGAGATTGTCATAGATTGATGGTAAGAATGCAAAAGTTTTCTAGTCACTCTAGACAACAATTTGGTTATTTTTTATAAAGTTAAACATATACTTTGTACAACTGAGTAATCCCACTTCTGGGTATTTATTCTGCAGAAATAAAACTTAGCCTCACTCTAAAACCTAAAAACAATTGTATGTAACAGCATTATTCAAAATCACCAAAAACTAAAAATAATCTAAATGTATTTCAATTGGTGAATGGATAAACAAACACACACCATGTAATACTATTCAATTACTTCCTTGTTAATTTAAATAGTTGTTATGATTAGTTCCTGGTTAGCAAGGACTCTAAACAACTGTCAAAATGAAGTGGTTCTGAAACAGAAATAAACTCACAGATAGAAACATGAAACAATACTGTGGTCACCAGATGGGAGTTGGGATGATGGGTGAAAAAGAAGAAGAGATTAAGAAGTACAAACTACCAGTCATAAAAATAGTCACGGGAGCCTGACCAAGCAGTGACTCAGTAGATAGAGTGTCGAACTGGGATGTGGAGGACGCAGGTTCGAGATCCCGAGGTCGCCAGCTTGAGCGAGGGCTCATCTGGTTTGAGCAAAGCTCACCAGCTTGGACCCAATGTCGCTGGCTTAAGCAAGGGGTTACTTGGTCTGCTGAAGGCCCACAGTCAAGGCACATATGAGAAAGCAATCAATGAACAACTAAGGTGTCTCAAAGAAAAACTAATGATTGATGCTTCTCATCTCTCTCTGTTCCTGTCTGTCTGTCCCTATCTATCCCTCTTTCTGTCTCTCTCTCTCTGTCCCTGTAAAAAAAAAGTCACTGGAATGTAAAGTACAGCATAGGGAATATAGTTCATAATATCATAACTATGTATGGTGTGAGATGGGTACTAGATTTAATGAGGTGACCACTTTGGAAGCTTTATCAAGGTCTAATCACTATGTTGTACAGCTGAAACTAATATAATGTTGTATGTCAACTGTAATTAAAAAATAAATTTAGCCTGACCTGTGGTGGCGCAATGGATAAAGCGTCGACCTGGAATGCTGAGGTCGCCGGTTCAAAACCCTGAGCCTGCCTGGTCAAGGCACATATGGGAGTTGATGCTTCCTGCTCCTCCCCCCTTTCTCTCTCTCTCTCTCTTCTAAAAAATGAATAAATAAAAATTAAAAAAAAAGAAAAGAAAAATAAATTTAAAAAATCACTAAAAAAAAAAAAAAACAAAACAACGCTGTTCTGATACTCTCCAATTATCAATGAAAATAACTTTTCAATATCTCTTTGGATAGATGATGTCAGAGTAATGGCGGGGTAAAAAGTGATACCGATAAATCTCCCCCAAAACTCAACAAGATCTTCAACCAGAAACAGAAAAACCTATAGTTGGAGCTTCCAGATGCTTCGCAATACACCCAAAGGTATGGTCGAGTGAAAAATTGGCTAAATATATAACCAAACCCCGAAGGAAATAGGGAGTAAGAAATGCTCCGCCTTCCTCACTAACCTAAACAGGGCGGCTTTCTCTGGTAACTGTGAATATAGAAACTGAGGCGGGCAAAGGGGGTGAATAGATTCAGGCCACGGCACAAACGGCTGAACCAGGCTGTGGCACGGAGACCCAAGCCGAGGAAAAACTGATCCTGTGGCAACCCGGGCAATACAAGCTAACACTCGCGCCAAACCCAAACAAAGAAAGACAAGTGGGGAGGCCATTTTACCCGGTCTCCTGGTCGGTGCGCAGTTAGTGGGCGAGAGATTTCTTCCTAGGCCCCGAGAGTGGGTGCCCGTGTTGCCCCACGGAGAGGCAGGGTCAGAGGCCTTTCTGTGGGCCGAGGGCAGAGTCTCTGGGCAGCCCCAGCGCCCTGGGAAAGCCACGCACGGGAGGGAGTGAGAACTAATTCCAACGGTGGAAATTGTCCATGCTGCTGGGGGTTTCACTCAGAAGGAAACGTGGCCGGCCTCATATCCGGGTTTGCGCGCGCAGATAGTGAATGAGAGATTACTCCGAGTGCCTCGGCAGTGCGCGCCCGTGTTATCGCACAGAGGGGCAGAGTCAGGGGCCTTTGTGTGGGCCAAAGCGGAATCTCGGGCCGCCCCAGCGCCTTGCAAAAGCCGCACACGGGGACAGAGCAAGACTCAATTCCAACGCTGCAACTTTTCCCTGCGGTTGGGGGTTTCACTCAGAGTGTGAGACTGCTGGCCAGATATCCTGGTCTGCGCATGCAGCCAGTAAGTGAGAGTTTCCTCCAAGCGCCCCGGAAGTGGGCGCCCGCCTGTGTTACCGGACAGAGTGGCAGACAGAACCAGAGGTCTTGGAGTGGGCGGAAAGCCCGCCTGATTATGCTAGCAGCTCTGACTGACTGAGCCTTACCCAGAGCCCTGTGCTGAGTGGAAATAGAGTGGGGAGTTGCCAGCTCTTTGAGCCTCTTACTATCCAGGCAGAGGCAGCAGCAACCCCATAGCTGGATTATCAGGCTACTAATTGAGGAAGGAAAGACTAGGAGAAAGGCTCCAGGAACACGGACTCTCTCACTGTCGGAGCCTATAAATGCTAATAGCCTCGACTGCCAACGAGACTAAAGCACAATACATGACATTGCCATAGAGACTTATCAACTGCAAACCTCTACCTGAGCATGCCAAAGGGGCAGAACCCGGGGTACAGAGTCACCGACCAGGAAGAGGGAGAGAAAAGAAAAAGCAAGAAGATAACCTCTCAAAATCAAGAATAATCTGCAGACTTTATAACCTATCCCATTTTATTATATTTGTTCGTTTGTTTCTCTTATCTTCATTCTTGATACTTTTTTTCCTCCTCCAATTTGGCCGATTAACTCTCTGCCGGTCTTACTCTCTCCTCTCCTTGAACTACACTACCCATAAGTGTTACATCTCCCATTATCTTTTCTCTTCTCTTCCTTTCTCTCTATGAGGGTTGCACTCCAAAACCGTTAACTCTCTCTCTCTCTCTCTCTCTCTCTCTCTCTCTCCTTTCTTTTTTCTTCTATTAGTGGTTCCCTCTTTTTTTCTCTCTCTCTCTTTCTTTTCTCCCTCTATATTAGTTTCTTCCTTTCTCCTTTACATCTCCTCTCATTCAAACCTCAATAACAAACAAATTATCTTATCTGGGACTCAAACTTATGTTTGTGGCATTTTGAGGGGGTTTTACTTCACCTTTTTAACTCACTAGCAGTGCTCCCATCCCTGGTTCTCCATTTTATCTAGTTCTTGTTCCACTAAATACAATAGTAATTTTTAAATTTGTCTCCCCATTTTTCCATTTTCCTCTTATTCCTCTCATCATAACTCTTAGACAACCAACACCTAAAAGCAAATCATTTTATTCTTGACCCAAATTTTTTTCTTATTTGCTTTTTGTGGGTCCATACGCTCTTTTTTTTTCTTTTTTTTTTTTTTCTTTATCTCGTTTTTTTTTTTTTTTTTTTTTTTTGCCCCTTTATTACTTTTCCCCAGTTCAGGCCCTCCATCACAGGCATTGTTTGTTAAAATTCACAGTTCACCACAAGATTTTCTCAAGAAACAGGGGAGAGGAGAGGAGAGGAAAAAAGGAGGGGGGGAATAATTTCCTTTTTAAAAAAATTTTTATTTTATTTTATATTTCTTTATTTCATTATTAATTTTTTTTAAAAAAAACAACTATTTTCGATTTTTTATTTTTTTCATTATTTTTTTTAACTTTTTATTCTTTATTAAATCTCATTAATACTATCAACAAAAACACCCTCAGATGCCATTAAGGAAGAGAAAATCGAATATCATGGATACAAAAGAAAGAGAGGTAACACAGCTAGATGAGGAAAAATCTATGGAGAAAAAATTTAATATATTGGAAACCTTGGAGCTAAATGACAGAGAATTCAAGATAGAAATCCTAAAAATACTCAGAGATATACAAGAAAACACAGAAAGACAAATTAGGGAGCTCAGAAAACAACTCCATGAACACAAAGAATATATGTCCAAGGAAATTGAAACTATAAAAACAAATCAAACAGAGATGAAAAACTCAATTCACGAGCTGAAAAACGAAGTAACAAGCTTAGCTAATAGAACAGGTCAGATAGAAGAGAGGATTAGTGAAATAGAATACAAGCAACTTGAGGCAAAGCAGAGAGAAGAAGAAAGAGACTCAAAAATTAAAAAAAATGAGATAGCCCTACAAGAATTATCTGACTCCATCAAAAAGAATAACATAAGAATAATAGGTATAACAGAGGGAGAAGAGAGAGAAAATGGAATGGAGAACATACTCAAACAAATAATAAATGAGAACTTCCCAAGCCTGTGAAAAGAACTAAAGCCTCAAGTTCAAGAAGCAAACAGAACTCCGAGTTTTCTTAACCCCAACAAACCTACTCCAAGGCATATCATAATGAAATTGACACAAACCAACAGCAAAGAAAAAATTCTCAAGGCAGCCAGGGAAAAGAAGAATACAACATATAAAGGAAGGCCCATTAGATTATCATCAGATTTCTCAGCTGAAACTCTACAAGCTAGAAGACAGTGGACCCCAATATTTAAAGTCCTGAAAGAGAGGAACTTTCAGCCACGAATACTATACCCATCAAAGCTATCCTTCAAATATGAAGGAGAAATAAAAACATTCACAGATACAGAAAAGATGAGGGAATTTATCATCAGAAAACCCCCACTCCAGGAATTACTAAAGGGGGTTCTCCAATCAGATACAAAGAACAAAAAAAAACAGAGCCACAAGTAAAAGCTCCAAGAAGAACACAATAAAACCAAATTTAAACTGTGACAACAACAAAAAGAAAGAGGGGGAGAAGATGGAGATTAACAGTAGCAAAGGACGATGGAGTGCAAAAGTACTCACAAAACAGTTCACTACAATGAACAGGGTAGGGACCCTTTTCATTACTCAAAGGTAACCACCATTGAAAAAACCACCACAGAAGCACATGAGATAAAAAAGATAGCAACAGAGGAAAGATGTATGGAATACAAGCAAATAAAAACAAAAGATAGAAAAACGAAAGAGAAGGATCAAACAAGACACAAAACTAACAGAAAGCAATCTATAAAATGGCAATAGGGAACTCACAAGTATCAATAATTACACTAAATGTAAACGGATTGAACTCACCAATAAAAAGGCACAGAGTAGCAGAATGGATTAAAAAAGAAAATCCAACTGTATGCTGCCCACAGGAAACTCATCTAAGTAACAAGGATAAAAACAAATTCAAAGTGAAAGGCTGGAAAACAATACTCCAAGCAAATAACATCCAAAAAAAAGCAGGTGTAGCAATACTCATATCGGATAATGCTGACTACAAGACAGGAAGAGTACTCAGAGACAAAAATGGCCATTTCATAATGGCTAAGGGGACACTGAATCAAGAAGACATAACAATCCTTAATATATATGCACCAAACCAAGGAGCACCAAAATATATAAGACAGCTACTTATTGATCTTAAAACAAAAACTGACAAAAACACAATCATACTTGGAGACCTCAATACACCGCTGACGGCTCTAGATCGGTCATCCAAACAGAGAATCAACAAAGACATAGTGGCCTTAAACAAAACACTAGAGCACCTGGATATGATAGACATCTACAGGACATTTCATCCCAAAGTGACTGAGTATACATTTTTCTCCAGTGTACATGGATCATTCTCAAGAATTGACCATATGTTGGGCCACAAAAACAATATCAGCAAATTCAGAAAAATTGAAGTTGTACCAAGCATATTTTCTGATCATAAAGCCTTGAAACTAGAATTCAACTGCAAAAAAGAGGAAAAAAATCCCACAAAAATGTGGAAACTAAACAACATACTTTTAAAAAATGAATGGGTCAAAGAAGAAATAAGTGCAGAGATCAAAAGATATATACAGACTAATGAAAATGACAATACGACATATCAGAATCTATGGGATGCAGCAAAAGCAGTAATAAGAGGGAAGTTCATATCACTTCAGGCATATATGAACAAATAAGAGAGAGCCCAAGTGAACCACTTAACTTCCCACCTTAAGGAACTAGAAAAAGAAGAACAAAGACAACCCAAAACCAGCCGAAGAAAGGAGATAATAAAAATCAGAGCAGAAATAAATGAATTAGAGAACAGAAAAACTATAGAAAAAATTAATAGAACAAGGAGCTGGTTCTTTGAAAAGATCAACAAAATTGACAAACCCTTGGCAAGACTTACCAAGGAAAAAAGAGAAAGAACTCATATAAACAAAATCCAAAATGAAAGAGGAGAAATCACCACGGACACCGTAGATATACAAAGAATTATTGTAGAATACTATGAAAAACTTTATGCCACTAAATTCAACAACCTAGAAGAAATGGATAAATTCCTAGAACAATACAACCTTCCTAGACTGAGTCAAGAAGAAGCAGAAAGCCTAAACAGACCTATCAGTAGAGAAGAAATAGAAAAAACCATTAAAAACCTCCCCAAAATTAAAGTCCAGGCCCTGACGGCTATACCAGCGAATTTTATCAAACATTCAAAGAAGACTTGGTTCCTATTCTACTCAAAGTCTTCCAAAAAATTGAAGAAGAAGCAATACTTCCAAACACATTTTACGAAGCCAACATAACCCTCATACCAAAACCAGGCAAGGATGGCACAAAAAAAGAAAACTACAGACCAATATCTCTAATGAATACAGATGCTAAAATACTAAACAAAATACTAGCAAATCGAATAAAACAACATATTTAAAAAATAATACATCATGATCAAGTGGGATTCATCCCAGAATCTCAAGGATGGTTCAACATACGTAAAACGGTTAACGTAATACACCATATCAACAAAACAAAGAACAAAAACCACATGATCTTATCAATAGACGCAGAAAAGGCTTTCGATAAAATACAACACAATTTTATGTTTAAGACTCTCAACAAAATGGGTATAGAAGGAAAATATCTCAACATGATAAAGGCCATATATGATAAACCATCAGCTAACATCATATTAAATGGCACTAAAATGAAGGCTTTCCCCCTTAAATCAGGAACAAGACAGGGTTGTCCACTCTCTCCACTCTTATTTAATGTGGTACTAGAAGTTCTAGCCAGAGCAATCAGACAAGACAAAGAAATAAAAGGCATCCATATCGGAAAAGAAGAAGTAAAGGTATCACTTTTTGCAGATGATATGATCCTATACATCGAAAACCCCAAAGAATCCACAAAAAGACTACTAGAAACAATAAGCCAATACAGTAAGGTCGCAGGATACAAAATTAACATACAGAAGTCAATAGCCTTTCTATATGCCAACAATGAAACAACTGAGAAGGAACTCAAAAGAATAATCCCCTTCACGATTGCAACAAAAAAAATAAAATACTTAGGAATAAACATAACAAAGAATGTAAAGGACTTATATAATGAAAACTATAAACCATTGTTAAGGGAAATCGAAAAAGATATAATGAGATGGAAGAATATACCTTGTTCTTGGCTAGGAAGAATAAATATAATCAAGATGGCTATATTACCCAAAGCAATATACAAATTTAATGCAATTCCCATCAAACTTCCAATGACGTTTTTTAACGAAATAGAGCAAAAAATCATCAGATTTATATGGAACTATAAAAAACCCCGAATAGCCAAAGCAATCCTAAAGAAAAAGAATGAAGCTGGGGGCATTACAATACCTGACTTCAAACTATATTATAGGGCCATGACAATCAAAACAGCATGGTATTGGCAGAAAAATAGACACTCAGACCAATGGAACAGAATAGAAAGTCCAGAAATAAAACCACATATATATAGTCAAATAATTTTTGATAAAGGGGCCAACAACACACAATGGAGAAAAGAAAGCCTCTTCAATAAATGGTGCTGGGAAAACTGGAAAGCCACATGCAAAAGAATGAAACTGGACTACAGTCTCTCCCCCTGTACAAAAATTAACTCAAAATGGATCAAAGATCTAAACATAAGACCTGAAACAATTAAGTACATAGAAGCAGACATAGGTACTCAACTCATGGACCTGGGTTTTAAAGAGCATTTATGAATTTGACTCCACAGGCAAGAGAAGTGAAGGCAAAAATTAATGAATGGGACTACATCAGACTAAGAAGTTTTTGCTCAGCAAGAGAAACTGATATCAAAATAAACAGAAAGCCAACTAAATGGGAAATGATATTTTCAAACAACAGCTCAGATAAGGGTCTAATATGCAAAATATACAAAGAACTCATAAAACTCAACAACAAACAAACAATCCAATAAAAAAATGGGAAGAGGATATGAATAGACACTTCTCCCAGGAAGAAATACAAATGGCAAACAGATATATGAAAAGATGCTCATCTTCTTTAGCTATTAGAGAAATGCAAATCAAAACGGCAATGAGATACCACCTCACACCTGTTCAATTAGCTGTTATTAGCAAGACAGGTAATAGCAAATGTTGGAGAGGCTGTGGAGAAAAAGGTACCCTCATACACTGTTGGTGGGAATGTAAAGTAGTACAACCATTATGGAAGAAAGTATGGTGGTTCCTCAAAAAACTGAAAATAGAACTACCTTATGACCCAGCAATCCCTCTACTGGGTATATATCCCAAAAACTCAGAAACATTGATACGTAAAGACACATGCAGCCCCATGTTTATTGCAGCATTGTTCACAGTGGCCAGGACATGGAAACAACCAAAAAGCCCATCAATAGATGACTGGATAAAGAAGATGTGGCACATATACACTATGGAATACTACTCAGCCATAAGAAATGATGACATCGGAACATTTACAGCAAAATGGTGGGATCTTGATAACATGATACGAAGCGAAATAAGTAAATCAGAAAAAACCAGGAACTGTATTATTCCATACGTAGTTGGGACATAATAGTGAAACTAAGAGACATTGATAAGAGTGTGGTGGTTATGGGGGGGAGGGGGAAATGGGAGAGGGAAAGGGGGTGGGGAGGGGCACAAAGAAAACAAGATAGAAGGTGACAGAGGACAATCTGACTTTGGGTGGTGGGTATGCAACATAATTGAACGACAAGATAACCTGGACTTGTTATCTTTGAATATATGTATCCTGATTTATTGATGTCACCCCATTAAAAAAATAAAATTATTATAAAAAAAAATATCTCTTTGGATAGAAAATATCTTCAAAGATTTTTAGGTCTTCTGTTTGTTTGTTTCTGTTATTTTTGTTTCCATTTGATTCAAGGAAAATCATGTAACTACAAGCAATTCAGTTATTTCAAAATACTGAAAGTGGGGCCAGTTATTTCATGTAAGTGTTGAAATAGAGCAAAGTAAGTTTAATCAGAATATAAAGTAAGATTGGTGGGTATAACACTAGTGTATTTAACTAGTGAAACCAATTCAATTTTTTGACCAGCCACCCTAATGCAAGGTATGTGGCCAGTTGCCACAGCCTGTATCTTGGCTTTTTAATTGGTCTCTTCTTACTCGGCAGTTGCTCCTTATTCTGTTATTTTCATGCCATACCCTGTCATTTTCCTCTCATCTCTTGAATCTGTTGTACAATTCTGCTATATATTTATTTGTTCCATTTGCCCTGGCCTCTCAGACTCTATATATATAAATTCTGAAACTATCTATCCTGCTCTAGCCCTGCCTAGGATTCTGCATGACCTAGGTCTTTGTAACTTAACAAACCCTGCCTGTTAGTCCTGACCGCCATGAAGAGGAATCTAACCAAATCCACCTGGAGAAAGTGGCCTTGGCATACAACTTCAGAGGAAGACTGGGATTGCTGAATGGAAGAATGAAGTCATTCTAAGAAAATAAAGTAGCATATGCCAAGACTCCATGGTAAAAGAGAGAGGTGAGGGAGACATCTGTGTAACCTAAGTGCTAAAGAACAACAGCAATGCTTGAGGATGTGCTGTAACAGAAGAAACCAACAAATGTCCAGACTTCTGTGCTACAGCCTCTGCTTTAGTCAGCATGTCTACTGATATTTCAAATTTCGACTGCCCTGTGCAGAGATATAAGTTAAATAATTAACTTTCAATAACAGCACAAAATGTCATCAAGTTAACAGACACTTCTTCCATTTTCTCCTGCACGTATTAAGTAAATTCATTTGCTATTGATCTCAACATGTAAGTTTCAGCTTTAATGTAATCCTTACTGTCAAAGCAGAATAAACAGATAGTTCCTGCAAGCACCTAAACACGCTATTTTTTACTCATCAGATGAATCCTCTATAGATTCCTAGGCAACCTGATCCATTGGGTGTTTCATTACAATAGTTTTCAGTTTGGAGGCTTACTATGTCTGGCTGAAGCTGAGCTACAAGGACTGAATAACAGTGTCAATATAAAAACGCCAAAGGGAAAGAAAGTACATAGAATACAGTCCAGATTTTGGCAGATTTCTGATTCATGCTCACCACTGCTACACAAAGACAACAAGAAAGGAAGATGTCTCACCTGAAGTTCTAGCCTTTGACCCTGATGGTCTGACTGGATTTTGCTTGGCAATATAGCCATATGGCCAACTTACTGTGCAGACTTGCTTGAACCAGGAGAACTGCCCAATGGCTAGAGCTTGAGAAGGTATGGGGGTGGGGGGTTAGTTCCATGTATATATCATTGGCTTCACTTGTTTCTGGGTTATTTCACATGCTGCACCCTTCACCCAGAACACTCCTGGATTCAGTGTACCTCACTTCCTTACACTTGAGCGAGAGAGGCTCTTATCTGGATCCATTCTTAGAGCTAAGGTTCTCATATAGTTTCCAGATTAGCAACGTCTACATTACCTAGGGACTTGTTAAAAATACAAATTCTTGAACCATACTCCCTGAATTAGAAACTTAGTAGGTTGGTGCCCAGATATCTGTGTTTTAATAAACTCTCAGTAGACTCTGATTAATCTGCTTTCAGGTCTCTAGTCTGGTCATTTTCTAGCAGTGCCCCTCTTCATAGACAGAAAACTCTAGAGGTCATGCCTCCTCCTTCTAGACTTCACTCTTGGTACCTGGGATCCTAGAATTCCCTATCAGGATTCAAGTTTGCTTCCAGGGTCAGTCTTCTCTGGGTTTGTCTCTAGGGTTGGCCTTGCCACAGGTGTGTACATCTCTAGGTCTAAGAGTTCAGTGAGAGAGAACTGGACAGGAAAGGAGCATGTGGAGGGAACTGTCTGTCCATCCATGTGCACACAAGGCCTCACATGAGGCTAGGGATCTGGGGACAGGAGACCAAGGGAGCTCGTCCATTGCCAGGGAGGGACCAGACATCAATTGTCCCTGTAGCAGCTCTATTTTTTTCTTTCTTTTATAATTTATTGTGTTTACATAGATTCTAATGTTGCCCCGAATGCATCCCCTCTCCCCTGTTTTCCCCTCAACATCTCCCTTGCCCCCTCCCTACAGAACTCAAGGAGAGCCTAATAATTCTTATTTTCAATGTTTTTTTTAACATAGACAGGATAAAACTTAGTTAACAGTTTTTCAGTTTGAGTGAAATTTTCAAATAGTTAGACCTATGATATATAGGCTTCTACTTGTACACCTTACCTAGACCCTGTAAAAAGATAAGAGATATATGTTGGCTTTAATATCTTTTTTCTGCAGATCCACTAATTTATGCTCTGAATAGAGCTTGTAATTTGTGCTTTCATATTTTTCTGTAACTCCTTCCCTATAACTCATAAATTCTACTATAAACTCTTCTGTTTATATGCCCATTTCTCCTAATAAACTATGAGGTCCCAAAGGGTTTTCTATCCAGCATAGAGCATAGCATAGTGTCTGGCATACACTATGCTATATATCCAATAAACAAACAATGAAAGTATAAATTATAGAAATAACAATAATAGTAAGTTTGCATGGCCCTCACTATGTGAGGCCCTAGTCTAAAAAAATTTTTGTATCATATATTAATTCATTTACTCTTCACAGTAATCCTATGAAACAGATAATATGATTATTAACATTTTTATTTATTTATTTTTTAGAATTTTTCTGAAGTGAGAAGCAGGGAGGCAGAGAGACAGACTCCCACATGCACCTGACCGGGAACCACCCAGCATGCCCACCAGGGGGCGATGTGATACTCTGCCCATCTGGGTCTGTTGCTCCGTTGCAACTAGAGTCATTCTAGTGCCTGAAGCAGAAGCCATGGAGCCATCCTCAGTGCCCAGGGCCAACTTTGCTCCAATGGAGCCTTGTCTGTGGGAGGTGAAGAGAGAGATAGAGAAAAAAGAGAGGGGGAAGGATGTAGAAGCAGATGGTCACCTTTCCTATATGCCTTGACCAGGAATCAAACCCGAGACATCCACATGCTAGGCAATGCTCTACCACTGAGCCAACCGTCCAGGGCCAATACCATTATTAACATTTTAAAAGTAAAATAAACTAAGTCCAGAAAGACTAAGGAACTCCCATAGTCATACAAGTGGCAGAATCAAGATTTAAATCTAAGTAGATGGGATTTTCTAGACTCTAAATGAATGAGTGAATGAATAAATGAATGAATGAATGCATAAATTAATGGAAGAGGATCCAAGAACTAGTATGAGTCATAATCTAAGGACTGCTGAATTTAAAAAACAAACAAGCCGTATTTATCATCAAAAATAGGAAACAAATTTGAAATGCTACAGAGCCGGAAACAGAGCAGGCCAGGGGAGAGCTAAAGAAGAGGCTCAAAGGCCGGCCATAAACAGGGTCTGATGGATGGTTGTTTCTATTCACTTCCAGTCACATGGCAATAGGTCAGTCCATTTAGAAACACAGAATCAGGGCAATCTATTTAAATATTCCAAGTTGTATATGGCTCCACACCTAAATTTTTCAATGAAATTCTAGGACCTTCTGACATTGAGCAGTGTTGGCCTTGATTTCATATTCATGCTTTAAAGATAGAGACTATTTAGTAACAAAGTGAGCTTCAATTAATGTGGTGTCATGACCAAAGCACCAGCACAAACCAGTTTAAGAAATGGGGTAGAAAAGTGCAGAGCCTTACAGTCCACAGAGCACAGCGTCCCCCTTGCCCACAGTTCAGTCTGACTTTTCACTCTAACCAAGGTCATTTCTGGTATTCTCAGAAGGTGCAGAGTTTTCCTAGAGACCCAAAGCATCTGGAAGACCATATTTCATGTGACTGAATGGCAGACACTGTATCAGACTGCTTAGATCAGAATCCTGACTCCAACATTAGCAACTATAAGTAGCCTTGGGCACATTACTTAATGATTCTGAGTTTCAGTTTACACATTATTAGTGTGGATAATAACACCTACCTCTTAAGCAGGTTGATAAGAAGATAAAATTGGAAAATTTATGCAGTCAGCAAATACTTAATGAATGTCGACTGTGTTGCTGGTATTCTTTTAGTTTTGGGATAATGGTACGCAAAGCAGTATGACCTATTTTCACTGATTCTGGTAAACAGTAAGCATCCACTATTCTGATTCTGAAAGTGACCTCCTGTAGAGAGATATCCTCCGCTTCTCTATCACAGGTCATATTATCAAGTACCTCCAGGAAGCAGCGTGGACAGAGGGCTGAAGAGAATCAATATGTGCCTGAGTAAGAGCAAGAAAGTGTCCCCTAGAGCAGTGGTCCCCAACCTTTTTTGGGCCACAGACCGGTTTAATGTCAGAAAATATTTTCACAGACCAGCTCTAGGATGGGATGGATAAATGCACAAAATAAAATTATGCCACCGGCGTAAAAACTGTGGTGTTTTTAAATATAATTGTCGAACTTACAGTATTTATTGGACTAAGTTAAAGGAGGAATGAGCATGTCCTCATTATTCAAGCTGTATTTAAATTTGTTATTCTGACAACATTTCATGTCTGACATCAATATGCAATATGATAGGTTCAGGCTCGCTACCAATCATGAACCTACGACAATAAAAATAAACATGAATCCACTGTGTACTCGTATGCAACTTTATTAAAAGTGTCCTCTTAACATCGCACCAACAACATAACATGAATAACATCTTGTCTGCCTCCAAACACTTTCCAGTCACTATGGTAATGTTTAAACATGCCTTAAAAATAAGATACAACACAAAAACAAATATAAAGTGCATGAAAAATACAACTCATCATTGTTATGAATATTGTAAGTTAAGGGTTATTTATTATAATGTTTATATAGAATGAGAGATAGTATCCTATCTCTCAACAACCATAATGCTAAATCAGTGGGAGTCCTGAACTTGTTTCTCTGCAATGAGACAGTCCCATCTAGGGGTAATAGGAGACAATGACACCCAAAGTGTGTTGCTTATGTCCAGTCTATTCCGTAATTTTGTTTTGGTTGCTGTCACTGCAGAATATCCCACTTCACACAAATAGGATGTCGAAAATGGCAACAGGGTTTTTAATGCTTTTGTGGTGATCTCGGGGTATTCTGCCATGACTTTAATCCAGAACACCGGTAGTCTCGAACATAATTTTAAGGCCACCATCATTTGCAATCTCCAGTAGTTGATCCTCTTCTTGCATAGACACGCTGGATCCACCTAGTTTGTTGACAAATGGATCATGGATTCATTCCTTGGCAATTCGTGGGGATTTTTTTGTGGTTGGGAAGTAACGTTCAAACTCTTTTAAAAGCAAATACAGGTGATCGTGCACCAGCTGAGACAATGAGGCTTGGGCTCAGTCTCTTCCAAAATTCCCACAAATGTTTGAAACATGTCAAATATACCCATTCACACATTGTCCCACAAATCCAGTTTGGATTTAGATGCAGCTACTTTATCTGCCAAGTTGAAGACAGTTGTCATTTCCCCCTGAAGTGACCGATTGAGTTCATTGAGGAGGTTAAATATGTCACACAAGTAAGCGAGTTTTGCGACCCATTCCTTGTCACTGAAATGTGCTGCTAGCGGTGACCTTCTTTCTGAGAGAAATCTCTGCAGTGGCTCTCGTAATTCAAACACTCTGGCCAGGGATCTCCCTCAGGATAACCATCTTATTTCTGTGTATAAGAGAAGATGTCTGTGCTCCGTGTTCATTTCCTCACAAAGCTGCTCAAACAGGCATGAGTGAAGGGCGTGAGGTTTGATGTGGTTAATAACTTTAACAACATTATTCAATACGCTGTTAAGTTCCAGTGGTATATTTTGGCTAGCCAGCATTTCCCTGTGAATGACACAATGCGAAGACTTGCATTCAGGTGCAACCTCCTTAATCCGAGAAGTTAAACCAGACATCCTTCTGGTCATGGCAGCAGCTCCATCTGTGCATATGCCAACACAAAAAGACCATTTCAGTTTTCCTGATATATAGTCATCCAGCGATTTAAATAGTTCTGTGGCTGTGGTTTTGGTTGGCAATGATAGTGCACATAACATATCCTCATGCACATCCTCTTGATAAAGATAACACATGTAAACAAGTAGCATCGCCTTGTTGTCAACATCTGTAGATTCGTCAACCTGGAGAGCATACCATCATGATTTATTAATCCTTTCCAGCATTGTGATTCAATGTCCTCTGCTATTTCCTCAATGTGCCATGTGACAGTGGTAGTTGAAAGAGGCATCTGTGCTATCTTTTTAACCGCAGCCTCTCCTAGAAGTTCACAACAAGTGTCTTTAGTGGCTGGAAGGATCAATTCTTCACCAATGGTGAATGGCTTCTTAGCCTTAGCAATATGATTAGCCACCAAGTATGATGCTCTCAATGCACTTGCATTTATTGATGCAGTGGCCACCAGTAATTGTTTCTGTCCTTCTTGTTCATGTTTTTTTCTTTTGAAATACTCAGAAGGCTTGTCTTTTAAAGTAGGGTGCTCAGTCTCCAAGTGGCAAAGCAGTTTTGAAGGCTTCATTACCTCATTACTTAGCTGGTTGGCACATATTATGCAGAGCGGCCTTGGTGTGCAAGAATCACCAGTTGCGATAAATTCATACTTCAAGTAGGACTCCTGGTATTGTCTGTTAAAAGAAGCCTTCTTTTTCTTTGAGGTTGTACATTCTTCTTCTGTCTCCTCACTGACCCTTTTCCACTTCACAAAAAACTTTCGATGGAATTGTTTTTCACTCATTTTGCTAGTTTATGGGTTTAATTTTAGCAGCAACTTATCACGTGACCAAGACAAGCATCAAGAGTGAGCCTTAGATGGATGTAACAGAGGGAATCTGGTCATTTTTTAAAAATAAAACATCGTTCAGACTTAAATGTAAATAAAACAGAAATAATGTAAGTTATTATTCTTTCTCTGCAGACCAGTACCAAATGGCCAAAGGACCGGTACCAGTTTGCAGCCTGGGGGTTGGGGACCACTGCCCTAGAGCAGCTCAAAGAGGCAGAACCTTGTAGAAAAGCCAAAATCACTATTGGGGAAAAATCAAAGTCTCAGTCTTGCAATCAGCGTACATCAGGCCCAAAGGAGAAGACTAGAGTGGAATGGGAGTAACAAGGCTGCTAACTGGTAATGCAAAGGAAATTTAATGATTGTCAAACATTGTCAGCAATAGTCATGGAAGATTAAAGGAAAACCCACAGAAAATTTTAAACACTTTGCAATCAAAAGCTTTGTCTTATTTTCTTTTGTAACACCACCAAGTACAAAAAGCACCACTAAAGTAATAACAATAACAATAATTATAATGGCATTGCCTTTCATTGAGTGTTTATAATGTGCTAAATTTTATAATAAATACTTCACAAATCTCATATGACTTATACCACACTTATTGGTGAACATTTATTTTCTCATTTATCTATTACTAAAGAACAAACTAATATGTACACATTTGAAGTAGCTCATACAAAGTCACTCAGCTTATCAACAGCAAAGGTGACATTCAAACTAAGGTTCACAGAGCTATATAATACTGCTTCTGTAAGAAATATATGTGATCCATTGTTGGTTAATAACCAACTGAACTTTTCTAGATCTTAGTTTATTCATGTGTAAAATGCAGCTAAATTGAATCCACCTCATGAGGAAATTCTAAATATTTATAAGTTAATTAATATACAGCACTTATTACAGTAATACATAATAAGAATTAGAAATAATACCTATGACTATCATTAAACTTCTCATCCTGACTTCCAGGTGTTTTTCTGTTTAAATGAATATATACATCTTTATCATAAGATGCCAATAAACCTTCAGATAATTCAGATAATTAAAACACAATAAAAAGGAATTACAACTAAAATATGATGCTATGAACTCATAATATGTTTTTACCTTTACAAGAATTAATTCCATTTATTTATTTGTTTATTTATTTAGATAGAGACAGATAAAGAGTCAGAGAGAGGGACAGATCGAGATAGACAGACAGACAGGAAGGGAGAGAGATGAGAAGCATCAGTTCTTTGTTGCGGCACTTTATTTGCTCATTGATTGCCTTCTCATATGTGCCTTGACCCAGGGGGCTACAGTAGAGCGAGGAACAAATGACCCCTTGCTCAAGCCAGAGACCATGGGGTCATGTCTATGATCCCTTACTCAAGCCAGCAACCCTTCGCTCAAGCTGCTGAACCCGTGCTCAAGCAAGTGAACCCACACTCAAGCCAGTGAGCCTACTATGCTTAAACTTGTGACCTCGGGGCTTCAAACCTGGGTCTTTCGCAGCACAGTCTGATGCTCTATCCACTGTGCCATGGCCTGGTCAGGCTAATTCAATTTATTTGTGTAAGAAACCACTGCTCAAATCTACTAACATATTTAAATGGACCAATTTTCTATCTCTATGTATGCATTAGCTTCCTGATAAACACAAAAGTCCACTGAAACTTGTCTAGTGTTTTACACATTTAAATGTCATTCACAGACATCATCTTATTTGATCTTGACCAACTCTTTGCGAGTAAGCACTATCCCACTTGTCACAAAGGAAACTCGGCCCTCAATAGAGGAAGGAGCTCTCTGCAGATAATCTGTCAACTATATGAGCTGAGATTAACTCCTCATTTCTTAGTTCATCTACTTTCAAACTTGACTGAAACTCTGAAATGGAAAATATCATTGCCGTCCAGTACAACCAATAAAGACAAGGAAGTGGGCAATTAAACTCTTGTTGTACAAGGAAAACTAAAAATGATTAAAATTATCCAGGTCAATTTTGTTACAAATGTTAATGTCCTAGGAGTATCCCTTCTCCGTGACTCATGGCATGTAATTCTAGTGCAGGTAGCTGTCCAGACCCACTCACAGCAGAACCGAGAATAGAGCAGAAACCTGGACACCTAGTGGTTCTGGACCCAATTCTCCATGTCACAGCAGAAAGAAATATCTTTTCTGTGAAAGACAAATCAACTCTTACCTTTTAAAATAATAGTGACATCGCCTAACAATTTCCATCTACTTTTACATAGCACTTGCCTGTAGTAAACACACAAGCACTCAGCTTGGTTAAACTAAAATTAAATCTTGCATTGACGAAAGCCCTCTCAAGGCACTCAGGAAAATGGTGATGAATTAGAAAAGCAACTAATTAGAAAAAGTCTTTGCTTTCTATATTTGGAGAAAAGTCCTATTTATATTCAGAAGAACAATAATTTGCTAAGAGATATGTTAACCTCAATTATCATAATCATATTATAATTGTGTTAGCATACTTATTCATTGTGAGCACAGTGACCAAAACAGAAAAAAAATCCAATGGAAAAATTATTATTTTTAAGAATTCAGGTCAACCAAAATAATTTTTACACTGGTTGTTAGAAATTATATTTCAGCCTGACCAGGTGGCGGCGCAGTGGATAGACCATTGGACTGGGATGCAGAGGATCCAGGTTCGAGACCCTGAGGTCACCAGCTTAAGCACAAGCTTATCTGGTTTGAACAAAGCTCACTAGCTTGGACCCAAGGTCTCTGGCTCGAGCAAGGGGTTACTCGGTCTGCTGTAGCCCCACGGTCAAGGCACATATGAGAAAGCAATCAATGAACAACTAAGGTGTCACAATGAAAAACTAATGATTGAAGCTTCTCATCTCTCTCCATTCCTGTCTGCCTGTCCCTATCTATCCCTCTCTCTGACTCTCTCTCTCTGTCTCGGAAAAAAAAAAAAGTTATGTTTCATTAGCAAAAACAAAAAGTTCCACAATCATTTTTTTTTTGTATTTTTCCGAAGTTAGAAGTAAGGAGGCAGTCAGGCAGACTCCAGCATGTGACCCACAGGGATCCACCTGGCATGCCCACCAGGGGACGATGCTCCATTGGGGCTGGAGCCATTCTAGAACCTGAGGCAGAGGAGCCATCCTCAGCACCTGGGCCAACTTTGCTCCAATGGAACCTTGGCTGCAGGAGGGGAAGAGAGAGACAGAGAGGAAAGAGAGGGGAAAGGGTGGAGAAGCAGATGGGCAGTTCTTCTGTGTGCCCTGACCAGGAATCAAACCTGGGACTTCCACATGCCGGGCTGATGCTCTACTGCTGAGCCAACAGGCCAGGGACAAGTTCCACAATCTTAAATCAAAACAATTTTTATTTTTCTATATTCTCTTTTAGTCTCATTTTTTAATGCATGTAATTTGTGTACTGTAAAATTTCAGCTTCTTAGTTTTTAAATTATCACTAGATTATAAGGGCTTTCACATTTTTTTTGCTTTTGTCTATGCCAATTCTTTCTGTATAGAACAATACTGCCTTTGTTTTTAAGTCATAACCCTCTCATTTCTTCAAGAAAGTGTAACTTTTCTTAATTTCCTCACTTGTCTTTTTTTTTACAGAGATAGAGAGAGAGTCAGAGAAAGGGATAGATAGGAACAGACAGACAGGAACAGAGAGAGATGAGAAGCATCAATCATCAATTTTTCGTTGAGACACTTTAGTTGTTCACTGATTGCTTTCTTTCATATGTTCCTTGACCATGGGCCTTCAGCAGACTGAGTAACCCTTTGCTTGAGCCAGCGACATTGGGTCCAAGCTGGTGAGCTTCACTCAAACCAGATGAGCCCTAACTCAAGCTTGCGACCTCAGGGTTTCAAATCTGGGTCTTCCGCATCCCAGTCCGATGCTCTTTCCACTGTGCCACCAGCTGGTCAGGCTCCTCGTTTGTCTTGATTCCCCTTATAAAGTTGTTGAATCCTTCTTTGGGATTCCCATCACTTTGCATATACATTAAAGACATATCAGTTGTCCAGTAGTCACAGGGCCTGCCTCTTTCCACCCATGTTGACTCTTGGTCAGTCATACTGCTGATTTCACTGCCCTCCACCTCTGGAGGAAGGGATTCTCCATCTCTTTTTTTCTGTACTGTCAGATTCCAAGACTTGACTTTCTTCAAATGTTGCCTCTTCATCACCATTATTTTTATTATGTAACTCACATTTGTGTTTGTGTTCCAAAATATATTGTGCTTATCCACAAGTACAAGATAGGAATTTACACATGTATGGCCAAAGCTTCAGAATCAGAGAGAAAGGACTGTCTGGATCTCTGTCCTAGAGCTAGGAGATAACCATTGTGTGGGACAGTTATACTGCATGTGCTCAGTAACCCCTTGTTGAATGCATGAATGGATAAGCTCTTAGGTATTTAGTCTTTTAAACATTTAGGCTCAGATGTGATCATAATAGGGAAGATTGGAAAATTGTTGGCAATTTAGTCTTATTCATACTAAGATCCATCTCCATTAGCCCAGACAACAAATAGTTTGCTACATATGTGTGCTGGCACATACCTCTTTCTAAAAAAATACTTCTTTTTACCCCAAGATAACTGATACATACCGTGCCCATTCCTCCCAGCTTGCCCAGGACAAACCTGCTTTGCTCCTATTTCCTCACTGTCCCAAACATGAATTTTCCATTTGCTTATGGTATATCATCATTGATGAGTGTTAAAATAAGGCAAGTTGGGTTTGATAAACCCCCACTTTGCATTCCAGCTTTTATCATGGTCTCATCTGGTAGGATGTGATCAAATATCTGACTTAGAAACCTGGTAAAATCTAAAATGACTATCCATAACCCAAATTTTTTTTCTGGGTACAATATAACTAATACCTCTCTTTTCAGAACATTATTAAAAGTGTTCAGTGATTAAACAAAGCATGCTCAGACATTAGCAACAGGGAACAGCTAAAGTGGTGGTGGCAAGAGAAGCATTCAAAACTGCTGTCCCTGCCATCCAATTGGTGCACAAGCCAGTTATTCATGGCCTGGGACACCGCCTACGAAATGCCTCCAGTCAGCACAGTCACTGAGAAACATGGGAACTTACATACTGTAAAATTATGAGCTATAGGATGTGAAATACCTATAAGAGATGAGAGTTTAGGACTCCAGTTCTGGGAACACATCGAAAGGGACTGCCAGACATTTGTTACTATGGTTTCACCATTTGTAATACAGCATCATTCTACCATGTTTACTTATTTTATGTTTTTGGTTTTTATTTTTGTTTTACAATAAACATTGTTGGCAGCTATGGACTAAAAAATTTACATTTTTAATTTTTAAACTGAATTCAGGAATTTGGCCCATTTTATCAATTTATGATGAACATATAACTAGCCCATAACTTCTTTTTACCTTTTATCCACAATAGAGGGAGGAGCAGGTAGTGATATCACTGACTACAAGGAAACTAGAAACACAAATCTGTGCAAAACAACAGCATCTATCTCCAAAGCTTATAGTTACTTAAATGGGACTACACCCAAAGGCAGCTATTTAACATATGCAGAACCAGACATATTATTCTGTGAAGCATGACTTTTATTTAGATCAAATAATTACTATTCAAAATTAATTTTACTAACTTTGAATTTTAAATTATTTTGTGTATATATAAAGAGATGATTCCATTTGCAGAAATAATTTTCAAACAGTTCCTTGATGCCTGTATGATAGCCATGTCATCAACTATTATAATTAGTCAACTAATTGCAGTAATTGATCAAATTTATTATTTAAATTTTGAAAACAAAGTAAAATTTTGGAAGTTTATTCTATTGAAGCAGTAGTATGTATTGGGCATTATTAAAAATGTTATTGCAATCTGAGTTAAAATGTGGAAACTTGAAGATAAAATTATTGTTTTGTGGTGTAATAGTCATACAGTTTTAGTGGATCATTGTGTTGTGGTAAAAAGTATGTTCTTGCCAATTTAAGGAATCTATGGAACAAAAATGTTATTTGCAGTTAGTTGTAGTAGACAAATAATTCATAACCTCATCCAACAGTAACAATCTACTAAATTTTGCATATACCCTGTTAGAGTAACCAAACGGCAAAATATTTATGATGGAGTTGAAGTTTAGTATCCAAAACTATTTCAGCACACTTTCTCTCTTTGCCACCTAACATCAGTCAGATTTTAGAGATGTTGGAGCCTTTGAACAACTACTTTGTTAATGAGCCTAAGTGTCCTTCCTACAATGGTATTGATATTTTGTTATTATTGTTGTTGTTAACAAGTTTACTCAAGATTGGTTGTATTTTGTTAAAAATCAATTTGAAATCTTTAATCAAATTGTTTAAAAAGAAAAACACCCAAGATCTTCAGTTTTCAAAGCTTTTTGAGAATTGAAGTTATTTTAAAAAATAACGTACAACATAAAGACATTGAAATTTAGCCCTGGGGATGTTAGAAAGAGATCAAAAAATTAAATGATAAAAGCTCAAATAATGAATAAGATTGAATCTAAAAATAACATAACCAAACTTGGAAGTGTCTCCATGTGTAAGAAGGGTTTTTTGTTGTTTTTTTCCAAGTGAGAAAAGGAGGAGTGACGTCACGGAAATGGCGCCGTGAGCAGCGCGTCCAACAGATCTCCCCAAAATCTCAACAAATTTATCAACTAGAAACAGAAAAATTTATCCTCGGAGCATTCTGGAGTTACACACACAATGAAAGCAAAAGGACTGTTTTCACTTGAATCTGAGAGACGGGTCGGAGCTGAGGGTGTGGAAAAAGCTAATTACCGCATGGACGTTCATTCAAGCCGAGGAGGAAGTACGCCTGTGTGCCTGTGTGCTATCTATAAGACCACCCTCAAATGCCAATAAGAAAAAGAAAATCAAATATTATGGATACAAAAGATAGAGAGGTAACACAAATAGATGTGGAAAAACCTATGGAGAAAAGATTTAACATATTGGAAACCTTGGAGCTAAATGACAGAGAATTCAAGATAGAAATCCTAAAAATCCTCCAAGATATACAAGAAACACAGAAAGGCAATTTAGGGAGCTCAGAAAACAACTCAATGATCACAAAGAATATATTACCAAGGAAATTGAAACTATAAAAACAAATCAAACAGAAATGAAAAACTCAATTCACGAGCTGAAAAACGAGGTAACAAGCTTAGCTAATAGAACAGGTCAGATAGAAGAGAGGATTAGTGAAATAGAAGACAAGCAACTTGAGGCACAACAGAGAGAAGAAGAGACTCAAAAATAATAAAAAATGAGAAAGCCCTACAGGAATTGTCTGACTCCATCAGAAAGAATAACATAAGAATAATAGGTATATCAGAGGGAGAAGAGAAAGAAAATGGAATGGAGAATATACTCAAACAAATAATAAACAAGAACTTCCCAAGCCTGTGGAAAAAACTAAAGCCTCAAATTCAAGAAGCAGACAGAACATCGAGTTTTCTTAACCCACAAACCCACTCAAAGGCACATCATAATGAAGATGACACAAACCAATGACAAAGAAAAAATTCTCAAGGCAGCCAGGGAAAAGAAGAGTACAACATATAAAGGAAGGCCTATTAGATTATCATCAGATTTCTCAGCAGAAACTCTACAAGCTAGAAGAGAGTGGACCCCAATATTTAAAGCCCTGAAAGAGAGAAACTTTCAGCCAAGAATACTATACCCATCAAAGCTATCCTTCAAGTATGAAGGAGATATAAAAACATTCACAAATACAGAAAAGATGAGAGAATTTATCAGCAGAAAGCCCCCACTCCAGGAAATACTAAAGGGGGTTTTCCAACCAGATTCAAAGAACAAAAGAAAACAACACCACAAGTAACAGCTCCACCAAGAACACAATAAAACCAAATTTATAGTGTGACAACAAAAGAAAAAAGGGGGGAGAGGATGGAGATTAACAGTAGCAAAGGACGATGAAGCGCAGAAATACTCATAAGATAGGGTACTATAATGAATATGGTAGGTACCTCTTTCGATACTTAATGGTAACCAACCTTGAAAAAACCACCACAAAAACACTTGACTTAAAAAGGTAGCAACAGAGGAAAGAAGTATGGAATACAAACAAACAAAAATAAATGATAGAAAAACAAAAGAGAAGAATCAAACAAGATACAAAACTAACAGAAAGCCATTCATAAAATGGCAATAGGGAACCCACAAGTGTCAATAATTACACTAAATGTAAATGGATTAAACTTAACCAATAAAAAGACACAGAGTAGCAGAATGGATTAAAAAAGAAAATCCAACTGTATGCTGCCTACAAGAAACACATCTAAGCAACAAGGATAAAAACAAATTCAAAGTGAAAGGCTGGAAAACAATACTCCAAGCAAACAACACCCCCAAAAAAAGCAGGTGTAGCAATACTCATATCTAATAATGCTGACTACAAAACAGAAAAAGTACTCAGAGACAAAAATGGTCATTTCATAATGATTAAGGAGACACTGAATCAAGAAGACATAACAATCTTTAATATATATGCACCAAACCAAGGAGCACCAAAATATATAAGACAGCTACTTATTGACGTTAAAACAAAAACTGACAAAAATACAATCATACTTGGAGACCTCAATACACTGCTGAAGTCTCTAGATCGGTCATCCAAACAGAGAATCAATAAAGATATATTGGCTTTATACAAAATACTAGAACACCTGGATATGATAGACATCTACAACACTTCATCCCAAAGTCACAGAGTATACATTTTTCTCTAGTGTACATGGAACATTCTCAAGAATTGACCATATGTTGGGCTACAAAGACAATATCAGCAAATTTAGAAAAATTGAAATTGTACCAAGCATATTCTCTGATCATAAAGCCTTGAAACTAGAATTCAACTGCAAAAAAGAGGGGGAAAACCCACAAAAATGTGGAAACTAAACAACATACTTTTAAAAAATGAATGGGTCAAAGAAGAAATAAGCGCAGAGATCAAAAAATATATACAGACTAATGAAAATGACAATACAACAAATCAGAATCTCTGGGATGCTGCAAAAACTATAATAAGAGGAAAGTTCATATCACTTCAGGCCTATATGAACAAACAAGAGAGAGTCCAAGTAAATCACTTAACTTCACACCTTAAGGAATTAGAAAAAGAAGAACAAAGACAACCCAAAACCAGCCGAAGAAAGGAGATAATAAAAATCAGAGCAGAAATAAATGAAATAGAGAACAGAAAAATTATAGAAAAAAATCAATAAAACAAGGAGTTGGTTCTTTGAAAAGATCAACAAAATTGACAAACCCTTGGCAAGACTCACCAAGGAAATAAGGCACAGGACTCAAATAAATAAAATCCAAAATGAAAGAGGAGAAATCACCACAGACATCATAGATATACAAAGAATTATTGTAGAATACTATGAAAAACTATATGCCACCAAATACAACAATCTAGAAGAAATAGATAAATTCCTGGAACAATACAACCTTCCTAGACGGAGTCATGAAGAATCAGAAAACCTAAACAGACCAATCAGCAGGGAGGAAATAGAAAAAACTATTAAAAACCTCCCCAAAAATAAAAGTCCAGGCCCAGACGGCTATACTAGTGAATTCTATCAAACATTCAAAGGAAGACTTGGTTCCTATTCTACTGAAAGTCTTCCAAAAAATTGAAGAAGAAGCAATACTTCCAAACACATTTTATGAGGCCAACATAACCCTCATACCGAAACCTGGTAATGATGGCACAAAGAAAGAAAACTACAGACCAATATCTCTAATGAATACATATGCTAAAATATTAAACAAAATACTGGCAAATCGAATACAACAACATATTAAAAAAATAATACATCATGATCAAGTTGGATTCATCCCAGAATCTCAAAGATGGTTCAACATACGTAAAACAGTTAACGTAATACACCATATCAACAAAACAAAAAACAAAAACCACATGATCTTATCAATAGATGCAGAAAAGGCTTTTGATAAAATACAACACAATTTTATGTTTAAGACTCTCAACAAAATGGGTATAGAAGGAAAATATATCAACATGATAAAGGCCATATATGATAAACCATCAGCCAACATCATATTAAATGGCATAAAACTGAGGACTTTCCACCTTAAATCAGGAACAAGACAGGGTTGTCCACTCTCTCCACTCTTATTTAACGTGGTGCTAGAAGTTCTGGCCAGAGCAATCAGACAAGACAAAGAAATAAAAGGCATCCATATTGGAAAAGAAGAAGTAAAGGTATCACTTTTTGCTGATGATATGATCCTATACATCGAAAACCCGAAGGACTCCACAAAAAGATTACTAGAAACAATAAACCAAAACAGAAAGGTGGCAGGATACAAAATTAACATACAAAAGTCCATAGCCTTTCTATATGCCAACAATGAAATATTAGAAAACGAACACCAAAACATAATCCCCTTCCTGATTGCAACAAAAAAAATAAAATACCTAGGAATAAACATAACAAAGAATGTAAAGGTCCTATATAATAAAAACTACAAGGCATTGTTAAGAGAAATAGAAAAAGACACACTGAGATGGAAAAATATTCCTTGTTCTTGGATAGGAAGAATAAATATAATTAAAATGGCCATATTACTCAAAGCAATATATAAATTTAATGCAATTCCCATCAAAATTCCTATGACATTTTTTAAAGAAATGGAACAAAGAAATCATCAGATTTATATGGAACTTTAAAAAAAACCCGAATAGCCAAAGCAATCCTAAGGAAAAAGAATGAAGCTGGGGGCATTACAATACCTGACTTTAAACTATATTATAGGGCCACGATAATCAAAACAGCATGGTATTGGCAGAAAAATAGACACTCAGACCAATGGAACAGAATAGAAAGCCCAGAAATAAAACCACATATATATGGTCAAATAATCTTTGATAAAGGGGCCAACAACACACAATGGAGAAAAGAAAGCCTCTTCAACAAATGGTGCTGGGAAAACTGGAAAGCCACATGCAAAAGAATGAAACTCGACTACAGCTTGTCCCCGTGTACTAAAATTAATTCAAAATGGATCAAAGACCTAAATATAAGACCTGAAACAATAAAGTACATAGAAGAAGACATAGGTACTAAACTCATGGACCTGGGTTTTAAAGAACATTTTATGAACTTGACTCCAATGGCAAGAGAAGTGAAGGCAAAGATAAATGAATGGGACTATATCAGAATAAAAAGTTTTTGCTCAGCAAGAGAAACTGATATCAAAATAAACAGACAGCCAACTAAATGGGAAATGTTATTTTCAAACAACAGCTCAGATAAGGGCCTAATATCCAACATTTACAAAGAACTCATAAAACTCAACAACAAACAAACAATCCAATAAAAAAAATGGGAAGAGGACATGAACAGACACTTCTCCCAGGAAGAAATACAAATGACCAACAGATATATGAAAAGATGCTCAGCTTCATTAGTTATTAGAGAAATGCAAATCCAAACTACAATGAGATACCACCTCACCTCTGTTAGATTAGCTATTATCAACAAGACTGGTAATAGCAAATGTTGGAGAGGCTGCGGAGAAAAGGGAACTCTCATCCACTGTTGGTGGGACTGTAAAGTAGTACAAACATTATGGAGGAAAGTATGGTGGTTCCTCAAAAAACTGCAAATAGAACTACCTTATGACCCAGCAATCCCTCTACTGGGTATATACCCCAAAACCTCAGAAACATTGATACGTGAAGACACATGTAGCCCCATGTTCATTGCAGCACTGTTCACAGTGGCCAAGACATGGAAACAACCAAAAAGCCCTTCAATAAGACTGGATAAAGAAGATGTGGCACATATACACTATGGAATACTACTCAGCCATAAGAAATGATGACATCAGATCATTTACAGCAAAATGGTGGGATCTTGATAACATTATACAGAGTGAAATAAATAAATCAGAAAAAAAACAAGAACTACATGATTCCATACATTGGTGGAACATAAAAAAGAGACTAAGAGACATGGACAAAAGTGTGGTGGTTACCAGGGGTGGGGCGAGGGAGGACGCAGGAGGGAAGGAAGGAGAGAGTTAGGGAGAGGGGGAGGGGCACAGAGAAAACTAGATAGAGGGTGACGGAGAACAATCTGACTCTGGGCGAGGGGTATGCAACATAATTTAATGACAAGGTAACCTAGACATGTTTTCTTTGAATATACGTACCCTGATCTATTAATATCATCCCATTAACATTAATAAAAACTTATTTAAAAAAAAAAGAGAAAAGGGGAGATAGACAGACTTCCATATGCACCCCAACTGGGATCCACGCAGCAACCCCCATCTGAGGCTGATGCAATCAACTGAGCAATTTTTAATGCATGAGGCTGATGTACTCAGACCAACCAAGGCAAGAAGGGTCTTTCGATGTATTTTTTATTTTTATCTGAAAGGAATTAAAATTTTCAATAGTAAAGTATATACTTGATATAAGTTAATAGATGTATTTGCTCTTGTAAAAATACTGGTCAAAAATATATTTGTTGTAAAGTCTGAATGAATAAAAGACAGCATCTGTGCATATATATGAGCTAAACTATTTGTACACTTCAAAAACAAACAAAAAAAAAACAGAATTAAGCATATATTTTATTTACCAGAATTTGTACTGACTTTACTAATTACATTAGCACTTTAGGAAAAGTATTTTCTCAATAAAAATTTTACCGCATACAAAAAAGTCAATGAAAGATGCCAACAGTTTCAAGTTTAGTAACCATACATTATAAGTTTAGAAAACACTGCAAAAAATGTATTTTATTTTATTTTTTAATTTATTCTATTTACAGAGATTTTATTGTTGCCTCAATTGCATTCCTCCTCCCCCATATTCCCCTCAACATCTCCATTGTCCCATCCCAACAGCTCCCTCCCCCTCTTCCCTTCAGGTGTAATTCCATTCCTCAATTCACATTGTTCCTTGGATTCCTCAAATGAGTGAAGTCATATATTTTTCTTTCTCTGCCTGGCTTATTTCACTTAACATAATAGTTTCCAGGTCTATCCATGTTGTTGCAAAAGGTAATATTTCCTTCTTTTTCATGTGCCCATAGTATTCCATTGTGTATATGTAACACTGCTTTTTAATCCACTTGTCCATTGACAGACATTTGGGCTGTTTCCAGATCTTCACTATTGTGAACAATGCTATCATAAACATGAGGGTGCATTTCTCCTTTTGAATCAGTGATATGGTCTTCTTGGGATATATTCCTAAAAGTGGGATTACTGAGTCAAAAGGCAATTCCATTTTTAATTTTTTGAGAAATCTCCAAACTGTTTTCCATAATGACTGCACCAGTCTGCATTCCCACCAGCAGCGCAGAAAAGGGTTCTCCTATCTCCTCATCCTAAACAGCACCTATTGTGTGTTGTTTTGTTAATAAGCACCATTCTGACTGGTGAGAGGTGATATATCATTGTGGTTTTAATTTGCATTTCTCTAATCATTAGTGATGTTGAATATTTTTTCATTTGTCTATTGGCCATCTCTATGTCCTCTTTGGAGAAGTGTCTATTCATTTCTTTTGCCTATTTTTGATTGGATTGCTTGTCTTCCTGGTGTTGAGTTTTACAAGTTCTTTATAAATTTTGGTTATTAACCCCTTATCAGACATATTGTCGAATATGTTCTCCAATTGTGTGGTTTGTCATTTTATTCTGTTCATATTGTCCTTACCAAAGCTTTTTAGTTTGATATAGTCCCATTTGTTTACCCTGTCTTTTATTTCACTTGCCCATGGAGAAAAATCAGCAAATATATTGCTGCGAGAGATGTCGGAGAGCTTATTGCCCATGTTTTCTTCTAAGATGCTTATGGTTTCACGAATTACATTTAAGTCTTTTATCAATTTTGAGCTTATTTTTGTGAATGGTATAAGTTGGTGGTCTAGTTTCACTTTTTTGCAGGTAACTGTCCAATTTTCCCAGCACCATTTGTTAAAGAGACTGTCTTTACTCCACTGTATGCTCTTACCTCCTTTGTCAAATATCAATTGTCCATATAGGTGTGGGTTTATTTCTGGGTTCTCTGTTATGTTCCATTGATCTATATGGCTGTTCTTATGCCAGTACCAAGCTGTTTTGAGTACATTGGCTTTGCAGTATAACTTGTTATCAGGATGTGTGATAACTCCCACTTTATTCTTCATTTTCAAGATTGCTGAGGCTATTCGTGTTCTCTTTTGGTTCAATATAAATTTTTGGAATATGTGTTCTATATCTTTGAAGTAAGTCATTGGTATTTTAATCGATATTGCATTGAATTTATAAATTGCTTTGGGTAAATATGGACATTTTAATGCTGTTTATTCTTCCTAACCATGAGCACGGTATATGCTTCCACTTGTTTGTATCTTCCTTGATTTCCTTTATCAATGTTTTGTAATTTTCTGAGTACAAGCCTTTAACCGCCTTGGTTAAATTTACTCCTAGGTACTTTTTTTTTATTTATTTTTATTTTTTGTGCAATAGTGAAGAGGATTGTTTCCTTAATTTTTTTTCTGAGAGTTCATTGTTGGTGTATAAAAATGCCTCTGATTTCTGTATATTAATTTTTTATCCTGCCACTTTGCTGAATTATTTATCAGGTCCAGTAGTTTCTTGACTGAGAATTTAGGGTTTTCTATATACCGTATCATATCATCTTCAAATAATGATAGTTTTATTTCTTCTTTTCCAATTTGGATGCTTTTTATTTCTTCTTCTTGTCTGATTGCTGTAGCCAGGACTTCCAGTACTATCTTGAATTAGAGTGGTGAAAGGGGCACCCCTGTTTGTAATCATAGAGGGATTGCTTTTAATTTTTGCCCATTAATTATGATGTTGACTGTGGGTTTTTCATAGATGGCCTTTATCATGTTGAGGTATGTTCCCTGTATTCCCACTTGGCTGAGAGTTTTGATCATGAATGGGTGCTGGATTTTATTAAATGCTTTTTCTGCATCTATTGAAATTATCATGTGATTTTTCTCCTTCTTTTCTCTTTTGTTTATGGGATGAATCACATTGATTGATTTATGAATATTGTACTATCCTTGCCTCCCTAGAATAAATCCCACTTGACCATGATATATGATTTTTTTCATATATTGCTGGATCTGGTTTGCTAATATTTTCTTGAGGATATTAGCATCTGAATTCATCAAGGAAACTGGCCTATAATTTTTTTCTTTATGTTCTCTTTACCTGGTTTGGAATCAGAAATATGCTTGCCTCATAAAAGCAGCTTGGAAGTCTCCTTCCTCTTGAATTTTTTGAAATAGTTTCAGAAGAATAGGAGTTAGTTCTTTGAATCTTTGGTAGAATTCACCTGTGAACCCATAAGGCCCAAGACCTTGGTTTGTTGGTAGGTTTTTGATAACTGTTTCAATCTCATTTGTTGTAATCGGTCCTTTAGATTTTCTGATTCTTCCAGAATGATTTTTGAAAGATGTTTCAAGGAATTTGTCCATTTCACCTAGGTTGTCTTACTTTTTGGCATACAGTTCTTTATAGTATTTTCTTACAATATTTTGTATTTTTGTTGTGTCAGTTGTTATTTCTCCACTCTCATTTCTAATTTTATTTATTTGAGTCCTCTCTTTTTTTCTTGGTGAGTCTGGTTAAAGGTTCATTGATCTTGTTTACCCTTTCAAAGAAACAGCTCTTGGTTTCATTGATCCTCTGCATTGTTTCTTTAGCCTCTATGTCATTTATTTCCATTCTGATTTTTATTATTTTCTTCCTTCTACTACCTCTGGGATTTACTTGCTATTCTTTTTCTAGTTTTTTTAGATGCAGGGTTAGGTGGTTTATTTGAGATTTTTCTATATTTTAAGGTATGCCTGTAGTGCTATGAACTGCCCTCTCAGTACTGCTTTTGCTGTGTCCCATAAATTATGAGTTGTTGTATGCTCATTAACATTCATTTCTAGGAATTTTTAAATTTCTTCTTTGATCTCATCATTAGTCCATTTGTTATTTAATATCATGCTATTTAGTTTCCATGTGTTTGAGTATTTTTTAGCTTTTCTGTTGTGGTTGATTTCTAGTTTCATGCCACTGTGATCAGAGAAAATGCTTGATATGATTTCAATCTTTTTAAATTTGTTGAGACCTCTTTTATGTTCTAACATGTGGTCTATCCTAGAGAATGTACTATGAGCACTTGAAAAGAATGTATATTCTGCTGCTTTTGGGTGAAATGTTCTGAAGATATATATTAAATCCAGTTGATCTAGTGTGTCCTTTAAGTCTGCTGTTTCTTTGTTATTTTTTATTTTTGAGGATCTATCTAGTGATGTTAGTGGGGTATTAAAATCTACTATTATGGTATTTGCTATTGATCTTGCCCTTTATATCCATCAAAGTCTACTTTATATATTTAGGTGCTCCTACATTAGGTGTGTAGATATTTATAATGGTTTTATCTTCCTGTTGGATTGCTCCCTTTATCATTATGTTGTGATCTTCTTTATCTCTTACTATATTTGTTTTAAAGTCCATTTTGTCTGATATAAATATTGCTACCCCAGCTTTTTTCATTTGCATGAAATATATTTTTCCATCCTTTTACCTTTAGTCTATATATATTTTTTGTTTTGAGTTGTGTCTTTTGTAGACAGCATATATATGGGTCCTGTTTTCTTATCCATGCAGCTACCCTATGCCTTGTGATTGGATCAGTTAATGCATTTACATTTAAGGTTATTATTAATATGTAGTTGTTTATTGCCATTTTATTCTTTAAAACTGTCTTCCTCTTTTACTATATTATTTTCTCCCTTTGATCTGTTTACACCAGGCTCCTTAACATTTCTTGCAGCATTGATTTGGTTGTAGTGAATTCCTTGAGTTTGTTTTTGTCTGAGAAGCTTTTTATTTCTTCTTCAATTTTAAATGATAGCCTTGCTGGATAAAGTAGTCTTGATTGTAGGCTCTTGTTCTGAATTACTTTGAATATTTTTGCCATTCCCTTCTGGCCTCAAGTATTTCTGTTGAGAAGTTGGATATCATCCTTATGGGGGCCCTTTGTAGGTGATAGCCTTCATTTCTCTAGCAGCTTTTAATATTTTCTCTTCATCACTTAGCTTTGGTATTTTAATTATGATGTGTCTTGGTGTAGGTTTTTTTGGATTTCTCTTTAATGGAGTTCTATGTGCTTCTTGAACTTGTGAGACCCTTCCTTGCATCAATTTAGGGAAGTTTTCAGTTATGATTTGATTGAATAAAGTTTCTATCCCTTGTTATTTTTCTACTTCTTCAGGAACCCCTATGATGTAGATGTTATTTCTCTTCATGTTGTCACAGAACTCTCTTAGAATTTCCTCAGACTTTTTGAGTCCCTTTTCTTTTTGCTGCTCTGCCTTCTTGCTTTCATTTATCTTGTCCTCTAACTTGTTGATTTGATCCTCAGCTTCATCCATCCTGCTTTTAATTTTTTTCATTGTGGTCTTTATTTCTGATATTGTACTTGTCATTTCTGACTGATTCTTTTTATTATTTCAATGTCCTTTTTAATATTTGCTATCTTTTTATTTAGGTGCTTGCTGTGTCCATCTATTGCTGATCTATTTTTAATATTCATTATAATTTATCAACCATCCTCAGCAATGGATACATGAGCTCTTTCAAAGTCCCTGCTTTCACCAAGAGTGCTGTAATAAACACCTTCAAACACATCCCTCCTAGGACCTTTGTGAATGTATCTGAAGTGAGATGTCTGGGTCAGAGACTGTCTAGTTCCATGCACTTATTGCTGTTATTTTACATGGCTAAGTCACTACATCATTGCAGTCTTTCACTAGCTGTCTGTGAGGGACTCAGATGCTTTCCCACATTCTCACGGTATTTGGAATTACCAACATTTCTTATTCTTACCAATCTGATAAAGGTAAAATTGTTGTTGTTGTTGTTGTCATTTTCATTTTCATTTCTTTGATTACTAATGTGGTTGAGCATACACTTGTTTTCATGTTAGCATTTCAGATTTTTCCCTCATTACTTATTGACTTATATACTGTGCTTATTTTTTCTAGTGGATTTCTCATCTTTTTCTTGTTAATTTGCACCCATATTTTGTATTTTCTAATTTTAATTCTGTATTGTATTTAGATCATGTAGATGTCTTCACCAGGCCTGTAATCCTCTGTTAACCATGTCTGAGGAGCCTTTTGTTAAACAGAAATCCTTATTATTGATTTAGACAAACCCATATATCTTTCACTATATGGTATATGTGTGCTTTGAGAGTCTATCTGATATTATGGAAAACATCCTACATTTTTTCTCAGTTTTACAGTTTTACCTTTCACATTTGGGCTCTACTCTCTGTGTAGTTTATCTTGACATATGGAGCATTTTTCTACAGTTTGTGAGCCCATTTTCCCAGCCCAACACTTGGTTTTCTGATCACCAACTTCACATGGGGAGAGAGGCATTTCCCAGATCAGTAAGCAATTCCTGGGGCAGCATCAGGGTGTCCAAGAATTCAACTCAATTCTGACACTATCTACCCAGCTATAGCATTAGATTCCACAGTTAAGCAACAATCCCACATGACCATCTCCTCTACTTCACATGCCAGTTATAAGTTCAGGTTATCACCTGTGCTCTGACCAACAAGCTACAGATTGGAAGTTTGCATCACCTCCTCCTTGGATTTCAAACACTAGCCACAAGTCTAAATTGTAACTTATACTTCTGACAGACTGGCTACAAATAGGAGGTTTCCACAGGTTTGATTAATTTTCTAGAGTAGTCACAGAACTCAGAGAAACATTTACTTACTGTATTATGGGTTTGTTATAAAATCATATAACTCAAAACAGCCCAATAGAATAGATGCCTAGGACAAGGTATGGGGAAAAGGTATGGAGCTTCCTCTGTTCTCTAAGCACACCACTCTTCAACAAATCTCCATATGTTCATCAACCAGGAAGATCTCCAAAATCAGTTATTCTGTGTTTTTATGAAGGCTTCTTTACAAATGCATTATTGATTAAATTATTAGACATTGATTCAATCTCCAGCCCCTCTTCTCTCCTAGGGTCAGGGGTAGGACTAAAAATTTTAAACCTCTAATCACATAGAGTTGGTTCTCTTGGCAATCTCTTCTCTTCCAATGGTGCTTTCTAAAAGCCAACTCATTAACCGAACAAAAGATGCCTTTATCACTCTCAACATTTAGAAAATTCCAGAGGTTTTAGCAGCTGTGAGCCAGAAATCCAATATTTATGAGAAACATATACATCACAATACCATACCAACCTACTCCTGATTTTTAGCGCTACTTTTATCATAAATGAAGCTTTCAGGTACATTTGTCTATTGGTATTATCTCTATTTTCCACATTGATGCATTTTTCTATCTCTGTACTAATATTAATATACATTGTTTTTATCATAAATTATAACATTCCTTTATATCTAGCAAAACCCATACTTTGCTCTTCTCTTTCAAAATTGACTTAACCATTTTTGAACACTATTTTCACTTAGAATATTTGTTAGTATAATTGCATAGAATTTATAAATTAATTCAAAAAGACATCTATACAAGTTTAGCCTTCTCCATCATAAATCCAGTATAATTCTCCATTTATTTATGCCTTACTAATACTCAAACACTGCTTGTGTGGAGAGATGCCATTGATTCTTCATAATTAAGCTTGGATCTAACAACATACCAGAATTCTTTGTTTTGTTCTATGAATGTCTGTAAAAACTATTGGGTTATCAATGCAGATGAATATATGAATATCCTTAAGGAATACATTTTATCTTTTCTTATTCACTTTTTTTATTTTCCCATCCACCATTTATTTATTAAGGATATTTAATGCTATGTTAAATAACCATGGTTACAACAGCATTATTTTTTCTGGTCTCAAAAGCAATACAACATGTTTCTCCATTATATAAGATGATTGTGTGTGGACTTTGTCAAGTTAAGGAAATTGACTTCTAGTCAGTTTTCTAAGTATTTTTATCACAAGTAAGTGTCAGACTATCAAATGCTGTTTTGTTTTACATCTCTTGAAATAATCACACTTCTTTTTTAGTCTATAAATATAATGAGTTACATTGATAGAATCTAAAGTTAAAACCTTTTTGTATTTCTAAAATCAAGCTGATTTGTTTTTTAATATGATGTTGAATTTGATTAACTGATATTTTATTTTGGACTCAGCTTATAAAATAAACTTTTGTTTATACAGAAGGCAAAAAATAAATGCAAAATTTGTGTGAGCATGTGTGATTTAGAATATGACCACTCAGTAGTCACAAGAAAGAAGCCTGAGAACATGACTATTTTCTTTCTTCCATGTTTCATTTTGTCCATGTGGTATGTTCTGCCACCTACATGTAAACTTATTCTTAAATATTTAAGTAGAGAATATTGAAAAGAAAATCGCATTAACACATGCTAAGTAAAATAATAATAATAAAGTGATTCCTAGCATTAATTCACCACTCCAGAAGTTAGGAAAACTAATGTCAAACTACAAGCACATTTAAACTAATGTGGTGATGTTTTAAGGTAATCCTACCAGAATCCTAGAGCTGACTTGCTTCCACTCCTAATGATCTATTAGCTATAAAATTGAAGTATGGAGGGATACAGTATATAAAATAATTTAAAAAGTAGTCTATTAGAAACCCTCTGCGCCCTACACCTATCACTGGAAAGGTACTGGGACCAAGGTGAGTCTGTTCTGGCATAGTCTGGAATGTGTGGGTTCTTGATTTTGTGCAGGAAAGATTTCACAATGTGAGACCAGGTGATTTTGAGAGTGCATTTATTAAATTTGATGGAGTGAAATAAAAGAAAACCTTAAGTAGAAGAGGTAACAGGAGAGAACCCAGGAGCTGCTTTGGCCCCTTGGAAATGTGAAGAGCTAAGCCTAGGTGAGGCTGCCCTGGTCCTTTAGAAAGAAAGTCATACAGGCAGAAGAAGTGAGCCAACTGGGCTGCACGGACACAGGTAACAAGTTACAGAGACAAAAGAAGGGTGCTTGGAGACAGGTTTAGAGGGTTAGCCCAAGATGAGGTGCTGCTGCCCACTGCTCCTCTGGTTACAAGTCTTTTGGGGACCTTTAGATATCAGGAGAAGAAAAGCAAAGATACATGCCTGAAGAAAAAAGTGGAGAAGGCATCAGCATGCTCTGAAGAAAGACAACATGTGCACTGGGTTCTCTCTCTTAAGGGTTTTTATCTGTTTTCCAAAGGCGGGAATTTTAAGCAAGGTCTCTGGGGAAGATCTCAATAGAATATTCATCAACTTTTCAGGTGTGTTTTTTAATATGCTAATTCATTAAAATAGTGTATAGAGGAGTCAGGGTCATTCTTGAGTCAGTTTCACTTTCAAAGAATGTCACTGAAGAGGGACCAGGGACCAAGGCAGGTCTGTGCCCCAGCATGGTCTGGAATGTATAAACCATTTTCTCCTAACTGTCCTTGGTTAGAGAAAATAAAACCTTGTGATTTATTATCTGGCTGTAAATCCCTTGGCCATTTAACTGTCTGTCTGTTTCCCATTCCACTTTCTAAAAAATTATCCTGTCTCATACCTACCACCAACTTTCCCTACAAAAGATTTGAACTGTTCCTGCTGAAGTCTGCCTTTGCAAATAAAAGCACTGTCATCAGTCACTAGGAAACAAAACTAAACACATGTGCATCGAGTGACTGCTGTATTCAGGACATCAGCACACTGAGGATGCTCTGTTATAAAAAGATACATAGTAAGGAATTTCAATATGGGCTACTGTTGAAATTGCAAGTGGTATTTGAGCAGAAAGCAGAATTCAGACATCAACACTGAACCTTCACTTCTTTTGAGAACACTTTCTGTAATATACTGAAATGAAGCTCAGTGAACAAGAAAACTCCAAACAAGAATTAATGAATGGTTTAATCAAGTCATGTATGTTTTTTTGCATTCTAGCTAAGTGCTGATCACTGAGACTGCAAAGATGATCACACACTTTTTCTAAATTCCAACTCTTAAAAACACACAAACATACCTTGTTTTGCTGTGCTTTGTTTTATTGAACTACAAATATTGTACTTTTTACAAATTGAAGGTTTGTGGCAACCCTGCATCAACAAAGTCTATTGTTGCTCTTTTCCCAAAAGGCTTAGATAATGGTTAGCATTTTTAACAATGAAGTATTTTTAATTAAATTAAGTACATATTTTAGACATAATATTAGTGCACACGTATTAGACTACAATATGGCATAAACATAACTTTTATATGCACTGGGAAACCAAAAAATTTACATGCCTTGCTTTATTGTGGTGGTCTGGAACCAAATCCACAATATCTCTGGGGTCTGCCTATAGTGTGAGAAAGAACTACAGCAAACAGCTAATAATAATAATGAAGATAACCATGCAATGTAATGATGCTAACAATACATGGGGTGATACTGGGGCAGAAGAGATTTGCAACCTAGACAAAGAAACAGTCAGCAAAGTGTCCCATGGAAGACACCTGAGCTTATGTTTGAAGAAGTAAAAGTTAGGTAAGTGAAGACAGTGCCTGTATGTGTGTGTTGATACAGAAGCAGTGGTGAGGAAACAGAAAGTTCCAGATAGAAGGTATAATATATGTAAAGTTCCAGAAGAAAGAGAGCCTACACGTGTTTGGGCAACTGGAAATGAATTCCTCACTAAGGCTCTGGAGTGAAAGAAGTCCCTGTACATTAGGCAAAGGTAATTGGTCTGTTACTAAAGGCTAAGGGAAGCCATTGGAGATGATCAGTATAAGAATGGCATTAGCAGTGAGAAACTGCCTGCCTGGACATGAGCTTCTCATAAAGACCATTATCTTAAAACGCTCTTCCCCACTGACTTCTTTTTGTTCCAGGATACAGTAGGTCCCATAAAACTTTCTTCCCCTACTATGGAACAGCACTTCCTCTTTTGAAACATTACCAAATCGCTTGCCTGTCCCCTTGCAGCCAAATGTGCAGAAGATCAATTAGAAAATCTTCCTCCAAACACCCAGCTTAATAGAAATGTGCCAATCAAGATTGTTTCAGTGTTTCCTATTTTTACTCTGGAAAACTGACTCTCCCTTTTATACCTTTGACACTCCACTGAAACCAATGAGACAAAAATTGGGTCCCGCTCTGCAAGTTTATGAATAAAAACTTGTGTTACTTTTGTCTCAGATGTATGTAGATGCCACAGAATAGAAGGTAGACTGAGGGTGAGGGCATGGTTAGACTGAAGGCTAGAAGACGAATGAAGACACAGATGCTCTAATGAGGTGAGGAAGTGTTATAAAGTAGCCAATACACAATTCTGCAGGTTTTCATAGAGGCACCAAGTCCAAATAAGTTTTTGAAGAGTTTTATTAAAGGAGGAAATTATTTAAATATGCCAGTCTCATATAGTTTACACGGGGCTGTCCCAAATCGTGTGTGTCCCTGTAATATTCTAGGGGCTGGTTATATACCTTTAATAATACATGGGCAGGGAAAAAGCCTGACATCATGGCATAAGCTTATACCTTTTGTTTTCTCCTATACAGGTTTGGGAAAAGGATGAAGGGAGGGGGATAGAACACAATTCATTAACAAGTTTATAACATCTGTCTATAGAATTCATAAAAAGACGCTTCTACACATTAAAACTCACAAGGCAACACAATGGTAAAAATGTCACTTTACATACCAGAAGACATTCTTAGATGTTCTAGTGTTTATTTGCTATTCCTTTGTTCAGAGATACACACATTAACTACATGCTTTCAGGAGGGAAGAGGTCGTTTTCATGGGACAAATGCTGTAATGACCCATTAATATAAGGAAAGGTTTAATTTAATCTTTCTCTGCCTGCACCTGGATAGCTATTCACCCATTTCCCCACAGGTGTGGTGAAAGATCAGAAAATCCAAGTCTCCTTCCCCTTTCCATTTACAACACAATGCCATTGGCCATCTTGGTTTTATGCTAATCACACAAGTACAGAGATCATTTACAAAATCTCTCTGTATGCCTAGCCCAAATTAATAAAATGTTTTTTAAGCTTCCTAAAATACTAATATTAATTCTATAGCCTTTGGTACTTTACAACAGAAGGAAGGGAGAAAGAGAAGGCTCTTAAACAAGACACAACAATAGGCATTAAAAGATGCAGAAAAAGTCAACTAACACAAAAAAGGAAGAATCAAAGTTACTGATTTCCAGACGTAAAGTTTAATGTTCTTTGAATGAATGTGTTAACCAGAACACGTCTGTTTGTGAATAATCAAATTAAGCTTTTTAAATAATAGTTAGAGGAAATATTGTAAACCACTTTCTTTTTTTTTATAATAAATTTTTTTTATTAATGGTAATGGGATGACATTAATAAATCAGGGTACATATATTCAAAGAAAACATGTCTAGGTTATTTTGTCATTAAATTATGTTGCAAACCCCTCGCCCAAAGTCAGACTGTCCTCCGCCACCCTCTATCTAGTTCTCTGTGCCCCTCCCCCTCCCCCTAAGTCTCTCCCTCCCTCCCTCCCATGTCCTCCCTCCCCCCACCCTTGGTAACCACCACACTTTTGTCCATGTCTCTTAGTCTCATTTTTATGTTCCACCAATGTATGGAATCATGTAGTTCTTGTTTTTTTCTGATTTACTTATTTCACTCCTTATAATGTTATCAAGATCCCACCATTTTGCTGTAAATGATCTGATGTCATCATTTCTTATGGCTGAGTAGTATTCCATAGTGTATATGTGCCACATCTTCTTTATCCAGTCTTCTATTGAAGGGCTTTTTGGTTGTTTCCATGTCTTGGCCACTGTGAACACTGCTGCAATGAACATGGGGCTACATGTGTCTTCACGTATCAATGTTTCTGAGGTTTTGGGGTATATACCCAGTAGAGGGATTGCTGGGTCATAAGGTAGTTCTATTTGCAGTTTTTTGAGGAACCACCATACTTTCCTCCATAATGGTTGTACTACTTTACAGTCCCACCAACAGTGAATGAGGGTTCCTTTTTCTCCACAGCCTCTCCAACATTTGCTATTACCCGTCTTGTTGATAATAGCTAATCTAACAGGGGTGAGGTGGTATCTCATTGTAGTTTTGATTTGCATTTCTCTAATAACTAATGAAGCTGAGCATCTTTTCATATATCTGTTAGCCATTTGTATCTCTTCCTGGGAGAAGTGTCTGTTCATGTCCTCTTCCCATTTTTTTATTGGATTGTTTGTTTGTTTGTTGTTGAGTTTTATGAGTTCTTTGTATATTTTGGATATTAGGCCCTTATCTGAGCTGTTGTTTGAAAATATCATTTCCCATTTAGTTGGCTGTCTGTTTATTTTTATATCAGTTTCTCTTGCTGAGCAAAAACTTCTTAGTCTGATGTAGTCCCATTCATTTATCTTTGCCTTCACTTCTCTTGCCATTGGAGTCAAGTTCATAAAATGTTCTTTAAAACCCAGGTCCATGAGTTTAGTACCTATGTCTTCTTCTATGTACTTTATTGTTTCAGGTCTTATATTTAGGTCTTTGATCTATTTTGAATTAATTTTAGTACACGGGGACAGGCTGTAGTCGAGTTTCATTCTTTTGCATGTGGCTTTCCAGTTTTCCCAACACCATTTGTTGAAGAGGCTTTCTTTTCTCCATTGTGTGTTGTTGGCCCCTTTATCAAAGATTATTTGACCATATATATGTGGTTTTATTTCTGGGCTTTCTATTCTGTTCCATTGGTCTGAGTGTCTATTTTTCTGCCAATACCATGCTGTTTTGATTATCGTGGCCCTATAATATAGTTTAAAGTCAGGTATTGTAATGCCCCCAGCTTCATTCTTTTTCCTTAGGATTGTTTTGGCTATTCGGGGTTTTTTATAGTTCCATATAAATCTGATGATTTTTTGTTCCATTTCTTTAAAAAATCTCATAGGGATTTTGATGGGAATTGCATTAAATTTGTATATTGCTTTGGATAATATGGCCATTTTGATTATATTTATTCTTCCTATCCAAGAACAAGGAATATTTTTCCATCTCATTGTATCTTTTTCGATTTCTCTTAACAATGCTTTGTAATTTTCATTATATAGGTCTTTTACGTTCTTTGTTATGTTTATTCCTAGGTATTTTATTTTTTTTTGTTGCAATCGTGAAGGGGATTATTTTTTTTTTTGAGTTCGTTTTCTAATATTTCATTGTTGGTATATAGAAAGCCTATGGACTTTTGTATGTTAATTTTGTATCCTGCGACCTTACTGTATTGGTTTATTGTTTCTAATAATCTTTTTGTGGAGTCCTTCGGGTTTTCGATGTATAGGATCATATCATCAGCAAAAAGTGATACCTTTACTTCTTCTTTTCCAATATGGATGCCTTTTATTTCTTTGTCTTGTCTGATTGCTCTGGCCAGAACTTCTAGCACCACGTTAAATAAGAGTGGAGAGAGTGGACAACCCTGTCTTGTTCCTGATTTAAGGTGGAAAGTCCTCAGTTTTATGCCATTTAATATGATGTTGGCTGATGGTTTATCATATATGGCCTTTATCATGTTGATATATTTTTCTTCTATACCCATTTTGTTGAGAGTCTTAAACATAAAATTGTGTTGTATTTTATCAAAAGCCTTTTCTGCATCTATTGATAAGATCATGTGGTTTTTGTTCTTTGTTTTGTTGATATGGTGTATTACGTTAACCGTTTTGCGTATGTTGAACCATCCTTGAGATTCTGGGATGAATCCCACTAGATCATGATGTATTATTTTTTTAATATGTTGTTGTATTCGGTTTGCCAGTATTTTGTTTAGTATTTTTGCATCTGTATTCATTAGAGATATTGGTCTGTAGTTTTCTTTCTTTGTGCCATCCTTGCCAGGTTTTGGAATGAGGGTTATGTTGGCCTCATAAAATGTGTTTGGAAGTATTGCTTCTTCTTCAATTTTTTGGAAGACTTTGAGTAGAATAGGAACCAAGTCTTCTTTGAATGTTTGATAGAATTCACTAGTATAACCGTCTGGGCCTGGACTTTTATTTTTGGGGAGGTTTTTAATAGTTTTTTCTATTTCCTCCCTGCTGATTGGTCTGTTTAGGCTTTCTGCTTCTTCATGACTCAGTCTAGGAAGGTTGTATTGTTCTAGGAATTTATCCATTTCTTCTAGATTGTTGTATTTAGTGGCATATAATTTTTCATAGTATTCTACAATAATTCTTTGTATATCTATGATGTCTGTGGTGATCTCTCCTCTTTCATTTTGGATTTTATTTATTTGAGTCCTGTGCCTTATTTCCTTGGTGAGTCTTGCCAAGGGTTTGTCAATTTTGTTGATCTTTTCAAAGAACCAGCTCCTTGTTTTATTGATTTTTTCTATAGTTTTTCTGTTCTCTATTTCATTTATTTCTGCTCTGATTTTTATTATCTCCTTTCTTCGGCTGGTTTTGGGTTGTCTTTGTTCTTCTTTCTAGTTCCTTAAGGTGAGTAAACCACTTTCAAAAAGCAAAATATATGACCAGGTAGAGCTGTTGTCCCAATACACCAGCATGTGGTTTTGATCCCCAGTCAGAACACATAAAAGAATCAACCAATGAATGCATGAATAAGTTGAACAATAATCAAGTTTCTCTCTTTCTCCCTTCCTCTCTCTCTCTTAAAAAAAAAAAAAGTCACTTAAAAAATACCATGAACTAAATGCATACAAAATTAATTCACAAGATTTTTAAAGTAGGCCTTCCAATTTTAAAGCAAAATAAGGAGAAGTGATGGTTTCCTTGCCCTTAGAATCTCACATGCAGAATGAATTGTCAAGTCAGGCAGCCTGTGGGGCATCCACAGCGCCTGGAGACTACAGAGGGTTCCTGGACAGAGGGTTCAAAGGAAATGTAAGACTTCTCATCCAGCACCTCAGCTTCCAACAGAGTCTGTGACCTGGCCAGGCATATTAATTCCATAAGGTGTGATGACATTTGGAGTTGGATTTTCTTTTTCACCCTTCCTTTTCAATGTCACTGGTCCCCTGATAACTGTGTTCACATTACTGTTCTGCTGGGGGGGTTTTCTGCTCAACTGGTTGTTTATTCACTCTTAGACTGTGAGTTCTTTCCAGGTAAGGGACTGAATCTGAATTTTCTCTCTCTCTGCCTCGCTTTCTGCCCCTCTTTTTCTACTTCTCAGTTTTGCTTTATGTAAGGCCAGTAACCACAGCCACTGTCACAGCTGCCTCACCAATGCAGGTTCGCATAGAATTCAGACAGACGATAACGAAACAATGGAGCCAAGAACTGGTGGGCCATTAGCTTTAATCCTAGCTTGCACCCGACAGGCAAGAAATGCACACAGTGGGAAAACACTTTTCTTTCTATTCAGGCTCCCAAAGCCACTGACTTATCCAAGTTTCCTAGAATCAAAGGTTTCCACCTCACCAGCCTTACTCACCTCTGTTTTCCATCTCCTTCTCTCTGCACAAACTGGCTTCTCCCTCAGCACTCCACCATTTTGGCTGCTTCTCCTGGCCTCCTCCACATGGCCTTTCTCTGCTCTCTCCTCTAATGCTAATCTCAGGAACTGGGAGAGCAAGCTCCCAGTCTGCCCCATTTTATAATGTAGAAATCAAAACCTTTAATCCAATATACAAACAAGGAAGTCTCTGATACAAAGTCACTTATCTGAGGTATAATGGGATTTCTCATAAGAGTGCACCATCCCACATCATGCAATCAGTCAAGGGTGTGGGAAAAAGCTTAGTCTTAAAACTAAGCTTTAGGCTGTAACAACCTGCCCTGCTTACAGCCTGTCCCCCACACCCAATACAAACTATAAGCGAGCAAAGATATATATCATATTTAAAAACTTATTTGACCAACAGTTAGCATAGGTAGTCTGCTTCCTTAGAGTATATTTCTCACATAAAAATGTCAGATCATTCAAAATATATAGCAAACTACAGTATGCTCAGAGATTAAGATAGATGAAGTCAGCATTCACTATCATTTATCCTTGCCAATTCAACTCTCTGAAGAGTTGGGAAGAATGGGACTGCTATCCATATGCACAGTCATGCAAGTGGCCATTGCATGTGTGAGCCTCTGTGCCAGATTTGGGCTCCTTACATAAGTGTCTACCACATCCAAAAACATATTTAAGCTTTCCCAGCCAACCTAGTCTAGGGGAAAATTCAGCAGACATTGTAGAGGTACTCTCACAATTTATTCCCTCAAATTCTTTGAACAATCTGAAAACATGGCACAAGTTGGAAAGCTAGCTGATGGATGGAAATGTAAATATAAAATTTTAATAAAGGCTCTTCCTTTTCACTTAAAAGGAGATGGTAAATATTTCATGCCCTTCTCAGCAGGGCTTCAAGCACCTGGTACCCTTAGTGAGGTATTCTTCACCTTCACCAAAAAGCTAACACTGTTTTGTAATATTTCATAATATCTAAACTTAACCCAGCTCTACCAAAGTACACAGTGAACACCCAGACTTCCAGGGTCAAAAACACCACTCAATCATCTCAAGAATGCTGCATTTTGTTGTTTGTTTGTTTTTGGCCCAATATTTTTGACATATTAGACCAAAGCTCCAATTAATTGGATAATGCAGAGGATAAAGAGCAACTTTTGATTGCAAAAACATTGAAAACTATATTTCATCCAATGTGCTTGAAAATCTATTTTTCTTATAATGAAGTGCTGTGATTCTAGTGACTCTTCTAAGCTCTGGATAAGACTGGTACAGTTGTAAGGAAGAAGGGGATATAGCAAGATACAGCACAGAAACAAAGACAGCTGCAGAAGCTTACAGGAAAGTGAATGGGGAGTGGATAAGCTTTTCCCAATGTCAAAACTAGAATCTAGAATGACAGAAATCTTAAAACAGCCAAGCACTATGGTGGCTTTGAACAAGAAAAGCAAAAGAGTAGGTTTGTTAAATACCAAGTTAGGTCACCAAAGAATTCCATTCTTTAAGGAAAAAGTGAAGAGAGCCAAAACCAAGTTGGGAGACTGCAGAGTGACCACGAATGAAATAGGAACTGGCTTCATTCCACTGACTGGTGTAAAGCAATATTCAATCCTGTATGCCAGTAGCCTTGAGAGAAACCAAGAATCCCCTGAAACTTAAGAAACTTAAGGAAAAGTTTCCTATGGTGTCCACGAATGTGCTGCAGAGGACCTGAGGACCACCTAATCAACTCTACAGGCACTTAGCAAAGTAAATAAGCTTACAGTTTCTGGTCTTTAACTGTGTGATCTTGGAGAAAAGCTTTAATCTTTCTATATCTCAGTTATGGCATTTAATAGCACCTGACTTGTGTAATATTAGTCTGACTACTTTCTGAAGTCATTCAAGGTGTATGATACTTGATTCTGTTGCCAAATTATTTATAATGTTTGTCCTCCACCCTGTATATTCCCCCACACACAAAACAAACAAAAACAATAACCATATCTGAAATTATTGCTTCTCAAAGTACAGTATACCTAATGCACTACCATCTGACTGATTCTGGTAAGAGGAATGAAAGTCAACAACCACTTGGATATTTAAAGAAAAGCTGAGAGTGGATTAGAGGGTGAACTGGGGCTGAGCCTCTCTATGTTCTGCAACCTCATTCAGTCTCCCTCCAGGTGGCCCTGGTCCACCTCCAGGGGCATCCAATGTTTAACTTTCTTTGCCTTAGAGAACTAGGAAAAGGCCATATAAAGGTCATTGACGGCAGAGTGTGCAAGTATAGAATTACTTCTTTTGTTGGCCTGACCTGTGGTGGCACAGTGGATAAAGTGTCAACCTTGAATGCTGAGGTCACTATTTCGAAACCCTAGGTTACCTGGTCCAGGCACACATGGGAGTTAATGCTTCCTGCTCCCCCCCCACCTCTGTCTCTCTTCTCTAAAATGAATAAATAAAATCTTTAAAAAGTATTTTTTTTAAAAAAAGGAAGTAGAATTACAATTACTTCTTTTGCGTCAGACCTGTGTTTTAAGCCTTATCTTAGATGAGGAATAAAAGGCTCTCCATCCTGTTAAAGAGACATTAAACATAGAAGACATAGGAGGAGGTTAATAGCACTAATGCCACAGAGGTCACAGCCAATTGTCAGAGACTAACTACTCTGACTACCATGAAAGCTGGTCCCAACTCGGCCTATGGAAAATAATTAGACCTTCCTTTAATTAATCAGATGCATTCACAGTCTCAAGATTATCTATCACACAGAATATTGAAGATTATTATAAAGGGGGATGAAGACAGTATACTAATTTTAGATGGTAGCCTGGAAGTTCCTCTTTGAAAGAAAATCACAGTATTAAACTATAGCAGTCTCATCTGACCTTTTCTCCTAAAACAGAAAACAATTTAGTCGACTGGGGAATCAAGTTAAACGGTGCTTTTCTCAGTTTGGGCATCCCCTGTGATCCGCAGCTGAACAGGTCTCCACCTACTCCTAATGTATAAAATTCCTTAAGTAACAAACTAAGAATGGTCCACTGGCCCAGCTGATCTGAAAACCCTTCTGATTTTGACTTTTCTTTTTTTTTTTTTTTTTTGATAAAAAACACTGAATCAATCAACTCCAAGCACAGTGTCCTGAACTGAGACCAAACTGCCTCGATGAGAACTGCAAACGCAATCCCAGAAGCTTTTTGCGACTGGCTGGTGACAGGTAGAGCCCAACTCCCTCACGGCTTGTCATTTAGAGGGGAGCAGGGCCTGCCTACTGCTGGGGTCTGGTCAGTGGCTGCTCTGGGGAAAGCCTGTGTGATTAACGGGACGTCGCCAAAGCTAGTTCTCCTGAGCTGTGGGGGTCCAATGCCACCGTGTTCCCAACCCAGCCACTGCTCCTCTCTTCCCAGTGTGCATCCTCGAACACAATTCCCGGCAGCACTGGTAAAAACCAGAATGGAAGACAGAAAGTGTGTGCCTGCCTGTCTTTATTCTGAGGTTTTAAAAATGGTTCTTCCTAATAGGAAGCCAAAGCATCAGAAAGCCACAGGGCAGTCAAGCTTGGGAAGGCCAGAGCCTTGGGCCTAGAAGGCTCCCCTCTGTTGGTAGTGATTCAGCCTTTACAGATGACAGCTCTTCTCATTTCAGACTCTGGGAGCAGCAGGTGATAGATCAACAGGGTCAGAAGTGATGAGCTAATGGAAGAATAACAGTTCACAGTTGGAGTGTTGGGGCTAGGCTGCAGGTCACGGGGGATTAGGAGAAGTAAGCTTGAATGGCAAAGTGGTCCACCCTTAGGGCATCGCTGGTGCAGAGATCCTCCGTTCTGTTGTAGTAAAGACTATAATAGAGAAGCAGCCAAGATGGCTGAGAGTTGAAGGAGAAGCCAGTTTGTGCAGGGAGGAGATGAGGAACAGAGGTGAATAAGACCGGTGAGGTAGAGCAATAGTTCTATCAAAAGGGATAATACAGGAAGAAGAAAGATGGCAATGGAGTAGGCGGATGTACCAACTTCCACCTCCCAGAACCAGAGTGGATTAAAAAATAATTTTAAGAACCATCATATGAAAAAACCAACTTTGGACTAAACTAAGAGGACTCTTCAGCCAAGGAACACTGAAGAAGCCACACTGAGACTGGTAGGAAAAGCAGAAACATGGAGGGGGCTGCCCAACTTCCTGGAGCAAACAGCAGCCGGGAGCGACTCACATGGCTGGAAGTGAATTTAGCAGAGAGGGGAGGATCCGGAGTCCCAGGAACAAAGCCCCAGCCTGCAGCCCCAGAACCTAGAAGAGGCATACGAACAGTATTTAGCTGGAAACAAGACAGGATACTGTTTGTGAGAGACTGATTTCTCAGACCCAGGATTCTTCTTAAAGGGACTGCGCAGAAAACCTCTCTCACAACCACTCACCTGGGGCTGTGGGGGATGGGGAGAGAGGAGAGGACTGGAATAGCAGGAAGAGAGGGTAATCTAGGAGGTACAAGGAGAAACATTTTCAGAGACAGCCACCCTAACCCTTGGGATGAGTCACTCCTGAAATCTGAAGTGAATATTTCCTCTGGAAACAGCAATACCAGCAAAAGGAAGCAGGATACCAGCCAAACAAGCTCTCCTGCAGCACTCAGAGCAGAGTCGCTTAGAAGAAGGGAGCTTTCAGGACTACAGTAGTGAGTCTTAGGGACTAAGCTGCAGGGCCCCCACCCACGTGGCTGAGGGCTCCCCTGAGGGCAGGTGGCAGCAGGACACGGAAGTGTGGTTCTGTCGGCAAGGGCAGAAGCCAGCTGGGCACCACTGAGGCCCAGGTGTAAGCTCAGTCTTAACCAGTAGGGGAGGAGGGGATGCGCAAAAGTGGTCAAGCCCAGCTGCGGGCCACCTGCAATCCAGCCTGCAGGGGAAGGGCAGGAGCCCTGGAAGGGTCAGAGACCACCCTTGAGCAAGGGTGCAGGAGCACAGCCTTGCCCCACCCATCGAACCGAGGCTTGTGGCCTGACTTGGGAGCCAGCCCCTCCTGTGGGGGTGGAGCAAAAAGCCCAGAACAGGTAGAGTCTCACTACTGAGTGTGGGCATGCAGTCCCACCCAGCCTGTGGAGCCAAGGCTTACAGCCGTCCCACAAGCAGGCTCCTCCTGCAGGGGTGAGGCAAAAGCCCAAAATCAGGTGGAGAACCACAGCTGAGCAAAGGCTCTCACCCCTGCCCTCAGGACCAAGCATAATGCCACCCACAAGGGCGGGGTGAAGGCCAAGGCCGCCAAGGCTTGTACAACTGAGCATGTGATCACAGCCACTCCTGTGAAGGAGAGGTGGAAACCACAGCAACAGCCCCACTGAGCAGGCACTGGCAATGTCCATATCCAAATGCCCTAGGCAGCAAAAGCAGAGGGGTGGCAGGCCTGCAGACAGACCACACCTAGGGAACACAGAGGCCACACCCAGTAGACTCCAGGGGCCGAAACCTCCTTTTACACAGACAAAATGAGAAGGAAGAGAAATGCAACACAAATAAATCAAGAGAAATCCTCAGAAAAGGACCTGAATGAGTCAGATATAACAAAATTACCAGACGCAGAGTTTAAAATAATTATTGTTAGGATGCTCAAAAATATTAGAACAACAATAGATGGTCAATATGAACACCTAAATAAGGAGATAGCAAATATAAAAAAGGACATTGAAATGATAAAGAAAAGAATCAGTCAGAAATGAAAAATACAATATCAGAAATGAAGAACACAATAAAAGGAATTAAAAGCAAGATGGATGAAACTGAGAATCGAATCAGCAAGTTATAAGACAAGATAAATAAAGGCACAGAAGCAGAGCAGAGAAATAAAAAGAGACTCAAAAAGTCTGAAGAAACTCTATGAGAGCTCTGTGACAACGTAAGAGAAATAGCATTCGCACCATAGGGGTTCCTGAAGAAGAAGAGAAAAAACAAGGGATAGAGACTTTGTTCAAACATATTATGGCTGAAAACTTCCCTCAATTAAGGCAGGAAAATATCTCACAAGTTCAAGAAGCACAGAGAACGCCATTAAAGAGGAACCCAAAGAAATCTACACCAAGACACATCATAATTGAAATACCAAAGCTAAGTGACAAAGAGAAAATATTAAAAGCTGCTAGAGAAAAAAAGACTATCACCTACAAAGGAGCCCCCATAAGGATGACTACCGGCTTCTCAACAGAAACACTTGAGGCCAGAAGAGAATGGCAAGAAATATTCAAAGTAATGCAGAACAAGAGCCTACAACCAAGACTACTTTATCCAGCAAGGCCATCATTTAAAATTGAAGGAGAAATAAAAAGCTTTCCAGACAAAAAAAATCTCAAAAAATTTACTACAACCAAACTAAGGCTGCAAGAAATGCTAAGGGGTCTGTTGTAAACAGATCAAAGGAGAAAAAAAATATAGCAAAAGATGAATAAAGTTTTATAGAATAAAATGGCAATAAACAACTACATATCAATAATAATGTTAAATGTAAATGAATTAAATGATCTGATCAAAAGACATAGGGTAGCTGCTTGGGTAAGAAAACAGAACCCATACATATATGCTCTCTACAAAAGACACACCTTAAAACAAAAGATGCACATAGACTGAAGATAAAAAGATTGACAAAATATTTCACACAAATGGAAATTGAAAAAAAAGCTGGGGAAGCAATACTTATATCAAACAAAATGGACTTTAAAACAAAGACTATAGTAAGTGATAAAGAAGGTTACTACATAATGATAAAGGAAGCAACCCAACGATATAACCGTTATAAATATCTACACACCTAATATAGGAGCACCTAAATATATAAAGCAGACTTTGATGGATTTAAAGGTCAAGATCAATAGCAATACTATAATGGTAGGGGATTTTAACACCCCACTAACATCACTACATAGATCCTCAAGAAAGAAAATTAACAAAGAAACAGCAGACTTAAAGGACATACTAGATCAACTCGATTTAATAGATATCTTCAGAACCTTTCACCCTAAAGCAGCAGAATATACATTCTTTTCAAGTGCTCATGGTACATTCTCTAGGACAGACCACATGTTAGGGCCCAAAAGCGGTCTCAACAAATTTAAGAAGATTGAAGTCATATCGAGCACTTTCTCTGATCACAATGGCATGAAACTAAAAATCAACCACAACAAAAAAACTGAAAAATACTCAAATACTTGGAAACTAAATAGCATGTTATTAAATAACAAATGGGTTAAAAATGAGGTCAAAGGAGAAATTAAAAAATTCCTAGAAACGAACAATAACGAGTATACATCAACTCAAAATCAATGGGACGCAGCAAGAGCAGTCCTGAGAGGGAAGTTCATAGCATTACCGCATACCCTAAGAAGCTAGAAAAATATCAAATAACAACTTAACCCTGTATCTAAAAGAACTAGAAAAAGAACAGCAAGTAAGCCCAGAGGTAGTAGAAGGAAGGAAATAATAAAGGTAAGAGCAGAAATAAATGACATAAAAGCTAAAGAAACAATACAGAGGATCAATGAAACCAGGAGCTGGTTCTTTGAAAAGGTATACAAGAATGATGAACCTTTAACAAAACTTAGCAAGAAAAAAAGAGAGAGGACTCAAATAAATAAAATTAAAACTGAGAGTGGAGAAATAAAAACTGACACAACAGAAATACAAAATATTGTAAGAAAATACTATGAAGAACTCTATGCCAAAAAACTAGACAACCTAGATGAAATGGACAAATTCCTTGAAACATATAATCTTCCAAAAATTAATCTGGAAGAATCAGAAAATCTAAACAGACCAATTACAACAAATGAGATTGAAACAGTTATCAAAAAACTCCCCAAACAGAAAAGTCATGGGCCTGATAGCTTCACAAGTGAAGTCTACCAAATATGCAAAGAAGAACTAACTCCTATCCTTCTCAAGCTATTTCAAAAAATTCAAGAGGAAGGAAGACTTCCAAGCTCCTTTTATGAGGCAAGTATAATTCTAATTCCAAAACCAGGCAAAGACAACACAAAGAAAGAAAATTATAGGCCAATATCCCTGATGAATTTAGATGCTAAAATCCTCAACAAAATATGATATTAGCAAACCAGATCCAGCAATATATGAAAAAAATTATACACCATGATCAAGTGGAATTTATTCTTGGGAGGCAAGGCTGGTACAATATTTGCAAATCTATCAATGTGATTCATCACGTAAACAAAAGGAAGGAGAAAAACCACATGATAATTTCAATAGATGCAGATAAAGCATTTGATAAAATCCAGCACCTGCCTGACCAGGTGGTGACACAGTGGATAGAGTGTCGGACTAGGATGCAGAGTACCCAGGTTCGAGACCCCGAGGTCGCCAGCTTGAGCATAGGCTCATCTGGTTTGAGCAGAAGCCTACCAGCTGGAACCCAACGTCTTGTTGAACCCAGCTGGGTCCAACAAGGGATTACATGGTCTGCTGAAGGCCTGTGGTCAAGGCATATATGAGAAAGCAATCAATGAACAACTAAGGTGTTGCAACATGCAATGAAAAACTAATAATTGATGCTTCTCATCTCTCTCTGTTTCTGTCTGTCTGTCCCTGTCTATCCGTCTCCCAGACTCACTCTCTGTCTCTGTAAAAAATACATACATACATACATACATACATACATACATACATACATAAAATTTTAAAAAAAATCCAGCACCCATTCATGATCAAAGCTCTCACCAAGTGGAAATACAGGGAACATACCTCAACATGATAAAGGCCATCTATGACAAACCCACAGCCAATATCATACTCAATGGGCAAAAATTGAAAGCAATCTTCTTAAGATTAGGAACAAGGCAGGGGTGCCCCCTTTCACCACCCTTATTCAACATAGTTCTGGAAGTCCTAACCACAGCAATCAGACAAGAAAAAGAAATAAAAGGCATCCAAATTAGAAGAGAATAAGTAAAACTATCATTATTTGCAGATGACATGATACTGTATATAGAAAACCCTAAAGTCTCAATCAAAAAACTACTGCACCTGATAAATGAATTCAGCAAGGTGGCAGGATATAAAATTAATACTCAGAAATCAGAGGCATTTTTATACACTAGCAATGAACTGTCAGAAAGAGAAATTAAGGAAGCAATCCCCTTCACCATTGCAACCAAAAAATAAAGTACCTAGGAATAAATTTTACCAAGGACATTAAAGACTTGTACATAAAAATGATAAAACATTGATAAAAGAAATCAGGGAAGATACAAACAAGTGGAAGCATATACCATGCTCAAGGTTAGGAAGAATAAACATCATTAAAATGTCTATATTACCCAAAGCAATTTATAAATTCAATGCAATACCAATTAAAATACCAATGACTTACTTCAAAGATATAGAACACATATTCCAAAAATTTATATGGAACCAAAAGAGAACACGAATAGCCTCAGCAATCTTGAAAAGGAAGAATAAAGTTGGAGGTATCACACTTCCAGATATCAAGTTATACTACAAGGCCATTGTACTCAAAACAGCCTGGTACTGGCATAAGAACAGGCATATAGATCAATGGAACAGAACTGAGAACCCAGAAATAAACCCACACTTTTATGAACAACTGATATTTGACAAAGAAGGTAAGAGCATACATTGGCTTAAAGACAGCCCCTTCAACAAATGGTATTGGGAAAATTGGATGGCTATCTGCAAAAAAATAATAAACTCAAAATGGATAAAAGACTTAAATGTAAGCCATAAAACCATAAGCATCTTTGAAGAAAACATAGGCAGTAAGCTCTCTGACATCTCTCTCAGCAATATATTTGCTGATTTATCTGCATGGGGAAGTGAAATAAAAGACAGGATAAACAAATGGGACTATATCAAACTAAAAAGCTGTTGCACAGCTAAAGACAATAAGAACAGAATAAAAATACAAACTACACAATGGGAGAATATATTTGACAATACATCTGATAAGGGGTTAATAATCAAAATTTATAAAGAACTTGTAAAACTCAATACCAGGAAGACAAACAATCCAATCAAAAAAATGGGCAAAAGAAATGAATAGACACTTCTCCAAAGAGGACATACAGATGGCCTATAGGCATATGAAAAAATATTCAACATCACTAATCATTAGAGAAATGCAAATTAAAACCACAATGAGATATCATCTCACACCAGTCAGAATGGCGCTCATCAACATGGCGCTCATCAACAAAACAACACAAAATAAGTGCTGGCGAGGATGTGGAGAAAAGGGAACCCTCCTGCACTGCACTGCTGGTGGGAATGCAGACAGGTGCACCCACTGTGGAAAACAGTATGAAGATTTCTCAAAAAATTAAAAATGGAACTGCCTTTTGACCCAGCTATATCACTTTTAGGAATATATCACAAGAACACCAAAGCAGTTTCAAAAGAAGAAATGCACCCCCACCTTTATGGTAGCATTGTTCACAATAGCGAAGATCTGGAAACAGCCCAAGTGTCCGTCAGTGGATGAGTGGATAAAAAGCTTTTGTACATATATATACTATGGAATACTACTCAGCCATAAGAAATGATGATATCGGATCATTTACAATAACATGGATGGACCTTGATAACATTATATGGAGTGAAATAAGTAAATCAGAAAAAACTAAGAACTATATGAATCCATATATAGATGGGACATAAAAATGAGACTCAGAGACATGAACAAGAATGTGATGGCAATAGGGGTAGGGGCGTGGGGAAAGGGGAGATGGGGCGAGGAAGGAGAGAGGGGGTGAGGGAGGGGAGGGGCACAAAGAAAACCAGATAGAAGGTGATGGAAGACAATTTGACTTTGGGTGAGGGGTATACAGCACAATCAAATGTCAAAATAATCTAGAGATGTTTCCTCTCAACATACGTACCTTGATTTATCAATGTCACTGCATTAAATTTAATTTAAAAAAAAAACTAAAAAAAAAAAAAGAAATGATGACATTGGATCATTTACAACAACATGGATTGACCTTGGTAACATTATACTGAGCGAAATAAGTAAATCAGAAAAAACTAAGAACTATATGATTCCATACATAAGTGGAACATAAAAATGAGACTCAGAGACATGGACAAGTGTATGGGGGTTACGGGGAGGGGGAGAAGAGAGGGAGGGGGTTGGGGAGGGGAGGGGCACAAAGAAAACCAGTTAGAAGGTGATAGAAGACAATTGGACTTTGGGTGATGGGAATGCAGCATAATCAAATGTCAAAATAACCTAGAGATATTTTCTCTGAACATATGTACCCTGATTTGTCAATGTCACCCCATTAAAATTAATTTTAAAAAAAAGAATATAATATTAGCACCAACCTTATTGAACATCAATTATGTGTCATATCTTTAAACATACCTCAGTTAGTTATGACTTCAGTATTTTATTTAATGAAGAAACACAGTATGTTTTGAAGCATAAATTTGGAATCATAGTGTATTCGGAAATCAGTCATCAGCTCCTTATCCTGTTGCTGACTATAAATTTAGATCTGGCTTTTCTCTGTGCTTCAGTTATTTCATCTGTAACATGGGGAGAGATATGCATAATACACTTGAATCTTTTCTTCAATGGAGTATAAAAAACACTCTGAAGACAGGAAAGAAGTGCCATCCAAATTTGCCAATACTAGAAGAAGAAAGATTGAGTGCAATAAATAAATAAATGTCTTCAGTGGGATAAGACACCAATAAACAAAAGTTTCACTGGGCAGGAAAAAAATTACCTACAGGCAAAGGAAAAACATTTTTTTAAAAATATATCAACATTGCCTGACCAGGTGGTGGTGCAGTGAATAGAGTGTTAAACTTGGATGTGGAAGACCCAGGTTTGAAACCCCAAGGTCACCGGCTTAAGTGTAGGCTCACCAGTTTGAGTGTGGGGTCACTGACTTGAGCGTGGGATCAGAGACATGACCCTATGATCATGTTTGAGCCCAAAGATCACTGGTTTGAACTCAAGGTCACTGGCTTGAACCCAAGGTCACTGGTTTGAGCAAGGGGTCACTGCCTTGCTGTAGCCCCTCCCTCCCCTCAAGGCACATATGAGAAAGCAATCAATGAACAACTAAGGAGTCGCAATGAAGAACTGATGCTTCTCATTTCTCTCCCTTCCTGTCTGTCTGTCCCTTTTTGTCTCTCTCTCTCTCTCTCTCTCTCTCTGTCATAAAAAAAGAGACTAGATCAGCATTGAATCTAGCAAAAAGTAGAAACAAAATTACAGGAAAAAGAGAAAAAGAAAAGGAAAACAAAAGCCTATCCCTGGAAGATGAAAAATATCTTTAGCAAATGACTGTTTTGAACTTTCAAAGAAATTAAAGAAAATTGAGACTTCATTTTACAAAGCTCAAATATGAGAGACAACAGAAGGGGTGAAAAGTAATGTAAAAGCTTAGAATAAAAATTGAGAACATGCAATACTAAAAATAAATGGGTCCTGGGTGTTGGCTCAGCAGTAAAGCGTCAGCCCCACGTGTGGAAGTCCTGCGGTCAATTCCCAGTCAGGGCACACAGGAGAAACAACCATCTGTTTCTCTACACCTCCCCTCCCTCCTTCTCTCTCTCTCTCTCTCTCTCTCTCTCTCTCTCTCTTTCTCTCTCTTTCTCTCTCTCTTTCCCTCTCACAGCAATGGCTCTAATCATTAGAGTCTAATGGGTTCAAGCAAGCTGGCCCCAGACTCAGAGGATGGCTCCATGGTCTGCCTCACTATCAAAGTAGCTCAATTGCTGAGCAACCGAGCAGCAGCCCCAGATGACCAGAGCATTGCCTGATAGGGGTCTTGCCAGGAGGATCCCCGTCAGGGGGCATGCAGGAATCTATCTCTCTGCCTCTGCACCTCTCACTTAATAAAAAAATAAAAATAAATGGCAAGAAGAGTATCAAAGATATGCAAGGAAAATTTTTTTAAAAGATACAAAATACAAATGATTGGTGTTTCCTAAAAAGATAATAGAATAAGATGAAATAAAAATAAACAATAAAAGATATACGTATTTCAGCCTGACTGGGCAGTGGCACAGTGGATAGAGTGTCGGACTGGGATATGGAGGACCCAGGTTTGAGACCCCGAGGTTGCCAGCTTGAGTATGAGCTCATCTGGTTTGAGCAAAGCTCATCAGCTTCAGCCCAAGGTCACTGGCTCAAGCAAGGGGTCACTCAGTCTGCAGTAGCCCTCAGGTCAAAGCACATATGAAAAATCAAGCAATGAATAACTAAGGAGCTGCAACAAAGAACTGATGTTTCTCATCTCTCTCCCTTCCTGTCTGTCTGTCCCTATCTGTTCCTCTCTCTGACTCTCTCTGTCTCTGCCACACACACACAAAAATATATATTTCAGTCATAACTATTTATCTATGTTTAAAATAAAAATGTAGAAGAAAGTTAATTTTTATCTCTGGATAGTATAATTTCATGTAATGGTTATTAGTTTCTTTTCTATAGTTTATCATTTATCTCCCCCCCCCCCAAAAAAAGCCTCTCTTCATGTTTATAGAAAGCAATGAGAGCTCTTAGCTGTAGTCTCAGTATGTTACCCAAGGTGTTTTGATTCTATACAAAGCAAACCAGGCCATGGTAAGATACAATGACTTCAATAAATACAGTCTTTGTTCACTTCTGAGATAGCTTTCCTGCTTAAAATCAGACAGCATTGAAAAGATTATTGTCTAAGTCCCTTTCTGTTCCAAAACAGATGCACCCTATAGTCCTTTACAATCCCATATACCAAAGAAAATGCTCCAAAATTTCTAGAACTCAGATAACATTAGCATTTAGTACACACCATTTCTTAGTTTTATGCATCTTCTGTCTACAACTGGAGATGAAAGCTATGCAATGCAGAGACAATGTTGTAAACCTCCCTTGCCTTTCTCAGAGTGCCTTGCAAAATTTAAGACACAGAGAATGTTCTCTAAATCTCTCTGAAATAGATGCTAAGTCAGTCTGGCAAGCAATTGCCAGTTATCAAGTGAGCTACAAGTGTTTCTGCTTTAAAACTGGACATAAACATTAAATGCAGAACTGCATAGTTGTTTTTTTCCTCCTAGATGGAGATAAAATCTTTGCATTATTTAAATCTCCAAAAAGCCAGCATTTTTGCATTTTCTCAAATCTTAAAGAAAGCAATAAATAAGACACATGAATTCCATTGTCCAATTCTGTTTCTTTGTGAACTATAACTAATGAAGATCAATGACAACAGAACAGCTTTGCTCCGCAAACCATTTGATGGAATATATTGAGGCTATTGGACATAGTCATTAAGTTTCACACACACAGAGGGTCCATCTCTACGATCCTTCTCAAAACAGTCTGGAGTAATCTGATGTCCCTTCTTTTTCAATTTCAGATAGGTGGGAGTTGGTGGGCTTTACTTGTCAGGGAAAGCATTATACTTCAGTTCAGAGAAGAAAGCAATTTATTGTTTCAAGAGATAGCCCCACATAAAATTTATCCAGCTGTCTAATGTCAAGGTCGAGGTGAAGGTTCTCATCCACACTGAACAGCAGGAATAACATGAAATGTGGTGAACCAAGGAAAACTGCAAGAAAACTTCAAGTCTTAAGCATGTGACCCTAAACAAGGGAATAAAATTATAGTATAATAATAAAAATAATTTATAAGATGGCTTTCTCTAACACTCCCTCCTCAACCCAAAGTAGTCAAGAAGATTAATATGTACCCTACATACATCCAGAAAGGTAAATGCATCTCCTCAAGTGGGAAAAACAGAGCTTTTATGGTATCAGAATTTAATGAAGACCTATTTTGTATTATTTGTTTCACCTAAACTCTGGGCTACTGGACCTCTAGGCCTAATACCAGAAGGAAGTCAATAATATTCCTTCAATAATTAAATTAATGACTATAACCTCAGTTTTATATTTCTTTCTAACCTAAAATGCTCCCCTCAAAAAAATCATTCCATTACTCTCCCTTAAAACTTAGGGCAAAGCCCTGGCCAGTTGGTTCAGTGGTAAAGCGTCGGCTCAGTATATGGATGTCCTGGGTTCAATTCCTGGTCAGGGCACACAGGAGAAGCACCCATCTGCTTTTCCACCCTTCCTCCTCTCCTTTCTATTTCTCTCTCTCTCTCTCTCTCTCTCTCTCTCTCTCTTCTCCCACTGCCAAGTCTCCACTGAAGCAAGTTGGCCCGAGCGCTGAGGATAGCACCATGGCCTTGTCTCAGGCACTAAAATGGCTCTGGTTGCAAAGGAGTGACAGCCCCAGATGGGCAGAGCATCATCCTCTAGTGGTGGATCTCAGTCAGGATGCACACAGGAGTCTGTCTTTCTGCCTCCCCACTTCTAACTTAAGAAAAAAAAAAAAGCCAGTGCAAGTAGACATTCCTCAGGTGCTATTCCACATCATTCCCTTCTGCTCACTCAGCAGGCCCTTGAATCCCAGAGACTCATAGCATTTATACTGTAAGAGGTACTATAAATAATCTAGGGATTATTTAGAGTATACCAGAGGTTGTGCACAAATTATATGCAAATATAGATTGTATGCAAATATAATATAAATAGTATGTTATACTATTTATACTGTGTATACTGTGTTTATATTAAGGACTTAAGCATATGTGGATTTTGGTGTCCCTAAAGGCTTCCAATTTCTCATGGATACAGAGAGTCATCTATAGTTGTGGAAATGCAAACTTTGTTTTCACTTACTTATAGGCATCAATCCCTTTAATAAAACCATAAGAACTTAGGATAGTCCTTCAGCCCTCTAAGTCATGTTTAGTTAACATTTACCTAATTCACACACATTTATATTTTTTCAATACCTATCCTATTTAAAACTCTGTGTTGAAAGAATACAGATATAAATAATACTCTGTGTTGATAGAAGACAGATATAAATAAGACTTAGTCTAGAGACTTACAAAGTAAATAGTTTTAACACATCATATAATGAACTCATTCAGTAAATATAGTTTGAGCATCCATGATTGTCCAGGCACTGTGCCAAGTACTGGTATGCCATGACAAACACGTGAGACATCACTGAACTCAGGGAGTTTACTGACTGGCGTCAGAACTCCTAAGCCATGCACAGGGAGACACAATGCATGTGGGCTGAGTTGAGGCTGGAAGGAGATTAGTTCTCAAGAGCAGTCAGAGAAGCCTTTGTTAAAGAGGTTATAATAATTATATAGCAAAGCAAGTATAAAACAAACTCCATCTCTAGTTGGGCATTTGCTCCTCCTTGCTGCAGGCGTAAGCCCAGTTTTGGTCAGCAGTGATGACTATATCCTTGTTGGCTATATATTTTTAAGTATGCCTGGCCTATTTCCTGCATCTGTCTCTAAACTCCCATAGTCATATCCCCTGAAATATTTATCAAAGTCTTTTTATAGGTAGAGATCCTACTGGGAGGTTTTCAATATCTGTAGAGTGAGCAGATTATTAATTAAAATCACAGTGTGCAAATTTATTTTTGGCAGAGTCACAGAATGCATAATCCAAAGAACCATTAGAGTAAAACAACTCTATTCCAAGTGAAATGTTTGTTTGTTTGTTTTTAAAAAGATTCCTAGGCCTCCAAAGAAGAAATAGAAATCTCTCAAGTCCTTCCCCTTCCACCAAAGCTAAAAATGTATCTGAAGTAGTTAACAGATTTAAAGGTGAGGTTGCCCACCTGACCAGTTGGTGATGCTGTGGCTAGAGCAGTGGATAGAGCATCAGATTGGGATACAGTAGACCCAGGATTCAAAACCTAGAGGTCACCAGCTTGAAAATGGGCTCAACACTGAGCATAGGGTTGCAGGCTTGAGGGTGGAATTATAGACATAAACCCATGGTCACTGGCCTAGCCTAAAGGTTGCTGGCTTGAAGACCAAGGTTTCTGGCTTGAGCAAGAGGTCACTGGCTTTATTGGAGTCCCCCAGTCAAGGCACATATGAGAAAGTAGTCAATAAATAACTAGCGTGCCATAACAAAGAATTGATGCTTCTTATCTCTCTGCTTCCTGTCTGTCTGTCAATTTCTGTCCCTCTCTCTGTCTCTCTTACTAAAATAAATAAATAAATAAATAAATAAATAAATAAATAAATAAATAAATATAAAGGCGAGGTCGCCCTAAGTGCAAATGAGAATGATGACACTGAAATCCAGAGACTGTATCTTGTGACAGCAGCAAAGTGGAGACACTGAGTCTGAAACACTCCTAATAAACTCAGAGATCATCAGAGGAAGCCAGTATAACTCCAAATAGTGAAAGTCCCCAACAGAAGCCAACAGTAATCTCTGAAGGAAATCATCTGCCATCAGACCCATGTGATTCCCAGAAATTAGAAGCAAACAAATTCAATACAATTAAAGATTTAAAAAAAAACTGAACAACAACAACCAAAACCATCTTTAGTGAGGCTCAATAGAAATAGTGCAGAAAACACTTAGGTCTCTAAGGACTTTAGTTCTGAAGTTACTAAATATAGATTATTATACAATGATGAACAAAACTACAAATTGGAATCCTAAAAATGAGGAAGATTTAAGAAAATATTTTAAATGACCAGACATGTTTCTAATAGTTTCTATTAGAAACTATTGACAAAAAAAAAAAAGTTGTCTAAAAAAAATCAAAGTTTGGATTAAGTATCAGATTATACATGATGAAGAGTAAAATAATTCAGTAAAATAATTGGCCAAGAACACAATGTAAAAAAAGAGATAGGAAACAGGAAAAAGAGGGGAAAATATACAGAATGAGATGGTTTTATAGCCAACTAATCAGATTGCTGAAAGGGAGAACATGGAGAAGATGGGAAAGAGATGATAGTTGGAGAGAGAATTACTGTTGATTAACATAAAACATAGTGTATCCCAACAGTATAAAGAAAGAAATCTATAGCTAGGTACGCTGTAGCAAAAACAAAATATCAAGACCAAAGAGAGCCTGACGAGACCGTGGCACAGTGATGCAGCGGCGCAGTGGATAGAGAGTGGGACTTGGAAGCAGAGGACCCAGGTTTGAAACCCCGAGGTTGCCGGCTTGAATGTGAGATTATAGACATGACCCTGTGGTCACTGGCTTGAGCCCAAATGTTGTTGACTTGAAGCCCAAGGTTGCTGGTTTGAGGCCAAGGTCACTGACTTGAGCACGGGGTTACTTGCTTCGCTGGAGCCCCCCTGCCGTTGGCCAAGGCACATATGAGAAAGCAATCAATGAACAACTAAGGTGCTGCAAAGAGGAAATGATACTTCTCATCTCTCTCCCTTCCTGTCTGACCATTCCTATCTGTTTCTCTCTCTGTCTTTTGTTGGAAAAAGAAAAAAAGATCAAAGAGAAACAGTTAAGTAGACAGAGAAAAAAAATGATCATACAAAACTAGCAGCAAATTTAAGAAGCCAGAAAACGGTGGAACCGTTTAAAAGGCTGAGAGAAAATCACTAAACCTAGAATTGTGCATAACCAGCCTTCCAATTAAAACAAAACCAAAAACTCCTAAAGAAAGAAAATGATCACAGGGATAAGGGGGGGGGGGGCAAATAAAATGGTTAAAATGTATATAAATCTAATCAAACATTATTTTATGAAATGTTAAATATGACAATAATACTAACTTCGGGGGCTTAAAAGAACAGAAATAAAATACTGCAAAAAAATAACAAGTTGGGAATGGATGTGTGATCAGAGTTAAAATGTTCTGAAGTTCTATCAAAGCAGCTAAAAAAATAAATGAATTGAGAAAACAAAGAATTAGTGTTAGTTCTGTTATAGAAGTTGGATGGTAAGTTATTGCTATGTTTATATGTGTTGCATACCTTGTTCGGAAGTCATCAAAACCTGATTTTTTAAAAAGAGATTTGCTAAAGAAATATTTTGCTTCCTGGCGCACAACATGAAGAAGAAACAAACCCTTTGGTGTCCCCATTCTCCTTCAAGACTCTTCTAAAGTCCTCCACTTAATCTATTTACCTAGGACCATGGACTAACCTAACCTCATGAATGAAAAATGGAGGAGACTCATTTAGTTACACAAGTTTTCTTCTTACTTGATAACAGCATCTTCTAGATTAGCAGGGATCAAGTGAGATTTGTACTTGCAAAATAGAAAATTAGCTACATGAAATGCATTTACAAGTATCAGCTGCTTCTAGGCAAAGGACAACTTCACAGACACAGGAATTTAAAACATGCTGTACCAGGCTGTGGAGGAGGGAGACAGGATTTCAGCTCTTTATGTTCATCAGATATGTTACATGTGAAGGTAGTTTTAATATGTTGTGTGGGAATTGTGATACATATTCCAAGGACTGCAACAAAACTTTAAGAGGTGAAAGTGAGTGAGCTTTAGGGGCTATGCATGTTAGTGAATCTGTTGAATATATGGGTACATTGTGTGTGTGGGGGGGGGGGTGCATCTGTGTGTCTATGTCCAGGTATGTCAGTTTATACATATGATAGAGTATTTATGTACTCCAATATGTAGAGTACTATATTAGAGATACATTAGTTGGGTGGGATTGTGTGTGTTGTAAAGGGTGATGGATGGGAAAGTATTAAGAGTGTGTGTATGCACTTGCATGTGTGTGTGTTGTGTATTGTAATATTTTATCCCTTCACCCAGTCTGTCTTTTTAAATGAACAAATTATGTTTATCAAAAATGTTGCTGAAGGCAGCCAGATGTAAATGTCTTTATTCATTTAAATATGAAGTAAATAAAGGTCCTTATTGGACCAATAAGCATGTTGAACCTGGCCCCTCTTACTATACTAAGTAACTGCTCTTCCTCAAATATGATAACTTCCACAATCAGCCAAATCCTTTTGCTGTTCTTATCTTTTTTCCTGCAGCCCTTGGGCAAGAGGAAATATCCAAAGGCCAATTGCTTGCCCAAGACAGTCTAACACAGGTGTCCCCAAACTACGGGCCACAGGCCGCATGCGACCCCCTGAGGCTATTTATCTGGCCCCCACCACACTTCTGGAAGGGCACCATTGGTGGTCAGTGAGAGGAGCATAGTTCCCATTGAAATACTGGTCAGTTTGTTGATTTAAATTTACTTGTTCTTTATTTTAAATATTGTATTTGTTCCCATTTTGTTTTTTTACTTTAAAATAAGATATGTGCAGTGTGCATAGGAATTTGTTCATAGTTTTTTTTATAGTCCAGCCCTCCAACAGTCTGAGGGATAGTGAACTGGCCCCCTGTGTAAAAAGTTTGGGGACCCCTGGTCTAACACATTAGTCACTTTTCTATAACCAAGCTAACTTGAACACATACGTAACAGTAGCGCAAATGTTTTGTTACTTGGCAGAATAAAGGATGGGTCATTGAATATTTTAATTTAGCATGCACTATCCATATCATTTTATCTAAGCAACTTCAAAAATATTACACTTAACTTTAATTCTAAAGTTATAGCCAATTAATCTTTGAGATATTTTAAAAGAAACTATGTAACAGAAAAGAAGGTGAAATTTAAAAGACGAGTTGGGATTCCCACTCCACTATTCATTTGAAGTAGATGACTCAGATTACTCTAAAACCAAAATAATCCTACCTAACTTTCATGGTTTTCTGAGGATCCGCAGAATTAACTACATAACAGCATTTGGAAACTCCAAACAAAGGTCAGTACAAATGCCAATTATTTTTATTCTTATTGTTACCATATGTACTCTGTAGGTATGCAAAGATGCTAATAATTCTGGGAAATAGTATTACAGTGAGCCCATCTTTACTGTGCACAGGTATTTCCCTTTTGTGAATGCCACAGTTTTAACTAATGTCTAGTATAGTAGCAAGGCTGCTGAACCAGTAGCAAGGCTGTGTGTTCTGAAAGCAATCTCAATACTGATTGTGTGAAGGCGAGACTCCATCCTTCAGCATAGCTCCATCCCATATGTGGACAATGATTAAGAAGTATATTTTATGACATTGTGAAAAAGAGTTGCAATATGATTTTATAAAATCCATAGTAAGAAAATCTTTAAAAAAAAAAAAAACAAAACAAAAAAAAAACTAGAATATTATCTGAAAATAGAAACCTCATTTTGTGTGAAATTAAATATTACACTCTTCATATTGCAAAGTGATAAATTGAGATGTTTTTCCCCAGTGGTAATGAGAAAAATAGAAGAGTTTGAGATAAATTGTACTTATAATTTTTGAGTAGAATATGTAACACTTTGTGACCAATTCTAGCTAAAGTAACCTGATAATTTAGGTGGCTGTAGAGGGTGCCTTTTTTTGTCAGCAATGTTTTCAGCATGGTTTCATGTAACAAATGCATAAAGTCTATCGCTGATCTCCTTCCTCTCAATCACGAGGTTTTTTTTTTGTTGTTACGACATCTGTTTCCTTTGAACCATACATCTCCTTCTTTCTGTGACTCTTCTGCACATTTAGACCACAGCTGCAAGAATAGATACACCTGAGGACTTATGCACTAAGTCCTCTAGTCATCAGACCCGGTGACCACTCTTCTTAAAGAGACTGTTGAGAGAGAGAAGATGGCAGCGGAGTAGGCGGATGCACAGACGCCCAGCTCTCAACACCAAACTGGAATACAAATCAATTTAGAAAAAATCAGCATGAAAAACCAACACTGAACTGCAAGAACAGCTCTCAAAAACCAAGGAGCAAAGAGGAAGCCACAATAATCCTGGTAAGGAGTGCCTGAATCTCCTCTGCTTAAAGGAACGGAAGGAGGGGGGTGAGGCTGAGAGCCCAGAGAGGATTCCACAGAGGAAAAAGAGCAGAAACTACTGCTCACAGCCACTTACCTGGCGACCAGGGAGCAAGGTGGGTTGAAAAGACAAGCTTATCTCCCAAGTGGAAAAGACAGGGAGAGGGGCAGACTGTGAGGGGCTAAGGTATGCAAGAAACGAAATAAAAAAGCTGAATCATTCGTGCTGGAGGCGGCCATAGCTGGGGGAGGGACTGAACCTTTCACAAAACAGAGCTGAAGTGCTTCCGGATCAGAGATCTCCGGACATCTATCCAGCTCCAATCAGCGCAACAAGACACAGCTGAAAACAAGAAGTGGGGAGGAGGGTCAGTAACTCAGGTCTCCATGGAGATCTGAGATACACCTCCCCCTACTGAAGCTGAGAAAAAACCCTGCCCCCAGTGAGATTAGTTGGTGGAAGAGACCTTCAGCGTCTCAGGTTACACCCACAGCATTCCTGGATGCAGTTTCAAGGAAGCCCCCTGCTGAGATCAGTTAACAAGACTATCACCTGTTAAGAAAACAAACAAATCAAGACTTCAAAGCTGCCCAAATCCGAAAGTGGATTACAAATAATAGCTGATGCCAACCCACGAAGACCTAAAAATAACACAACTGAAAACTGGAGGCAGACAACACCAAGCCTAGCCTCAACCAACTCTACAAATAAAAAAAAAAAAAGAAGATGAGAAGACAAAGGAGTGCAATCCAAATGAAACCACAAGAGACACCTTCGAGAGATGAACTGAGTGATATGGAAATAATCAAACTTCCAGATGCGGAGTTCAAAATAATGATTGTAAGGATGCTTAGGGATCTTAGAACAACAATGGAGGGACAGTTTGAAAACCTAAATAAAGAAATAGCAAGTATGAAAAAGAATCAGTTGGAGACGACAAATACAATATCAGAAATAAAGACCACAATGGAAGGAATTAAAAACAGGATAGATAGAGCAGAGGATCGAATCAGCGAGTTAGAAGACAACTGGAATGAAGGCATGAAAGCAGAGAAGAAAAGAGAAAAAAGACTCAAAAAGTCAGAGGAAACTCTTAGAGAGCTCTGTGACAACATGAAGAGAAATAACATCCGCATCATAGGGGTTCCTGAAGAAGAAGAAAAAGAACAAGGGATAGAGACTTTGTTCAATCATATCATAGCTGAAAACTTCCCTAAATTAATGCAAGAGAAACTCTCACAAATCCAAGAAGCACAGAGGACTCCATTAAAGAGAAACCCAAAGAAACCTACACCAAGACACATCATAATTAAAATACCAAAGCTAAGCGATAAAGAGAAAATATTAAAAGCTGCAAGAGAAAAAAAAGTTATCACCTACAAAGGAGCCCCCATAAGGATGACATCTGACTTCTCAACAGAAACACTTGAGGCCAGAAGGGAATGGCAAGAAATATTCAAAGTAATGCAAAACAAGAACCTACAACCAAGACTACTTTATCCAGCAAGGCTATTGTTTAAAATTGAAGGAGAAATAAAAAGCTTCCCAGACAAAAAACAACTCAAGGAATTCATTACAACCAAACCAATGCTGCAGGAAATATTAAGGGGCCTGGTGTAAACAGATAAAGTGGGAAAAGAATACAGAAAAAAAGAAAAGAAAAGGAATACACCTTTAAAGAAGAAAATGGCAATAAACAACTACATATCAATAATAACCTTAAATGTAAATGGATTAAATGATCCAATCAAAAGACATAGGGTAGCTGCGTGGATAAGAAAACAGGA